>NW_026961717.1:0-600000 GCF_963924245.1 Chroicocephalus ridibundus
CACCTGGGGGCTGCAGGCTTTCCTGCTGCCTTCAGCCTCAAAACCACCCTTTCCCTCATGGCGCCAAGCCAGGCACAAAAATGGCCATATGTCTGGAGACTGGTCCCACGCCCAAAGAGCAAGCAGGGAAAACTATGCCTTGTTCTAAAGCTCTTTGGGAACCGCTTGCGTAGCCCCACACACCTGGGGGCTGCAGGGTTTCCTGCTGCCTTCAGCCTCAAAACCACCCTTTCCCACATGGCGCCAAGCCAGGCCCAAAAATGGCCATATGTCTGGAGACTGGTCCCACGCCCAAAGAGCCAGCAGGGAAAACTATGCCTTGTTCTAAAGCTCTTTGGGAACGGCTTGCGTAGCCCCACACACCTGGGGGCTGCAGGCTTTCCTGCTGCCTTCAGCCTCAAAACCACCCTTTCCCACTTGGCGCCGCGCCAGGCACAAAATTGGCCATATGTCTGGAGACTGGTCCCTTTCCCAAAGAGCCAGCAGGGAAAACTATGCCTTGTTCTAAAGCTCTTTGGGAACCGCTTGCGTAGCCCCACACAAACTAAGGGCTGAAGGCTTTTCTCGCGCTTTCAGCCTCAAAACCACCCTTTCTCACTTGGCGCCGCGCCAGGCCCAAAAATGGCCATATGTCTGGAGGTTGGTCCCACGCCCAAAGAGCCAGCAGGGAAAACTATGCCTTGTTCTAAAGCTCTTTGGGAACCGCTTGCGTAGCCCCACAGACCTGGGGGCTGCAGGCTTTCCTGCTGCCTTCAGCCTCAAAACCACCCTTTCCCACTTGGCATCGCTCCAGGCCCAAAAATGGCCATATGTCTGGAGACTGGTCCCACGCCCAAAGAGCCAGCAGGGAAAACTATGCCTTGTTCTAAAGCTCTTTGGGAACCGCTTGCGTAGCCCCACACACCTGGGTCTGCAGGCTTTCCTGCTGCCTTCAGCCTCAAAAGAAACCTTTCGCAATTGGCGCCGTGCCAGGCCCAAAAATGGCCATATGTCTGAAGATTGGTCCCACGCCCAAAGAGCCAGCAGGGAAAACTATGCCTTGTTCTAAAGCTCTTTGGGAACCGCTTGCGTAGCCCCACACACCTGGGGGCTGCAGGCTTTCCTGCTGCCTTCAGCCTCAAAACCACCCTTTTCCACATGGCGTCACGCCAGGCACAAAAATGGCCATATATCTGGAGACTGGTCCCACGCCCAAAGAGCCAGCAGGGAAAACTATGCCTTGTTCTAAAGCTCTTTGGGAACCGCTTGCGTAGCCCCACACACCTGGGGGCTGCAGGCTTTCCTGCTGCCTTCAGCCTCAAAACCACCCTTTCCCACTTGGCGCCGCGCCAGGCACAAAAATGGCCATATGTCTGGAGACTGGTCCCTTTCCCAAAGAGCCAGCAGGGAAAACTTTGCCTTGTTCTAAAGCTCTTTGGGAACCACTTGCGTGGCCCCTCACACCTGGGGGCTGCAGGCTTTCCTGCTGCCTTCAGCCTCAAAACCACCCTTTCCCACTTGGCGTCGCGCCAGGCACAAAAATGGCTATATTTCTAGAGACTGGTCCCTTTCCCAAAGAGCCAGCAGAGAAAACTATGCCTTGTTCTAAAGCTCTTTGGGAACCGCTTGCGTAGCCCCACACACCTGGGGGCTGCAGGCTTTCCTGCTGCCTTCAGCCTCAAAACCACCCTTTCCCTCATGGCGCCAAGCCAGGCACAAAAATGGCCATATGTCTGGAGACTGGTCCCACGCCCAAAGAGCCAGCAGGGAAAACTATGCCTTGTTCTAAAGCTCTTTGGGAACCACTTGCGTGGCCCCACAGACCTGGGGGCTGCAGGCTTTCCTGCTGCCTTCAGCCTCAAAACCACCCTTTCCCACTTGGCGTCGCGCCAGGCACAAAAATGGCTATATTTCTAGAGACTGGTCCCTTTCCCAAAGAGCCAGCAGGGAAAACTATGCCTTGTTCTAAAGCTCTTTGGGAACCGCTTGCGTAGCCCCACACACCTGGGGGCTGCAGACTTTCCTGCTGCCTTCAGCCTCAAAACCATCCCGTGCAACTTGGCGTGCCGCCAGGCACAAAAATGGCCATATGTCTGGAGATTGGTCCTACACCGAAAGAGCCAGCAGGGAAAACTATGCCTTGTTCTAAAGCTCTTTTTGGGTACGACTTGCGTAGCCCCACACACCTGGGGGCTGCAGGCTTTCCTGCTGCCTTCAGCCTCAAAACCACCCTTTCCCTCATGGCGCCAAGCCAGGCACAAAAATGGCCATATGTCTGGAGACTGGTCCCACGCCCAAAGAGCCAGCAGGGAAAACTATGCCTTGTTCTAAAGCTCTTTGGGAACCGCTTGCGTAGCCCCACACAACTGGGGGCTGCAGGCTTTCCTGCTGCCTTCAGCCTCAAAACCACCCTTTCCCACATGGCGCCAAGCCAGGCCCAAAAATGGCCATATGTCTGGAGACTGGTCCCACGCCCAAAGAGCCAGCAGGGAAAACTATGCCTTGTTCTAAAGCTCTTTGGGAACGGCTTGCGTAGCCCCACACACCTGGGGGCTGCAGGCTTTCCTGCTGCCTTCAGCCTCAAAACCACCCTTTCCCACTTGGCGCCGCGCCAGGCACAAAAATGGCCATATGTCTGGAGACTGGTCCCTTTCCCAAAGAGCCAGCAGGGAAAACGATGCCTTGTTCTAAAGCTCTTTGGGAACCACTTGCGTGGCCCCACAGACCTGGGGGCTGCAGGCTTTCCTGTTGCCTTCAGCCTCAAAACAACCCTTTCCCACTTGGCGTCACGCCAGGCACAAAAATGGCCATATGTCTGGAGACTGATCCCACGCCCAAAGAGCCAGCAGGGAAAACTATGCCTTGTTCTAAAGCTCTTTGGGAACCGCTTGCGTAGCCTCACACAAACTAAGGGCTGAAGGCTTTTCTCGCGCTTTCAGCCTCAAAACCACCCTTTCCCACTTGGCGCCGCGCCAGGCCCAAAAATGGCCATATGTCTGGAGGTTGGTCCCACGCCCAAAGAGCCAGCAGGGAAAACTATGCCTTGTTCTAAAGCTCTTTGGGAACCGCTTGCGTAGCCCCACAGACCTGGGGGCTGCAGGCTTTCCTGCTGCCTTCAGCCTCAAAACCACCCTTTCCCACTTGGCATCGCTCCAGGCCCAAAAATGGCCATATGTCTGGAGACTGGTCCCACGCCCAAAGAGCCAGCAGGGAAAACTATGCCTTGTTCTAAAGCTCTTTGGGAACCGCTTGCGTAGCCCCACACACCTGGGTCTGCAGGCTTTCCTGCTCTCTTCAGCCTCAAAAGAAACCTTTCGCAATTGGCGCCGTGCCAGGCCCAAAAATGGCCATATGTCTGAAGATTGGTCCCACGCCCAAAGAGCCAGCAGGGAAAACTATGCCTTGTTCTAAAGCTCTTTGGGAACCGCTTGCGTAGCCCCACACACCTGGGGGCTGCAGGCTTTCCTGCTGCCTTCAGCCTCAAAACCACCCTTTCCCACATGGCGCCAAGCCAGGCCCAAAAATGGCCATATGTCTGGAGACTGGTCCCACGCCCAAAGAGCCAGCAGGGAAAACTATGCCTTGTTCTAAAGCTCTTTGGGAACGGCTTGCGTAGCCCCACACACCTGGGGGCTGCAGGCTTTCCTGCTGCCTTCAGCCTCAAAACCACCCTTTCCCACTTGGCGCCGCGCCAGGCACAAAAATGGCCATATGTCTGGAGACTGGTCCCTTTCCCAAAGAGCCAGCAGGGAAAACTATGCCTTGTTCTAAAGCTCTTTGGGAACCGCTTGCGTAGCCCCACACAAACTAAGGGCTGAAGGCTTTTCTCGCGCTTTCAGCCTCAAAACCACCCTTTCCCACTTGGCGCCGCGCCAGGCCCAAAAATGGCCATATGTCTGGAGGTTGGTCCCACGCCCAAAGAGCCAGCAGGGAAAACTATGCCTTGTTCTAAAGCTCTTTGGGAACCGCTTGCGTAGCCCCACAGACCTGGGGGCTGCAGGCTTTCCTGCTGCCTTCAGCCTCAAAACCACCCTTTCCCACTTGGCATCGCTCCAGGCCCAAAAATGGCCATATGTCTGGAGACTGGTCCCACGCCCAAAGAGCCAGCAGGGAAAACTATGCCTTGTTCTAAAGCTCTTTGGGAACCGCTTGCGTAGCCCCACACACCTGGGTCTGCAGGCTTTCCTGCTGCCTTCAGCCTCAAAAGAAACCTTTCGCAATTGGCGCCGTGCCAGGCCCAAAAATGGCCATATGTCTGAAGATTGGTCCCACGCCCAAAGAGCCAGCAGGGAAAACTATGCCTTGTTCTAAAGCTCTTTGGGAACCGCTTGCGTAGCCCCACACACCTGGGGGCTGCAGGCTTTCCTGCTGCCTTCAGCCTCAAAACCACCCTTTTCCACATGGCGTCACGCCAGGCACAAAAATGGCCATATATCTGGAGACTGGTCCCACGCCCAAAGAGCCAGCAGGGAAAACTATGCCTTGTTCTAAAGCTCTTTGGGAACCGCTTGCGTAGCCCCACACACCTGGGGGCTGCAGGCTTTCCTGCTGCCTTCAGCCTCAAAACCACCCTTTCCCACTTGGCGCCGCGCCAGGCCCAAAAATGGCCATATGTCTGGAGACTGGTCCCTTTCCCAAAGAGCCAGCAGGGAAAACTTTGCCTTGTTCTAAAGCTCTTTGGGAACCACTTGCGTGGCCCCTCACACCTGGGGGCTGCAGGCTTTCCTGCTGCCTTCAGCCTCAAAACCACCCTTTCCCACTTGGCGTCGCGCCAGGCACAAAAATGGCTATATTTCTAGAGACTGGTCCCTTTCCCAAAGAGCCAGCAGAGAAAACTATGCCTTGTTCTAAAGCTCTTTGGGAACCGCTTGCGTAGCCCCACACACCTGGGGGCTGCAGGCTTTCCTGCTGCCTTCAGCCTCAAAACCACCCTTTCCCTCATGGCGCCAAGCCAGGCACAAAAATGGCCATATGTCTGGAGACTGGTCCCACGCCCAAAGAGCCAGCAGGGAAAACTATGCCTTGTTCTAAAGCTCTTTGGGAACCACTTGCGTGGCCCCACAGACCTGGGGGCTGCAGGCTTTCCTGCTGCCTTCAGCCTCAAAACCACCCTTTCCCACTTGGCGTCGCGCCAGGCACAAAAATGGCTATATTTCTAGAGACTGGTCCCTTTCCCAAAGAGCCAGCAGGGAAAACTATGCCTTGTTCTAAAGCTCTTTGGGAACCGCTTGCGTAGCCCCACACACCTGGGGGCTGCAGACTTTCCTGCTGCCTTCAGCCTCAAAACCATCCTGTGCAACTTGGCGTGCCGCCAGGCACAAAAATGGCCATATGTCTGGAGATTGGTCCTACACCGAAAGAGCCAGCAGGGAAAACTATGCCTTGTTCTAAAGCTCTTTTTGGGTACGACTTGCGTAGCCCCACACACCTGGGGGCTGCAGGCTTTCCTGCTGCCTTCAGCCTCAAAACCACCCTTTCCCTCATGGCGCCAAGCCAGGCACAAAAATGGCCATATGTCTGGAGACTGGTCCCACGCCCAAAGAGCCAGCAGGGAAAACTATGCCTTGTTCTAAAGCTCTTTGGGAACCGCTTGCGTAGCCCCACACAACTGGGGGCTGCAGGCTTTCCTGCTGCCTTCAGCCTCAAAACCACCCTTTCCCACATGGCGCCAAGCCAGGCCCAAAAATGGCCATATGTCTGGAGACTGGTCCCACGCCCAAAGAGCCAGCAGGGAAAACTATGCCTTGTTCTAAAGCTCTTTGGGAACGGCTTGCGTAGCCCCACACACCTGGGGGCTGCAGGCTTTCCTGCTGCCTTCAGCCTCAAAACCACCCTTTCCCACTTGGCGCCGCGCCAGGCACAAAAATGGCCATATGTCTGGAGACTGGTCCCTTTCCCAAAGAGCCAGCAGGGAAAACGATGCCTTGTTCTAAAGCTCTTTGGGAACCACTTGCGTGGCCCCACAGACCTGGGGGCTGCAGGCTTTCCTGTTGCCTTCAGCCTCAAAACCACCCTTTCCCACTTGGCGTCACGCCAGGCACAAAAATGGCCATATGTCTGGAGACTGATCCCACGCCCAAAGAGCCAGCAGGGAAAACTATGCCTTGTTCTAAAGCTCTTTGGGAACCGCTTGCGTAGCCTCACACAAACTAAGGGCTGAAGGCTTTTATCGCGCTTTCAGCCTCAAAACCACCCTTTCCCACTTGGCGCCGCGCCAGGCCCAAAAATGGCCATATGTCTGGAGGTTGGTCCCACGCCCAAAGAGCCAGCAGGGAAAACTATGCCTTGTTCTAAAGCTCTTTGGGAACCGCTTGCGTAGCCCCACAGACCTGGGGGCTGCAGGCTTTCCTGCTGCCTTCAGCCTCAAAACCACCCTTTCCCACTTGGCATCGCTCCAGGCCCAAAAATGGCCATATGTCTGGAGACTGGTCCCACGCCCAAAGAGCCAGCAGGGAAAACTATGCCTTGTTCTAAAGCTCTTTGGGAACCGCTTGCGTAGCCCCACACACCTGGGTCTGCAGGCTTTCCTGCTCTCTTCAGCCTCAAAAGAAACCTTTCGCAATTGGCGCCGTGCCAGGCCCAAAAATGGCCATATGTCTGAAGATTGGTCCCACGCCCAAAGAGCCAGCAGGGAAAACTATGCCTTGTTCTAAAGCTCTTTGGGAACCGCTTGCGTAGCCCCACACACCTGGGGGCTGCAGGCTTTCCTGCTGCCTTCAGCCTCAAAACCACCCTTTTCCACATGGCGTCACGCCAGGCACAAAAATGGCCATATATCTGGAGACTGGTCCCACGCCCAAAGAGCCAGCAGGGAAAACTATGCCTTGTTCTAAAGCTCTTTGGGAACGGCTTGCGTAGCCCCACAGACCTGGGGGCTGCAGGCTTTCCTGCTGCCTTCAGCCTCAAAACCACCCTTTCCCACTTGGCGTCACGCCAGGCACAAAAATGGCCATATATCTGGAGACTGGTCCCACGCCCAAAGAGCCAGCAGGGAAAACTATGCCTTGTTCTAAAGCTCTTTGGGAACCGCTTGCGTAGCCCCACACATCTGGGGGCTGCAGGCTTTCCTGCTGCCTTCAGCCTCAAAACCACCCTTTCCCACTTGGCGCCGCGCCAGGCACAAAAATGGCCATATGTCTGGAGACTGGTCCCTTTCCCAAAGAGCCAGCAGGGAAAACTTTGCCTTGTTCTAAAGCTCTTTGGGAACCACTTGCGTGGCCCCACAGACCTGGGGGCTGCAGGCTTTCCTGCTGCCTTCAGCCTCAAAACCACCCTTTCCCACTTGGCGTCGCGCCAGGCACAAAAATGGCTATATTTCTAGAGACTGGTCCCTTTCCCAAAGAGCCAGCAGGGAAAACTATGCCTTGTTCTAAAGCTCTTTGGGAACCGCTTGCGTAGCCCCACACACCTGGGGGCTGCAGACTTTCCTGCTGCCTTCAGCCTCAAAACCATGCTGTGCAACTTGGCGTGCCGCCAGGCACAAAAATGGCCATATGTCTGGAGATTGGTCCTACACCGAAAGAGCCAGCAGGGAAAACTATGCCTTGTTCTAAAGCTCTTTGGGAACCGCTTGCGTAGCCCCACACACCTGGAGGCTGCAGGCTTTCCTGCTGCCTTCAGCCTCAAAACCACCCTTTCCCACTTGGCGTCGCGCCAGGCACAAAAATGGCTATATTTCTAGAGACTGGTCCCTTTCCCAAAGAGCCAGCAGAGAAAACTATGCCTTGTTCTAAAGCTCTTTGGGAACCGCTTGCGTAGCCCCACACACCTGGGGGCTGCAGGCTTTCCTGCTGCCTTCAGCCTCAAAACCACCCTTTCCCTCATGGCGCCAAGCCAGGCACAAAAATGGCCATATGTCTGGAGACTGGTCCCACGCCCAAAGAGCCAGCAGGGAAAACTATGCCTTGTTCTAAAGCTCTTTGGGAACCGCTTGCGTAGCCCCACACACCTGGGGGCTGCAGGCTTTCCTGCTGCCTTCAGCCTCAAAACCACCCTTTCCCACATGGCGCCAACCCAGGCCCAAAAATGGCCATATGTCTGGAGACTGGTCCCACGCCCAAAGAGCCAGCAGGGAAAACTATGCCTTGTTCTAAAGCTCTTTGGGAACGGCTTGCGTAGCCCCACACACCTGGGGGCTGCAGGCTTTCCTGCTGCCTTCAGCCTCAAAACCACCCTTTCCCACTTGGCGCCGCACCAGGCACAAAAATGGCCATATGTCTGGAGACTGGTCCCTTTCCCAAAGAGCCAGCAGGGAAAACTTTGCCTTGTTCTAAAGCTCTTTGGGAACCACTTGCGTGGCCCCACAGACCTGGGGGCTGCAGGCTTTCCTGCTGCCTTCAGCCTCAAAACCACCCTTTCCCACTTGGCGTCGCGCCAGGCACAAAAATGGCTATATTTCTAGAGACTGGTCCCTTTCCCAAAGAGCCAGCAGGGAAAACTATGCCTTGTTCTAAAGCTCTTTGGGAACCGCTTGCGTAGCCCCACACACCTGGGGGCTGCAGACTTTCCTGCTGCCTTCAGCCTCAAAACCATCCTGTGCAACTTGGCGTGCCGCCAGGCACAAAAATGGCCATATGTCTGGAGATTGGTCCTACACCGAAAGAGCCAGCAGGGAAAACTATGCCTTGTTCTAAAGCTCTTTGGGAACCGCTTGCGTAGCCCCACACACCTGGGGGCTGCAGGCTTTCCTGCTGCCTTCAGCCTCAAAACCACCCTTTCCCTCATGGCGCCAAGCCAGGCACAAAAATGGCCATATGTCTGGAGACTGGTCCCACGCCCAAAGAGCCAGCAGGGAAAACTATGCCTTGTTCTAAAGCTCTTTGGGAACCGCTTGCGTAGCCCCACACACCTGGAGGCTGCAGGCTTTCCTGCTGCCTTCAGCCTCAAAACCACCCTTTCCCACATGGCGCCGCGCCAGGCCCAAAAATGGCCATATGTCTGGAGACTGGTCCCACGCCCAAAGAGCCAGCAGGGAAAACTATGCCTTGTTCTAAAGCTCTTTGGGAACGGCTTGCGTAGCCCCACACACCTGGGGGCTGCAGGCTTTCCTGTTGCCTTCAGCCTCAAAACCACCCTTTCCCACTTGGCGCCGCGCCAGGCACAAAAATGGCCATATGTCTGGAAACTGGTCCCTTTCCCAAAGAGCCAGCAGGGAAAACGATGCCTTGTTCTAAAGCTCTTTGGGAACCACTTGCGTGGCCCCACAGACCTTGGGGCTGCAGGCTTTCCTGTTGCCTTCAGCCTCAAAACCACCCTTTCCCACTTGGCGTCACGCCAGGCACAAAAATGGCCATATGTCTGGAGACTGATCCCACGCCCAAAGAGCCAGCAGGGAAAACTATGCCTTGTTCTAAAGCTCTTTGGGAACCGCTTGCGTATCCCCACACAAACTAAGGGCTGAAGGCTTTTCTCGCGCTTTCAGCCTCAAAACCACCCTTTCCCACTTGGCGCCGCGCCAGGCCCAAAAATGGCCATATGTCTGGAGGTTGGTCCCACGCCCAAAGAGCCAGCAGGGAAAACTATGCCTTGTTCTAAAGCTCTTTGGGAACCGCTTGCGTAGCCCCACAGACCTGGGGGCTGCAGGCTTTCCTGCTGCCTTCAGCCTCAAAACCACCCTTTCCCACTTGGCATCGCTCCAGGCCCAAAAATGGCCATATGTCTGGAGACTGGTCCCACGCCCAAAGAGCCAGCAGGGAAAACTATGCCTTGTTCTAAAGCTCTTTGGGAACCGCTTGCGTAGCCCCACACACCTGGGTCTGCAGGCTTTCCTGCTCTCTTCAGCCTCAAAAGAAACCTTTCGCAATTGGCGCCGTGCCAGGCCCAAAAATGGCCATATGTCTGGAGACTGGTCCCACGCCCAAAGAGCCAGCAGGGAAAACTATGCCTTGTTCTAAAGCTCTTTGGGAACCGCTTGCGTAGCCCCACACACCTGGGGGCTGCAGGCTTTCCTGCTGCCTTCAGCCTCAAAACCACCCTTTTCCACATGGCGTCACGCCAGGCACAAAAATGGCCATATGTCTGGAGACTGGTCCCACGCCCAAAGAGCCAGCAGGGAAAACTATGCCTTGTTCTAAAGCTCTTTGGGAACGGCTTGCGTAGCCCCACACACCTGGGGGCTGCAGGCTTTCCTGCTGCCTTCAGCCTCAAAACCACCCTTTCCCACTTGGCGCCGCGCCAGGCCCAAAAATGGCCATATGTCTGGAGACTGGTCCCTTTCCCAAAGAGCCAGCAGGGAAAACTTTGCCTTGTTCTAAAGCTCTTTGGGAACCACTTGCGTGGCACCACACACCTGGGGGCTGCAGGCTTTCCTGCTGCCTTCAGCCTCAAAACCACCCTTTCCCACTTGGCGTCACGCCAGGCCCAAAAATGGCTATATTTCTAGAGACTGGTCCCTTTCCCAAAGAGCCAGCAGAGAAAACTATGCCTTGTTCTAAAGCTCTTTGGGAACCGCTTGCGTAGCCCCACACACCTGGGGGCTGCAGGCTTTCCTGCTGCCTTCAGCCTCAAAACCACCCTTTCCCTCATGGCGCCAAGCCAGGCACAAAAATGGCCATATGTCTGGAGACTGGTACCACGCCCAAAGAGCCAGCAGGGAAAACTATGCCTTGTTCTAAAGCTCTTTGGGAACCGCTTGCGTAGCCCCACACACCTGGGGGCTGCAGGCTTTCCTGCTGCCTTCAGCCTCAAAACCACCCTTTCCCACATGGCGCCAAGCCAGGCCCAAAAATGGCCATATGTCTGGAGACTGGTCCCACGCCCAAAGAGCCAGCAGGGAAAACTATGCCTTGTTCTAAAGCTCTTTGGGAACGGCTTGCGTAGCCCCACACACCTGGGGGCTGCAGGCTTTCCTGCTGCCTTCAGCCTCAAAACCACCCTTTCCCACTTGGCGCCAAGCCAGGCACCAAAATGGCCATATGTCTGGAGACTGGTCCCACGCCCAAAGAGCCAGCAGGGAAAACTATGCCTTGTTCTAAAGCTCTTTGGGAACCACTTGCGTGGCCCCACAGACCTGCAGGCTGCAGGCTTTCCTGTTGCCTTCAGCCTCAAAACCACCCTTTCCCACTTGGCGCCACGCCAGGCACAAAAATGGCCATATGTCTGGAGGTTGGTCCCACGCCCAAAGAGCCAGCAGGGAAAACTATGCCTTGTTCTAAAGCTCTTTGGAAACCGCTTGCGTAGCTCCACACAAACTGGGGGCTGCAGGCTTTTCTCGCGCTTTCAGCCTCAAAACCACCCTTTCCCACTTTGCGCTGCGCCAGGCCCAAAAATGGCCATATGTCTGGAGACTGGTCCCACGCCCAAAGAGCCAGCAGGGAAAACTATGCCTTGTTCTAAAGATCTTTGGGAACCGCTTGCGTAGCCCCACACAAACTGGGGGCTGCAGGCTTTTCTCGCGCTTTCAGCCTAAAAACCACCCTTTCCCACTTCGCATCGCGCCAGGCACAAAAATGGCCATATTTCTAGAGACTGGTTCCAAGCCCAAAGAGCCAGCAGGGAAAACTATGCCTTGTTCTAAAGCTCTTTGGGAACCGCTTGCGTGGCCCCACAGACCTGGGGGCTGCAGGCTTTCCTGCTGCCTTCAGCCTCAAAACCACCCTTTCCCACTTGGCGTCACGCCAGGCACAAAAATGGCCATATGTCTGGAGGTTGGTCCCACGCCCAAAGAGCCAGCAGGGAAAACTATGCCTTGTTCTAAAGCTCTTTGGAAACCGCTTGCGTAGCTCCACACAAACTGGGGGCTGCAGGCTTTTCTCGCGCTTTCAGCCTCAAAACCACCCTTTCCCACTTTGCGCTGCGCCAGGCCCAAAAATGGCCATATGTCTGGAGACTGGTCCCACGCCCAAAGAGCCAGCAGGGAAAACTATGCCTTGTTCTAAAGATCTTTGGGAACCGCTTGCGTAGCCCCACACAAACTGGGGGCTGCAGGCTTTTCTCGCGCTTTCAGCCTAAAAACCACCCTTTCCCACTTCGCATCGCGCCAGGCACAAAAATGGCCATATTTCTAGAGACTGGTCCCAAGCCCAAAGAGCCAGCAGGGAAAACTATGCCTTGTTCTAAAGCTCTTTGGGAACCGCTTGCGTGGCCCCACAGACCTGGGGGCTGCAGGCTTTCCTGCTGCCTTCAGCCTCAAAACCACCCTTTCCCACTTGGCGTCACGCCAGGCACAAAAATGGCCATATTTCTGGAGGTTAGTCCCACGCCCAAAGAGCCAGCAGGGAAAACTATGCCTTGTTCTAAAGCTCTTTGGGAACAGCTTGCGTGGCCCCACAGACCTGGGGGCTGCAGGCTTTCCTGCTGCCTTCAGCCTCAAAACCACCCTTTCCCACTTGGCGTCGCGCCAGGCACAAAAATGGCTATATTTCTAGAGACTGGTCCCTTTCCCAAAGAGCCAGCAGGGAAAACTATGCCTTGTTCTAAAGCTCTTTGGGAACCGCTTGCGTAGCCCCACACACCTGCGGGCTGCAGGCTTTCCTGCTGCCTTCAGCCTCAAAACCACCCTTTCCCACATGGCGCCAAGCCAGGCCCAAAAATGGCCATATGTCTGGAGGTTGGTCCCACGCCCAAAGAGCCAGCAGGGAAAACTATGCCTTGTTCTAAAGCTCTTTGGGAACAGCTTGCGTGGCCCCACAGACCTGGGGGCTGCAGGCTTTCCTGCTGCCTTCAGCCTCAAAACCACCCTTTCCCACTTGGCGTCGCGCCAGGCACAAAGATCGCTATATTTTTCAAGATACTGGTCCCTTTCCCAAAGAGCCAGCAGGGAAAACTATGCCTTGTTCTAAAGCTCTTTGGGAACCGCTTGCGTAGCCCCACACACCTGGGGGCTGCAGGCTTTCCTGCTGCCTTCAGCCTCAAAACCACCCTTTCCCACATGGCGCCAAGCCAGGCACAAAAATGGCCATATGTCTGGAGACTGGTCCCACGCCCAAAGAGCCAGCAGGGAAAACTATGCCTTGTTCTAAAGCTCTTTGGGAACCGCTTGCGTAGCCCCACACACCTGGGGGCTGCAGGCTTTCCTGCTGCCTTCAGCCTCAAAACCACCCTTTCCCACTTGGCGCCGCGCCAGGCCCAAAAATGGCCATATGTCTGGAGATTGGTCCCACGCCCAAAGAGCCAGCAGGGAAAACTATGCCTTGTTCTAAAGCTCTTTGGGAACCGCTTGCGTAGCCCCACACACCTTGGGGCTGCAAGCTTTCCTGCTGCCTTCAGCCTCAAAACCACCCTTTCCCACTTGGCGTCGCGCCAGTCACAAAAATGGCCATATGTCTGGAGATTGGTCCCACGCCCAAAGAGCCAGCAGGGAAAACTATGCCTTGTTCTAAAGCTCTTTGGGAACCGCTTGCGTAGCCCCACACACCTGGGGGCTGCAGGCTTTCCTGCTGCCTTCAGCCTCAAAACCACCCTTTCCCACTTGGCGCCACGCAAGGCACAAAAATGGCCATATGTCTGGAGACTGGTCCCACGCCCAAAGAGCCAGGAGGGAATACTATGCCTTGTTCTAAATCTCTTTGGGAACGGCTTGCGTAGCCCCACAGACCTGGGGGCTGCAGGCTTTCCTGCTGCCTTCAGCCTCAAAACTATCCTTTCCCACATGGCGCCAAGCCAGGCCCAAAAATGGCCATATATCTGGAGATTTGTTCCACGCCCAAAGAGCCAGCAGGGAAAACGATGCCTTGTTCTAAAGCTCTTTGGGAACAGCTTGCGTGGCCCCACAGACCTGGGGGCTGCAGGCTTTCCTGCTGCCTTCAGCCTCAAAACCACCCTTTCCCACTTGGCGTCGCGCCAGGCACAAAAATGGCTATATTTCTGGAGACTGGTCCCTTTGCCAAAGAGCCAGCAGGGAAAACTATGCCTTGTTCTAAAGCTCTTTGGGAACCGCTTGCGTAGCCCCACACACCTGGGGGCTGCAGACTTTCCTGCTGCCTTCAGCCTCAAAACCATCGTTTGTAACTTGGCGTGCCGCCAGGCACAAAAATGGCCATATGTCTGGAGATTGGTCCTACACCGAAAGAGCCAGCAGGGAAAACTATGCCTTGTTCTAAAGCTCTTTGGGAACCGCTTGCGTGGCCCCACAGACCTGGGGGCTGCAGGCTTTCCTGCTGCCTTCAGCCTCAAAACCACCCTTTCCCACTTGGCGTCACGCCAGGCACAAAAATGGCCATATTTCTGGAGGTTAGTCCCACGCCCAAAGAGCCAGCAGGGAAAACTATGCCTTGTTCTAAAGCTCTTTGGGAACAGCTTGCGTGGCCCCACAGACCTGGGGGCTGCAGGCTTTCCTGCTGCCTTCAGCCTCAAAACCACCCTTTCCCACTTGGCGTCGCGCCAGGCACAAAAATGGCTATATTTCTAGAGACTGGTCCCTTTCCCAAAGAGCCAGCAGGGAAAACTATGCCTTGTTCTAAAGCTCTTTGGGAACCGCTTGCGTAGCCCCACACACCTGGGGGCTGCAGGCTTTCCTGCTGCCTTCAGCCTCAAAACCACCCTTTCCCACATGGCGCCAAGCCAGGCCCAAAAATGGCCATATGTCTGGAGGTTGGTCCCACGCCCAAAGAGCCAGCAGGGAAAACTATGCCTTGTTCTAAAGCTCTTTGGGAACAGCTTGCGTGGCCCCACAGACCTGGGGGCTGCAGGCTTTCCTGCTGCCTTCAGCCTCAAAACCACCCTTTCCCACTTGGCGTCGCGCCAGGCACAAAGATCGCTATATTTTTCAAGATACTGGTCCCTTTCCCAAAGAGCCAGCAGGGAAAACTATGCCTTGTTCTAAAGCTCTTTGGGAACCGCTTGCGTAGCACTACACACCTGGGGGCTGCAGGCTTTCCTGCTGCCTTCAGCCTCAAAACCACCCTTTCCCACATGGCGCCAAGCCAGGCACAAAAATGGCCATATGTCTGGAGACTGGTCCCACGCCCAAAGAGCCAGCAGGGAAAACTATGCCTTGTTCTAAAGCTCTTTGGGAACCGCTTGCGTAGCCCCACACACCTGGGGGCTGCAGGCTTTCCTGCTGCCTTCAGCCTCAAAACCACCCTTTCCCACTTCGCGCCGCGCCAGGCCCAAAAATGGCCATATGTCTGGAGATTGGTCCCACGCCCAAAGAGCCAGCAGGGAAAACTATGCCTTGTTCTAAAGCTCTTTGGGAACCGCTTGCGTAGCCCCACACACCTTGGGGCTGCAAGCTTTCCTGCTGCCTTCAGCCTCAAAACCACCCTTTCCCACTTGGCGTCGCGCCAGTCACAAAAATGGCCATATGTCTGGAGATTGGTCCCACGCCCAAAGAGCCAGCAGGGAAAACTATGCCTTGTTCTAAAGCTCTTTGGGAACCGCTTGCGTAGCCCCACACACCTGGGGGCTGCAGGCTTTCCTGCTGCCTTCAGCCTCAAAACCACCCTTTCCCACTTGGCGCCACGCAAGGCACAAAAATGGCCATATGTCTGGAGACTGGTCCCACGCCCAAAGAGCCAGAAGGGAATACTATGCCTTGTTCTAAATCTCTTTGGGAACGGCTTGCGTAGCCCCACAGACCTGGGGGCTGCAGGCTTTCCTGCTGCCTTCAGCCTCAAAACAATCCTTTCCCACATGGCGCCAAGCCAGGCCCAAAAATGGCCATATATCTGGAGATTTGTTCCACGCCCAAAGAGCCAGCAGGGAAAACGATGCCTTGTTCTAAAGCTCTTTGGGAACAGCTTGCGTGGCCCCACAGACCTGGGGGCTGCAGGCTTTCCTGCTGCCTTCAGCCTCAAAACCACCCTTTCCCACTTGGCGTCGCGCCAGGCACAAAAATGGCTATATTTCTGGAGACTGGTCCCTTTGCCAAAGAGCCAGCAGGGAAAACTATGCCTTGTTCTAAAGCTCTTTGGGAACCGCTTGCGTAGCCCCACACACCTGGGGGCTGCAGACTTTCCTGCTGCCTTCAGCCTCAAAACCATCGTTTGTAACTTGGCGTGCCGCCAGGCACAAAAATGGCCATATGTCTGGAGATTGGTCCTACACCGAAAGAGCCAGCAGGGAAAACTATGCCTTGTTCTAAAGCTCTTTGGGAACCGCTTGCGTAGCCCCACAGACCTGGGGGCTGCAGGCTTTCCTGTTGCCTTCAGCCTCAAAACCACCCTTTCCCACATGGCGCCAAGCCAGGCACAAAAATGGCCATATGTCTGGAGACTGGTCCCACGACCAAAGAGCCAGCAGGGAAAACTCTGCCTTGTTCTAAAGCTCTTTGGGAACCGCTTGCGTAGCCCCACAGACCTGGGGGCTGCAGGCTTTCCTGCTGCCTTCAGCCTCAAAACCACCCTTTCCCACTTGGCGCCGCGCCAGGCCCAAAAATGGCCATACGTCTGGAGACTGGTACCACGCCCAAAGAGCCAGCAGGGAAAACTATGCCTTGTTCTAAAGCTCTTTGGGAACCGCTTGCGTAGCCCCACACACCTTGGGGCTGCAAGCTTTCCTGCTGCCTTCAGCCTCAAAACCACCCTTTCCACTGGGCCCCACGCCAGGCACAAAAATGGCCATATGGCTGGCGACTGGTCTCACGCCCAAAGAGCCAGCAGTGAAAATTATGCCTTGTTCTAAAGCTCTTTGGGAACCGCTTGCGTAGCCCCACACACCTGGGGGCTGCAGGCTTTTCTGGCACCTTCAGCCTCAAAACCACCCTTTCCCACATGGCATCACGCCAGGCACAAAAATGGCCATATGTCTGGAGACTGGTCCCACACCCAAAGAGCCAGCAGGGAAAACTATGCCTTGTTCTAAAGCTCTTTGGGAACCGCTTGCATAGCCCCACACACCTGGGGGCTGCAGGCTTTCCTGCTGCCTTCAGCCTCAAAAGCACCCTTTCCCACTTGGGGCCATGCCAGGCACAAAAATGGCCATATGTCTGGAGACTGGTCCCACACCCAAAGAGCCAGCAGGGAAAACTGTGCCTTGTTCTAAAGCTCTTTGGGAACCGCTTGCGTAGCCCCACACACCTGGGGGCTGCAGGCTTTCCTGCTGCCTTCAGCCTCAAAACCACCCTTTCCCACTTGGCGCCACGCCAGGCCCAAAAATGGCCATATGTCTGGAGTTTGGTCCCACGCCCAAAGAGCCAGCAGGGAAAACTGTGCCTTGTTCTAAAGCTCTTTGGGAACCGCTTGCGTAGCCCCACAGACCTGGGGGCTGCAGGCTTTCTTGCTGCCTTCAGCCTCAAAACCACCCTTTCCCACTTGGCCCCGCGCCAGGCCCAAAAATGGCCATATGTCTGGAGGTTGGTCCCACGCCCAAAGAGCCAGCAGGGAAAACTATGCCTTGTTCTAAAGCTCTTTGTGAACCGCTTGCGTAGCCCCACAGACCTGGGGGCTGCAGGCTTTTCTGGCACCTTCAGCCTCAAAACCACCCTTTCCTACATGGCGTCACGCCAGGCACAAAAATGGCCATATGTCTGGAGGTTGGTCCCACGCCCAAAGAGCCAGCAGGGAAAACTATGCCTTGTTCTAAAGCTCTTTGGGAACCGCTTGCGTAGCCCCACAGACCTCGGGGCTGCAGGCTTTCCTGCTGCCTTCAGCCTCAAAACCACTCTTTCCCACTTGGCCCCGCGCAAGGCCCAAAAATGGCCATATGTCTGGAGACTGGTCCCTTTCCCAAAGAGCCAGCAGGGAAAAATATGCCTTGTTCTAAAGCTCTTTGGGAACCGCTTGCGTGGCCCAAAGTCCTGTGGGCTGCAGGCTTTCGTGCTGCCTTCAGCCTCAAAACCACCCTTTCCCACTTGGCGCCAAGCCAGGCACAAAAATGGCCATATGTCTGGAGACTGGTCCCACGCACAAAGAGCCAGCAGGGAAAACTACGCCTTGTTCTAAAGCTCTTTGGGAACCGCTTGCGTAGCACCACACAGCTGGGGGCTGCAGGCTTTCCTGCTGCCTTCAGCCTCAAAACCACCCTTTCCAACTTGGCCCCGCGCCAGGCACAAAAATGGCCATATGTCTGGAGGTTGGTCCCACGCCCAAAGAGCCAGCAGGGAAAACTATGCCTTGTTCTAAAGCTCTTTGGGAACCGCTTGCGTAGCCCCACACACCTGGGTCTGCAGGCTTTCCTGCTGCCTTCAGCCTCAAAACCACCCTTTCCCACTTCGTGCCGCGCCAGGCCCAAAAATGGCCATATGTCTGAAGGTTCGTCCCACGCCCAAAGAGCCAGCAGGGAAAACTATGCCTTGTTCTAAGGCTCTTTGGGAACCACTTGCGTAGGCCCACACAAACTAAGGGCTGCAGGCTTTTCTCGCGCTTTCAGCATCAAAACCACCCTTTCCCACTTGGCGCCGCGCCAGGCACAAAAATGGCCATATGTCTGGAGGTTGGTCCCACGCCCAAAGAGCCAGCAGGGAAAACTATGCCTTGTTCTAAAGCTCTTTGGGAACCGCTTGCGTAGCCCCACACACCTGCGGGCTGCAGGCTTTCCTGCTGCCTTCAGCCTCAAAACCACCCTTTCCCACTTGGCGTCGCTCCAGGCCCAAAAATGGCCATATATCTGGAGACTGGTCCCACGCCCAAAGAGCCAGCAGGGAAAACTATGCCTTGTTCTAAAGCTCTTTGGGAACGGCTTGCGTAGCCCCACACACCTGGGGGCTGCAGGCTTTCCTGCTGCCTTCAGCCTCAAAACCACCCTTTCCCACTTGGCGCCGCGCCAGGCACAAAAATGGCCATATGTCTGGAGACTGGTCCCTTTCCCAAAGAGCCAGCAGGGAAAACTTTGCCTTGTTCTAAAGCTCTTTGGGAACCACTTGCGTGGCCCCACAGACCTGCGGGCTGCAGGCTTTCCTGTTGACTTCAGCCTCAAAACCACCCTTTCCCACTTGGCGCCACGCCAGGCACAAAAATGGCCATATGTCTGGAGGTTGGTCCCACGCCCAAAGAGCCAGCAGGGAAAACTATGCCTTGTTCTAAAGGTCTTTGGAAACCGCTTGCGTAGCTCCACACAAACTGGGGGCTGCAGGCTTTTCTCGCGCTTTCAGCCTCAAAACCACCCTTTCCCACTTTGCGCTGCGCCAGGCCCAAAAATGGCCATATGTCTGGAGACTGGTCCCACGCCCAAAGAGCCAGCAGGGAAAACTATGCCTTGTTCTAAAGCTCTTTGGGAACCGCTTGCGTAGCACTACACACCTGGGGCTGCAGGCTTTCCTGCTCTCTTCAGCCTCAAAAGCACCCTTTCCCAATTGGCGTCACGCCAGGCCCAAAAATGGCCATATGTCTGAAGATTGGTCCCACGCCCAGAGAGCCAGCAGGGAAAACTATGCCTTGTTCTAAAGCTCTTTGGGAACCGCTTGCGTAGCCCCACACACCTGGGGGCTGCAGGCTTTCCTGCTGCCTTCAGCCTCAAAACCACCCTTTCCCACTTGGTGCCGCGCCAGGCACAAAAATGGCCATATGTCTGGAGACTGGTCCCACGCCCAAAGAGCCAGCAGAGAAAACTATGCCTTGTTCCAAAGCTCTTTGGGAACGGCTTGCGTGGCCCCACAGACCTGCGGGCTGCAGGCTTTCCTGCTGCCTTCAGCCTCAAAACCACCCTTTCCCACATGGCGTCAAGCCAGGCCCAAAAATGGCCATATGTCTGGAGACTGGTCCCACGCCCAAAGAGCCAGCAGGGAAAACTATGCCTTGTTCTAAAGCTCTTTGGGAACCGCTTGCGTAGCCCCACACACCTGGGGGCTGCAGGCTTTTCTGGCACCTTCAGCCTCAAAACCACCCTTTCCCACTTGGCGCCGCGCCAGGCCCAAAAATGGCCATATGTCTGGAGACTGGTCCCACGCCCAAAGAGCCAGCAGGGAAAACTATGCCTTGTTCTAAAGCTCTTTGGGAACCTCTTGCGTAGCCCCACACACCTGCGGGCTGCAGGCTTTCCTGCTGCCTTCAGCCTCAAAACCACCCTTTCCCACTTGGCGCCGCGCCATGCCCAAAAATGGCCATATGTCTGGAGACTGGTCCCACGCCCAAAGAGCCAGCAGGGAAAACTATGCCTTGTTCTAAAGCTCTTTGGGAACCGCTTGCGTAGCACTACACACCTGGGGCTGCAGGCTTTCCTGCTCTCTTCAGCCTCAAAAGCACCCTTTCCCAATTGGCGTCACGCCAGGCCCAAAAATGGCCATATGTCTGAAGATTGGTCCCACGCCCAGAGAGCCAGCAGGGAAAACTATGCCTTGTTCTAAAGCTCTTTGGGAACCGCTTGCGTAGCCCCACACACCTGGGGGCTGCAGGCTTTCCTGCTGCCTTCAGCCTCAAAACCACCCTTTCCCACTTGGTGCCGCGCCAGGCACAAAAATGGCCATATGTCTGGAGACTGGTCCCACGCCCAAAGAGCCAGCAGAGAAAACTATGCCTTGTTCCAAAGCTCTTTGGGAACGGCTTGCGTGGCCCCACAGACCTGCGGGCTGCAGGCTTTCCTGCTGCCTTCAGCCTCAAAACCACCCTTTCCCACATGGCGTCAAGCCAGGCCCAAAAATGGCCATATGTCTGGAGACTGGTCCCACGCCCAAAGAGCCAGCAGGGAAAACTATGCCTTGTTCTAAAGCTCTTTGGGAACCGCTTGCGTAGCCCCACACACCTGGGGGCTGCAGGCTTTTCTGGCACCTTCAGCCTCAAAACCACCCTTTCCCACTTGGCGCCGCGCCAGGCCCAAAAATGGCCATATGTCTGGAGACTGGTCCCACGCCCAAAGAGCCAGCAGGGAAAACTATGCCTTGTTCTAAAGCTCTTTGGGAACCTCTTGCGTAGCCCCACACACCTGCGGGCTGCAGGCTTTCCTGCTGCCTTCAGCCTCAAAACCACCCTTTCCCACTTGGCGCCGCGCCATGCCCAAAAATGGCCATATGTCTGGAGACTGGTCCCACGCCCAAAGAGCCAGCAGGGAAAACTATGCCTTGTTCTAAAGCACTTTGGGAACCGCTTGCGTAGCCCCACACACCTGGGGGCTGCAGGCTTTCCTGCTCTCTTCAGCCTCAAAAGAAACCTTTCGCAATTGGCGCCGTGCCAGGCCCAAAAATGGCCATATGTCTGGAGACTGGTCCCACGCCCAAAGAGCCAGCAGGGAAAACTATGCCTTGTTCTAAAGCTCTTTGGGAACCGCTTGCGTAGCCCCACAGACCTGGGGGCTGCAGGCTTTCCTGCTGCCTTCATCCTCAAAACCACCCTTTCCCACATGGCGTCACGCCAGGCACAAAAATGGCCATATGTCTGGAGACTGGTCCCACGCCCAAAGAGCCAGCAGGGAAAACTATGCCTTGTTCTAAAGCTCTTTGGGAACCGCTTGCGTAGCCCCACAGACCTGGGGGCTGCAGGCTTTCCTGCTGCCTTCAGCCTCAAAACCACCCTTTCCCACTTGGCCCCGCGCCAGGCACAAAAATGGCCATATGTCTGGAGATTGGTCCCACGCCCAAAGAGCCAGCAGGGAAAACTATGCCTTGTTCTAAAGCTCTTTGGGTACGACTTGCGTAGCCCCACACACCTGGGGGCTGCAGGCTTTCCTGCTGCCTTCAGACTCAAAACCACCCTTTCCCACTTGGCATCGCGCCAGGCACAAAAATGGCCATATTTCTGAAGAGTTGTCCCTTTCCAAAGAGCCAGCAGGGAAAACTATGCCTTGTTCTAAAGCTCTTTGGGAACCGCTTGCGTAGCCCCACACACGTGGGGGCTGCAGGCTTTCCTGCTGCCTTCAGCCTCAAAACCACCCTTTCCCACTTGGTGCCGCGCCAGGCCCAAAAATGGCCATATGTCTGGAGGTTGGTCCCACGCCCAAAGAGCCAGCAGGGAAAACTATGCCTTGTTCTAAAGCTCTTTGGGAACCGCTTGCGTAGCCCCACACACCTGGGGGCTGCAGGCTTTCCTGCTGCCTTCAGCCTCAAAACCACCCTTTCCCATTTTGCGTCTCGCCAGGCCCAAAAATGGCCATATGTCTGGAGGTTGGTCCCACGCCCAAAGAGCCAGCAGGGAAAACTATGCCTTGTTCTAAAGCTCTTTGGGAACCGCTTGCGTAGCCCCACACACCTTGGGGCTGCAGGCTTTCCTGCTGCCTTCAGCCTCAAAACCACCCTTTCCCACATGGCGTCACGCCAGGCCCAAAAATGGCCATATGTCTGGAGACTGGTCCCACGCCCAAAGAGCCAGCAGGGAAAACTATGCCTTGTTCTAAAGCTCTTTGGGAACGGCTTGCGTAGCCCCACACACCTGGGGGCTGCAGGCTTTCCTTCTCTCTTCAGCCTCAGAAGAACCCTTTCGCACTTGGCGCCGCGCCAGGCCCAAAAATGGCCATATGTCTGGAGGTTGGTCCCACGCCCAAAGAGCCAGCAGGGAAAACTATGCCTTGTTCTAAAGCTCTTTGGGAACCGCTTGCGTAGCCCCACAGACCTGGGGGCTGCAGGCTTTCCTGCTGCCTTCAGCCTCAAAACCACCCTTTCCAACATGGTGCCGCGCCAGGCCCAAAAATGGCCATATATCTGGAGATTGGTTCCACGCCCTAAGAACCAGCAGTGAAAACTATGCCTTATTCTAAAGCTCTTTGGGAACCGCTTGCGTGGCCCCAAAGACCTGGGGGGTGCAGGCTTTCCTGCTGCCTTCAGCCTCAAAACCACCCTTTCCCACATGGCGTCACGCCAGGCACAAAAATGGCCATATGTCTGGAGATTGGTCCCACGCCCAAAGAGCCAGCAGGGAAAACTATGCCTTGTTCTAAAGCTCTTTGGGAACCGATTGCGTAGCCCCACAGACCTGCGGGCTGCAGGCTTTCCTGCTGCCTTCAGCCTCAAAACCACCCTTTCCCACTTGGCCCCGCGCCAGGCACAAAAATGGCCATATGTCTGGAGATTGGTCCCACGCCCAAAGAGCCAGCAGGGAAAACTATGCCTTGTTCTAAAGCTCTTTGGGAACCGCTTGCGTAGCCCCACACACCTGGGGGCTGCAGGCTTTCCTGCTGCCTTCAGACTCAAAACCACCCTTTCCCACTTGGCATCGCGCCAGGCACAAAAATGGCCATATTTCTGAAGAGTTGTCCCTTTCCCAAAGAGCCAGCAGGGAAAACTATGCCTTGTTCTAAAGCTCTTTGGGAACCGCTTGCGTAGCCCCACACACGTGGGGGCTGCAGGCTTTCCTGCTGCCTTCAGCCTCAAAACCACCCTTTCCCACTTGGTGCCGCGCCAGGCCCAAAAATGGCCATATGTCTGGAGGTTGGTCCCACGCCCAAAGAGCCAGCAGGGAAAACTATGCCTTGTTCTAAAGCTCTTTGGGAACCGCTTGCGTAGCCCCACACACCTGGGGGCTGCAGGCTTTCCTGCTGCCTTCAGCCTCAAAACCACCCTTTCCCATTTTGCGTCTCGCCAGGCCCAAAAATGGCCATATGTCTGGAGGTTGGTCCCACGCCCAAAGAGCCAGCAGGGAAAACTATGCCTTGTTCTAAAGCTCTTTGGGAACCGCTTGCGTAGCCCCACACACCTTGGGGCTGCAGGCTTTCCTGCTGCCTTCAGCCTCAAAACCACCCTTTCCCACTTGGCGCCACGCCAGGCCCAAAAATGGCCATATGTCTGGAGACTGGTCCCACGCCCAAAGAGCCAGCAGGGAAAACTATGCCTTGTTCTAAAGCTCTTTGGGAACGGCTTGCGTAGCCCCACACACCTGGGGGCTGCAGGCTTTCCTGCTCTCTTCAGCCTCAGAAGAACCCTTTCGCACTTGGCGCCGCGCCAGGCCCAAAAATGGCCATATGTCTGAAGATTGGTCGTACACCGAAAGAGCCAGCAGGGAAAACTATGCCTTGTTCTAAAGCTCTTTGGGAACCGCTTGCGTAGCCCCACAGACCTGCGGGCTGCAGGCTTTCCTGCTGCCTTCAGCCTCAAAAGCACCCTTTCCCACTTGGCCCCGCGCCAGGCCCAAAAATCGCCATATGTCTGGAGACTGGTCCCACGCCCAAAGAGCCAGAAGGGAATACTATGCCTTGTTCTAAAGCTCTTTGGGAACCGCTTGCGTAGCCCCACACACCTGGGGGCTGCAGGCTTTCCTGCTGCCTTCAGCCTCAAAACCACCCTTTCCCACATGGCGTCACGCCAGGCACAAAAATGGCCATATGTCTGGAGACTGGTCCCACCCCAAAGAGCCAGCAGGGAAAATTATGCCTTGTTCTAAAGCTCTTTGGGAACCGCTTGCGTAGCCCCACAGACCTGGGGGCTGCAGGCTTTCCTGCTGCCTTCAGCCTCAAAACCACCCTTTCCCACTTGGCGCCGCGCCAGGCCCAGAAATGGCCATATGTCTGGAGATTGGTCCCACGCCCAAAGAGCCAGCAGGGAAAACTATGCCTTGTTCTAAAGCTCTTTGGGAACCGATTGCGTAGCCCCACAGACCTGGGGGCTGCAGGCTTTCTTGCTGCCTTCAGCCTCAAAACCACCCTTTCCCACTTGGCGCCGAGCCATGCCCAAAAATGGCCATATGTCTGGAGATTGGATCCACGCCCAAAGAACCAGCAGGGAAAACTATGCCTTGTTCTAAAGCTCTTTGGGAACCGCTTGCGTAGCCCCACAGACCTGGGGGCTGCAGGCTTTCCTGCTGCCTTCAGCCTCAAAACCACCCTTTCCCACATGGCGTCACGCCAGGCACAAAAATGGCCATATGTCTGGAGGTTGGTCCCACGCCCAAAGAGCCAGAAGGGAATACTATGCCTTGATCTAAAGCTCTTTGGGAACCGATTGCGTAGCCCCACAGACCTGGGGGCTGCAGGCTTTCCTGCTGCCTTCAGCCTCAAAACAACCCTTTCCCACTTGGCCCCGCGCCAGGCCCAAAAATGGCCATATGTCTGGAGACTGGTCCCACGCCCAAAGAGCCAGCAGGGAAAACGATGCCTTGTTCTAAAGCTCTTTGGGAACCGCTTTCGTAGCCCCACACACCTGGGGGCTGCAGGCTTTCCTGCTGCCTTCAGCCTAAAAACAACCCTTTCCCACATGGCGCCGCGCCAGGCCCAAAAATGGCCATATATCTGGAGATTTGTTCCACGCCCAAAGAGCCAGCAGGGAAAACGATGCCTTGTTCTAAAGCTCTTTGGGAACCACTTGCGCGGCCCCAAAGACCTGGGGGCTGCAGGCTTTCCTGCTGCCTTCAGCCTCAAAACCACCCTTTCCCACTTGGTGCCGCGCCAGGCACAAAAATGGCCATATGTCTGGAGACTGGTCCCACGCCCAAAGAGCCAGCTGGGAAAACTATGCCTTGTTCTAAAGCTCTTTGGGAACTGCTTGCGTAGCCCCACACACCTGCGGGCTGCAGGCTTTCCTGCTGCCTTCAGCCTCAAAAGCACCCTTTCCCACTTGGCGCCGCGCCAGGCCCAAAAATGGCCATATGTCTGGAGACTGGTCCCACGCCCAAAGAGCCAGCAGGGAAAACTATGCCTTGTTCTAAAGCTCTTTGGGAACCGCTTGCGTAGCCCCACACACCTGGGGGCTGCAGGCTTTCCTGCTGCCTTCAGCCTCAAAAGCACCCTTTCCCACATGGCGCCAAGCCAGGCCCAAAAATGGCCATATGTCTGGAGACTGGTCCCACGCCCAAAGAGCCAGCAGGGAAAACTATGCCTTGTTCTAAAGCTCTTTGGGAACCGCTTGCGTAGTCCCACACACCTGGGGGCTGCAGGCTTTCCTGCTGCCTTCAGCCTCAAAAGCACCCTTTCCCACTTGGCCCCGCGCCAGGCACAAAAATGGCCATATTTCTGGAGACTGGTCCCACGCCCAAATAGCCAGCAGGGAAAACGATGCCTTGTTCTAAAGCTCTTTGGGAACCGCTTGCGTAGCCCCACACACCTGGGGGCTGCAGGCTTTCCTGCTGCCTTCAGCCTCAAAACCACCCTTTCCCACTTGGCTCCGCGCCAGACCCAAAAATGGCCATATGTCTGGAGACTGGTCCCACGCCCAAAGAGCCAGCAGGGAAAACTATGCCTTGTTCTAAAGCTCTTTGGGAACCGCTTGCGTAGCCCCACAGACCTGGGGGCTGCAAGCTTTCCTGCTGCCTTCAGCCTCAAAAACACCCTTTCCCACTTGGCCCACGCCAAGCACAAAAATGGCCATATGTCTGGCGACTGGTCCCACGTCCAAAGAGCCAGCAGGGAAAACTAGGCTTTGTTCTAAAGCTCTTTGGGAACCACTTGCGTAGCCCCACAGACCTGCGGGCTGCAGGCTTTCCTGCTGCCTTCAACCTCAAAACCACCCTTTCCCACATGGCGCCACGCCAGGCACAAAAATGGCCATATGTCTGGAGATTGGTCCCACAGCCAAAGACCCAGGAGGGAAAACTATGCCTTGTTCTAAAGCTCTTTGGGAACCGCTTGCGTAGCCCCACAGACCTGGGGGCTGCAGGCTTTTCTGGCACCTTCAGCCTCAAAACCACCCTTTCCCACATGGCGCCAACCCAGGCCCAAAAATGGCCATATGTCTGGAGACTGGTCCCACGCCCAAAGAGCCAGAAGGGAATACTATGCCTTGTTCTAAAGCTCTTTGGGAACCGCTTGCGTAGCCCCACACACCTGCGGGCTGCAGGCTTTCCTGCTGCCTTCAGCCTCAAAACCATGTTGCTTAACTTGGCGTGCCGCCAGGCACAAAAATGGCCATATGTCTGGAGATTGGTCCTACACCGAAAGAGCCAGCAGGGAAAACTATGCCTTGTTCTAAAGCTCTTTGGGAACCGCTTGCGTAGCCCCACACACCTGGGGGCTGCAGGCTTTCCTGCTGCCTTCAGCCTCAAAACCACCCTTTCCCACTTGGCGCCAAGCCAGGCCCAAAAATGGCCATATGTCTGGAGACTGGTCCCACGCCCAAAGAGCCAGCAGGGAAAACTATGCCTTGTTCTAAAGCTCTTTGGGAACCGCTTGCGTAGCCCCACACACCTGGGGGCTGCAGGCTTTCCTGCTGCCTTCAGCCTCAAAACCACCCTTTCCCACATGGCGTCACGCCAGGCCCAAAAATGGCCATATGTCTGGAGACTGGTCCCACGCCCAAAGAGCCAGCAGGGAAAACTATGCCTTGTTCTAAAGCTCTTTGGGAACCGCTTGCGTAGCCCCACACATCTGGGGGCTGCAGGATTTTCTGGCACATTCAGCCTCAAAACCACCCTTTCCCACATGGCGTCACGCCAGGCCCAAAAATGGCCATATGTCTGGAGACTGGTCCCACGCCCAAAGAGCCAGCAGGGAAAACTATGCCTTGTTCTAAAGCTCTTTGGGAACCGCTTGCGTAGCCCCACACACCTGGGGGCTGCAGGCTTTCCTGCTGCCTTCAGCCTCAAAACCACCCTTTCCCACATGGCGCCGCGCCAGACCCAAAAATGGCCATATGTCTGGAGACTGGTCCCACGCCCAAAGAGCCAGCAGGGAAAACTATGCCTTGTTCTAAAGCTCTTTGGGGACGGCTTGCGTAGCCTCACAGACCTGGGGACTGCAGGCTTTCCTGCTGCCTTCAGCCTCAAAACCACCCTTTCCCACTTGGCGCCGAGCCAGGCCCAAAAATGGCCATATGTCTGGAGACTGGTCCCACGCCCAAAGAGCCAGCAGGGAAAACTATGCCTTGTTCTAAAGCTCTTTGGGAACGGCTTGCGTAGCCCCACAGACCTGGGGGCTGCAAGCTTTCCTGCTGCCTTCAGCCTCAAAACCACCCTTTCCCACTTGGCCCCACGCAAGGCACAAAAATGGCCATATGTCTGGCGACTGGACCCACGCCCAAAGAGCCAGCAGGGAAAACTATGCCTTGTTCTAAAGCTCTTTGGGAACCGCTTGCGTAGCCCCACAGACCTGCTTGCTGCAGGCTTTCTTGCTGCCTTCAGCCTCAAAACCACCCTTTCCCACTTGGCGCCGAGCCATGCCCAAAAATGGCCATATGTCTGGAGACTGGTCCCACGCCCAAAGAGCCAGCAGGGAAAACTATGCCTTGTTCTAAAGCTCTTTGGGAACCGCTTGCGTAGCCCCACAGACCTGGGGGCTGCAGGCTTTCCTGCTCTCTTCAGCCTCAAAACCACCCTTTCCCACATGGCGTCACGCCAGGCACAAAAATCGCCATATGTCTGGAGGTTGGTCCCACGCCCAAAGAGCCAGAAGGGAATACTATGCCTTGATCTAAAGCTCTTTGGGGACCGCTTGCGTAGCCCCACAGACCTGGGGGCTGCAGGCTTTCCTGCTGCCTTCAGCCTCAAAACAACCCTTTCCCACTTGGCGCCGAGCCAGGCACAAAAATGGCCATATGTCTGGAGACTGGTCCCACGCCCAAATAGCCAGCAGGGAAAACGATGCCTTGTTCTAAAGCTCTTTGGGAACCGCTTGCGTAGCCCCACAGACCTGGGGGCTGCAGGCTTTCCTGCTGCCTTCAGCCTAAAAACAACCCTTTCCCACATGGCGCTGCGCCAGGCCCAAAAATGGCCATATATCTGGAGATTTGTTCCACGCCCAAAGAGCCAGCAGGGAAAACGATGCCTTGTTCTAAAGCTCTTTGGGAACCACTTGCGCGGCCCCAAAGACCTGGGGGCTGCAGGCTTTCCTGCTGCCTTCAGCCTCAAAACCACCCTTTCCCACTTGGTGCCGCGCCAGGCACAAAAATGGCCATATGTCTGGAGACTGGTCCCACGCCCAAAGAGCCAGCAGGGAAAACTATGCCTTGTTCTAAAGCTCTTTGGGAACCGCTTGCGTAGCCCCACAGACCTGGGGGCTGCAGGCTTTCCTGCTGCCTTCAGCCTCAAAAGCACCCTTTCCCACATGGCGCCAAGCCAGGCCCAAAAATGGCCATATGTCTGGAGACTGGTCCCACGCCCAAAGAGCCAGCAGGGAAAACTATGCCTTGTTCTAAAGCACTTTGGGAACCGCTTGCGTAGCCCCACACACCTGGGGGCTGCAGGCTTTCCTGCTGCCTTCAGCCTCAAAACCACCCTTTCCCACATGGCGTCACGCCAGGCACAAAAATGGCCATATGTCTGGAGACTGGTCCCACGCCCAAAGAGCCAGCAGGGAAAACTATGCCTTGTTCTAAAGCTCTTTGGGAACCGCTTGCGTAGCCCCACACACCTGGGGGCTGCAGGCTTTCCTGCTGCCTTCAGCCTCAAAACCACCCTTTCCCACTTGGCTCCTCGCCAGACCCAAAAATGGGCATATGTCTGGAGACTGGTCCCATGCCCAAAGAGCCAGCAGGGAAAACTATGCCTTGTTCTAAAGCTCTTTGGGGACGGCTTGCGTAGCCCCACAGACCTGGGGGCTGCAGGCTTTCCTGCTGCCTTCAGCCTCAAAACCACCCTTTCCCACTTGGCGCCACGCCAGGCCCAAAAATGGCCATATGTCTGGAGACTGGTCCCACGCCCAAAGAGCCAGCAGGGAAAACTATGCCTTGTTCTAAAGCTCTTTGGGAACCGATTGCGTAGCCCCACAGACCTGGGGGCTGCAAGCTTTCCTGCTGCCTTCAGCCTCAAAAACACCCTTTCCCACTTGGCCCACGCCAAGCACAAAAATGGCCATATGTGTGGCGACTGGTCCCACGTCCAAAGAGCCAGCAGGGAAAACTAGGCTTTGTTCTAAAGCTCTTTGGGAACCGCTTGCGTAGCCCCACAGACCTGCGGGCTGCAGGCTTTCCTGCTGCCTTCAACCTCAAAACCACCCTTTCCCACATGGCGTCACGCCAGGCATAAAAATGGCCATATGTCTGGAGACTGGTCCCACGCCCAAAGAGCCAGAAGGGAATACTATGCCTTGTTCTAAAGCTCTTTGGGAACCGCTTGCGTAGCCCCACACACCTGCGGGCTGCAGGCTTTCCTGCTGCCTTATGCCTCAAAACCATGTTCCTTAACTTGGCGTGCCGCCAGGCACAAAAATGGCCATATGTCTGGAGATTGGTCCCACAGCCAAAGACCCAGCAGGGAAAACTATGCCTTGTTCTAAAGCTCTTTGGGAACCGCTTGCGTAGCCCCACACACCTGGGGGCTGCAGGCTTTCCTGCTGCCTTCAGCCTCAAAAGCACCCTTTCCCACTTGGCGCCAAGCCAGGCCCAAAAATGGCCATATGTCTGGAGACTGGTCCCACGCCCAAAGAGCCAGCAGGGAAAACTATGCCTTGTTCTAAAGCTCTTTGGGAACCGCTTGCGTAGCCCCACACACCTGGGGGCTGCAGGCTTTCCTGCTGCCTTCAGCCTCAAAACCACCCTTTCCCACATGCCGTCACGCCAGGCCCAAAAATGGCCATATGTCTGGAGACTGGTCCCACGCCCAAAGAGCCATCAGGGAAAACTATGCCTTGTTCTAAAGCTCTTTGGGAACCGTTTGCGTAGCCCCACACATCTGGGGGCTGCAGGATTTTCTGGCACATTCAGCCTCAAAACCACCCTTTCCCACATGGCGTCACGCCAGGCCCAAAAATGGCCATATGTCTGGAGACTGGTCCCACGCCCAAAGAGCCAGCAGGGAAAACTATGCCTTGTTCTAAAGCTCTTTGGGAACCGCTTGCGTAGCCCCACACACCTGGGGGCTGCAGGCTTTCCTGCTGCCTTCAGCCTCAAAAGCACCCTTTCCCACTTGGCGCCAAGCCAGGCCCAAAAATGGCCATATGTCTGGAGACTGGAGCCTTTCCCAAAGAGCCAGCAGGGAAAACTATGCCTTGTTCTAAAGCTCTTTGGGAACCGCTTGCGTAGCCCCACAGACCTGCGGGCTGCAGGCTTTCCTGCTGCCTTCAACCTCAAAACCACCCTTTCCCACATGGCGCCACGCCAGGCACAAAAATGGCCATATGTCTGGAGATTGGTCCCACAGCCAAAGACCCAGCAGGGAAAACTATGCCTTGTTCTAAAGCTCTTTGGGAACCGCTTGCGTAGCCCCACAGACCTGGGGGCTGCAGGCTTTTCTGGCACCTTCAGCCTCAAAACCACCCTTTCCCACATGGCGTCACGCCAGGCCCAAAAATGGCCATATGTCTGGAGACTGGTCCCACGCCCAAAGAGCCAGCAGGGAAAACTATGCCTTGTTCTAAAGCTCTTTGGGAACCGCTTGCGTAGCCCCACACACCTGGGGGCTGCAGGCTTTCCTGCTGCCTTCAGCCTCAAAAGCACCCTTTCCCACTTGGCGCCAAGCCAGGCCCAAAAATGGCCATATGTCTGGAGACTGGTCCCACGCCCAAAGAGCCAGCAGGGAAAACTAGGGTTTGTTCTAAAGCTCTTTGGGAACCGCTTGCGTAGCCCCACAGACCTGGGGGCTGCAGGCTTTCCTGCTGCCTTCAACCTCAAAACCACCCTTTCCCACATGGCGCCACGCCAGGCACAAAAATGGCCATATGTCTGGAGATTGGTCCCACAGCCAAAGACCCAGGAGGGAAAACTATGCCTTGTTCTAAAGCTCTTTGGGAACCGCTTGCGTAGCCCCACAGACCTGGGGGCTGCAGGCTTTTCTGGCACCTTCAGCCTCAAAACCACCCTTTCCCACATGGCGTCACGCCAGGCCCAAAAATGGCCATATGTCTGTAGACTGGTCCCACGCCCAAAGAGCCAGAAGGGAATACTATGTCTTGTTCTAAAGCTCTTTGGGAACCGCTTGCGTAGCCCCACACACCTGGGGGCTGCAGGCTTTCCTGCTGCCTTCAGCCTCAAAACCATGTTGCTTAACTTGGCGCCGCGCCAGACCCAAAAATGGCCATATGTCTGGAGACTGGTCCCACGCCCAAAGAGCCAGCAGGGAAAACTATGCCTTGTTCTAAAGCTCTTTGGGAACCGCTTGCGTAGCCCCACACATCTGGGGGCTGCAGGATTTTCTGGCACATTCAGCCTCAAAACCACCCTTTCCCACATGGCGTCACGCCAGGCCCAAAAATGGCCATATGTCTGGAGACTGGTCCCACGCCCAAAGAGCCAGCAGGGAAAACTATGCCTTGTTCTAAAGCTCTTTGGGAACCGCTTGCGTAGCCCCACACACCTGGGGGCTGCAGGCTTTCCTGCTGCCTTCAGCCTCAAAATCACCCTTTCCCACTTGGCGCCGCGCCAGGCCCAAAAATGGCCATATGTCTGGAGACTGGTCCCACGCCCAAAGAGCCAGCAGGGAAAACTATGCCTTGTTCTAAAGCTCTTTGGGGACGGCTTGCGTAGCCCCACACACCTGGGGGCTGCAGGCTTTCCTGCTGCCTTCAGCCTCAAAACCACCCTTTCCCACATGGCGTCACGCCAGGCCCAAAAATGGCCATATGTCTGGAGACTGGTCCCACGCCCAAAGAGCCATCAGGGAAAACTATGCCTTGTTCTAAAGCTCTTTGGGAACGGCTTGCGTAGCCCCACAGACCTGGGGGCTGCAAGCTTTCCTGCTGCCTTCAGCCTCAAAACCACCCTTTCCCACTTGGCCCCACGCCAGGCACAAAAATGGCCATATGTCTGGAGACTGGTCCCACGCCCAAAGAGCCAGCAGGGAAAACTAGGCTTTGTTCTAAAGCTCTTTGGGAACCGCTTGCGTAGCCCCACACACCTGGGGGCTGCAGGCTTTCCTGCTGCCTTCAACCTCAAAACCACCCTTTCCCACATGGCGCCACGCCAGGCACAAAAATGGCCATATGTCTGGAGATTGGTCCCACAGCCAAAGACCCAGCAGGGAAAACTATGCCTTGTTCTAAAGCTCTTTGGGAACCGCTTGCGTAGCCCCACACACCTGGGGGCTGCAGGCTTTTCTGGCACCTTCAGCCTCAAAATCACCCTTTTCCACATGGCGTCACGCCAGGCACAAAAATGGCCATATGTCTGGAGACTGGTCCCACGCCCAAAGAGCCAGCAGGGAAAACTATGCCTTGTTCTAAAGCTCTTTGGGAACCGCTTGCGTAGCCCCACACACCTGCGGGCTGCAGGCTTTCCTGCTGCCTTCAGCCTCAAAACCATATTGTTTAACTTGGCGTGCCGCCAGGCACAAAAATGGCCATATGTCTGGAGATTGGTCCTACACCGAAAGAGCCAGCAGGGAAAACTATGCCTTGTTCTAAAGCTCTTTGGGAACCGCTTGCGTAGCCCCACACACCTGGGGGCTGCAGGCTTTCCTGCTGCCTTCAGCCTCAAAATCACCCTTTCCCACTTGGCGCCGCGCCAGGCCCAAAAATGGCCATATGTCAGGAGACTGGTCCCACGCCCAAAGAGCCAGCAGGGAAAACTATGCCTTGTTCTAAAGCTCTTTGGGAACCGCTTGCATAGCCCCACAGACCTGGGGGCTGCAGGCTTTCCTGCTGCCTTCAGCCTCAAAACCACCCTTTCCCACTTGGCGCCGCGCCAGGCCAAAAAATGGCCATATGTCTGGAGACTGGTCCCACGCCCAAAGAGCCAGCAGGGAAAACTATGCCTTGTTCTAAAGCTCTTTGGGAACCGCTTGCGTAGCCGCACACACCTGCGGGCTGCAGGCTTTCCTGCTGCCTGCAGCCTCAAAACCACCCGTTCCCACATGGCGTCACACCAGGCACAAAAATGGCCATATGTCTGGATGTTGGTCCCACGCTCAAAGAGCCAGCAGGGAAAACTATGCCTTGTTCTAAAGCTCTTTGGGAACCGCTTGCGTAGCCCCACACACCTGGGGGCTGCAGGCTTTTCTGGCACCTTCAGCCTCAAAACCACCCTTTCCCACAAGGCGTCACGCCAGGCCCAAAAATGGCCATATGTCTGGAGGTTGATCCCACGCCCAAAGAGCCAGCAGGGAAAATTATGCCTTGTTCTAAAGCTCTTTGGGAACCGCTTGCGTAGCCCCACACACCTGGGGGCTGCAGACTTTCCTGCTGCCTTCAGCCTCAAAACCATCCTCTACAACTTGGCGTGCCGCCAGGCACAAAAATGGCCATATGTCTGGAGACTGGTCCCACGCCCAAAGAGCCAGCAGGGAAAACTATGCCTTGTTCTAAAGCTCTTTGGGAACCGCTTGCGTAGCCCCACACACCTGGGGGCTGCAGGCTTTCCTGCTGCCTTCAGCCTCAAAACCACCCTTTCCCACTTGGCGCCGCGCCAGACCCAAAAATGGCCATATGTCTGGAGACTGGTCCCACGCCCAAAGAGCCAGCAGGGAAAACTATGCCTTGTTCTAAAGCTCTTTGGGGACGGCTTGCGTAGCCCCACACACCTGGGGGCTGCAGGCTTTCCTGCTGCCTTCAGCCTCAAAACCACCCTTTCCCACTTGGCGCCGAGCCAGGCCCAAAAATGGCCATATGTCTGGAGACTGGTCCCACGCCCAAAGAGCCAGCAGGGAAAACTATGCCTTGTTCTAAAGCTCTTTGGGAACGGCTTGCGTAGCCCCACAGACCTGGGGGCTGCAAGCTTTCCTGCTGCCTTCAGCCTCAAAACCACCCTTTCCCACTTGGCCCCACGCCAGGCACAAAAATGGCCATATGTCTGGCGACTGGACCCACGCCCAAAGAGCCAGCAGGGAAAACTATGCCTTGTTCTAAAGCTCTTTGGGAACCGCTTGCGTAGCCCCACACATCTGGGGGCTGCAGGATTTTCTGGCACATTCAGCCTCAAAACCACCCTTTCCCACATGGCGTCACGCCAGGCCCAAAAATGGCCATATGTCTGGAGACTGGTCCCACGCCCAAAGAGCCAGCAGGGAAAACTATGCCTTGTTCTAAAGCTCTTTGGGAACCGCTTGCGTAGCCCCACACACCTGGGGGCTGCAGGCTTTCCTGCTGCCTTCAGCCTCAAAAGCACCCTTTCCCACTTGGCGCCAAGCCAGGCCCAAAAATGGCCATATGTCTGGAGACTGGTCCCACGCCCAAAGAGCCAGCAGGGAAAACTATGCCTTGTTCTAAAGCTCTTTGGGAACCGCTTGCGTAGCCCCACACACCTGGGGGCTGCAGGCTTTCCTGCTGCCTTCAGCCTCAAAACCACCCTTTCCCACTTGGCGCCGCGCCAGGCCCAAAAATGGCCATATGTCTGGAGACTGGTCCCACGCCCAAAGAGCCAGCAGGGAAAACTATGCCTTGTTCTAAAGCTCTTTGGGAACGGCTTGCGTAGCCCCACACACCTGGGGGCTGCAAGCTTTCCTGCTGCCTTCAGCCTCAAAACCACCCTTTCCCACATGGCGCCACGCCAGGCACAAAAATGGCCATATGTCTGGAGATTGGTCCCACAGCCAAAGACCCAGCAGGGAAAACTATGCCTTGTTCTAAAGCTCTTTGGGAACCGCTTGCGTAGCCGCACACACCTGCGGGCTGCAGGCTTTTCTGGCACCTTCAGCCTCAAAATCACCCTTTTCCACATGGCGTCACGCCAGGCACAAAAATGGCCATATGTCTGGAGACTGGTCCCACGCCCAAAGAGCCAGCAGGGAAAACTATGCCTTGTTCTAAAGCTCTTTGGGAACCGCTTGCGTAGCCCCACACACCTGCGGGCTGCAGGCTTTCCTGCTGCCTTCAGCCTCAAAACCATATTGTTGAACTTGGCGTGCCGCCAGGCACAAAAATGGCCATATGTCTGGAGATTGGTCCTACACCGAAAGAGCCAGCAGGGAAAACTATGCCTTGTTCTAAAGCTCTTTGGGAACCGCTTGCGTAGCCCCACACACCTGGGGGCTGCAGGCTTTCCTGCTGCCTTCAGCCTCAAAATCACCCTTTCCCACTTGGCGCCGCGCCAGGCCCAAAAATGGCCATATGTCTGGAGACTGGTCCCACGCCCAAAGAGCCAGCAGGGAAAACTATGCCTTGTTCTAAAGCTCTTTGGGAACGGCTTGCGTAGCCCCACAGACCTGGGGGCTGCAGGCTTTCCTGCTGCCTTCAGCCTCAAAACCACCCTTTCCCACTTGGCCCCACGCCAGGCACAAAAATGGCCATATGTCTGGCGACTGGACCCACGCCCAAAGAGCCAGCAGGGAAAACTAGGCTTTGTTCTAAAGCTCTTTGGGAACCGCTTGCGTAGCCCCACACACCTGGGGGCTGCAGGCTTTCCTGCTGCCTTCAACCTCAAAACCACCCTTTCCCACATGGCGCCACGCCAGGCACAAAAATGGCCATATGTCTGGAGATTGGTCCCACAGCCAAAGACCCAGCAGGGAAAACTATGCCTTGTTCTAAAGCTCTTTGGGAACCGCTTGCGTAGCCCCACAGACCTGGGGGCTGCAGGCTTTTCTGGCACCTTCAGCCTCAAAATCACCCTTTTCCACATCGCGTCACGCCAGGCACAAAAATGGCCATATGTCTGGAGGTTGGTCCCACGCCCAAAGAGCCAGCAGGGAAAACTGTGCCTTGTTCTAAAGCTCTTTGGGAACCTCTTGCGTAGCCCCACAGACCTGGGGGCTGCAGGCTTTCCTGCTGCCTTCAGCCTCAAAACCACCCTTTCCCACATGGTGCCGCGCCAGTCCCAAAAATGGCCATATATCTGGAGATTGGTCCCACGCCCAAAGAGCCAGCAGGGAAAACTATGCCTTGTTCTAAAGCTCTTTGGGAACCGCTTGCGTAGCCCCACACACCTGGGGGCTGCAGGCTTTCCTGCTGCCTTCAGCCCCAAAACCACCCTTTCCCACATGGCGTCACGCCAGGCACAAAAATGGCCATATGTCTGGAGGTTGGTCCCACGCCCAAAGAGCCAGCAGGGAAAACTATGCCTTGTTCTAAAGCTCTTTGGGAACCGCTTGCGTAGCCCCACAGACCTGGGGGCTGCAGGCTTTCCTGCTGCCTTCAGCCTCAAAACCACCCTTTCCCACTTGGCGCCGCGCCAGGCCCAGAAATGGCCATATTTCTGGACATTGGTCCCACGCCCAAAGAGCCAGCAGGGAAAACTATGCCTTGTTCTAAAGCTCTTTGGGAACCGATTGCGTAGCCCCACAGACCTGCGGGCTGCAGGCTTTCTTGCTGCCTTCAGCCTCAAAACCACCCTTTCCCACTTGGCGCCGAGCCAGGCCCAAAAATGGCCATATGTCTGGAGACTGGTCCCACGCCCAAAGAGCCAGCAGGGAAAACTAGGCTTTGTTCTAAAGCTCTTTGGGAACCGCTTGCGTAGCCCCACACACCTGGGGGCTGCAGGCTTTCCTGCTGCCTTCAACCTCAAAACCACCCTTTCCCACATGGCGCCACGCCAGGCACAAAAATGGCCATATGTCTGGAGATTGGTCCCACAGCCAAAGACCCAGCAGGAAAAACTATGCCTTGTTCTAAAGCTCTTTGGGAACCGCTTGCGTAGCCCCACACACTTGGGGGCTGCAGGCTTTTCTGGCACCTTCAGCCTCAAAACCACCCTTTCCCACATGGCGTCACGCCAGGCCCAAAAATGGCCATATGTCTGGAGACTGGTCCCACGCCCAAAGAGCCAGAAGGGAATACTATGTCTTGTTCTAAAGCTCTTTGGGAACCGCTTGCGTAGCCCCACACACCTGCGGGCTGCAGGCTTTCCTGCTGCCTTCAGCCTCAAAACCATGTTGCTTAACTTGGCGTGCCGCCAGGCACAAAAATGGCCATATGTCTGGAGATTGGTCCTACACCGAAAGAGCCAGCAGGGAAAACTATGCCTTGTTCTAAAGCTCTTTGGGAACCGCTTGCGTAGCCCCACACATCTGGGGGCTGCAGGATTTTCTGGCACATTCAGCCTCAAAACCACCCTTTCCCACATGGCGTCACGCCAGGCCCAAAAATGGCCATATGTCTGGAGACTGGTCCCACGCCCAAAGAGCCAGCAGGGAAAACTATGCCTTGTTCTAAAGCTCTTTGGGAACCGCTTGCGTAGCCCCACACACCTGGGGGCTGCAGGCTTTCCTGCTGCCTTCAGCCTCAAAAGCACCCTTTCCCACTTGGCGCCAAGCCAGGCCCAAAAATGGCCATATGTCTGGAGACTGGTCCCACGCCCAAAGAGCCAGCAGGGAAAACTATGCCTTGTTCTAAAGCTCTTTGGGAACCGCTTGCGTAGCCCCACACACCTGGGGGCTGCAGGCTTTCCTGCTGCCTTCAGCCTCAAAACCACCCTTTCCCACTTGGCGCCGCGCCAGGCCCAAAAATGGCCATATGTCTGGAGACTGGTCCCACGCCCAAAGAGCCAGCAGGGAAAACTATGCCTTGTTCTAAAGCTCTTTGGGAACGGCTTGCGTAGCCCCACACACCTGGGGGCTGCAAGCTTTCCTGCTGCCTTCAGCCTCAAAACCACCCTTTCCCACTTGGCCCCACGCCAGGCACAAAAATGGCCATATGTCTGGCGACTGGACCCACGCCCAAAGAGCCAGCAGGGAAAACTAGGCTTTGTTCTAAAGCTCTTTGGGAACCGCTTGCGTAGCCCCACAGACCTGGGGGCTGCAGGCTTTCCTGCTGCCTTCAGCCTCAAAACCACCCTTTCCCACATGGCGCCACGCCAGGCACAAAAATGGCCATATGTCTGGAGATTGGTCCCACAGCCAAAGACCCAGCAGGGAAAACTATGCCTTGTTCTAAAGCTCTTTGGGAACCGCTTGCGTAGCCGCACACACCTGCGGGCTGCAGGCTTTTCTGGCACCTTCAGCCTCAAAATCACCCTTTTCCACATGGCGTCACGCCAGGCACAAAAATGGCCATATGTCTGGAGACTGGTCCCACGCCCAAAGAGCCAGCAGGGAAAACTATGCCTTGTTCTAAAGCTCTTTGGGAACCGCTTGCGTAGCCCCACACACCTGCGGGCTGCAGGCTTTCCTGCTGCCTTCAGCCTCAAAACCATATTGTTGAACTTGGCGTGCCGCCAGGCACAAAAATGGCCATATGTCTGGAGATTGGTCCTACACCGAAAGAGCCAGCAGGGAAAACTATGCCTTGTTCTAAAGCTCTTTGGGAACCGCTTGCGTAGCCCCACACACCTGGGGGCTGCAGGCTTTCCTGCTGCCTTCAGCCTCAAAATCACCCTTTCCCACTTGGCGCCGCGCCAGGCCCAAAAATGGCCATATGTCTGGAGACTGGTCCCACGCCCAAAGAGCCAGCAGGGAAAACTATGCCTTGTTCTAAAGCTCTTTGGGAACGGCTTGCGTAGCCCCACAGACCTGGGGGCTGCAGGCTTTCCTGCTGCCTTCAGCCTCAAAACCACCCTTTCCCACTTGGCGCCGCGCCAGGCCAAAAAATGGCCATATGTCTGGAGACTGGTCCCACGCCCAAAGAGCCAGCAGGGAAAACTATGCCTTGTTCTAAAGCTCTTTGGGAACCGCTTGCGTAGCCGCACACACCTGCGGGCTGCAGGCTTTCCTGCTGCCTGCAGCCTCAAAACCACCCTTTCCCACATGGCGTCACACCAGGCACAAAAATGGCCATATGTCTGGATGTTGGTCCCACGCCCAAAGAGCCAGCAGGGAAAACTATGCCTTGTTCTAAAGCTCTTTGGGAACCGCTTGCGTAGCCCCACACACCTGGGGGCTGCAGGCTTTTCTGGCACCTTCAGCCTCAAAACCACCCTTTCCCACAAGGCGTCACGCCAGGCCCAAAAATGGCCATATGTCTGGAGGTTGATCCCACGCCCAAAGAGCCAGCAGGGAAAATTATGCCTTGTTCTAAAGCTCTTTGGGAACCGCTTGCGTAGCCCCACACACCTGGGGGCTGCAGACTTTCCTGCTGCCTTCAGCCTCAAAACCATCCTCTACAACTTGGCGTGCCACCAGGCACAAAAATGGCCATATGTCTGGAGACTGGTCCCACGCCCAAAGAGCCAGCAGGGAAAACTATGCCTTGTTCTAAAGCTCTTTGGGAACCGCTTGCGTAGCCCCACACACCTTGGGGCTGCAGGCTTTCCTGCTGCCTTCAGCCTCAAAACCACCCTTTCCCACTTGGCGCCGCGCCAGACCCAAAAATGGCCATATGTCTGGAGACTGATCCCACGCCCAAAGAGCCAGCAGGGAAAACTATGCCTTGTTCTAAAGCTCTTTGGGGACGGCTTGCGTAGCCCCACACACCTGGGGGCTGCAGGCTTTCCTGCTGCCTTCAGCCTCAAAACCACCCTTTCCCACTTGGCGCCGAGCCAGGCCCAAAAATGGCCATATGTCTGGAGACTGGTCCCACGCCCAAAGAGCCAGCAGGGAAAACTATGCCTTGTTCTAAAGCTCTTTGGGAACCGCTTGCGTAGCCCCACAGACCTGGGGGCTGCAGGCTTTTCTGGCACCTTCAGCCTCAAAATCACCCTTTTCCACATGGCGTCACGCCAGGCACAAAAATGGCCATATGTCTGGAGGTTGGTCCCACGCCCAAAGAGCCAGCAGGGAAAACTGTGCCTTGTTCTAAAGCTCTTTGGGAACCGCTTGCGTAGCCCCACACACCTGGGGGCTGCAGGCTTTCCTGCTGCCTTCAGCCTCAAAACCACCCTTTCCCACATGGTGCCGCGCCAGTCCCAAAAATGGCCATATATCTGGAGATTGGTCCCACGCCCAAAGAGCCAGCAGGGAAAACTATGCCTTGTTCTAAAGCTCTTTGGGAACCGCTTGCGTAGCCCCACACACCTGCGGGCTGCAGGCTTTCCTGCTGCCTTCAGCCTCAAAACCACCCTTTCCCACATGGCGTCACGCCAGGCACAAAAATGGCCATATGTCTGGAGGTTGGTCCCACGCCCAAAGAGCCAGCAGGGAAAACTATGCCTTGTTCTAAAGCTCTTTGGGAACCGCTTGCGTAGCCCCACAGACCTGGGGGCTGCAGGCTTTCCTGCTGCCTTCAGCCTCAAAACCACCCTTTCCCACTTGGCGCCGCGCCAGGCCCAGAAATGGCCATATTTCTGGACATTGGTCCCACGCCCAAAGAGCCAGCAGGGAAAATTATGCCTTGTTCTAAAGCTCTTTGGGAACCGATTGCGTAGCCCCACAGACCTGCGGGCTGCAGGCTTTCTTGCTGCCTTCAGCCTCAAAACCACCCTTTCCCACTTGGCGCCGAGCCAGGCCCAAAAATGGCCATATGTCTGGAGACTGGTCCCACGCCCAAAGAGCCAGCAGGGAAAACTAGGCTTTGTTCTAAAGCTCTTTGGGAACCGCTTGCGTAGCCCCACAGACCTGCGGGCTGCAGGCTTTCCTGCTGCCTTCAACCTCAAAACCACCCTTTCCCACATGGCGCCACGCCAGGCACAAAAATGGCCATATGTCTGGAGATTGGTCCCACAGCCAAAGACCCAGGAGGGAAAACTATGCCTTGTTCTAAAGCTCTTTGGGAACCGCTTGCGTAGCCCCACACACTTGGGGGCTGCAGGCTTTTCTGGCACCTTCAGCCTCAAAACCACCCTTTCCCACATGGCGTCACGCCAGGCCCAAAAATGGCCATATGTCTGGAGACTGGTCCCACGCCCAAAGAGCCAGAAGGGAATACTATGTCTTGTTCTAAAGCTCTTTGGGAACCGCTTGCGTAGCCCCACACACCTGCGGGCTGCAGGCTTTCCTGCTGCCTTCAGCCTCAAAACCATGTTGCTTAACTTGGCGTGCCGCCAGGCACAAAAATGGCCATATGTCTGGAGATTGGTCCTACACCGAAAGAGCCAGCAGGGAAAACTATGCCTTGTTCTAAAGCTCTTTGGGAACCGCTTGCGTAGCCCCACAGACCTGGGGGCTGCAAGCTTTCCTGCTGCCTTCAGCCTCAAAACCACCCTTTCCCACTTGGCCCCACGCCAGGCACAAAAATGGCCATATGTCTGGCGACTGGTCCCACGCCCAAAGAGCCAGCAGGGAAAACTATGCCTTGTTCTAAAGCTCTTTGGGAACCGCTTGCGTAGCCCCACAGACCTGGGGGCTGCAAGCTTTCCTGCTGCCTTCAGCCTCAAAACCACCCTTTCCCACTTGGCCCCACGCCAGGCACAAAAATGGCCATATGTCTGGCGACTGGACCCACGCCCAAAGAGCCAGCAGGGAAAACTAGGCTTTGTTCTAAAGCTCTTTGGGAACCGCTTGCGTAGCCCCACACACCTGGGGGCTGCAGGCTTTCCTGCTGCCTTCAACCTCAAAACCACCCTTTCCCACATGGCGCCACGCCAGGCACAAAAATGGCCATATGTCTGGAGATTGGTCCCACAGCCAAAGACCCAGCAGGGAAAACTATGCCTTGTTCTAAAGCTCTTTGGGAACCGCTTGCGTAGCCCCACACACCTGGGGGCTGCAGGCTTTTCTGGCACCTTCAGCCTCAAAATCACCCTTTTCCACATGGCGTCACGCCAGGCACAAAAATGGCCATATGTCTGGAGGTTGGTCCCACGCCCAAAGAGCCAGCAGGGAAAACTGTGCCTTGTTCTAAAGCTCTTTGGGAACCTCTTGCGTAGCCCCACAGACCTGGGGGCTGCAGGCTTTCCTGCTGCCTTCAGCCTCAAAACCACCCTTTCCCACATGGTGCCGCGCCAGTCCCAAAAATGGCCATATATCTGGAGATTGGTCCCACGCCCAAAGAGCCAGCAGGGAAAACTATGCCTTGTTCTAAAGCTCTTTGGGAACCGCTTGCGTAGCCCCACACACCTGGGGGCTGCAGGCTTTCCTGCTGCCTTCAGCCTCAAAACCATATTGTTGAACTTGGCGTGCCGCCAGGCACAAAAATGGCCATATGTCTGGAGATTGGTCCTACACCGAAAGAGCCAGCAGGGAAAACTATGCCTTGTTCTAAAGCTCTTTGGGAACCGCTTGCGTAGCCCCACACACCTGGGGGCTGCAGGCTTTCCTGCTGCCTTCAGCCTCAAAACCACCCTTTCCCACATGGCGCCAAGCCAGGCACAAAAATGGCCATATGTCTGGAGACTGGTCCCACGCCCAAAGAGCCAGCAGGGAAAACTATGCCTTGTTCTAAAGCTCTTTGGGAACCGCTTGCGTAGCCCCACAGACCTGGTGGCTGCAGGCTTTTCTGGCACATTCAGCCTCAAAACCACCCTTTCCCACATGGCGTCACGCCAGGCACAAAAATGGCCCTATGTCTGGAGGTTGGTCCCACGCCCAAAGAGCCAGCAGGGAAAACTATGCCTTGTTCTAAAGCTCTTTGGGAACCGCTTGCGTAGCCCCACACACCTGCGGTCTGCAGGCTTTCCTGCTGCCTTCAGCCTCAAAATCACCCTTTCCCACTTGGCGCCACGCCAGGCCCAAAAATGGCCATATGTCTGGAGACTGGTCCCACGCCCAAAGAGCCAGCAGGGAAAACTATGCCTTGTTCTAAAGCTCTTTGGGAACCGCTTGCGTAGCCCCACACACCTCGGGGCTGCAGGCTTTCCTGCTGCCTTCAGCCTCAAAACCACCCTTTCCCACATGGCGCCAAGCCAGGCCCAAAAATGGCCATATGTCTGGAGACTGGTCCCACGCCCAAAGAGCCAGCAGGGAAAACTATGCCTTGTTCTAAAGCTCTTTGGGAACCGCTTGCGTAGCACCACACACCTGGGGGCTGCAGACTTTCCTGCTGCCTTCAGCCTCAAAACCATCCTCTACAACTTGGCGTGCCGCCAGGCACAAAAATGGCCATATGTCTGGAGACTGGTCCCACGCCCAAAGAGCCAGCAGGGAAAACTATGCCTTGTTCTAAAGCTCTTTGGGAACCGCTTGCGTAGCCCCACACACCTGGAGGCTGCAGGCTTTCCTGCTGCCTTCAGCCTCAAAACCACCCTTTCCCACATGGCGCCGCGCCAGGCCCAAAAATGGCCATATGTCTGGAGACTGGTCCCACGCCCAAAGAGCCAGCAGGGAAAACTATGCCTTGTTCTAAAGCTCTTTGGGAACCGCTTGCGTAGCCCCACACACCTGGGGGCTGCAGGCTTTCCTGCTGCCTTCAGCCTCAAAAAGACCCTTTCCCACTTGGCCCCGCGCCAGGCACAGAAATGGCCATATGTCTGGAGACTGGTCCCACGCCCAAAGAGCCAGCAGGGAAAACTATGCCTTGTTCTAAAGCTCTTTGGGAACCGCTTGCGTAGCCCCAAAGACCTGGGGGCTGCAGGCTTTTCTGGCACCTTCAGCCTCAAAACCACCCTTTCCCACATGGCGTCACGCCAGGCACAAAAATGGCCATATGTCTGGAGGTTGGTCCCACGCCCAAAGAGCCAGCAGGGAAAACTGTGCCTTGGTCTAAAGCTCTTTGGGAACCGCTTGCGTAGCCCCACAGACCTGGGGGCTGCAGGCTTTCCTGCTGCCTTCAGCCTCAAAACCACCCTTTCCCACTTGGCCCCGCGCCAGGCCCAAAAATGGCCATATGTCTGGAGACTGGTCCCACGCCCAAAGAGCCAGCAGGGAAAACTATGCCTTTTTCTAAAGCTCTTTGGGAACCGCTTGCGTAGCCCCACACACCTGGGGGCTGCAGGCTTTCCTGCTGCCTTCAGCCTCAAAACCACCCTTTCCCACATGGCGCCGCGCCAGGCACAAAAATGGCCATATATATGGAGATTTGTTCCACGCCCAAAGAGCCAGCAGGGAAAACGATGCTTTGTTCTAAAGCTCTTTGGGAACCGCTTGCGTAGCCCCACAGACCTGGGGGCTGCAGGCTTTCCTGCTGCCTTCAGCCTCAAAACCACCCTTTCCCACTTGGCGCCGCGCAAGGCACAAACATGGCCATATGGCTGGAGATTGGTCCCATGCCCAAAGAGCCAGCAGGGAAAACTATGCCTTGTTCTAAAGCTCTTTGGGAACCGCTTGCGTAGCCCCACACACCTGGGGGCTGCAGGCTTTCCTGCTGCCTTCAGCCTCAAAACCACCCTTTCCCTCATGGCGCTGCGCCACGGACAAAAATGGCCATATATCTGGAGATTGGTTCCACGCCCAAAGAACCAGCAGGGAAAACGAAGCCTTATTCTAAAGCTCTTTGGGAACCGCTTGCGTGGCCCCACAGACCTGGGGGCTGCAGGCTTTCCTGCTGCCTTCAGCCTCAAAACCACCCTTTCCCACTTGGCCCCGCGCCAGGCACAATAATGGCCATATGTCTGGAGTTTGGTCCCACGCCCAAAGAGCCAGCAGGGAAAATTATGCCTTATTCTAAAGCTCTTTGGGAACCGCTTGCGTAGCCCCACACACCTGGGGGCTGCAGGCTTTCCTGCTCTCTTCAGCCTCAAAAGCACCCTTTCCCACTTGGCGCCGCGCCAGGCACAAAAATGGCCATATGTCTGGAGGTTTGTCCCACGCCCAAAGAACCAGCAGGGAAAAATATGCCTTGTTCTAAAGCTCTTTGGGAACCGCTTGCGTAGCCCCACACACCTGGGGGCTGCAGGCTTTCCTGCTGCCTTCAGCCTCAAAACCACCCTTTCCCACATGGCTTCACGCCAGGCACAAAAATGGCCATATGTCTGGAGACTGGTCCCACGCCCAAAGAGCCAGCAGGGAAAACTATGCCTTGTTCTAAAGCTCTTTGGGAACCGCTTGCGTAGCCCCACACACCTGGGGGCTGCAGGCTTTCCTGCTGCCTTCAGCCTCAAAACCACCCTTTCCCACTTGGCGCCACGCCAGGTACAAAAATGGCCATATGTCTGGAGGTTGGTCCCACGCCCAAAGAGCCAGCAGGGAAAACTATGCCTTGTTCTAAAGCTCTTTGGGAACCGCTTGCGTAGCCCCACACACCTGGGGGCTGCAGGCTTTCCTGCTGCCTTCAGCCTCAAAACCACCCTTTCCCACATGGCGTCACGCCAGGCCCAAAAATGGCCATATGTCTGGAGACTGGTCCCACGCCCAAAGAGCCAGCAGGGAAAACTATGCCTTGTTCTAAAGCTCTTTGGGAACGGCTTGCGTAGCCCCACACACCTGGGGGCTGCAGTCTTTCCTGCTCTCTTCAGCCTCAGAAGAACCCTTTCGCACTTGGCGCCGCGCCAGGCCCAAAAATGGCCATATGTCTGAAGATTGGTCGTACACCGAAAGAGCCAGCAGGGAAAACTATGCCTTGTTCTAAAGCTCTTTGGGAACCGCTTGCGTAGCCCCACAGACCTGCGGGCTGCAGGCTTTCCTGCTGCCTTCAGCCTCAAAAGCACCCTTTCCCACTTGGCCCCGCGCCAGGCCCAAAAATGGCCATATGTCTGGAGACTGGTCCCACGCCCAAAGAGCCAGCAGGGAAAACTATGCCTTGTTCTAAAGCTCTTTGGGAACCGATTGCGTAGCCCCACACACCTGGGGGCTGCAAGATTTTCTGGCACCTTCAGCCTCAAAACCACCCTTTCCCACATGGCGTCACGCCAGGCACAAAAATGGCCATATGTCTGGAGACTGGTCCCACGCCCAAAGAGCCAGCAGGGAAAACTGTGCCTTGTTCTAAAGCTCTTTGGGAACCGCTTGCGTAGCCCCACACACCTGGGGGCTGCAGGCTTTTCTGGCACCTTCAGCCTCAAAACCACCCTTTCCCACATGGCGTCACGCCAGGCACAAAAATGGCCATATGTCTGGAGACTGGTCCCATGCCCAAAGAGCCAGCAGGGAAAACTATGCCTTGTTCTAAAGCTCTTTGGGAACCGCTTGCGTAGCTCCACACACCTGGGGGCTGCAGGCTTTCCTGCTGCCTTCAGCCTCAAAACCACCCTTTCCCACATGGCGTCACGCCAGGCACAAAAATCGCCATATGTCTGGAGGTTGGTCCCACGCCCAAAGAGCCAGAGGGGAATAATATGCCTTGTTCTAAAGCTCTTTGGGAACCGCTTGCGTAGCCCCACACACCTGGGGGCTGCAGGCTTTTCTGGCACCTTCAGCCTCAAAACCACCCTTTCCCACTTGGCGCCGCGCCAGGCCCAAAAATGGCCATATGTCTGGAGACTGGTCCCACGCCCAAAGAGCCAGCAGGGAAAACTGTGCCTTGTTCTAAAGCTCTTTGGGAACCGCTTGCGTAGCCCCACACACCTGGGGGCTGCAGGCTTTTCTGGCACCTTCAGCCTCAAAACCACCCTTTCCCACATGGCGTCACGCCAGGCACAAAAATGGCCATATGTCTGGAGACTGGTCCCATGCCCAAAGAGCCAGCAGGGAAAACTATGCCTTGTTCTAAAGCTCTTTGGGAACCGCTTGCGTAGCCCCACACACCTGCGGGCTGCAGGCTTTCCTGCTGCCTTCAGCCTCAAAACCACCCTTTCCCACATGGCGTCACGCCAGGCACAAAAATCGCCATATGTCTGGAGGTTGGTCCCACGCCCAAAGAGCCAGAGGGGAATAATATGCCTTGTTCTAAAGCTCTTTGGGAAGCGCTTGCGTAGCCCCACAGACCTGGGGGCTGCAGGCTTTCCTGCTGCCTTCAGCCTCAAAACCACCCTTTCCCACATGGCGCTGCGCCAGGCACAAAAATGGCCATATATCTGGAGATTGGTTCCACGCCCAAAGAACCAGTAGGGAAAACGAAGCGTTATTCTAAAGCTCTTTGGGAACCGCTTGCGTGGCCCCACACACCTGGGGGGTGCAGGCTTTCCTGCTGCCTTCAGCCTCAAAACCACCCTTTCCCACTTGGCCCCGCGCCAGGCACAAAAATGGCCATATGTCTGGAGTTTGGTCCCACGCCCAAAGAGCCAGCAGGGAAAATTATGCCTTATTCTAAAGCTCTTTGGGAACAGCTTGCGTGGCCCCACAGACCTGGGGGCTGCAGGCTTTCCTGCTGCCTTCAGCCTCAAAACCACCCTTTCCCACTTGGCGTCGCGCCAGGCCCAAAAATGGCCATATGTCTGGAGGTTGGTCCCACGCCCAAAGAGCCAGCAGGGAAAACTATGCCTTGTTCTAAAGCTCTTTGGGAACCGCTTGCGTAGCCCCACACACCTGGGGGCTGCAGGCTTTCCTGCTGCCTTCAGCCTCAAAACCACCCTTTCCCACATGGCGCCGCGCCAGGCCCAAAGATGGCCATATGTCTGCAGGTTGTTCCCACGCCCAAAGAGCCAGCAGGGAAAACTATGCCTTGTTCTAAAGCTCTTTGGGAACCGCTTGCGTAGCCCCACAGACCTGGGGGCTGCAGGCTTTCCTGCTGCCTTCAGCCTCAAAACCACCCTTTCCCACATGGCGTCACGCCAGGCACAAAAATGGCCATATGTCTGGAGACTGGTCCCACCCCAAAGAGCCAGCAGGGAAAATTATGCCTTGTTCTAAAGCTCTTTGGGAACCGCTTGCGTAGCCCCACAGACCTGGGGGCTGCAGGCTTTCCTGCTGCCTTCAGCCTCAAAACCACCCTTTCCCACTTGGCGCCGCGCCAGGCCCAGAAATGGCCATATGTCTGGAGACTGGTCCCACGCCCAAAGAGCCAGCAGGGAAAACTATGCCTTGTTCTAAAGCTCTTTGGGAACCGATTGCGTAGCCCCACAGACCTGCTTGCTGCAGGCTTTCTTGATGCCTTCAGCCTCAAAACCACCCTTTCCCACTTGGCGCCGAGCCATGCCCAAAAATGGCCATATGTCTGGAGGTTGGTCCCACGCCCAAAGAGCCAGCAGGGAAAACTATGCCTTGTTCTAAAGCTCTTTGGGAACCGCTTGCGTAGCCCCACAGACCTGGGGGCTGCAGGCTTTCCTGCTCTCTTCAGCCTCAAAACCACCCTTTCCCACATGGCGTCACGCCAGGCACAAAAATCGCCATATGTCTGGAGGTTGGTCCCACGCCCAAAGAGCCAGAAGGGAAGACTATGCCTTGATCTAAAGCTCTTTGGGGACCGCTTGCGTAGCCCCACAGACCTGGGGGCTGCAGGCTTTCCTGCTGCCTTCAGCCTCAAAACAACCCTTTCCCACTTGGCCCCGCGCCAGGCCCAAAAATGGCCATATATCTGGAGATTTGTTCCACGCCCAAAGAGCCAGCAGGGAAAACGATGCCTTGTTCTAAAGCTCTTTGGGAACCGCTTGCGCGGCCCCAAAGACCTGGGGGCTGCAGGCTTTCCTGCTGCCTTCAGCCTCAAAACCACCCTTTCCCACTTGGTGCCGCGCCAGGCACAAAAATGGCCATATGTCTGGAGACTGGTCCCACGCCCAAAGAGCCAGCTGGGAAAACTATGCCTTGTTCTAAAGCTCTTTGGGAACCGCTTGCGTAGCCCCACACACCTGCGGGCTGCAGGCTTTCCTGCTGCCTTCAGCCTCAAAAGCACCCTTTCCCACTTGGCGCCGCGCAAGGCCCAAAAATGGCCATATGTCTGGAGACTGGTCCCACGCCCAAAGAGCCAGCAGGGAAAACTATGCCTTGTTCTAAAGCTCTTTGGGAACCGCTTGCGTAGCCCCACACACCTGGGGGCTGCAGGCTTTCCTGCTGCCTTCAGCCTCAAAAGCACCCTTTCCCACATGGCGCCAAGCCAGGCCCAAAAATGGCCATATGTCTGGAGACTGGTCCCACGCCCAAAGAGCCAGCAGGGAAAACTATGCCTTGTTCTAAAGCTCTTTGGGAACCGCTTGCGTAGCCCCACACACCTGGGGGCTGCAGGCTTTCCTGCTGCCTTCAGCCTCAAAACCACCCTTTCCCACATGGCGTCACGCCAGGCACAAAAATGGCCATATGTCTGGAGACTGGTACCACGCCCAAGGAGCCAGCAGGGAAAACTATGCCTTGTTCTAAAGCTCTTTGGGAACGGCTTGCGTAGCCCCACACACCTGGGGGCTGCAGGCTTTCCTGCTGCCTTCAGCCTCAAAACCACCCTTTCCCACTTGGCTCCGCGCCAGACCCAAAAATGGCCATATGTCTGGAGACTGGTCCCACGCCCAAAGAGCCAGCAGGGAAAACTATGCCTTGTTCTAAAGCTCTTTGGGAACCGCTTGCGTAGCCCCACACACCTGGGGGCTGCAAGCTTTCCTGCTGCCTTCAGCCTCAAAAACACCCTTTCCCACTTGGCCCACGCCAAGCACAAAAATGGCCATATGTCTGGCGACTGGTCCCACGTCCAAAGAGCCAGCAGGGAAAACTAGGCTTTGTTCTAAAGCTCTTTGGGAACCGCTTGCATAGCCCCACAGACCTGCGGGCTGCAGGCTTTCCTGCTGCCTTCAACCTCAAAACCACCCTTTCCCACATGGCGCCACGCCAGGCACAAAAATGGCCATATGTCTGGAGATTGGTCCCACAGCCAAAGACCCAGGAGGGAAAACTATGCCTTGTTCTAAAGCTCTTTGGGAACCGCTTGCGTAGCCCCACAGACCTGGGGGCTGCAGGCTTTTCTGGCACCTTCAGCCTCAAAACCACCCTTTCCCACATGGCGTCACGCCAGGCTTAAAAATGGCCATATGTCTGGAGACTGGTCCCACGCCCAAAGAGCCAGAAGGGAATACTATGCCTTGTTCTAAAGCTCTTTGGGAACCGCTTGCGTAGCCCCACACACCTGCGGGCTGCAGGCTTTCCTGCTGCCTTCAGCCTCAAAACCATGTTGTTTAACTTGGCGTGCCACCAGGCACAAAAATGGCCATATGTCTGGAGATTGGTCCTACACAGAAAGAGCCAGCAGGGAAAACTATGCCTTGTTCTAAAGCTCTTTGGGAACCGCTTGCGTAGCCCCACACACCTGGGGGCTGCAGGCTTTCCTGCTGCCTTCAGCCTCAAAAGCACCCTTTCCCACTTGGCGCCAAGCCAGGCCCAAAAATGGCCATATGTCTGGAGACTGGTCCCACGCCCAAAGAGCCAGCAGGGAAAACTATGCCTTGTTCTAAAGCTCTTTGGGAACCGCTTGCGTAGCCCCACACACCTGGGGGCTGCAGGCTTTCCTGCTGCCTTCAGCCTCAAAAGCACCCTTTCCCACTTGGCCCCGCGCCAGGCCCAAAAATGGCCATATGTCTGGAGACTGGTCCCACGCCCAAAGAGCCAGCAGGGAAAACTATGCCTTGTTCTAAAGCTCTTTGGGAACCGATTGCGTAGCCCCACACACCTGGGGGCTGCAAGCTTTTCTGGCACCTTCAGCCTCAAAACCACCCTTTCCCACATGGCGTCACGCCAGGCACAAAAATGGCCATATGTCTGGAGACTGGTCCCACGCCCAAAGAGCCAGCAGGGAAAACTGTGCCTTGTTCTAAAGCTCTTTGGGAACCGCTTGCGTAGCCCCACACACCTGGGGGCTGCAGGCTTTTCTGGCACCTTCAGCCTCAAAACCACCCTTTCCCACATGGCGTCACGCCAGGCACAAAAATGGCCATATGTCTGGAGACTGGTCCCATGCCCAAAGAGCCAGCAGGGAAAACTATGCCTTGTTCTAAAGCTCTTTGGGAACCGCTTGCGTAGCTCCACACACCTGGGGGCTGCAGGCTTTCCTGCTGCCTTCAGCCTCAAAACCACCCTTTCCCACATGGCGTCACGCCAGGCACAAAAATCGCCATATGTCTGGAGGTTGGTCCCACGCCCAAAGAGCCAGAGGGGAATAATATGCCTTGTTCTAAAGCTCTTTGGGAACCGCTTGCGTAGCCCCACACACCTGGGGGCTGCAGGCTTTTCTGGCACCTTCAGCCTCAAAACCACCCTTTCCCACTTGGCGCCGCGCCAGGCCCAAAAATGGCCATATGTCTGGAGACTGGTCCCACGCCCAAAGAGCCAGCAGGGAAAACTGTGCCTTGTTCTAAAGCTCTTTGGGAACCGCTTGCGTAGCCCCACACACCTGGGGGCTGCAGGCTTTTCTGGCACCTTCAGCCTCAAAACCACCCTTTCCCACATGGCGTCACGCCAGGCACAAAAATGGCCATATGTCTGGAGACTGGTCCCATGCCCAAAGAGCCAGCAGGGAAAACTATGCCTTGTTCTAAAGCTCTTTGGGAACCGCTTGCGTAGCCCCACACACCTGCGGGCTGCAGGCTTTCCTGCTGCCTTCAGCCTCAAAACCACCCTTTCCCACATGGCGTCACGCCAGGCACAAAAATCGCCATATGTCTGGAGGTTGGTCCCACGCCCAAAGAGCCAGAGGGGAATAATATGCCTTGTTCTAAAGCTCTTTGGGAAGCGCTTGCGTAGCCCCACAGACCTGGGGGCTGCAGGCTTTCCTGCTGCCTTCAGCCTCAAAACCACCCTTTCCCACATGGCGCTGCGCCAGGCACAAAAATGGCCATATATCTGGAGATTGGTTCCACGCCCAAAGAACCAGTATGGAAAACGAAGCGTTATTCTAAAGCTCTTTGGGAACCGCTTGCGTGGCCCCACAGACCTGGGGGGTGCAGGCTTTCCTGCTGCCTTCAGCCTCAAAACCACCCTTTCCCACTTGGCCCCGCGCCAGGCACAAAAATGGCCATATGTCTGGAGTTTGGTCCCACGCCCAAAGAGCCAGCAGGGAAAATTATGCCTTATTCTAAAGCTCTTTGGGAACAGCTTGCGTGGCCCCACACACCTGGGGGCTGCAGGCTTTCCTGCTGCCTTCAGCCTCAAAACCACCCTTTCCCACTTGGCGTCGCGCCAGGCCCAAAAATGGCCATATGTCTGGAGGTTGGTCCCACGCCCAAAGAGCCAGCAGGGAAAACTATGCCTTGTTCTAAAGCTCTTTGGGAACCGCTTGCGTAGCCCCACACACCTGGGGGCTGCAGGCTTTCCTGCTGCCTTCAGCCTCAAAACCACCCTTTCCCACATGGCGCCGCGCCAGGCCCAAAGATGGCCATATGTCTGCAGGTTGTTCCCACGCCCAAAGAGCCAGCAGGGAAAACTATGCCTTGTTCTAAAGCTCTTTGGGAACCGCTTGCGTAGCCCCACACACCTGGGGGCTGCAGGCTTTCCTGCTGCCTTCAGCCTCAAAACCACCCTTTCCCACATGGCGTCACGCCAGGCACAAAAATGGCCATATGTCTGGAGACTGGTCCCACCCCAAAGAGCCAGCAGGGAAAATTATGCCTTGTTCTAAAGCTCTTTGGGAACCGCTTGCGTAGCCCCACAGACCTGGGGGCTGCAGGCTTTCCTGCTGCCTTCAGCCTCAAAACCACCCTTTCCCACTTGGCGCCGCGCCAGGCCCAGAAATGGCCATATGTCTGGAGACTGGTCCCACGCCCAAAGAGCCAGCAGGGAAAACTATGCCTTGTTCTAAAGCTCTTTGGGAACCGATTGCGTAGCCCCACAGACCTGCTTGCTGCAGGCTTTCTTGCTGCCTTCAGCCTCAAAACCACCCTTTCCCACTTGGCGCCGAGCCATGCCCAAAAATGGCCATATGTCTGGAGGTTGGTCCCACGCCCAAAGAGCCAGCAGGGAAAACTATGCCTTGTTCTAAAGCTCTTTGGGAACCGCTTGCGTAGCCCCACAGACCTGGGGGCTGCAGGCTTTCCTGCTCTCTTCAGCCTCAAAACCACCCTTTCCCACATGGCGTCACGCCAGGCACAAAAATCGCCATATGTCTGGAGGTTGGTCCCACGCCCAAAGAGCCAGAAGGGAAGACTATGCCTTGATCTAAAGCTCTTTGGGGACCGCTTGCGTAGCCCCACAGACCTGGGGGCTGCAGGCTTTCCTGCTGCCTTCAGCCTCAAAACAACCCTTTCCCACTTGGCCCCGCGCCAGGCCCAAAAATGGCCATATGTCTGGAGACTGGTCCCACGCCCAAATAGCCAGCAGGGAAAACGATGCCTTGTTCTAAAGCTCTTTGGGAACCGCTTGCGTAGCCCCACACACCTGGGGGCTGCAGGCTTTCCTGCTGCCTTCAGCCTCAAAACCACCCTTTCCCACATGGCGCCGCGCCAGGCCCAAAAATGGCCATATATCTGGAGATTTGTTCCACGCCCAAAGAGCCAGCAGGGAAAACGATGCCTTGTTCTAAAGCTCTTTGGGAACCACTTGCGCGGCCCCAAAGACCTGGGGGCTGCAGGCTTTCCTGCTGCCTTCAGCCTCAAAACCACCCTTTCCCACTTGGTGCCGCGCCAGGCACAAAAATGGCCATATGTCTGGAGACTGGTCCCACGCCCAAAGAGCCAGCTGGGAAAACTATGCCTTGTTCTAAAGCTCTTTGGGAACCGCTTGCGTAGCCCCACACACCTGCGGGCTGCAGGCTTTCCTGCTGCCTTCAGCCTCAAAAGCACCCTTTCCCACTTGGCGCCACGCCAGGCCCAAAAATGGCCATATGTCTGGAGACTGGTCCCACGCCCAAAGAGCCAGCAGGGAAAACTATGCCTTGTTCTAAAGCTCTTTGGGAACCGCTTGCGTAGCCCCACACACCTGGGGGCTGCAGGCTTTCCTGCTGCCTTCAGCCTCAAAAGCACCCTTTCCCACATGGCGCCAAGCCAGGCCCAAAAATGGCCATATGTCTGGAGACTGGTCCCACGCCCAAAGAGCCAGCAGGGAAAACTATGCCTTGTTCTAAAGCTCTTTGGGAACCGCTTGCGTAGCCCCACACACCTGGGGGCTGCAGGCTTTCCTGCTGCCTTCAGCCTCAAAACCACCCTTTCCCACATGGCGTCACGCCAGGCACAAAAATGGCCATATGTCTGGAGACTGGTACCACGCCCAAGGAGCCAGCAGGGAAAACTATGCCTTGTTCTAAAGCTCTTTGGGAACGGCTTGCGTAGCCCCACACACCTGGGGGCTGCAGGCTTTCCTGCTGCCTTCAGCCTCAAAACCACCCTTTCCCACTTGGCTCCGCGCCAGACCCAAAAATGGCCATATGTCTGGAGACTGGTCCCACGCCCAAAGAGCCAGCAGGGAAAACTATGCCTTGTTCTAAAGCTCTTTGGGAACCGCTTGCGTAGCCCCACACACCTGGGGGCTGCAAGCTTTCCTGCTGCCTTCAGCCTCAAAAACACCCTTTCCCACTTGGCCCACGCCAAGCACAAAAATGGCCATATGTCTGGCGACTGGTCCCACGTCCAAAGAGCCAGCAGGGAAAACTAGGCTTTGTTCTAAAGCTCTTTGGGAACCGCTTGCATAGCCCCACAGACCTGCGGGCTGCAGGCTTTCCTGCTGCCTTCAACCTCAAAACCACCCTTTCCCACATGGCGCCACGCCAGGCACAAAAATGGCCATATGTCTGGAGATTGGTCCCACAGCCAAAGACCCAGGAGGGAAAACTATGCCTTGTTCTAAAGCTCTTTGGGAACCGCTTGCGTAGCCCCACAGACCTGGGGGCTGCAGGCTTTTCTGGCACCTTCAGCCTCAAAACCACCCTTTCCCACATGGCGTCACGCCAGGCTTAAAAATGGCCATATGTCTGGAGACTGGTCCCACGCCCAAAGAGCCAGAAGGGAATACTATGCCTTGTTCTAAAGCTCTTTGGGAACCGCTTGCGTAGCCCCACACACCTGCGGGCTGCAGGCTTTCCTGCTGCCTTCAGCCTCAAAACCATGTTGTTTAACTTGGCGTGCCACCAGGCCCAAAAATGGCCATATGTCTGGAGATTGGTCCTACACAGAAAGAGCCAGCAGGGAAAACTATGCCTTGTTCTAAAGCTCTTTGGGAACCGCTTGCGTAGCCCCACACACCTGGGGGCTGCAGGCTTTCCTGCTGCCTTCAGCCTCAAAAGCACCCTTTCCCACTTGGCGCCAAGCCAGGCCCAAAAATGGCCATATGTCTGGAGACTGGTCCCACGCCCAAAGAGCCAGCAGGGAAAACTATGCCTTGTTCTAAAGCTCTTTGGGAACCGCTTGCGTAGCCCCACACACCTGGGGGCTGCAGGCTTTCCTGCTGCCTTCAGCCTCAAAACCACCCTTTCCCACATGGCGTCACGCCAGGCCCAAAAATGGCCATATGTCTGGAGACTGGTCCCACGCCCAAAGAGCCAGAAGGGAAAACTATGCCTTGTTCTAAAGCTCTTTGGGAACCGCTTGCGTAGCCCCACACATCTGGGGGCTGCAGGATTTTCTGGCACATTCAGCCTCAAAACCACCCTTTCCCACATGGCGTCACGCCAGGCCCAAAAATGGCCATATGTCTGGAGACTGGTCCCACGCCCAAAGAGCCAGCAGGGAAAACTATGCCTTGTTCTAAAGCTCTTTGGGAACCGCTTGCGTAGCCCCACACACCTGGGGGCTGCAGGCTTTCCTGCTGCCTTCAGCCTCAAAACCACCCTTTCCCACTTGGCGCCGCGCCAGACCCAAAAATGGCCATATGTCTGGAGACTGGTCCCACGCCCAAAGAGCCAGCAGGGAAAACTATGCCTTGTTCTAAAGCTCTTTGGGGACGGCTTGCGTAGCCCCACAGACCTGGGGGCTGCAGGCTTTCCTGCTGCCTTCAGCCTCAAAACCACCCTTTCCCACTTGGCGCCGAGCCAGGCCCAAAAATGGCCATATGTCTGGAGACTGGTCCCACGCCCAAAGAGCCAGCAGGGAAAACTATGCCTTGTTCTAAAGCTCTTTGGGAACGGCTTGCGTAGCCCCACACACCTGGGGGCTGCAAGCTTTCCTGCTGCCTTCAGCCTCAAAAACACCCTTTCCCACTTGGCCCCACGCCAGGCACAAAAATGGCCATATGTCTGGAGACTGGTCCCACGCCCAAAGAGCCAGCAGGGAAAACTAGGCTTTGTTCTAAAGCTCTTTGGGAACCGCTTGCGTAGCCCCACAGACCTGCTTGCTGCAGGCTTTCTTGCTGCCTTCAACCTCAAAACCACCCTTTCCCACATGGCGCCACGCCAGGCACAAAAATGGCCATATGGCTGGAGACTGGTCCCACGCCCAAAGAGCCAGCAGCGAAAACTATGCCTTGTTCTAAAGCTCTTTGGGAACCGATTGCGTAGCCCCACAGACCTGCTTGCTGCAGGCTTTCTTGCTGCCTTCAGCCTCAAAACCACCCTTTCCCACTTGGCGCCGAGCCATGCCCAAAAATGGCCATATGTCTGGAGACTGGTCCCACGCCCAAAGAGCCAGCAGGGAAAACTATGCCTTGTTCTAAAGCTCTTTGGGAACCGCTTGCGTAGCCCCACAGACCTGGGGGCTGCAGGCTTTCCTGCTCTCTTCAGCCTCAAAACCACCCTTTCCCACATGGCGTCACGCCAGGCACAAAAATCGCCATATGTCTGGAGGTTGGTCCTACGCCCAAAGAGCCAGAAGGGAATACTATGCCTTGATCTAAAGCTCTTTGGGGACCGCTTGCGTAGCCCCACAGACCTGGGGGCTGCAGGCTTTCCTGCTGCCTTCAGCCTCAAAACAACCCTTTCCCACTTGGCGCCGAGCCAGGCACAAAAATGGCCATATGTCTGGAGACTGGTCCCACGCCCAAATAGCCAGCAGGGAAAACGATGCCTTGTTCTAAAGCTCTTTGGGAACCGCTTGCGTAGCCCCACAGACCTGGGGGCTGCAGGCTTTCCTGCTGCCTTCAGCCTAAAAACAACCCTTTCCCACATGGCGCCGCGCCAGGCCCAAAAATGGCCATATATCTGGAGATTTGTTCCACGCCCAAAGAGCCAGCAGGGAAAACGATGCCTTGTTCTAAAGCTCTTTGGGAACCACTTGCGCGGCCCCAAAGACCTGGGGGCTGCAGGCTTTCCTGCTGCCTTCAGCCTCAAAACCACCCTTTCCCACTTGGTGCCGCGCCAGGCACAAAAATGGCCATATGTCTGGAGACTGGTCCCACGCCCAAAGAGCCAGCAGGGAAAACTATGCCTTGTTCTAAAGCTCTTTGGGAACCGCTTGCGTAGCCCCACAGACCTGGGGGCTGCAGGCTTTCCTGCTGCCTTCAGCCTCAAAAGCACCCTTTCCCACATGGCGCCAAGCCAGGCCCAAAAATGGCCATATGTCTGGAGACTGGTCCCACGCCCAAAGAGCCAGCAGGGAAAACTATGCCTTGTTCTAAAGCACTTTGGGAACCGCTTGCGTAGCCCCACACACCTGGGGGCTGCAGGCTTTCCTGCTGCCTTCAGCCTCAAAACCACCCTTTCCCACATGGCGTCACGCCAGGCACAAAAATGGCCATATGTCTGGAGACTGGTCCCACGCCCAAAGAGCCAGCAGGGAAAACTATGCCTTGTTCTAAAGCTCTTTGGGAACCGCTTGCGTAGCCCCACACACCTGGGGGCTGCAGGCTTTCCTGCTGCCTTCAGCCTCAAAACCACCCTTTCCCACTTGGCTCCGCGCCAGACCCAAAAATGGCCATATGTCTGGAGACTGGTCCCACGCCCAAAGAGCCAGCAGGGAAAACTATGCCTTGTTCTAAAGCTCTTTGGGGACGGCTTGCGTAGCCCCACAGACCTGGGGGCTGCAGGCTTTCCTGCTGCCTTCAGCCTCAAAACCACCCTTTCCCACTTGGCGCCACGCCAGGCCCAAAAATGGCCATATGTCTGGAGACTGGTCCCACGCCCAAAGAGCCAGCAGGGAAAACTATGCCTTGTTCTAAAGCTCTTTGGGAACCGCTTGCGTAGCCCCACAGACCTGGGGGCTGCAAGCTTTCCTGCTGCCATCAGCCTCAAAAACACCCTTTCCCACTTGGCCCACGCCAAGCACAAAAATGGCCATATGTGTGGCGACTGGTCCCACGCCCAAAGAGCCAGCAGGGAAAACTAGGCTTTGTTCTAAAGCTCTTTGGGAACCGCTTGCGTAGCCCCACAGACCTGCGGGCTGCAGGCTTTCCTGCTGCCTTCAACCTCAAAACCACCCTTTCCCACATGGCGCCACGCCAGGCACAAAAATGGCCATATGTCTGGAGATTGGTCCCACAGCCAAAGACCCAGGAGGGAAAACTATGCCTTGTTCTAAAGCTCTTTGGGAACCGCTTGCGTAGCCCCACAGACCTGGGGGCTGCAGGCTTTTCTGGCACCTTCAGCCTCAAAACCACCCTTTCCCACATGGCGTCACGCCAGGCATAAAAATGGCCATATGTCTGGAGACTGGTCCCACGCCCAAAGAGCCAGAAGGGAATACTATGCCTTGTTCTAAAGCTCTTTGGGAACCGCTTGCGTAGCCCCACACACCTGCGGGCTGCAGGCTTTCCTGCTGCCTTATGCCTCAAAACCATGTTCCTTAACTTGGCGTGCCGCCAGGCACAAAAATGGCCATATGTCTGGAGATTGGTCCTACACCGAAAGAGCCAGCAGGGAAAACTATGCCTTGTTCTAAAGCTCTTTGGGAACCGCTTGCGTAGCCCCACACACCTGGGGGCTGCAGGCTTTCCTGCTGCCTTCAGCCTCAAAAGCACCCTTTCCCACTTGGCGCCAAGCCAGGCCCAAAAATGGCCATATGTCTGGAGACTGGTCCCACGCCCAAAGAGCCAGCAGGGAAAACTATGCCTTGTTCTAAAGCTCTTTGGGAACCGCTTGCGTAGCCCCACACACCTGGGGGCTGCAGGCTTTCCTGCTGCCTTCAGCTTCAAAACCACCCTTTCCCACATGGCGTCACGCCAGGCACAAAAATGGCCATATGTCTGGAGACTGGTCCCACGCCCAAAGAGCCAGCAGGGAAAACTATGCCTTGGTCTAAAGCTCTTTGGGAACCGCTTGCGTAGCCCCACACATCTGGGGGCTGCAGGATTTTCTGGCACATTCAGCCTCAAAACCACCCTTTCCCACATGGCGCCACGCCAGGCACAAAAATGGCCATATGGCTGGAGACTGGTCCCACGCCCAAAGAGCCAGCAGCGAAAACTATGCCTTGTTCTAAAGCTCTTTGGGAACCGATTGCGTAGCCCCACAGACCTGCTTGCTGCAGGCTTTCTTGCTGCCTTCAGCCTCAAAACCACCCTTTCCCACTTGGCGCCGAGCCATGCCCAAAAATGGCCATATGTCTGGAGACTGGTCCCACGCCCAAAGAGCCAGCAGGGAAAACTATGCCTTGTTCTAAAGCTCTTTGGGAACCGCTTGCGTAGCCCCACAGACCTGGGGGCTGCAGGCTTTCCTGCTCTCTTCAGCCTCAAAACCACCCTTTCCCACATGGCGTCACGCCAGGCACAAAAAATCGCCATATGTCTGGAGGTTGGTCCTACGCCCAAAGAGCCAGAAGGGAATACTATGCCTTGATCTAAAGCTCTTTGGGGACCGCTTGCGTAGCCCCACAGACCTGGGGGCTGCAGGCTTTCCTGCTGCCTTCAGCCTCAAAACAACCCTTTCCCACTTGGCGCCGAGCCAGGCACAAAAATGGCCATATGTCTGGAGACTGGTCCCACGCCCAAATAGCCAGCAGGGAAAACTATGCCTTCTTCTAAAGCTCTTTGGGAACCGCTTGCGTAGCCCACAGACCTGGGGGCTGCAGGCTTTCCTGCTGCCTTCAGCCTAAAAACAACCCTTTCCCACATGGCGCCGCGCCAGGCCCAAAAATGGCCATATATCTGGAGATTTGTTCCACGCCCAAAGAGCCAGCAGGGAAAACGATGCCTTGTTCTAAAGCTCTTTGGGAACCACTTGCGCGGCCCCAAAGACCTGGGGGCTGCAGGCTTTCCTGCTGCCTTCAGCCTCAAAACCACCCTTTCCCACTTGGTGCCGCGCCAGGCACAAAAATGGCCATATGTCTGGAGACTGGTCCCACGCCCAAAGAGCCAGCAGGGAAAACTATGCCTTGTTCTAAAGCTCTTTGGGAACCGCTTGCGTAGCCCCACAGACCTGGGGGCTGCAGGCTTTCCTGCTGCCTTCAGCCTCAAAAGCACCCTTTCCCACATGGCGCCAAGCCAGGCCCAAAAATGGCCATATGTCTGGAGACTGGTCCCACGCCCAAAGAGCCAGCAGGGAAAACTATGCCTTGTTCTAAAGCACTTTGGGAACCGCTTGCGTAGCCCCACACACCTGGGGGCTGCAGGCTTTCCTGCTGCCTTCAGCCTCAAAACCACCCTTTCCCACATGGCGTCACGCCAGGCACAAATATGGCCATATGTCTGGAGACTGGTCCCACGCCCAAAGAGCCAGCAGGGAAAACTATGCCTTGTTCTAAAGCTCTTTGGGAACCGCTTGCGTAGCCCCACACACCTGGGGGCTGCAGGCTTTCCTGCTGCCTTCAGCCTCAAAACCACCCTTTCCCACTTGGCTCCGCGCCAGACCCAAAAATGGCCATATGTCTGGAGACTGGTCCCACGCCCAAAGAGCCAGCAGGGAAAACTATGCCTTGTTCTAAAGCTCTTTGGGGACGGCTTGCGTAGCCCCACAGACCTGGGGGCTGCAGGCTTTCCTGCTGCCTTCAGCCTCAAAACCACCCTTTCCCACTTGGCGCCACGCCAGGCCCAAAAATGGCCATATGTCTGGAGACTGGTCCCACGCCCAAAGAGCCAGCAGGGAAAACTATGCCTTGTTCTAAAGCTCTTTGGGAACCGCTTGCGTAGCCCCACAGACCTGGGGGCTGCAAGCTTTCCTGCTGCCATCAGCCTCAAAAACACCCTTTCCCACTTGGCCCACGCCAAGCACAAAAATGGCCATATGTGTGGCGACTGGTCCCACGCCCAAAGAGCCAGCAGGGAAAACTAGGCTTTGTTCTAAAGCTCTTTGGGAACCGCTTGCGTAGCCCCACAGACCTGCGGGCTGCAGGCTTTCCTGCTGCCTTCAACCTCAAAACCACCCTTTCCCACATGGCGCCACGCCAGGCACAAAAATGGCCATATGTCTGGAGATTGGTCCCACAGCCAAAGACCCAGGAGGGAAAACTATGCCTTGTTCTAAAGCTCTTTGGGAACCGCTTGCGTAGCCCCACAGACCTGGGGGCTGCAGGCTTTTCTGGCACCTTCAGCCTCAAAACCACCCTTTCCCACATGGCGTCACGCCAGGCATAAAAATGGCCATATGTCTGGAGACTGGTCCCACGCCCAAAGAGCCAGAAGGGAATACTATGCCTTGTTCTAAAGCTCTTTGGGAACCGCTTGCGTAGCCCCACACACCTGCGGGCTGCAGGCTTTCCTGCTGCCTTATGCCTCAAAACCATGTTCCTTAACTTGGCGTGCCGCCAGGCACAAAAATGGCCATATGTCTGGAGATTGGTCCTACACCGAAAGAGCCAGCAGGGAAAACTATGCCTTGTTCTAAAGCTCTTTGGGAACCGCTTGCGTAGCCCCACACACCTGGGGGCTGCAGGCTTTCCTGCTGCCTTCAGCCTCAAAAGCACCCTTTCCCACTTGGCGCCAAGCCAGGCCCAAAAATGGCCATATGTCTGGAGACTGGTCCCACGCCCAAAGAGCCAGCAGGGAAAACTATGCCTTGTTCTAAAGCTCTTTGGGAACCGCTTGCGTAGCCCCACACACCTGGGGGCTGCAGGCTTTCCTGCTGCCTTCAGCCTCAAAACCACCCTTTCCCACTTGGCGTCACGCCAGGCCCAAAAATGGCCATATGTCTGGAGACTGGTCCCACGCCCAAAGAGCCAGCAGGGAAAACTATGCCTTGTTCTAAAGCTCTTTGGGAACCGCTTGCGTAGCCCCACACACCTGGGGGCTGCAGGATTTTCTGGCACATTCAGCCTCAAAACCACCCTTTCCCACATGGCGTCACGCCAGGCCCAAAAATGGCCATATGTCTGGAGACTGGTCCCACGCCCAAAGAGCCAGCAGGGAAAACTATGCCTTGTTCTAAAGCTCTTTGGGAACCGCTTGCGTAGCCCCACAGACCTGGGGGCTGCAGGCTTTCCTGCTGCCTTCGGCCTCAAAACCACCCTTTCCCACTTGGCGCCGCGCCAGACCCAAAAATGGCCATATGTCTGGAGACTGGTCCCACGCCCAAAGAGCCAGCAGGGAAAACTATGCCTTGTTCTAAAGCTCTTTGGGGACGGCTTGCGTAGCCCCACACACCTGGGGGCTGCAGGCTTTCCTGCTGCCTTCAGCCTCAAAACCACCCTTTCCCACTTGGCGCCGAGCCAGGCCCAAAAATGGCCATATGTCTGGAGACTGGTCCCACGCCCAAAGAGCCAGCAGGGAAAACTATGCCTTGTTCTAAAGCTCTTTGGGAACCGCTTGCGTAGCCCCACACACCTGGGGGCTGCAAGCTTTCCTGCTGCCTTCAGCCTCAAAACCACCCTTTCCCACTTGGCCCCACGCCAGGCACAAAAATGGCCATATGTCTGGCGACTGGACCCACAGCCAAAGACCCAGCAGGGAAAACTATGCCTTGTTCTAAAGCTCTTTGAGAACCGCTTGCGTAGCCCCACAGACCTGGGGGCTGCAGGCTTTTCTGGCACCTTCAGCCTCAAAATCACCCTTTTTCCACATGGCGTCACGCCAGGCACAAAAATGGCCATATGTCTGGAGACTGGTCCCACGCCCAAAGAGCCAGCAGGGAAAACTATGCCTTGTTCTAAAGCTCTTTGGGAACCGCTTGCGTAGCCCCACACACCTGGGGGCTACAGGCTTTCCTGCTGCCTTCAGCCTCAAAACCACCCTTTCCCACATGGCGCCGCGCCAGGCCCAAAAACGGCCATATGTCTGGAGACTGGTCCCACGCCCAAAGAGCCAGCAGGAAAAACGATGCCTTGTTCTAAAGCTCTTTGGGAACCGCTTGCGTAGCCCCACACACCTGGGGGCTGCAGGCTTTCCTGCTGCCTTCAGCCTCAAAAAGACCCTTTCCCACTTGGCCCGCGCCAGGCACAGAAATGGCCATATGTCTGGAGACTGGTCCCACGCCCAAAGAGCCAGCAGGGAAAACTATGCCTTGTTCTAAAGCTCTTTGGGAACCGCTTGCGTAGCCCCACACACCTGGGGGCTGCAGGCTTTTCTGGCACCTTCAGCCTCAAAACCACCCTTTCCCACATGGCGTCACGCCAGGCACAAAAATGGCCATATGTCTGGAGACTGGTCCCACGCCCAAAGAGCCAGCAGGGAAAACTGTGCCTTGTTCTAAAGCTCTTTGGGAACCGCTTGCGTAGCCCCACACACCTGCGGGCTGCAGGCTTTCCTGCTGCCTTCAGCCTCAAAACCATACTGTTGAACTTGGCGTGCCGCCAGGCACAAAAATGGCCATATGTCTGGAGATTGGTCCTACACCGAAAGAGCCAGCAGGGAAAACTATGCCTTGTTCTAAAGCTCTTTGGGAACCGCTTGCGTAGCCCCACACACCTGGGGGCTGCAGGCTTTCCTGCTGCCTTCAGCCTCAAAATCACCCTTTCCCACTTGGCGCCGCGCCAGGCCCAAAAATGGCCATATGTCTGGAGACTGGTCCCACGCCCAAAGAGCCAGCAGGGAAAACTATGCCTTGTTCTAAAGCTCTTTGGGAACGGCTTGCGTAGCCCCACAGACCTGGGGGCTGCAGGCTTTCCTGCTGCCTTCAGCCTCAAAACCACCCTTTCCCACTTGGCCCCACGCCAGGCCAAAAAATGGCCATATGTCTGGAGACTGGTCCCACGCCCAAAGAGCCAGCAGGGAAAACTATGCCTTGTTCTAAAGCTCTTTGGGAACCGCTTGCGTAGCCGCACACACCTGCGGGCTGCAGGCTTTCCTGCTGCCTGCAGCCTCAAAACCACCCTTTCCCACATGGCGTCACACCAGGCACAAAAATGGCCATATGTCTGGATGTTGGTCCCACGCCCAAAGAGCCAGCAGGGAAAACTATGCCTTGTTCTAAAGCTCTTTGGGAACCGCTTGCGTAGCCCCACACACCTGGGGGCTGCAGGCTTTTCTGGCACCTTCAGCCTCAAAACCACCCTTTCCCACAAGGCGTCACGCCAGGCCCAAAAATGGCCATATGTCTGCAGACTGGTCCCACGCCCAAAGAGCCAGCAGGGAAAACTATGCCTTGTTCTAAAGCTCTTTGGGAACCGCTTGCGTAGCCCCACACACCTGGGGGCTACAGGCTTTCCTGCTGCCTTCAGCCTCAAAACCACCCTTTCCCACATGGCGCCGCGCCAGGCCCAAAAACGGCCATATGTCTGGAGACTGGTCCCACGCCCAAAGAGCCAGCAGGGAAAACTATGCCTTGTTCTAAAGCTCTTTGGGGACGGCTTGCGTAGCCCCACACACCTGGGGGCTGCAGGCTTTCCTGCTGCCTTCAGCCTCAAAACCACCCTTTCCCACTTGGCGCCGAGCCAGGCCCAAAAATGGCCATATGTCTGGAGACTGGTCCCACGCCCAAAGAGCCAGCAGGGAAAACTATGCCTTGTTCTAAAGCTCTTTGGGAACCGCTTGCGTAGCCCCACACACCTGGGGGCTGCAAGCTTTCCTGCTGCCTTCAGCCTCAAAACCACCCTTTCCCACTTGGCCCCACGCCAGGCACAAAAATGGCCATATGTCTGGCGACTGGACCCACAGCCAAAGACCCAGCAGGGAAAACTATGCCTTGTTCTAAAGCTCTTTGAGAACCGCTTGCGTAGCCCCACAGACCTGGGGGCTGCAGGCTTTTCTGGCACCTTCAGCCTCAAAATCACCCTTTTTCCACATGGCGTCACGCCAGGCACAAAAATGGCCATATGTCTGGAGACTGGTCCCACGCCCAAAGAGCCAGCAGGGAAAACTATGCCTTGTTCTAAAGCTCTTTGGGAACCGCTTGCGTAGCCCCACACACCTGGGGGCTACAGGCTTTCCTGCTGCCTTCAGCCTCAAAACCACCCTTTCCCACATGGCGCCGCGCCAGGCCCAAAAACGGCCATATGTCTGGAGACTGGTCCCACGCCCAAAGAGCCAGCAGGAAAAACGATGCCTTGTTCTAAAGCTCTTTGGGAACCGCTTGCGTAGCCCCACACACCTGGGGGCTGCAGGCTTTCCTGCTGCCTTCAGCCTCAAAAAGACCGTTTCCCACTTGGCCCGCGCCAGGCACAGAAATGGCCATATGTCTGGAGACTGGTCCCACGCCCAAAGAGCCAGCAGGGAAAACTATGCCTTGTTCTAAAGCTCTTTGGGAACCGCTTGCGTAGCCCCACACACCTGGGGGCTGCAGGCTTTTCTGGCACCTTCAGCCTCAAAACCACCCTTTCCCACATGGCGTCACGCCAGGCACAAAAATGGCCATATGTCTGGAGACTGGTCCCACGCCCAAAGAGCCAGCAGGGAAAACTGTGCCTTGTTCTAAAGCTCTTTGGGAACCGCTTGCGTAGCCCCACACACCTGCGGGCTGCAGGCTTTCCTGCTGCCTTCAGCCTCAAAACCATACTGTTGAACTTGGCGTGCCGCCAGGCACAAAAATGGCCATATGTCTGGAGATTGGTCCTACACCGAAAGAGCCAGCAGGGAAAACTATGCCTTGTTCTAAAGCTCTTTGGGAACCGCTTGCGTAGCCCCACACACCTGGGGGCTGCAGGCTTTCCTGCTGCCTTCAGCCTCAAAATCACCCTTTCCCACTTGGCGCCGCGCCAGGCCCAAAAATGGCCATATGTCTGGAGACTGGTCCCACGCCCAAAGAGCCAGCAGGGAAAACTATGCCTTGTTCTAAAGCTCTTTGGGAACGGCTTGCGTAGCCCCACAGACCTGGGGGCTGCAGGCTTTCCTGCTGCCTTCAGCCTCAAAACCACCCTTTCCCACTTGGCCCCACGCCAGGCCAAAAAATGGCCATATGTCTGGAGACTGGTCCCACGCCCAAAGAGCCAGCAGGGAAAACTATGCCTTGTTCTAAAGCTCTTTGGGAACCGCTTGCGTAGCCGCACACACCTGCGGGCTGCAGGCTTTCCTGCTGCCTGCAGCCTCAAAACCACCCTTTCCCACATGGCGTCACACCAGGCACAAAAATGGCCATATGTCTGGATGTTGGTCCCACGCCCAAAGAGCCAGCAGGGAAAACTATGCCTTGTTCTAAAGCTCTTTGGGAACCGCTTGCGTAGCCCCACACACCTGGGGGCTGCAGGCTTTTCTGGCACCTTCAGCCTCAAAACCACCCTTTCCCACAAGGCGTCACGCCAGGCCCAAAAATGGCCATATGTCTGCAGACTGGTCCCACGCCCAAAGAGCCAGCAGGGAAAACTATGCCTTGTTCTAAAGCTCTTTGGGAACCGCTTGCGTAGCCCCACACACCTGGGGGCTACAGGCTTTCCTGCTGCCTTCAGCCTCAAAACCACCCTTTCCCACATGGCGCCGCGCCAGGCCCAAAAACGGCCATATGTCTGGAGACTGGTCCCACGCCCAAAGAGCCAGCAGGGAAAACTATGCCTTGTTCTAAAGCTCTTTGGGGACGGCTTGCGTAGCCCCACACACCTGGGGGCTGCAGGCTTTCCTGCTGCCTTCAGCCTCAAAACCACCCTTTCCCACTTGGCGCCGAGCCAGGCCCAAAAATGGCCATATGTCTGGAGACTGGTCCCACGCCCAAAGAGCCAGCAGGGAAAACTATGCCTTGTTCTAAAGCTCTTTGGGAACCGCTTGCGTAGCCCCACACACCTGGGGGCTGCAAGCTTTCCTGCTGCCTTCAGCCTCAAAACCACCCTTTCCCACTTGGCCCCACGCCAGGCACAAAAATGGCCATATGTCTGGCGACTGGACCCACAGCCAAAGACCCAGCAGGGAAAACTATGCCTTGTTCTAAAGCTCTTTGAGAACCGCTTGCGTAGCCCCACAGACCTGGGGGCTGCAGGCTTTTCTGGCACCTTCAGCCTCAAAATCACCCTTTTTCCACATGGCGTCACGCCAGGCACAAAAATGGCCATATGTCTGGAGACTGGTCCCACGCCCAAAGAGCCAGCAGGGAAAACTATGCCTTGTTCTAAAGCTCTTTGGGAACCGCTTGCGTAGCCCCACACACCTGGGGGCTACAGGCTTTCCTGCTGCCTTCAGCCTCAAAACCACCCTTTCCCACATGGCGCCGCGCCAGGCCCAAAAACGGCCATATGTCTGGAGACTGGTCCCACGCCCAAAGAGCCAGCAGGAAAAACGATGCCTTGTTCTAAAGCTCTTTGGGAACCGCTTGCGTAGCCCCACACACCTGGGGGCTGCAGGCTTTCCTGCTGCCTTCAGCCTCAAAAAGACCCTTTCCCACTTGGCCCGCGCCAGGCACAGAAATGGCCATATGTCTGGAGACTGGTCCCACGCCCAAAGAGCCAGCAGGGAAAACTATGCCTTGTTCTAAAGCTCTTTGGGAACCGCTTGCGTAGCCCCACACACCTGGGGGCTGCAGGCTTTTCTGGCACCTTCAGCCTCAAAACCACCCTTTCCCACATGGCGTCACGCCAGGCACAAAAATGGCCATATGTCTGGAGACTGGTCCCACGCCCAAAGAGCCAGCAGGGAAAACTGTGCCTTGTTCTAAAGCTCTTTGGGAACCGCTTGCGTAGCCCCACACACCTGCGGGCTGCAGGCTTTCCTGCTGCCTTCAGCCTCAAAACCATACTGTTGAACTTGGCGTGCCGCCAGGCACAAAAATGGCCATATGTCTGGAGATTGGTCCTACACCGAAAGAGCCAGCAGGGAAAACTATGCCTTGTTCTAAAGCTCTTTGGGAACCGCTTGCGTAGCCCCACACACCTGGGGGCTGCAGGCTTTCCTGCTGCCTTCAGCCTCAAAATCACCCTTTCCCACTTGGCGCCGCGCCAGGCCCAAAAATGGCCATATGTCTGGAGACTGGTCCCACGCCCAAAGAGCCAGCAGGGAAAACTATGCCTTGTTCTAAAGCTCTTTGGGAACGGCTTGCGTAGCCCCACAGACCTGGGGGCTGCAGGCTTTCCTGCTGCCTTCAGCCTCAAAACCACCCTTTCCCACTTGGCCCCACGCCAGGCCAAAAAATGGCCATATGTCTGGAGACTGGTCCCACGCCCAAAGAGCCAGCAGGGAAAACTATGCCTTGTTCTAAAGCTCTTTGGGAACCGCTTGCGTAGCCCCACACACCTGGGGGCTGCAGGCTTTTCTGGCACCTTCAGCCTCAAAACCACCCTTTCCCACAAGGCGTCACGCCAGGCCCAAAAATGGCCATATGTCTGCAGACTGGTCCCACGCCCAAAGAGCCAGCAGGGAAAACTATGCCTTGTTCTAAAGCTCTTTGGGAACCGCTTGCGTAGCCCCACACACCTGGGGGCTACAGGCTTTCCTGCTGCCTTCAGCCTCAAAACCACCCTTTCCCACATGGCGCCGCGCCAGGCCCAAAAACGGCCATATGTCTGGAGACTGGTCCCACGCCCAAAGAGCCAGCAGGGAAAACGATGCCTTGTTCTAAAGCTCTTTGGGAACCGCTTGCGTAGCCCCACACACCTGGGGGCTGCAGGCTTTCTTGCTGCCTTCAGCCTCTAAAAGACCCTTTCCCACTTGGCCCGCGCCAGGCACAGAAATGGCCATATGTCTGGAGACTGGTCCCACGCCCAAAGAGCCAGCAGGGAAAACTATGCCTTGTTCTAAAGCTCTTTGGGAACCGCTTGCGTAGCCCCACACACCTGGGGGCTGCAGGCTTTTCTGGCACCTTCAGCCTCAAAAACACCCTTTCCCACATGACGTCACGCCAGGCACAAAAATGGCCATATGTCTGGAGGTTGGTCCCACGCCCAAAGAGCCAGCAGGGAAAACTGTGCCTTGTTCTAAAGCTCTTTTGGAACCGCTTGCGTAGCCCCACAGACCTGGGGGCTGCAGGCTTTCCTGCTGCCTTCAGCCTCAAAACCACCCTTTCCCACATGGTCCCGCGCCAGTCCCAAAATGGCCATATATCTGGAGATTGGTCCCACGCCCAAAGAGCCAGCAGGGAAAACTATGCCTTGCTCTAAAGCTCTTTGGGAACCGCTTGCGTAGCCCCACACACCTGGGGGCTGCAGGCTTTCCTGCTGCCTTCAGCCTCAAAACCACCCTTTCCCACATGGCGTCACGCCAGGCACAAAAATGGCCATATGTCTGGAGGTTGGTCCCACGCCCAAAGAGCCAGCAGGGAAAACTATGCCTTATTCTAAAGCTCTTTGGGAACCGCTTGCGTAGCCCCACAGACCTGGGGGCTGCAGGCTTTCCTGCTGCCTTCAGCCTCAAAACCACCCTTTCCCACTTGGCGCCGCGCCAGGCCCAGAAATGGCCATATTTCTGGACATTGGTCCCACGCCCAAAGAGCCAGCAGGGAAAACTATGCCTTGTTCTAAAGCTCTTTGGGAACCGATTGCGTAGCCCCACAGACCTGCGGGCTGCAGGCTTTCTTGCTGCCTTCAGCCTCAAAACCACCCTTTCCCACTTGGCGCCGAGCCAGGCCCAAAAATGGCCATATGTCTGGAGACTGGTCCCACGCCCAAAGAGCCAGCAGGGAAAACTAGGCTTTGTTCTAAAGCTCTTTGGGAACCGCTTGCGTAGCCCCACAGACCTGCGGGCTGCAGGCTTTCCTGCTGCCTTCAACCTCAAAACCACCCTTTCCCACATGGCGCCACGCCAGGCACAAAAATGGCCATATGTCTGGAGATTGGTCCCACAGCCAAAGACCCAGGAGGGAAAACTATGCCTTGTTCTAAAGCTCTTTGGGAACCGCTTGCGTAGCCCCACACACCTGGGGGCTGCAGGCTTTTCTGGCACCTTCAGCCTCAAAACCACCCTTTCCCACATGGCGTCACGCCAGGCATAAAAATGGCCATATGTCTGGAGACTGGTCCCACGCCCAAAGAGCCAGAAGGGAAAACTGTGCCTTGTTCTAAAGCTCTTTGGGAACCGCTTGCGTAGCCCCACACACCTGGGGGCTGCAGGCTTTCCTGCTGCCTTCAGCCTCAAAAGCACCCTTTCCCACTTGGCGCCAAGCCAGGCCCAAAAATGGCCATATGTCTGGAGACTGGTCCCACGCCCAAAGAGCCAGCAGGGAAAACTATGCCTTGTTCTAAAGCTCTTTGGGAACCGCTTGCGTAGCCCCACACACCTGGGGGCTGCAGGCTTTCCTGCTGCCTTCAGCCTCAAAACCACCCTTTCCCACATGGCGTCATGCCAGGCCCAAAAATGGCCATATGTCTGGAGACTGGTCCCACGCCCAAAGAGCCAGCAGGGAAAACTATGCCTTGTTCTAAAGCTCTTTGGGAACCGCTTGCGTAGCCCCACACATCTGGGGGCTGCAGGATTTTCTGGCACATTCAGCCTCAAAACCACCCTTTCCCACATGGCGTCACGCCAGGCCCAAAAATGGCCATATGTCTGGAGACTGGTCCCACGCCCAAAGAGCCAGCAGGGAAAACTATGCCTTGTTCTAAAGCTCTTTGGGAACCGCTTGCGTAGCCCCACACACCTGGGGGCTGCAGGCTTTCCTGCTGCCTTCAGCCTCAAAACCACCCTTTCCCACTTGGCGCCGCGCCAGACCCAAAAATGGCCATATGTCTGGAGACTGGTCCCACGCCCAAAGAGCCAGCAGGGAAAACTATGCCTTGTTCTAAAGCTCTTTGGGGACGGCTTGCGTAGCCCCACAGACCTGGGGGCTGCAGGCTTTCCTGCTGCCTTCAGCCTCAAAACCACCCTTTCCCACTTGGCGCCGAGCCAGGCCCAAAAATGGCCATATGTCTGGAGACTGGTCCCACGCCCAAAGAGCCAGCAGGGAAAACTATGCCTTGTTCTAAAGCTCTTTGGGAACGGCTTGCGTAGCCCCACAGACCTGGGGGCTGCAAGCTTTCCTGCTGCCTTCAGCCTCAAAAACACCCTTTCCCACTTGGCCCCACGCCAGGCACAAAAATGGCCATATGTCTGGCGACTGGACCCACGCCCAAAGAGCCAGCAGGGAAAACTAGGCTTTGTTCTAAAGCTCTTTGGGAACCGCTTGCGTAGCCCCACGCACCTGGGGGCTGCAGGCTTTCCTGCTGCCTTCAGCCTCAAAACCATATTGTTGAACTTGGCGTGCCGCCAGGCACAAAAATGGCCATATGTCTGGAGATTGGTCCTACACCGAAAGAGCCAGCAGGGAAAACTATGCCTTGTTCTAAAGCTCTTTGGGAACCGCTTGCGTAGCCCCACACACCTTGGGGCTGCAGGCTTTCCTGCTGCCTTCAGCCTCAAAACCACCCTTTCCCACATGGCGCCAAGCCAGGCCCAAAAATGGCCATATGTCTGGAGACTGGTCCCACGCCCAAAGAGCCAGCAGGGAAAACTATGCCTTGTTCTAAAGCTCTTTGGGAACCGCTTGCGTAGCCCCACAGACCTGGGGGCTGCAGGCTTTTCTGGCACATTCAGCCTCAAAACCACCCTTTCCCACATGGCGTCACGCCAGGCACAAAAATGGCCATATGTCTGGAGACTGGTCCCACGCCCAAAGAGCCAGCAGGGAAAACTATGCCTTGTTCTAAAGCTCTTTGGGAACCGCTTGCGTAGCCCCACACACATCGGGGCTGCAGGCTTTCCTGCTGCCTTCAGCCTCAAAACCACCCTTTCCCACATGGCGCCAAGCCAGGCCCAAAAATGGCCATATGTCTGGAGACTGGTCCCACGCCCAAAGAGCCAGCAGGGAAAACTATGCCTTGTTCTAAAGCTCTTTGGGAACCGCTTGCGTAGCACCACACACCTGGGGGCTGCAGACTTTCCTGCTGCCTTCAGCCTCAAAACCATCCTCTACAACTTGGCGTGCCGCCAGGCACAAAAATGGCCATATGTCTGGAGACTGGTCCCACGCCCAAAGAGCCAGCAGGGAAAACTATGCCTTGTTCTAAAGCTCTTTGGGAACCGCTTGCGTAGCCCCACACACCTGGGGGCTACAGGCTTTCCTGCTGCCTTCAGCCTCAAAACCACCCTTTCCCACATGGCGCCGCGCCAGGCCCAAAAATGGCCATATGTCTGGAGACTGGTCCCACGCCCAAAGAGCCAGCAGGGAAAACTATGCCTTGTTCTAAAGCTCTTTGGGAACCGCTTGCGTAGCACCACACACCTGGGGGCTGCAGACTTTCCTGCTGCCTTCAGCCTCAAAACCATCCTCTACAACTTGGCGTGCCGCCAGGCACAAAAATGGCCATATGTCTGGAGACTGGTCCCACGCCCAAAGAGCCAGCAGGGAAAACTATGCCTTGTTCTAAAGCTCTTTGGGAACCGCTTGCGTAGCCCCACACACCTGGGGGCTGCAGGCTTTCTTGCTGCCTTCAGCCTCAAAAAGACCCTTTCCCACTTGGCCCCGCGCCAGGCACAGAAATGGCCATATGTCTGGAGACTGGTCCCACGCCCAAAGAGCCAGCAGGGAAAACTATGCCTTGTTCTAAAGCTCTTTGGGAACCGCTTGCGTAGCCCCAAAGACCTGGGGGCTGCAGGCTTTTCTGGCACCTTCAGCCTCAAAACCACCCTTTCCCACATGGCGTCACGCCAGGCACAAAAATGGCCATATGTCTGGAGGTTGGTCCCACGCCCAAAGAGCCAGCAGGGAAAACTGTGCCTTGTTCTAAAGCTCTTTGGGAACCGCTTGCGTAGCCCCACACACCTGGGGGCTGCAGGCTTTCCTGCTGCCTTCAGCCTCAAAACCACCCTTTCCCACATGGTGCCGCGCCAGTCGCAAAAATGGCCATATATCTGGAGATTGGATCCACGCCCAAAGAGCCAGCAGGGAAAACTATGCCTTGTTCTAAAGCTCTTTGGGAACCGCTTGCGTAGCCCCACACACCTGGGGGCTGCAGGCTTTCCTGCTGCCTTCAGCCTCAAAACCACCCTTTCCCACATGGCGTCACGCCAGGCACAAAAATGGCCATATGTCTGGAGGTTGGTCCCACGCCCAAAGAGCCAGCAGGGAAAACTATGCCTTATTCTAAAGCTCTTTGGGAACCGCTTGCGTAGCCCCACACACCTGGGGGCTGCAGGCTTTCCTGCTGCCTTCAGCCTCAAAACCACCCTTTCCCACTTGGCGCCGCGCCAGGCCCAGAAATGGCCATATTTCTGGACATTGGTCCCACGCCCAAAGAGCCAGCAGGGAAAACTATGCCTTGTTCTAAAGCTCTTTGGGAACCGATTGCGTAGCCCCACAGACCTGCGGGCTGCAGTCTTTCTTGCTGCCTTCAGCCTCAAAACCACCCTTTCCCACTTGGCGCCGAGCCAGGCCCAAAAATGGCCATATGTCTGGAGACTGGTCCCACGCCCAAAGAGCCAGCAGGGAAAACTATGCCTTGTTCTAAAGCTCTTTGGGAACCGCTTGCGTAGCCCCACAGACCTGGGGGCTGCAGGCTTTCCTGCTGCCTTCAGCCTCAAAGGCACCCTTTCCCACTTGGCGCCGCGCCAGGCCCAAAAATGGCCATATGTCTGGAGGTTGGTCCCACGCCCAAAGAGCCAGCAGGGAAAACTATGCCTTGTTCTAAAGCTCTTTGGGAACCGCTTGCGTAGCCCCACACACCTGGAGGCTGCAGGCTTTTCTGGTACCTTCAGCCTCAAAAGCACCCTTTCCCACATGGCGTCACGCCAGGCACAAAAATGGCCATATGTCTGGAGACTGGTCGCACGCCCAAAGAGCCAGCAGGGAAAACTATGCCTTGTTCTAAAGCTCTTTGGGAACCGCTTGCGTAGTCCCACACACCTGGGGGCTGCAGGCTTTCCTGCTGCCTTCAGCCTCAAAACCACCCTATCCCACTTGGCGCCACGCCAGGTACAAAAATGGCCATATGTCTGGAGACTGGTCCCACGCCCAAAGAGCCAGCAGGGAAAACTGTGCCTTGTTCTAAAGCTCTTTGGGAACCGCTTGCGTAGCCCCACACACCTGGGGGCTGCAGGCTTTTCTGGCACCTTCAGCCTCAAAACCACCCTTTCCCTCACGGCGTCACGCCAGGCCCAAAAATGGCCATATGGCTGGAGATTGGTCCCACGCCCAAAGAGCCAGCAGGGAAAAATATGCCTTGTTCTAAAGCTCTTTGGGAACCGCTTGCGTAGCCCCACACACCTGCGGGCTGCAGGCTTTCCTGCTGCCTTCAGCCTCAAAACCACCCTTTCCCACATGGCGTCACGCCAGGCACAAAAATGGCCATATGTCTGGAGGTTGGTCCCACGCCCAAAGAGCCAGAGGGGAATACTATGCCTTGTTCTAAAGCTCTTTGGGAACCGCTTGCGTAGCCCCACACACCTGGGGGCTGCAGGCTTTCCTGCTGCCTTCAGCCTCAAAACCATATTGTTGAACTTGGCGTGCCGCCAGGCACAAAAATGGCCATATGTCTGGAGATTGGTCCTACACCGAAAGAGCCAGCAGGGAAAACTATGCCTTGTTCTAAAGCTCTTTGGGAACCGCTTGCGTAGCCCCACACACCTTGGGGCTGCAGGCTTTCCTGCTGCCTTCAGCCTCAAAACCACCCTTTCCCACATGGCGCCAAGCCAGGCCCAAAAATGGCCATATGTCTGGAGACTGGTCCCACGCCCAAAGAGCCAGCAGGGAAAACTATGCCTTGTTCTAAAGCTCTTTGGGAACCGCTTGCGTGGCCCCACAGACCTGGGGGCTGCAGGCTTTTCTGGCACATTCAGCCTCAAAACCACCCTTTCCCACATGGCGTCACGCCAGGCACAAAAATGGCGCTATGTCTGGAGGTTGGTCCCACGCCCAAAGAGCCAGCAGGGAAAACTATGCCTTGTTCTAAAGCTCTTTGGGAACCGCTTGCGTAGCCCCACACAACTGGGGGCTGCAGGCTTTCCTGCTGCCTTCAGCCTCAAAATCACCCTTTCCCACTTGGCGCCGCGCCAGGCCCAAAAATGGCCATATGTCTGGAGACTGGTCCCACGCCCAAAGAGCCAGCAGGGAAAACTATGCCTTGTTCTAAAGCTCTTTGGGAACCGCTTGCGTAGCCCCACACACATCGGGGCTGCAGGCTTTCCTGCTGCCTTCAGCCTCAAAACCACCCTTTCCCACATGGCGCCAAGCCAGGCCCAAAAATGGCCATATGTCTGGAGACTGGTCCCACGCCCAAAGAGCCAGCAGGGAAAACTATGCCTTGTTCTAAAGCTCTTTGGGAACCGCTTGCGTAGCACCACACACCTGGGGGCTGCAGACTTTCCTGCTGCCTTCAGCCTCAAAACCATCCTCTACAACTTGGCTTGCCGCCAGGCACAAAAATGGCCATATGTCTGGAGACTGGTCCCACGCCCAAAGAGCCAGCAGGGAAAACTATGCCTTGTTCTAAAGCTCTTTGGGAACCGCTTGCGTAGCCCCACACACCTGGGGGCTACAGGCTTTCCTGCTGCCTTCAGCCTCAAAACCACCCTTTCCCACATGGCGCCGCGCCAGGCCCAAAAATGGCCATATGTCTGGAGACTGGTCCCACGCCCAAAGAGCCAGCAGGGAAAACTATGCCTTGTTCTAAAGCTCTTTGGGAACCGCTTGCGTAGCCCCACACACCTGGGGGCTGCAGGCTTTCTTGCTGCCTTCAGCCTCAAAAAGACCCTTTCCCACTTGGCCCCGCGCCAGGCACAGAAATGGCCATATGTCTGGAGACTGGTCCCACGCCCAAAGAGCCAGCAGGGAAAACTATGCCTTGTTCTAAAGCTCTTTGGGAACCGCTTGCGTAGCCCCAAAGACCTGGGGGCTGCAGGCTTTTCTGGCACCTTCAGCCTCAAAACCACCCTTTCCCACATGGCGTCACGCCAGGCACAAAAATGGCCATATGTCTGGAGGTTGGTCCCACGCCCAAAGAGCCAGCAGGGAAAACTGTGCCTTGTTCTAAAGCTCTTTGGGAACCGCTTGCGTAGCCCCACACACCTGGGGGCTGCAGGCTTTCCTGCTGCCTTCAGCCTCAAAACCACCCTTTCCCACATGGTGCCGCGCCAGTCGCAAAAATGGCCATATATCTGGAGATTGGTCCCACGCCCAAAGAGCCAGCAGGGAAAACTATGCCTTGTTCTAAAGCTCTTTGGGAACCGCTTGCGTAGCCCCACACACCTGGGGGCTGCAGGCTTTCCTGCTGCCTTCAGCCTCAAAACCACCCTTTCCCACATGGCGTCACGCCAGGCACAAAAATGGCCATATGTCTGGAGGTTGGTCCCACGCCCAAAGAGCCAGCAGGGAAAACTATGCCTTATTCTAAAGCTCTTTGGGAACCGCTTGCGTAGCCCCACACACCTGGGGGCTGCAGGCTTTCCTGCTGCCTTCAGCCTCAAAACCACCCTTTGCAACTTGGCGCCGCGCCAGGCCCAGAAATGGCCATATTTCTGGACATTGGTCCCACGCCCAAAGAGCCAGCAGGGAAAACTATGCCTTGTTCTAAAGCTCTTTGGGAACCGATTGCGTAGCCCCACAGACCTGCGGGCTGCAGTCTTTCTTGCTGCCTTCAGCCTCAAAACCACCCTTTCCCACTTGGCGCCGAGCCAGGCCCAAAAATGGCCATATGTCTGGAGACTGGTCCCACGCCCAAAGAGCCAGCAGGGAAAAGTATGCCTTGTTCTAAAGCTCTTTGGGAACCGCTTGCGTAGCCCCACAGACCTGGGGGCTGCAGGCTTTCCTGCTGCCTTCAGCCTCAAAGGCACCCTTTCCAACTTGGCGCCGCGCCAGGCCCAAAAATGGCCATATGTCTGGAGATTGGTCCCACGCCCAAAGAGCCAGCAGGGAAAACTATGCCTTGTTCTAAAGCTCTTTGGGAACCGCTTGCGTAGCCCCACACACCTGGAGGCTGCAGGCTTTTCTGGCACCTTCAGCCTCAAAAGCACCCTTTCCCACATGGCGTCACGCCAGGCACAAAAATGGCCATATGTCTGGAGACTGGTCGCACGCCCAAAGAGCCAGCAGGGAAAACTATGCCTTGTTCTAAAGCTCTTTGGGAACCGCTTGCGTAGCCCCACACACCTGGGGGCTGCAGGCTTTCCTACTGCCTTCAGCCTCAAAACCACCCTTTCCCACATGGCGTCACGCCAGGCACAAAAATGGCCATATGTCTGGAGACTGGTCCCACGCCCAAAGAGCCAGCAGGGAAAACTGTGCCTTGTTCTAAAGCTCTTTGGGAACCGCTTGCGTAGCCCCACACACCTGGGGGCTGCAGGCTTTCCTGCTGCCTTCAGCCTCAAAACCACCCTTTCCCACTTGGCGCCACGCCAGGTACAAAAATGGCCATATGTCTGGAGGTTGGTCCCACGCCCAAAGAGCCAGCAGGGAAAACTATGCCTTGTTCTAAAGCTCTTTGGGAACCGCTTGCGTAGCCCCACACACTTGGGGGCTGCAGGCTTTTCTGGCACCTTCAGCCTCAAAACCACCCTTTCCCTCACGGCGTCACGCCAGGCCCAAAAATGGCCATATGGCTGGAGATTGGTCCCACGCCCAAAGAGCCAGCAGGGAAAACTATGCCTTGTTCTAAAGCTCTTTGGGAACCGCTTGCGTAGCCCCACACACCTGGGGGCTGCAGGCTTTCCTGCTGCCTTCAGCCTCAAAACCACCCTTTCCCACATGGCGTCACGCCAGGCACAAAAATGGCCATATGTCTGGAGGTTGGTCCCACGCCCAAAGAGCCAGAGGGGAATACTATGCCTTGTTCTAAAGCTCTTTGGGAACCGCTTGCGTAGCCCCACACACCTGGGGGCTGCAGGCTTTCCTGCTGCCTTCAGCCTCAAAACCACCCTTTCCCACTTGGCCCCGCGCCAGGCACAAAAATGGCCATATATATGGAGATTTGTTCCACGCCCAAAGAGCCAGCAGGGAAAACGATGCCTTGTTCTAAAGCTCTTTGGGAACCGCTTGCGTAGCCCCACAGACCTGGGGGCTGCAGGCTTTCCTGCTGCCTTCAGCCTCAAAACCACCCTTTCCCACATGGCGTCACGCCAGGCACAAAAATGGCCATATGGCTGGAGATTGGTCCCACGCCCAAAGAGCCAGCAGGGAAAACTATGCCTTGTTCTAAAGCTCTTTGGGAACCGCTTGCGTAGCCCCACAGACCTGGGGGCTGCAGACTTTTCTGGCACCTTCAGCCTCAAAACCACCCTTTCCCACATGGCGCCGCGCCAGGCCCAAAAATGGCAATATGTCTGGAGTTTGGTCCCACGCCCAAAGAGACAGCAGGGAAAATTATGCCTTATTCTAAAGCTCTTTGGGAACCGCTTGCGTAGCCCCACACACCTGGGGGCTGCAGGCTTTCCTGCTCTCTTCAGCCTCAAAAGCACCCTTTCCCACTTGGCGCCGCGCCAGGCACAAAAATGGCCATATGTCTGGAGGTTTGTCCCACGCCCAAAGAACCAGCAGGGAAAACTATGCCTTGTTCTAAAGCTCTTTGGGAAACGCTTGCGTAGCCCCACACACCTGGGGGCTGCAGGCCTTCCTGCTGCCTTCAGCCTCAAAACCACCCTTTCCCACATGGCGTCATGCCAGGCACAAAAATGGCCATATGTCTGGAGACTGGTCCCACGCCCAAAGAGCCAGCAGGGAAAACTATGCCTTGTTCTAAAGCTCTTTGGGAACCGCTTGCGTAGCCCCACACACCTGGGGGCTGCAGGCTTTCCTGCTGCCTTCAGCCTCAAAACCACCCTTTCCCACTTGGCGCCACGCCAGGTACAAAAATGGCCATATGTCTGGAGGTTGGTCCCACGCCCAAAGAGCCAGCAGGGAAAACTGTGCCTTGTTCTAAAGCTCTTTGGGAACCGCTTGCGTAGCCCCACACACCTGGGGGCTGCAGGCTTTTCTGGCACCTTCAGCCTCAAAACCACCCTTTCCCTCACGGCGTCACGCCAGGCCCAAAAATGGCCATATGTCTGGAGACTGGTCCCACGCCCAAAGAGCCAGCAGGGAAAACTATGCCTTGTTCTAAAGCTCTTTGCAAACCGCTTGCGTAGCCCCACAGACCTGGGGGCTGCAGGCTTTCCTGCTGCCTTCAGCCTCAAAACCACCCTTTCCCACATGGCGTCACGCCAGGCCCAAAAATGGCCATATGTCTGGAGGTTGGTCCCACGCCCAAAGAGACAGAGGGGAATACTATGCCTTGTTCTAAAGCTCTTTGGGAACCGCTTGCGTAGCCCCACAGACCTGGGGGCTGCAGGCTTTCCTGCTGCCTTCAGCCTCAAAACCACCCTTTCCCACTTGGCGCCGCGCCAGGCACAAAAATGGCCATATATATGGAGATTTGTTCCACGCCCAAAGAGCGAGCAGGGAAAACGATGCTTTGTTCTAAAGCTCTTTGGGAACCGCTTGCGTAGCCCCACACACCTGCGGGCTGCAGGCTTTCCTGCTGCCTTCAGCCTCAAAACCACCCTTTCCCACATGGCGCCGCGCAAGGCACAAAAATGGCCATATGGCTGGAGATTGGTCCCACGCCCAAAGAGCCAGCAGGGAAAACTATGCCTTGTTCTAAAGCTCTTTGGGAACCGCTTGCTTAGCCCCACACACCTGGGGGCTGCAGGCTTTCCTGCTGCCTTCAGCCTCAAAACCACCCTTTCCCACATGGCGCTGCGCCACGCACAAAAATGGCCATATATCTGGAGATTGGTTCCACGCCCAAAGAACCAGCAGGGAAAACTGTGCCTTGTTCTAAAGCTTTTTGGGAACCGCTTGCGTAGCCCCACACACCTGGGGGCTGCAGGCTTTTCTGGCACCTTCAGCCTCAAAACCACCCTTTCCCTCACGGCGTCACGCCAGGCCCAAAAATGGCCATATGGCTGGAGATTGGTCCTACACCGAAAGAGCCAGCAGGGAAAACTATGCCTTGTTCTAAAGCTCTTTGGGGACCTCTTGCGTAGCCCCACAGACCTGGGGGCTGCAGGCTTTCCTGCTGCCTTCAGCCTCAAAAGCACCCTTTCCCACATGGCGTCACGCCAGGCACAAAAATGGCCATATGTCTGGAGACTGGTCCCACGCCCAAAGAGCCAGCAGGGAAAACTATGCCTTGTTCTAAAGCTCTTTGGGAACCGCTTGCGTAGCCCCACACACCTGGGGGCTGCAGGCTTTCCTGCTGCCTTCAGCCTCAAAACCACCCTTTCCCACTTGGCGCCACGCCAGGTACAAAAATGGCCATATCTCTGGAGGTTGGTCCCACGCCCAAAGAGCCAGCAGGGAAAACTATGCCTTGTTCTAAAGCTCTTTGGGAACCGCTTGCGTAGCCCCACACACCTGGGGGCTGCAGGCTTTTCTGGCACCTTCAGCCTCAAAACCACCCTTTCCCTCACGGCGTCACGCCAGGCCCAAAAATGGCCATATGGCTGGAGATTGGTCCCACGCCCAAAGAGCCAGCAGGGAAAACTATGCCTTGTTCTAAAGCTCTTTGCAAACCGCTTGCGTAGCCCCACAGACCTGGGGGCTGCAGGCTTTCCTGCTGCCTTCAGCCTCAAAACCACCCTTTCCCACATGGCGTCACGCCAGGCACAAAAATGGCCATATGTCTGGAGGTTGGTCCCACGCCCAAAGAGCCAGAGGGGAATACTATGCCTTGTTCTAAAGCTCTTTGGGAACCGCTTGCGTAGCCCCACACACCTGGGGGCTGCAGGCTTTCCTGCTGCCTTCAGCCTCAAAACCACCCTTTCCCACTTGGCCCCGCGCCAGGCACAAAAATGGCCATATGTCTGGAGTTTGGTCCCACGCCCAAAGAGCCAGCAGGGAAAATTATGCCTTATTCTAAAGCTCTTTGGGAACCGCTTGCGTAGCCCCACACACCTGGGGGCTGCAGGCTTTCCTGCTCTCTTCAGCCTCAAAAGCACCCTTTCCCACTTGGCGCCGCGCCAGGCACAAAAATGGCCATATGTCTGGAGGTTTGTCCCACGCCCAAAGAACCAGCAGGGAAAACTATGCCTTGTTCTAAAGCTCTTTGGGAACCGCTTGCGTAGCCCCACACACCTGGGGGCTGCAGGCTTTCCTGCTGCCTTCAGCCTCAAAACCACCCTTTCCCACATGGCGTCACGCCAGGCACAAAAATGGCCATATGTCTGGAGACTGGTCCCACGCCCAAAGAGCCAGCAGGGAAAACTATGCCTTGTTCTAAAGCTCTTTGGGAACCGCTTGCGTAGCCCCACACACCTGGGGGCTGCAGGCTTTCCTGCTGCCTTCAGCCTCAAAACCACCCTTTCCCACTTGGCGCCACGCCAGGTACAAAAATGGCCATATGTCTGGAGGTTGGTCCCACGCCCAAAGAGCCAGCAGGGAAAACTGTGCCTTGTTCTAAAGCTCTTTGGGAACCGCTTGCGTAGCCCCACACACCTGGGGGCTGCAGGCTTTTCTGGCACCTTCAGCCTCAAAACCACCCTTTCCCTCACGGCGTCACGCCAGGCCCAAAAATGGCCATATGGCTGGAGACTGGTCCCACGCCCAAAGAGCCAGCAGGGAAAACTATGCCTTGTTCTAAAGCTCTTTGCAAACCGCTTGCGTAGCCCCACAGACCTGGGGGCTGCAGGCTTTCCTGCTGCCTTCAGCCTCAAAACCACCCTTTCCCACATGGCGTCACGCCAGGCCCAAAAATGGCCATATGTCTGGAGGTTGGTCCCACGCCCAAAGAGACAGAGGGGAATACTATGCCTTGTTCTAAAGCTCTTTGGGAACCGCTTGCGTAGCCCCACACACCTGGGGGCTGCAGGCTTTCCTGCTGCCTTCAGCCTCAAAACCACCCTTTCCCACTTGGCCCCGCGCCAGGCCCAAAAATGGCCATATGTCTGGAGACTGGTCCCACGCCCAAAGAGCCAGCAGGGAAAACTATGCTATGTTCTAAAGCTCTTTGGGAACCGCTTGCGTAGCCCCACACACCTGGGGGCTGCAGGCTTTCCTGCTGCCTTCAGCCTCAAAACCACCCTTTCCCACTTGGCGCCGCGCCAGGCACAAAAATGGCCATATATATGGAGATTTGTTCCACGCCCAAAGAGCGAGCAGGGAAAACGATGCTTTGTTCTAAAGCTCTTTGGGAACCGCTTGCGTAGCCCCACACACCTGCGGGCTGCAGGCTTTCCTGCTGCCTTCAGCCTCAAAACCACCCTTTCCCACATGGCGCCGCGCAAGGCACAAAAATGGCCATATGGCTGGAGATTGGTCCCACGCCCAAAGAGCCAGCAGGGAAAACTATGCCTTGTTCTAAAGCTCTTTGGGAACCGCTTGCGTAGCCCCACACACCTGGGGGCTGCAGGCTTTCCTGCTGCCTTCAGCCTCAAAACCACCCTTTCCCACATGGCGCTGCGCCACGCACAAAAATGGCCATATATCTGGAGATTGGTTCCACGCCCAAAGAACCAGCAGGGAAAACTGTGCCTTGTTCTAAAGCTTTTTGGGAACCGCTTGCGTAGCCCCACACACCTGGGGGCTGCAGGCTTTTCTGGCACCTTCAGCCTCAAAACCACCCTTTCCCTCACGGCGTCACGCCAGGCCCAAAAATGGCCATATGGCTGGAGATTGGTCCCACGCCCAAAGAGCCAGCAGGGAAAACTATGCCTTGTTCTAAAGCTCTTTGGGGACCTCTTGCGTAGCCCCACAGACCTGGGGGCTGCAGGCTTTCCTGCTGCCTTCAGCCTCAAAAGCACCCTTTCCCACATGGCGTCACGCCAGGCACAAAAATGGCCATATGTCTGGAGACTGGTCCCACGCCCAAAGAGCCAGCAGGGAAAACTATGCCTTGTTCTAAAGCTCTTTGGGAACCGCTTGCGTAGCCCCACACACCTGGGGGCTGCAGGCTTTCCTGCTGCCTTCAGCCTCAAAACCACCCTTTCCCACTTGGCGCCACGCCAGGTACAAAAATGGCCATATGTCTGGAGGTTGGTCCCACGCCCAAAGAGCCAGCAGGGAAAACTATGCCTTGTTCTAAAGCTCTTTGGGAACCGCTTGCGTAGCCCCACACACCTGGGGGCTGCAGGCTTTTCTGGCACCTTCAGCCTCAAAACCACCCTTTCCCTCACGGCGTCACGCCAGGCCCAAAAATGGCCATATGGCTGGAGATTGGTCCCACGCCCAAAGAGCCAGCAGGGAAAACTATGCCTTGTTCTAAAGCTCTTTGCAAACCGCTTGCGTAGCCCCACAGACCTGGGGGCTGCAGGCCTTCCTGCTGCCTTCAGCCTCAAAACCACCCTTTCCCACATGGCGTCACGCCAGGCACAAAAATGGCCATATGTCTGGAGGTTGGTCCCACGCCCAAAGAGCCAGAGGGGAATACTATGCCTTGTTCTAAAGCTCTTTGGGAACCGCTTGCGTAGCCCCACACACCTGGGGGCTGCAGGCTTTCCTGCTGCCTTCAGCCTCAAAACCACCCTTTCCCACTTGGCCCCGCGCCAGGCCCAAAAATGGCCATATGTCTGGAGACTGGTCCCACACCCAAAGAGCCAGCAGGGAAAACTATGCCTTGTTCTAAAGCTCTTTGGGAACCGCTTGCGTAGCCCCACAGACCTGGGGGCTGCAGGCTTTCCTGCTGCCTTCAGCCTCAAAACCACCCTTTCCCACATGGCGCCGCGCCAGGCACAAAAATGGCCATATATATGGAGATTTCTTCCACGCCCAAAGAGCCAGCAGGGAAAACTATGCCTTGTTCTAAAGCTCTTTGGGAACCGCTTGCGTAGCCCCACACACCTGGGGGCTGCAGGCTTTCCTGCTGCCTTCAGCCTCAAAACCACCCTTTCCCACTTGGCGCCGCGCAAGGCACAAAAATGGCCATATGGCTGGAGATTGGTCCCACGCCCAAAGAGCCAGCAGGGAAAACTATGCCTTGTTCTAAAGCTCTTTGGGAACCGCTTGCGTAGCCCCACACACCTGGGGGCTGTAGGCTTTCCTGCTGCCTTCAGCCTCAAAACGACCCTTTCCCACATGGCGCTGCGCCACGCACAAAAATGGCCATATATCTGGAGATTGGTTCCACGCCCAAAGAACCAGCAGGGAAAACGAAGCCTTATTCTAAAGCTCTTTGGGAACCGCTTGCGTGGCCCCACACACCTGGGGGCTGCAGGCTTTCCTGCTGCCTTCAGCCTCAAAACCACCCTTTCCCACTTGGCGCCGCGCCAGGCACAAAATGGACATATGTCTGGAGTTTGGTCCCACGCCCAAAGAGCCAGCAGTGAAAATTATGCCTTATTCTAAAGCTCTTTGGGAACAGCTTGCGTGGCCCCACAGACCTGGGGGCTGCAGGCTTTCCTGCTCTCTTCAGCCTCAAAACCACCCTTTCCCACTTGGCGCCGCGCCAGGCACAAAAATGGCCATATGTCTGGAGGTTGGTCCCACGCCCAAAGAACCAGCAGGGAAAACTATGCCTTGTTCTAAAGCTCTTTGGGAACCGCTTGCGTGGCCCCACACACCTGGGGGCTGCAGGCTTTCCTGCTGCCTTCAGCCTCAAAACCACCCTTTCCCACATGGCGCCGCGCCAGGCCCAAAAATGGCCATATGTCTGGAGACTGGTCCCATGGCCAAAGAGCCAGCAGGGAAAACTATGCCTTGTTCTAAAGCTCTTTGGGAACCGCTTGCGTAGCCCCACACTCCTGGGGGCTGCAGGCTTTCTTGCTGCCTTCAGCCTCAAAACGACCCTTTTCCACTTGGCCCCGCGCCATGCCCAAAAATGGCCATATGTCTGGAGACTGGTCCCACGCCCAAAGAGCCAGCAGGGAAAACTATGCCTTGTTCTAAAGCTCTTTGGGAACCGCTTGCGTAGCCCCACAGACCTGCGGGCTGCATGCTTTCCTGCTGCCTTCAGCCTCAAAACCACCCTTTCCCACTTGGCGCCGCGCCAGGCCCAGAAATGGCCATATGTCTGGAGATTGGTCCCACGCCCAAAGAGCCAGCAGGGAAAACGATGCCTTGTTCTAAAGCTCTTTGAGAACCGCTTGCGTAGCCCCACAGACCTGGGGGCTGCAAGCTTTCCTGCTGCCTTCAGCCTCAAAACCACCCTTTCCCACATGGCGCCAAGCCAGGCCCAAAAATGGCCATATGTCTCGAGACTGGTCCCACGCCCAAAGAGCCAGCAGGGGAAACTATGCCTTGTTCTAAAGCTCTTTGGGAACCGCTTGCGTAGCCCCACACACCTGGGGGCTGCAGGCCTTCCTGCTGCCTTCAGCCTCAAAACCACCCTTTCCCACATAGCGTCACGCCAGGCACAAAAAAGGCCATATGTCTGGAGGTTGGTCCCACGCCCAAAGAGCCAGCAGGGAAAACTATGCCTTGTTCTAAAGCTCTTTGGGAACCGCTTGCATAGCCCCACACACCTGGGGGCTGCAGGCTTTCCTGCTGCCTTCAGCCTCAAAAGCACCCTTTCCCACTTGGCGCCAAGCCAGGCCCAAAAAATGGCCATATGTCTGGAGACTGGTCCCACGCGCAAAGAGCCATCAGGGAAAACTGTGCCTTGTTCTAAAGCTCTTTGGGAACCGCTTGCGTAGCCCCACAGACCTGGGGGCTGCAGACTTTTCTGGCACCTTCAGCCTCAAAACCACCCTTTCCTACATGGCGTCACGCCAGGCACAAATATGGCCATATGTCTGGAGACTGGACCCACGCCCAAAGAGCCAGCAGGGAAAACTATGCCTTGTTCTAAATCTCTTTGGGAACCGCTTGTGTAGTCCCACAGACCTCGGGGCTGCAGGCTTTCCTGCTGCCTTCAGCCTCAAAACCACTCTTTCCCACTTGGCCCCGCGCCAGGCACAAAAATGGCCATATGTCTGGAGACTGGTCCCACGCCCAAAGAGCCAGCAGGGAAAACGATGCCTTGTTCTAAAGCTCTTTGGGAACCGCTTGCGTAGCCCCACACACCTGGGGGCTGCAGGCTTTCCTGCTGCCTTCAGCCTCAAAACCACCCTTTCCCACATGGCGCCAAGCCAGGCACAAAAATGGCCATATGTCTGGAGACTGGTCCCACGCCCAAAGAGCCAGCAGGGAAAACTATGCCTTGTTCTAAAGCTCTTTGGGAACCGCTTGCGTAGCCCCACAGACCTGGGGGCTGCAGACTTTTCTGGCACCTTCAGCCTCAAAACCACCCTTTCCCACATGGCGCCGCGCCAGGCCCAAAAATGGCCATATGTCTGGAGACTGGTCCCACGCCCAAAAAGCCAGCAGGGAAAACTATGCCTTGTTCTAAAGCTCTTTGGGAACCGCTTGCGTAGCCCCACACACCTGGGGCCTGCAGGCTTTCCTGCTCTCTTCAGCCTCAAAACCACCCTTTCCCACTTGGCGCCGCGCCAGGCCCAAAAATGGCCATATGTCTGGAGACTGGTCCCACGCCCAAAGAGCCAGCAGGGAAAACTATGCCTTGTTCTAAAGCTCTTTGGGAACCGCTTGCGTAGCCCCACACACCTGGGGGCTGCAGGCTTTCCTGCTGCCTTCAGCCTCAAAAACACCCTTTCCCTCATGGCGTCATGCCAGGCACAAAAATGGCCATATGTCTGGAGGTTGGTCCCACGCCCAAAGAGCCAGCAGGGAAAACTATGCCTTGTTCTAAAGCTCTTTGGGAACGGCTTGCGTAGCCCCACAGACCTGCGGGCTGCAGGCTTTCCTGCTGCCTTCAGCCTCAAAACCACCCTTTCCCACGTGGCGTCACGCCAGGCCCAAAAATGGCCATATGTCTGGAGGCTGGTCCCACGCCCAAAGAGCCAGCAGGGAAAACTATGCCTTGTTCTAAAGCTCTTTGGGAACCGCTTGCGTAGCCCCACAGACCTGCGGGCTGCAGGCTTTCCTGCTGCCTTCAGCCTCAAAACCACCCTTTCCCACTTGGCGCCGCGCCAGGCCCAGAAATGGCCATATGTCTGGAGATTGGTCCCACGCTCAAAGAGCCAGCAGGGAAAACTATGCCTTGTTCTAAAGCTCTTTGGGAACCGCTTGCGTAGCCCCACAGACCTGCGGGCTGCATGCTTTCCTGCTGCCTTCAGCCTCAAAACCACCCTTTCCCACTTGGCGCCGCGCCAGGCCCAGAAATGGCCATATGTCTGGAGATTGGTCCCACGCCCAAAGAGCCAGCAGGGAAAACGATGCCTTGTTCTAAAGCTCTTTGGGAACCGCTTGCGTAGCCCCACAGACCTGGGGGCTGCAAGCTTTCCTGCTGCCTTCAGCCTCAAAACCACCCTTTCCCACATGGCGCCAAGCCAGGCCCAAAAATGGCCATATGTCTCGAGACTGGTCCCACGCCCAAAGAGCCAGCAGGGGAAACTATGCCTTGTTCTAAAGCTCTTTGGGAACCGCTTGCGTAGCCCCACACACCTGGGGGCTGCAGGCCTTCCTGCTGCCTTCAGCCTCAAAACCACCCTTTCCCACATAGCGTCACGCCAGGCACAAAAAAGGCCATATGTCTGGAGGTTGGTCCCACGCCCAAAGAGCCAGCAGGGAAAACTATGCCTTGTTCTAAAGCTCTTTGGGAACCGCTTGCGTAGCCCCACACACCTGGGGGCTGCAGGCTTTCCTGCTGCCTTCAGCCTCAAAAGCACCCTTTCCCACTTGGCGCCAAGCCAGGCCCAAAAAATGGCCATATGTCTGGAGACTGGTCCCACGCCCAAAGAGCCAGCAGGGAAAACTGTGCCTTGTTCTAAAGCTCTTTGGGAACCGCTTGCGTAGCCCCACACACCTGGGGGCTGCAGGCTTTCTTGCTGCCTTCAGCCTCAAAACCACCCTTTCCCACTTGGCCCCGCGCCAGGCACAAAAATGGCCATATGTCTGGAGGTTGGTCCCACGCCCAAAGAGCCAGCAGGGAAAACTATGCCTTGTTCTAAAGCTCTTTGGGAACCGCTTGCGTAGCCCCACAGACCTGGGGGCTGCAGACTTTTCTGGCACCTTCAGCCTCAAAACCACCCTTTCCTACATGGCGTCACGCCAGGCCCAAAAATGGCCATATGTCTGGAGACTGGTCCCACGCCCAAAGAGCCAGCAGGGAAAACTATGCCTTGTTCTAAAGCTCTTTGGGAACCGCTTGTGTAGCCCCACAGACCTCGGGGCTGCAGGCTTTCCTGCTGCCTTCAGCCTCAAAACCACTCTTTCCCACTTGTCCCCGCGCCAGGCACAAAAATGGCCATATGTCTGGAGACTGGTCCCACGCCCAAAGAGCCAGCAGGGAAAACTATGCCTTGTTCTAAAGCTCTTTGGGAACCGCTTGCGTAGCCCCACACACCTGGGGGCTGCAGGCTTTCCTGCTGCCTTCAGCCTCAAAAACACCCTTTCCCACATGGCGTCATGCCAGGCACAAAAATGGCCATATGTCTGGAGGTTGGTCCCACGCCCAAAGAGCCAGCAGGGAAAACTATGCCTTGTTCTAAAGCTCTTTGGGAACGGCTTGCGTAGCCCCACAGACCTGGGGGCTGCAGGCTTTCCTGCTGCCTTCAGCCTCAAAACCACCCTTTCCCACGTGGCGTCACGCCAGGCCCAAAAATGGCCATATGTCTGGAGATTGGTCCTACACCGAAAGAGCCAGCAGGGAAAACTATGCCTTGTACTAAAGCTCTTTGGGAACCGCTTGCGTAGCCCCACACACCTGCGGGCTGCAGGCTTTCCTGCTGCCTTCAGCCTCAAAACCACCCTTTCCCACTTGGCGCCGCGCCAGGCCCAAAAATGGCCATATGTCTGGAGGTTGGTCCCACGCCCAAAGAGCCAGCAGGGAAAACTATGCCTTGTTCTAAAGCTCTTTGGGAACCGCTTGTGTAGCCCCACAGACCTCGGGGCTGCAGGCTTTCCTGCTGCCTTCAGCCTCAAAACCACCCTTTCCCACTTGGCCCCGCGCCAGGCACAAAAATGGCCATATGGCTGGAGACTGGTCCCACGCCCAAAGAGCCAGCAGGGAAAACTATGCCTTGTTCTAAAGCTCTTTGGGAACCGCTTGCGTAGCCCCACAGACCTGGGGGCTGCAGGCTTTCCTGCTGCCTTCAGCTTCAAAAACACCCTTTCCCACATGGCGTCATGCCAGGCACAAAAATGGCCATATGTCTGGAGGTTGGTCCCACGCCCAAAGAGCCAGCAGGGAAAACTATGCCTTGTTCTAAAGCTCTTTGGGAACGGCTTGCGTAGCCCCACAGACCTGGGGGCTGCAGGCATTCCTGCTGCCTTCAGCCTCAAAACCACCCTTTCCCACGTGGCGTCACGCCAGGCCCAAAAATGGCCATATGTCTGGAGGTTGGTCCCACGCCCAAAGAGCCAGCAGGGAAAACTATGCCTTGTACTAAAGCTCTTTGGGAACCGCTTGCGTAGCCCCACAGACCTGCGGGCTGCAGGCTTTCCTGCTGCCTTCAGCCTCAAAACCACCCTTTCCCACTTGGCGCCGCGCCAGGCCCAGAAATGCCATATGTCTGGAGATTGGTCCCACGCCCAAAGAGCCAGCAGGGAAAACTATGCCTTGTTCTAAAGCTCTTTGGGAACCGCTTGCATAGCCCCACACACCTGCGGGCTGCAGGCTTTCCTGCTGCCTTCAGCCTCAAAAGCACCCTTTCCCACTTGGCGCTGCGCCAGGCCCAAAAAATGGCCATATGTCTGGAGGTTGGTCCCACGCCCAAAGAGCCAGCAGGGAAAACTATGCCTTGTTCTAAAGCTCTTTGGGAACCGCTTGCATAACCCCACACAGCTGGGGGCTGCAGACTTTCCTGCTGCCTTCAGCCTCAAAACCACCCTTTCCCACTTGGCGCCACGCCAGGCCCAAAAATGGCCATATGTCTGGAGGTTGGTCCCACGCCCAAAGAGCCAGCAGGGAAAACTATGCCTTGTTCTAAAGCTCTTTGTGAACCGCTTGCGTAGCCCCACAGACCTGGGGGCTGCAGACTTTTCTGGCACCTTCAGCCTCAAAACCACCCTTTCCCACATGGCGTCACGCCAGGCCCAAAAATGGCCATATGTCTGGAGGTTGGTCCCACGCCCAAAGAGCCAGCAGGGAAAACTATGCCTTGTTCTAAAGCTCTTTGGGAACCGCTTGTGTAGCCCCACAGACCTCGGGGCTGCAGGCTTTCCTGCTGCCTTCAGCCTCAAAACCACTCTTTCCCACTTGGCCCCGCGCCAGGCACAAAAATGGCCATATGTCTGGAGACTGGTCCCACGCCCAAAGAGCCAGCAGGGAAAACTATGCCTTGTTCTAAAGCTCTTTGGGAACCGCTTGCGTAGCCCCACAGACCTGGGGGCTGCAGGCTTTCCTGCTGCCTTCAGCTTCAAAAACACCCTTTCCCACATGGCGTCATGCCAGGCACAAAAATGGCCATATGTCTGGAGGTTGGTCCCACGCCCAAAGAGCCAGCAGGGAAAACTATGCCTTGTTCTAAAGCTCTTTGGGAACGGCTTGCGTAGCCCCACAGACCTGGGGGCTGCAGGCTTTCCTGCTGCCTTCAGCCTCAAAACCACCCTTTCCCACGTGGCGTCACGCCAGGCCCAAAAATGGCCATATGTCTGGAGGTTGGTCCCACGCCCACAGAGCCAGCAGGGAAAACTATGCCTTGTACTAAAGCTCTTTGGGAACCGCTTGCGTAGCCCCACAGACCTGCGGGCTGCAGGCTTTCCTGCTGCCTTCAGCCTCAAAACCACCCTTTCCCACTTGGCGCCGCGCCAGGCCCAGAAATGCCATATGTCTGGAGATTGGTCCCACGCTCAAAGAGCCAGCAGGGAAAACTATGCCTTGTTCTAAAGCTCTTTGGGAACCACTTGCGTAGCCCCACAGACCTGCGGGCTGCATGCTTTCCTGCTGCCTTCAGCCTCAAAACCACCCTTTCCCACTTGGCGCCGCACCAGGCCCAAAAATGGCCATATGGCTGGAGACTGGTCCCACGCCCAAAGAGCCAGCAGCGAAAACTATGCCTTGTTCTAAAGCTCTTTGGGAACCGCTTGCGTAGCCCCACAGACCTGGGGGCTGCAGGCTTTCCTGCTGCCTTCAGCCTCAAAACCACCCTTTCCCACATGGCGCCGCGCCAGGCCCAAAAATGGCCATATATCTGGAGATTTGTTCCACGCCCAAAGAGCCAGCAGGGAAAACGATGCCTTGTTCTAAAGCTCTTTGGGAACCGCTTGCGTAGCCCCACACACCTGGGGGCTGCAAGCTTTCCTGCTGCCTTCAGCCTCAAAACCACCCTTTCCCACATGGAGCCAAGCCAGGCCCAAAAATGGCCATATGTCTCGAGACTGGTCCCACGCCCAAAGAGCCAGCAGGGGAAATTATGCCTTGTTCTAAAGCTCTTTGGGAACCGCTTGCGTAGCCCCACACACCTGGAGGCTGCAGGCTTTCCTGCTGCCTTCAGCCTCAAAACCACCCTTTCCCACATGGCGTCACGCCAGGAACAAAAATGGCCATATATCTGGAGATTGGTTCCACGCCCAAAGAGCCAGCAGGGAAAACTATGCCTTATTCAAAAGCTCTTTGGGAACTGCTTGCGTAGCCCCACAGACCTGGGGGCTGCAGGCTTTTCTGGCACCTTCAGCCTCAAAACCACCCTTTCCCAAATGGCGCCGCGCCAGGCCCAAAAATGGCCATATGTCTGGAGACTGGTCCCACGCCCAAAGAGCCAGCAGGGAAAACTATGCCTTGTTCTAAAGCTCTTTGGGAACCGCTTGCGTAGCCCCACACACCTGGGGGCTGCAGGCTTTCCTGCTGCCTTCAGCCTCAAAACCAACCTTTCCCACATGGCGCCAAGCCAGGCACAAATATGGCCATATGTCTGGAGACTGGTCCCACGCCCAAAGAGCCAGCAGGGAAAACTATGCCTTGTTCTAAAGCTCTTTGGGAACCGCTTGCGTAGCCCCACACAACTGGGGGCTGCAGGCTTTCCTGCTGCCTTCAGCCTCAAAACCACCCTTTCCCACATGGCGTCACGCCAGGCACAAAAATGGCCATATGTCTGGAGGTTGGTCCCACGCCCAAAGAGCCAGCAGGGAAAACTATGCCTTGTTCTAAAGCTCTTTGGGAACCGCTTGCGTAGCCCCACACACCTGGAGGCTGCAGGCTTTCCTGCTGCCTTCAGCCTTAAAACCACCCTTTCCCACTTGGCGCCACGCCAGGCACAAAAATGGCCATATGTCTGGAGGTTGGTCCCACGCCCAAAGAGCCAGCAGGGAAAACTATGCCTTGTTCTAAAGCTCTTTGGGAACCGCTTGCGTAGCCCCACAGACCTGGGGGCTGCAGACTTTTCTGGCACCTTCAGCCTCAAAACCACCCTTTCCCACTTGGCGTCACGCCAGGCACAAAAATGGACATATGTCTGGAGGTTGGTCCCACGCCCAAAGAGCCAGCAGGGAAAACTATGCCTTGTTCTAAAGCTCTTTGGGAACCGCTTGCGTAGCCCCACATACCTGGGGGCTGCAGGCTTTCCTGCTGCCTTCAGCCTCAAAAGCACCCTTTCCCACTTGGCGCCGCGCCAGTCCCATAAATGGCCATATGTCTGGAGATTGGTCCCACGCTCAAAGAGCCAGCAGGGAAAACTATGCCTTGTTCTAAAGCTCTTTCGGAACCGCTTGCGTAGCCCCACAGACCTGCGGGCTGCAGGCTTTCTTGCTGCCTTCAGCCTCAAAACCACCCTTTCCCACTTGGCGCCACGCCAGGCCCAAAAATGGCCATATGTCTGGCGACTGGTCCCACGCCCAAAGAGCCAGCACGGAAAACTATGCCTTGTTCTAAAGCTCTTTGGGAACCGCTTGCGTAGCCCCACACACCTGGGGGCTGCAGGCTTTCCTGCTCTCTTCAGCCTCAAAACCACCCTTTCCCACATGGCGTCACGCCAGGCCCAAAAATGGCCATATGTCTGGAGACTGGTCCCACGCCCAAAGAGCCAGCAGGGAAAACTATGCCTTGTTCTAAAGCTCTTTGGGAACCGCTTGTGTAGCCCCACAGACCTCGGGGCTGCAGGCTTTCCTGCTGCCTTCAGCCTCAAAACCACTCTTTCCCACTTGGCCCCGCGCCAGGCACAAAAATGGCCATATGTCTGGAGACTGGTCCCACGCCCAAAGAGCCAGCAGGGAAAACTATGCCTTGTTCTAAAGCTCTTTGGGAACCGCTTGCGTAGCCCCACAGACCTGGGGGCTGCAGGCTTTCCTGCTGCCTTCAGCTTCAAAAACACCCTTTCCCACATGGCGTCATGCCAGGCACAAAAATGGCCATATGTCTGGAGGTTGGTCCCACGCCCAAAGAGCCAGCAGGGAAAACTATGCCTTGTTCTAAAGCTCTTTGGGAACGGCTTGCGTAGCCCCACAGACCTGGGGGCTGCAGGCTTTCCTGCTGCCTTCAGCCTCAAAACCACCCTTTCCCACGTGGCGTCACGCCAGACCCAAAAATGGCCATATGTCTGGAGGTTGGTCCCACGCCCAAAGAGCCAGCAGGGAAAACTATGCCTTGTACTAAAGCTCTTTGGGAACCGCTTGCGTAGCCCCACAGACCTGCGGGCTGCAGGCTTTCCTGCTGCCTTCAGCCTCAAAACCACCCTTTCCCACTTGGCGCCGCGCCAGGCCCAGAAATGCCATATGTCTGGAGATTGGTCCCACGCTCAAAGAGCCAGCAGGGAAAACTATGCCTTGTTCTAAAGCTCTTTGGGAACCACTTGCGTAGCCCCACAGACCTGCGGGCTGCATGCTTTCCTGCTGCCTTCAGCCTCAAAACCACCCTTTCCCACTTGGCGCCGCACCAGGCCCAAAAATGGCCATATGGCTGGAGACTGGTCCCACGCCCAAAGAGCCAGCAGCGAAAACTATGCCTTGTTCTAAAGCTCTTTGGGAACCGCTTGCGTAGCCCCACAGACCTGGGGGCTGCAGGCTTTCCTGCTGCCTTCAGCCTCAAAACCACCCTTTCCCACATGGCGCCGCGCCAGGCCCAAAAATGGCCATATATCTGGAGATTTGTTCCACGCCCAAAGAGCCAGCAGGGAAAACGATGCCTTGTTCTAAAGCTCTTTGGGAACCGCTTGCGTAGCCCCACACACCTGGGGGCTGCAAGCTTTCCTGCTGCCTTCAGCCTCAAAACCACCCTTTCCCACATGGAGCCAAGCCAGGCCCAAAAATGGCCATATGTCTCGAGACTGGTCCCACGCCCAAAGAGCCAGCAGGGGAAACTATGCCTTGTTCTAAAGCTCTTTGGGAACCGCTTGCGTAGCCCCACAGACCTGGGGGCTGCAGGCTTTCCTGCTGCCTTCAGCCTCAAAACCACCCTTTCCCACATGGCGTCACGCCAGGAACAAAAATGGCCATATATCTGGAGATTGGTTCCACGCCCAAAGAGCCAGCAGGGAAAACTATGCCTTATTCAAAAGCTCTTTGGGAACTGCTTGCGTAGCCCCACAGACCTGGGGGCTGCAGGCTTTTCTGGCACCTTCAGCCTCAAAACCACCCTTTCCCAAATGGCGCCGCGCCAGGCCCAAAAATGGCCATATGTCTGGAGACTGGTCCCACGCCCAAAGAGCCAGCAGGGAAAACTATGCCTTGTTCTAAAGCTCTTTGGGAACCGCTTGCGTAGCCCCACACACCTGGGGGCTGCAGGCTTTCCTGCTGCCTTCAGCCTCAAAACCAACCTTTCCCACATGGCGCCAAGCCAGGCACAAATATGGCCATATGTCTGGAGACTGGTCCCACGCCCAAAGAGCCAGCAGGGAAAACTATGCCTTGTTCTAAAGCTCTTTGGGAACCGCTTGCGTAGCCCCAAAGACCTGGGGGCTCCAGGCTTTTCTGGAACCTTCAGCCTCAAAACCACCCTTTCCCACATGGCGTCACGCCAGGCACAAAAATGGCCATATGTCTGGAGGTTGGTCCCACGCCCAAAGAGCCAGCAGGGAAAACTATGCCTTGTTCTAAAGCTCTTTGGGAACCGCTTGCGTAGCCCCACACACCTGGAGGCTGCAGGCTTTCCTGCTGCCTTCAGCCTTAAAACCACCCTTTCCCACTTGGCCCCGCGCCAGGCACAAAATTGGCCATATGTCTGGAGGTTGGTCCCACGCCCAAAGAGCCAGCAGGGAAAACTATGCCTTGTTCTAAAGCTCTTTGGGAACCGCTTGCGTAGCCCCACAGACCTGGGGGCTGCAGACTTTTCTGGCACCTTCAGCCTCAAAACCACCCTTTCCCACATGGCGTCACGCCAGGCACAAAAATGGCCATATGTCTGGAGGTTGGTCCCACGCCCAAAGAGCCAGCAGGGAAAACTATGCCTTGTTCTAAAGCTCTTTGGGAACCGCTTGCGTAGCCCCACAGACCTGGGGGCTGCAGGCTTTCCTGCTGCCTTCAGCCTCAAAAGCACCCTTTCCCACTTGGCGCCGCGCCAGTCCCATAAATGGCCATATGTCTGGAGATTGGTCCCACGCTCAAAGAGCCAGCAGGGAAAACTATGCCTTGTTCTAAAGCTCTTTCGGAACCGCTTGCGTAGCCCCACAGACCTGGGGGCTGCAGGCTTTCTTGCTGCCTTCAGCCTCAAAACCACCCTTTCCCACTTGGCGCCACGCCAGGCCCAAAAATGGCCATATGTCTGGCGACTGGTCCCACGCCCAAAGAGCCAGCACGGAAAACTATGCCTTGTTCTAAAGCTCTTTGGGAACCGCTTGCGTAGCCCCACACACCTGGGGGCTGCAGGCTTTCCTGCTCTCTTCAGCCTCAAAACCACCCTTTCCCACATGGCGTCACGCCAGGCCCAAAAATGGCCATATGTCTGGAGACTGGTCCCACGCCCAAAGAGCCAGCAGGGAAAACTATGCCTTGTTCTAAAGCTCTTTGGGAACCGCTTGCGTAGCCCCACACACCTGGGGGCTGCAGGCTTTCCTGCTCTCTTCAGCCTCAAAACCACCCTTTCCCACATGGCGTCACGCCAGGCCCAAAAATGGCCATATGTCTGGAGACTGGTCCCACGCCCAAAGAGCCAGCAGGGAAAACTATGCCTTGTTCTAAAGCTCTTTGGGAACCGATTTCGTAGCCCCACAGACCTGGGGGCTGCAGGCTTTCCTGCTGCCTTCAGCCTCAAAACCACCCTTTCCCACATGGCGTCACGCCAGTCACAAAAATGACCATATGTCTGGAGACTGGTCCCACGCTCAAAGAGCCAGCAGGGAAAACTATGCCTTGTTCTAAAGCTCTTTGGGAACCGCTTGCGTGGCCCCACAGACCTGGGGGCTGCAGGCTTTCCTGCTGCCTTCAGCCTCAAAATCACCCTTTCCCACTTGGCGCCGCGCCAGGCCCAAAAATGGCCATATATCTGGAGATTTGTTCCACGCCCAAAGAGCCAGCAGGGAAAACTATGCCTTGTTCTAAAGCTCTTTGGGAACCGCTTGCGTGGCCCCAGAGACCTGGGGGCTTGCAAGCTTTCCTGCTGCCTTCAGCCTCAAAACCACCCTTTCCCACTTGGCGCTGCGCCAGGCCCAAAAATGGCCATATGGCTGGAGACTGGTCCCACGCCCAAAGAGCCAGCAGGGAAAACTATGCCTTGTTCTAAAGCTCTTTGGGAACCGCTTGCGTAGCCCCACACACCTGGGGGCTGCAGGCTTTCCTGCTGCCTTCAGCCTCAAAACCACCCTTTCCCACTTGGCGCAGCGCCAGGCCCAAAAATGGCCATATGGCTGGAGACTGGTCCCACGCCCAAAGAGCCAGCAGGGAAAACTATGCCTTGTTCTAAAGCTCTTTGGGAACCACTTGCGTAGCCCCACAGACCTGGGGGCTGCAGGCTTTCCTGCTGCCTTCAGCCTCAAAACCACCCTTTCCCACTTGGCGCCGCGCCAGGCCCAAAAATGGCAATATGTCTGGAGATTGGTCCCACGCCCAAAGAGCCAGCAGGGAAAACTATGCCTTGTTCTAAAGCTCTTTGGGAACCGCTTGCGTAGCCCCACAGACCTGGGGGCTGCAGACTTTCCTGCTGCCTTCAGCCTCAAAACCACCCTTTCCCACTTGGCGCCACGCAAGGCACAAAAATGGCCATATGTCTGGACGTTGGTCCCACGCCCAAAGAGCCAGCAGGGAAAACTATGCCTTGTTCTAAAGCTCTTTGGGAACCGCTTGCGTAGCCCCACACACCTGGGGGCTGCAGGCTTTCCTGCTGCCTTCAGCCTCAAAACCACCCTTTCCCACATGGCGTCACGCCAGGCACAAAAATCGCCATATGTCTGGAGGTTGGTCCCACGCCCAAAGAGCCAGCAGGGAAAACTATGCCTTGTTCTAAAGCTCTTTGGGAACCACTTGCGTAGCCCCACACAACTGGAGGCTGCAGGCTTTCCTGCTGCCTTCAGCCTCAAAACCACCCTTTCCCACTTGGCGCCACGCCAGGCACAAAAATGGCCATATGTCTGGAGACTGGTCCCACGCCCAAAGAGCCAGCAGGGAAAACTATGCCTTGTTCTAAAGCTCTTTGGGAACCGCTTGCGTAGCCCCACAGACCTGGGGGCTGCAGGCTTTTCTGGCACCTTCAGCCTTAAAACCACCCTTTCCCACATGGCGTCACGCCAGGCCCAAAAATGGCCATATGTCTGGAGACTGGTCCCACGCCCAAAGAGCCAGCAGGGAAAACTATGCCTTGTTCTAAAGCTCTTTGGGAACCGCTTGCGTAGCCCCACAGACCTGGGGGCTGCAGGCTTTCCTGCTGCCTTCAGCCTCAAAACCACCCTTTCCCAGTTGGCGTTGCTCAAGGTAAAAAAATGGCCATATGTCTGGAGACTGGTCCCACGCCCAAAGAGCCACCAGGGAAAAATATGCCTTGTTCTAAAGCTCTTTGGGAACCGCTTGCGTAGCCCCACAGACCTGGGGGCTGCAGGCTTTCCTGCTGCCTTCAGCCTCAAAAGCACCCTTTCCCACTTGGCGCCGCGCCAGGCCCAAAAATGGCCATATGTCTGGAGGTTAGGCCCACGCCCAAAGAGCCAGCAGGGAAAACTATCCCTTATTCTAAAGCTCTTTGGGAACGGCTTGCGTAGCCCCACAGACCTGGGGGCTGCAGGCTTTCCTGCTGCCTTCAGCCTCAAAACCACCCTTTCCCACATGGCGCCAAGCCAGGCACAATAATGGCCATATGGCTGGAATTTGGTCCCACGCCCAAAGAGCCAGCAGGGAAAACTATGCCTTGTTCTAAAGCTCTTTGGGAACAGCTTGCGTGGCCCCACAGACCTGGGGGCTGCAGGCTTTCCTGCTGCCTTCAGCCTCAAAACCACCCTTTCCCACTTGGCGTCGCGCCAGGCACAAAAATGGCCATATGTCTGGAGTTTGGTCCCACGCCCAAAGAGCCAGCAGGGAAAACTATGCCTTGTTCTAAAGCTCTTTGGGAACCGCTTGCGTAGCCCCACACAGCTGGGGGCTGCAGACTTTCCTGCTGCCTTTAGCCTCAAAACCATGTTCTGCAACTTGGCGTGCCGCCAGGCACAAAAATGGCCATATGTCTGGATTTGGTCCTACACCGAAAGAGCCAGCAGGGAAAACTATGCCTTGTTCTAAAGCTCTTTGGGAACCGCTTGCGTAGCCCCACAGACCTGGGGCTGCAGGCTTTCCTGCTGCCTTCAGCCTCAAAGGCACCCTTTCCCACTTGGCGCCGCGCCAGGCCCAAAAAAGGCCATATGTCTGGAGATTGGTCCCACGCCCAAAGAGCCAGCAGGGAAAACTATGCCTTGTTCTAAAGCTCTTTGGGAACCACTTGCGTAGCCCCACACACCTGGAGGCTGCAGGCTTTCCTGCTGCCTTCAGCCTCAAAACCACCCTTTCCCACTTGGCGCCGCGCTAGGCCCAAAAATGGCAATATATCTGGAGATTGGTCCCACGCCCAAAGAGCCAGCAGGGAAAACTATGCCTTGTTCTAAAGCTCTTTGGGAACCGCTTGCGTAGCCCCACAGACCTGGGGGCTGCAGGCTTTCCTGCTGCCTTCAGCCTCAAAACCACCCTTTCCCACTTGGCCCCGCGCCAGGCACAAAAATGGCCATATGTCTGGAGACTGGTCCCACGCCCAAAGAGCCAGCAGGGAAAACTATGCCTTGTTCTAAAGCTCTTTGGGAACCGCTTGCGTAGCCCCACAGACCTGGGGGCTGCAGGCTTTCCTGCTGCCTTCAGCCTCAAAACCACCCTTTCCCACTTGGCGCCACGCAAGGCACAAAAATTGCCATATGTCTGGAGGTTGGTCCCACGCCCAAAGAGCCAGAAGGGAATACTATGCCTTGTTCTAAAGCTCTTTGGGAACCGCTTGCGTAGCCCCACAGACCTGGGGGCTGCAGGCTTTCCTGCTGCCTTCAGCCTCAAAACAATCCTTTCCCACATGGCGCCGCGCCAGGCCCAAAAATGGCCATATGTCTGGAGATTTGTTCTACGCCCAAAGAGCCAGCAGGGAAAACGATGCCTTGTTCTAAAGCTCTTTGGGAACCGCTTGCGTGGCCCCACACAGCTGGGGGCTTGCAAGCTTTCCTGCTGCCTTCAGCCTCAAAACCACCCTTTCCCACTTGGCGCTGCGCCAGGCCCAAAAATGGCCATATGTCTGGAGACTGGTCCCACGCCCAAAGAGCCAGCAGGGAAAACTATGCCTTGTTCTAAAGCTCTTTGGGAACAGCTTGTGTGGCCCCACAGACCTGGGGGCTGCAGGCTTTCCTGCTGCCTTCAGCCTCAAAACCAGTCTTTCCCACTTGGCGTCGCGTCAGGCACAAAAATGGCTATATTTCTAGAGACTGGTCCCTTTCCCAAAGAGCCAGCAGGGAAAACTATGCCTTGTTCTAAAGCTCTTTGGGAACCGCTTGTGTAGCCCCACACACCTGGGGGCTGCAGACTTTCCTGCTGCCTTCAGCCTCAAAACCATCGTCTGCAACTTGGCGTGCCGCCAGGCCCAAAAATGGCCATATGTCTGGAGGTTGGTCCCACGCCCAAAGAGCCAGCAGGGAAAACTATGCCTTGTTCTAAAGCTCTTTGGGAACCGCTTGCGTAGCCCCACAGACCTGGGGGCTGCAGGCTTTCCTGCTGCCTTCAGCCTCAAAACCACCCTTTCCCACATGGCGCCACGCAAGGCACAAAAATGGCCATATGTCTGGAGACTGGTCCCACGCCCAAAGAGCCAGCAGGGAAAACTATGCCTTGTTCTAAAGCTCTTTGGGAACCGCTTGCGTAGCCCCACAGACCTGGGGGCTGCAGGCTTTCCTGCTGCCTTCAGCCTCAAAACCACCCTTTCCCACTTGGCGCCACGTAAGGCACAAAAATGGCCATATGTCTGGAGGTTGGTCCCACGCCCAAAGAGCCAGAAGGGAATACTATGCCTTGTTCTAAAGCTCTTTGGGAACCGCTTGCGTAGCCCCACAGACCTGGGGGCTGCAGGCTTTCCTGCTGCCTTCAGCCTCAAAACAATCCTTTCCCACATGGCGCCGCGCCAGGCCCAAAAATGGCCATATGTCTGGAGATTTGTTCTACGCCCAAAGAGCCAGCAGGGAAAACTATGCCTTGTTCTAAAGCTCTTTGGGAACCGCTTGCGTGGCCCCACACAGCTGGGGGCTTGCAAGCTTTCCTGCTGCCTTCAGCCTCAAAACCACCCTTTCCCACTTGGCGCTGCGCCAGGCCCAAAAATGGCCATATGTCTGGAGACTTGTCCCACGCCCAAAGAGCCAGCAGGGAAAACTATGCCTTGTTCTAAAGCTCTTTGGGAACAGCTTGTGTGGCCCCACAGACCTGGGGGCTGCAGGCTTTCCTGCTGCCTTCAGCCTCAAAACCACTCTTTCCCACTTGGCGTCGCGTCAGGCACAAAAATGGCTATATTTCTAGAGACTGGTCCCTTTCCCAAAGAGCCAGCAGGGAAAACTATGCCTTGTTCTAAAGCTCTTTGGGAACCGCTTGTGTAGCCCCACACACCTGGGGGCTGCAGACTTTCCTGCTGCCTTCAGCCTCAAAACCATCGTCTGCAACTTGGCGTGCCGCCAGGCCCAAAAATGGCCATATGTCTGGAGGTTGGTCCCACGCCCAAAGAGCCAGCAGGGAAAACTATGCCTTGTTCTAAAGCTCTTTGGGAACCGCTTGCGTAGCCCCACACACCTGCGGGCTGCAGGCTTTCCTGCTGCCTTCAGCCTCAAAACCACCCTTTCCCACATGGCGTCACGCCAGGCCCAAAAATGGCCATATGTCTGGAGACTGGTCCCACGCCCAAAGAGCCAGCAGGGAAAACTATGCCTTGTTCTAAAGCTCTTTGGGAACCGCTTGCATAGCCCCACACACCTGGGGGCTGCAGGCTTTCCTGCTGCCTTCAGCCTCAAAACCACCCTTTCCCACTTGGCGCCGCGCCAGGCACAAAAATGGCCATATGTCTGGAGGTTGGTCCCACGCCCAAAGAGCCAGCAGGGAAAACTATGCCTTGTTCTAAAGCTCTTTGGGAACCACTTGCGTAGCCCCACACCTGGGGGCTGCAGGCTTTCCTGCTGCCTTCAGCCTCAAAACCACCCTTTCCCACTTGGCGCCACGCAAGGCACAAAAATGGCCATATGTCTGGAGGTTGGTCCCACGCCCAAAGAGCCAGCAGGGAAAACTATGCCTTGTTCTAAAGCTCTTTGGGAACCACTTGCGTAGCCCCACACACCTGGGGGCTGCAGGCTTTCCTGCTGCCTTCAGCCTCAAAACCACCCTTTCCCACTTGGCGCTGCGCCAGGCCCAAAAATGGCCATATGTCTGGAGACTGGTCCCACGCCCAAAGAGCCAGCAGGGAAAACTATGCCTTGTTCTAAAGCTCTTTGGGAACCGCTTGCGTAGCCCCACAGACCTGGGGGCTGCAGGCTTTCCTGCTGCCTTCAGCCTCAAAACCACCCTTTCCCACTTGGCGCAGCGCCAGGCCCAAAAATGGCCATATGGCTGGAGACTGGTCCCACGCCCAAAGAGCCAGCAGGGAAAACTATGCCTTGTTCTAAAGCTCTTTGGGAACCGCTTGCGTAGCCCCACAGACCTGGGGGCTGCAGGCTTTCCTGCTGCCTTCAGCCTCAAAACCACCCTTTCCCACTTGGCCCCGCGCCAGGCACAAAAATGGCCATATGTCTGGAGACTGGTCCCACGCCCAAAGAGCCAGCAGGGAAAACTATGCCTTGTTCTAAAGCTCTTTGGGAACCGCTTGCGTAGCCCCACAGACCTGGGGGCTGCAGGCTTTCCTGCTGCCTTCAGCCTCAAAACCACCCTTTCCCACTTGGCGCCACGCAAGGCACAAAAATTGCCATATGTCTGGAGGTTGGTCCCACGCCCAAAGAGCCAGAAGGGAATACTATGCCTTGTTCTAAAGCTCTTTGGGAACCGCTTGCGTAGCCCCACAGACCTGGGGGCTGCAGGCTTTCCTGCTGCCTTCAGCCTCAAAACAATCCTTTCCCACATGGCGCCGCGCCAGGCCCAAAAATGGCCATATGTCTGGAGATTTGTTCTACGCCCAAAGAGCCAGCAGGGAAAACGATGCCTTGTTCTAAAGCTCTTTGGGAACCGCTTGCGTGGCCCCACACAGCTGGGGGCTTGCAAGCTTTCCTGCTGCCTTCAGCCTCAAAACCACCCTTTCCCACTTGGCGCTGCGCCAGGCCCAAAAATGGCCATATGTCTGGAGACTGGTCCCACGCCCAAAGAGCCAGCAGGGAAAACTATGCCTTGTTCTAAAGCTCTTTGGGAACAGCTTGTGTGGCCCCACAGACCTGGGGGCTGCAGGCTTTCCTGCTGCCTTCAGCCTCAAAACCAGTCTTTCCCACTTGGCGTCGCGTCAGGCACAAAAATGGCTATATTTCTAGAGACTGGTCCCTTTCCCAAAGAGCCAGCAGGGAAAACTATGCCTTGTTCTAAAGCTCTTTGGGAACCGCTTGTGTAGCCCCACACACCTGGGGGCTGCAGACTTTCCTGCTGCCTTCAGCCTCAAAACCATCGTCTGCAACTTGGCGTGCCGCCAGGCCCAAAAATGGCCATATGTCTGGAGGTTGGTCCCACGCCCAAAGAGCCAGCAGGGAAAACTATGCCTTGTTCTAAAGCTCTTTGGGAACCGCTTGCGTAGCCCCACAGACCTGGGGGCTGCAGGCTTTCCTGCTGCCTTCAGCCTCAAAACCACCCTTTCCCACATGGCGCCACGCAAGGCACAAAAATGGCCATATGTCTGGAGACTGGTCCCACGCCCAAAGAGCCAGCAGGGAAAACTATGCCTTGTTCTAAAGCTCTTTGGGAACCGCTTGCGTAGCCCCACAGACCTGGGGGCTGCAGGCTTTCCTGCTGCCTTCAGCCTCAAAACCACCCTTTCCCACTTGGCGCCACGTAAGGCACAAAAATGGCCATATGTCTGGAGGTTGGTCCCACGCCCAAAGAGCCAGAAGGGAATACTATGCCTTGTTCTAAAGCTCTTTGGGAACCGCTTGCGTAGCCCCACAGACCTGGGGGCTGCAGGCTTTCCTGCTGCCTTCAGCCTCAAAACAATCCTTTCCCACATGGCGCCGCGCCAGGCCCAAAAATGGCCATATGTCTGGAGATTTGTTCTACGCCCAAAGAGCCAGCAGGGAAAACTATGCCTTGTTCTAAAGCTCTTTGGGAACCGCTTGCGTGGCCCCACACAGCTGGGGGCTTGCAAGCTTTCCTGCTGCCTTCAGCCTCAAAACCACCCTTTCCCACTTGGCGCTGCGCCAGGCCCAAAAATGGCCATATGTCTGGAGACTTGTCCCACGCCCAAAGAGCCAGCAGGGAAAACTATGCCTTGTTCTAAAGCTCTTTGGGAACAGCTTGCGTGGCCCCACAGACCTGGGGGCTGCAGGCTTTCCTGCTGCCTTCAGCCTCAAAACCACTCTTTCCCACTTGGCGTCGCGTCAGGCACAAAAATGGCTATATTTCTAGAGACTGGTCCCTTTCCCAAAGAGCCAGCAGGGAAAACTATGCCTTGTTCTAAAGCTCTTTGGGAACCGCTTGTGTAGCCCCACACACCTGGGGGCTGCAGACTTTCCTGCTGCCTTCAGCCTCAAAACCATCGTCTGCAACTTGGCGTGCCGCCAGGCCCAAAAATGGCCATATGTCTGGAGGTTGGTCCCACGCCCAAAGAGCCAGCAGGGAAAACTATGCCTTGTTCTAAAGCTCTTTGGGAACCGCTTGCGTAGCCCCACACACCTGCGGGCTGCAGGCTTTCCTGCTGCCTTCAGCCTCAAAACCACCCTTTCCCACATGGCGTCACGCCAGGCCCAAAAATGGCCATATGTCTGGAGACTGGTCCCACGCCCAAAGAGCCAGCAGGGAAAACTATGCCTTGTTCTAAAGCTCTTTGGGAACCGCTTGCATAGCCCCACACACCTGGGGGCTGCAGGCTTTCCTGCTGCCTTCAGCCTCAAAACCACCCTTTCCCACTTGGCGCCGCGCCAGGCACAAAAATGGCCATATGTCTGGAGGTTGGTCCCACGCCCAAAGAGCCAGCAGGGAAAACTATGCCTTGTTCTAAAGCTCTTTGGGAACCACTTGCGTAGCCCCACACCTGGGGGCTGCAGGCTTTCCTGCTGCCTTCAGCCTCAAAACCACCCTTTCCCACTTGGCGCTGCGCCAGGCCCAAAAATGGCCATATGTCTGGAGACTGGTCCCACGCCCAAAGAGCCAGCAGGGAAAACTATGCCTTGTTCTAAAGCTCTTTGGGAACCGCTTGCGTAGCCCCACAGACCTGGGGGCTGCAGGCTTTCCTGCTGCCTTCAGCCTCAAAACCACCCTTTCCCACTTGGCGCAGCGCCAGGCCCAAAAATGGCCATATGGCTGGAGACTGGTCCCACGCCCAAAGAGCCAGCAGGGAAAACTATGCCTTGTTCTAAAGCTCTTTGGGAACCACTTGCGTAGCCCCACACACCTGGAGGCTGCAGGCTTTCCTGCTGCCTTCAGCCTCAAAACCACCCTTTCCCACATGGCGTCGCTCAAGGTAAAAAAATGGCCATATGTCTGGAGACTGGTCCCACGCCCAAAGAGCCACCAGGGAAAAATATGCCTTGTTCTAAAGCTCTTTGCAAACCGCTTGCGTAGCCCCACACACCTGGGGGCTGCAGGCTTTCCTGCTGCCTTCAGCCTCAAAAGCACCCTTTCCCACTTGGCGCCGCGCCAGGCCGAAAAATGGCCATATGTCTGGAGGTTAGGCCCACGCCCAAAGAGCCAGCAGGGAAAACTATGCCTTATTCTAAAGCTCTTTGGGAACGGCTTGCGTAGCCCCACAGACCTGGGGGCTTGCAGGCTTTCCTGCTGCCTTCAGCCTCAAAACCACCCTTTCCCACTTGGCGCTGCGCCAGGCCCAAAAATGGCCATATGGCTGGAGACTGGTCCCACGCCCAAAGAGCCATCAGGGAAAACTATGCCTTGTTCTAAAGCTCTTTGGGAACCGCTTGCGTAGCCCCACACACCTGGGGGCTGCAGGCTTTCCTGCTGCCTTCAGCCTCAAAACCACCCTTTCCCACATGGCGCCAAGCCAGGCACAAAAATGGCCATATGGCTGGAATTTGGCCCCACGCCCAAAGAGCCAGCAGGGGAAACTATGCCTTGTTCTAAAGCTATTTGGGAACAGCTTGCGTGGCCCCACAGACCTGGGGGCTGCAGGCTTTCCTGCTGCCTTCAGCCTCAAAACCACCCTTTCCCACTTGGCGTCGCGCCAGGCACAAAAATGGCTATATTTCTGGAGACTGGTCCCTTTCCCAAAGAGCCAGCAGGGAAAACTATGCCTTGTTCTAAAGCTCTTTGGGAACCGCTTGCGTAGCCCCACACAGCTGGGGGCTGCAGACTTTCCTGCTGCCTTTAGCTTCAAAACCATCCTCTGCAACTTGGCGTGCCGCCAGGCACAAAAATGGCCATATGTCTGGAGATTGGTCCCACGCCCAAAGAGCCAGCAGGGAAAACTATGCCTTGTTCTAAAGCTCTTTGGGAACCGCTTGCGTAGCCCCACAGACCTGGGGGCTGCAGGCTTTCCTGCTGCCTTCAGCCTCAAAACCAGCCTTTCCCACTTGGCGCCGCGCCAGGCCCAAAAATGGCCATATGTCTGGAGACTGGTCCCACGCCCAAAGAACCAGCAGGGAAAACTATGCCTTGTTCTAAAGCTCTTTGGGAACCACTTGCGTAGCCCCACACACCTGGAGGCTGCAGGCTTTCCTGCTGCCTTCAGCCTCAAAACCACCCTTTCCCACTTGGCGCCGCGCTAGGCCCAAAAATGGCAATATGTCTGGAGATTGGTCCCACGCCCAAAGAGCCAGCAGGGAAAACTATGCCTTGTTCTAAAGCTCTTTGGGAACCGCTTGCGTAGCCCCACAGACCTGCGGGCTGCAGGCTTTCCTGCTGCCTTCAGCCTCAAAACCACCCTTTCCCACTTGGCGCCACGCAAGGCACAAAAATGGCCATATGTCTGGAGGTTGGTCCCACGCCCAAAGAGCCAGCAGGGAAAACTATGCCTTGTTCTAAAGCTCTTTGGGAACCGCTTGCGTAGCCCCACAGACCTGGGGGCTGCAGGCTTTCCTGCTGCCTTCAGCCTCAAAACCACCCTTTCCTACTTGGCGCCACGCAAGGCACAAAAATGGCCATATGTCTGGAGGTTGGTCCCACGCCCAAAGAGCCAGCAGGGAAAACTATGCCTTGTTCTAAAGCTCTTTGGGAACCGCTTGCGTAGCCCCACACATCTGCGGGCTGCAGGCTTTCCTGCTGCCTTCAGCCTCAAAACCACCCTTTCCCACATGGCGTCACGCCAGGCCCAAAAATGGCCATATATCTGGAGATTTGTTCCACGCCCAAAGAGCCAGCAGGGAAAACTATGCCTTGTTCTAAAGCTCTTTGGGAACCACTTGCGTAGCCCCACACACCTGGAGGCTGCAGGCTTTCCTGCTGCCTTCAGCCTCAAAACCACCCTTTCCCACATGGCGTCACGCCAGGCACAAAAATGGCCATATGTCTGGAGACTGGTCCCACGCCCAAAGAGCCAGCAGGGAAAACTATGCCTTGTTCTAAAGCTCTTTGGGAACCGCTTGCGTAGCCCCACAGACCTGGGGGCTGCAAGCTTTCCTGCTGCCTTCAGCCTCAAAACCACCCTTTCCCACTTGGCCCAACGCCAGGCAAAAAAATGGCCATATGTCTGGAGACTGGTCCCACGCCCAAAGAGCCACCAGGGAAAAATATGCCTTGTTCTAAAGCTCTTTGGGAACCGCTTGCGTAGCCCCACACACCTGGGGGCTGCAGGCTTTCCTGCTGCCTTCAGCCTCAAAAGCACCCTTTCCCACTTGGCGCCGCGCCAGGCCCAAAAATGGCCATATGTCTGGAGGTTAGGCCCACGCCCAAAGAGCCAGCAGGGAAAACTATGCCTTGTTCTAAAGCTCTTTGGGAACCACTTGCGTAGCCCCACACACCTGGAGGCTGCAGGCTTTCCTGCTGCCTTCAGCCTCAAAACCACCCTTTCCCACATGGCGTCGCTCAAGGTAAAAAAATGGCCATATGTCTGGAGACTGGTCCCACGCCCAAAGAGCCACCAGGGAAAAATATGCCTTGTTCTAAAGCTCTTTGCAAACCGCTTGCGTAGCCCCACACACCTGGGGGCTGCAGGCTTTCCTGCTGCCTTCAGCCTCAAAAGCACCCTTTCCCACTTGGCGCCAAGCCAGGCCCAAAAATGGCCATATGTCTGGAGGTTAGGCCCACGCCCAAAGAGCCAGCAGGGAAAACTATGCCTTATTCTAAAGCTCTTTGGGAACGGCTTGCGTAGCCCCACAGACCTGGGGGCTTGCAGGCTTTCCTGCTGCCTTCAGCCTCAAAACCACCCTTTCCCACTTGGCGCTGCGCCAGGCCCAAAAATGGCCATATGGCTGGAGACTGGTCCCACGCCCAAAGAGCCATCAGGGAAAACTATGCCTTGTTCTAAAGCTCTTTGGGAACCGCTTGCGTAGCCCCACACACCTGGGGGCTGCAGGCTTTCCTGCTGCCTTCAGCCTCAAAACCACCCTTTCCCACATGGCGCCAAGCCAGGCACAAAAATGGCCATATGGCTGGAATTTGGCCCCACGCCCAAAGAGCCAGCAGGGGAAACTATGCCTTGTTCTAAAGCTATTTGGGAACAGCTTGCGTGGCCCCACAGACCTGGGGGCTGCAGGCTTTCCTGCTGCCTTCAGCCTCAAAACCACCCTTTCCCACTTGGCGTCGCGCCAGGCACAAAAATGGCTATATTTCTGGAGACTGGTCCCTTTCCCAAAGAGCCAGCAGGGAAAACTATGCCTTGTTCTAAAGCTCTTTGGGAACCGCTTGCGTAGCCCCACACAGCTGGGGGCTGCAGACTTTCCTGCTGCCTTTAGCTTCAAAACCATCCTCTGCAACTTGGCGTGCCGCCAGGCACAAAAATGGCCATATGTCTGGAGACTGGTCCCACGCCCAAAGAGCCAGCAGGGAAAACTATGCCTTGTTCTAAAGCTCTTTGGGAACCGCTTGCGTAGCCCCACAGACCTGGGGGCTGCAGGCTTTCCTGCTGCCTTCAGCCTCAAAACCAGCCTTTCCCACTTGGCGCCGCGCCAGGCCCAAAAATGGCCATATGTCTGGAGACTGGTCCCACGCCCAAAGAACCAGCAGGGAAAACTATGCCTTGTTCTAAAGCTCTTTGGGAACCACTTGCGTAGCCCCACACACCTGGAGGCTGCAGGCTTTCCTGCTGCCTTCAGCCTCAAAACCACCCTTTCCCACTTGGCGCCGCGCTAGGCCCAAAAATGGCAATATGTCTGGAGATTGGTCCCACGCCCAAAGAGCCAGCAGGGAAAACTATGCCTTGTTCTAAAGCTCTTTGGGAACCGCTTGCGTAGCCCCACAGACCTGCGGGCTGCAGGCTTTCCTGCTGCCTTCAGCCTCAAAACCACCCTTTCCCACTTGGCGCCACGCAAGGCACAAAAATGGCCATATGTCTGGAGGTTGGTCCCACGCCCAAAGAGCCAGCAGGGAAAACTATGCCTTGTTCTAAAGCTCTTTGGGAACCGCTTGCATAGCCCCACAGACCTGGGGGCTGCAGGCTTTCCTGCTGCCTTCAGCCTCAAAACCACCCTTTCCTACTTGGCGCCACGCAAGGCACAAAAATGGCCATATGTCTGGAGGTTGGTCCCACGCCCAAAGAGCCAGCAGGGAAAACTATGCCTTGTTCTAAAGCTCTTTGGGAACCGCTTGCGTAGCCCCACACATCTGCGGGCTGCAGGCTTTCCTGCTGCCTTCAGCCTCAAAACCACCCTTTCCCACATGGCGTCACGCCAGGCCCAAAAATGGCCATATATCTGGAGATTTGTTCCACGCCCAAAGAGCCAGCAGGGAAAACTATGCCTTGTTCTAAAGCTCTTTGGGAACCACTTGCGTAGCCCCACACACCTGGAGGCTGCAGGCTTTCCTGCTGCCTTCAGCCTCAAAACCACCCTTTCCCACATGGCGTCACGCCAGGCACAAAAATGGCCATATGTCTGGAGACTGGTCCCACGCCCAAAGAGCCAGCAGGGAAAACTATGCCTTGTTCTAAAGCTCTTTGGGAACCGCTTGCGTAGCCCCACAGACCTGGGGGCTGCAAGCTTTCCTGCTGCCTTCAGCCTCAAAACCACCCTTTCCCACTTGGCCCAACGCCAGGCAAAAAAATGGCCATATGTCTGGAGACTGGTCCCACGCCCAAAGAGCCACCAGGGAAAAATATGCCTTGTTCTAAAGCTCTTTGGGAACCGCTTGCGTAGCCCCACACACCTGGGGGCTGCAGGCTTTCCTGCTGCCTTCAGCCTCAAAAGCACCCTTTCCCACTTGGCGCCGCGCCAGGCCCAAAAATGGCCATATGTCTGGAGGTTAGGCCCACGCCCAAAGAGCCAGCAGGGAAAACTATGCCTTATTCTAAAGCTCTTTGGGAACGGCTTGCGTAGCCCCACAGACCTGGGGGCTTGCAGGCTTTCCTGCTGCCTTCAGCCTCAAAACCACCCTTTCCCACTTGGCGCTGCGCCAGGCCCAAAAATGGCCATATGGCTGGAGACTGGTCCCACGCCCAAAGAGCCATCAGGGAAAACTATGCCTTGTTCTAAAGCTCTTTGGGAACCGCTTGCGTAGCCCCACAGACCTGGGGGCTGCAGGCTTTCCTGCTGCCTTCAGCCTCAAAACCACCCTTTCCCACATGGCGCCAAGCCAGGCACAAAAATGGCCATATGGCTGGAATTTGGTCCCACGCCCAAAGAGCCAGCAGGGAAAACGATGCCTTGTTCTAAAGCTCTTTGGGAACAGCTTGCGTGGCCCCACAGACCTGGGGGCTGCAGGCTTTCCTGCTGCCTTCAGCCTCAAAACCACCCTTTCCCACTTGGCGTCGCGCCAGGCACAAAAATGGCTATATTTCTGGAGACTGGTCCCTTTCCCAAAGAGCCAGCAGGGAAAACTATGCCTTGTTCTAAAGCTCTTTGGGAACCGCTTGCGTAGCCCCACACAGCTGGGGGCTGCAGACTTTCCTGCTGCCTTTAGCTTCAAAACCATCCTCTGCAACTTGGCGTGCCGCCAGGCACAAAAATGGCCATATGTCTGGAGATTGGTCCTACACCGAAAGAGCCAGCAGGGAAAACTATGCCTTGTTCTAAAGCTCTTTGGGAACCGCTTGCGTAGCCCCACAGACCTGGGGGCTGCAGGCTTTCCTGCTGCCTTCAGCCTCAAAACCAGCCTTTCCCACTTGGCGCCGCGCCAGGCCCAAAAATGGCCATATGTCTGGAGACTGGTCCCACGCCCAAAGAACCAGCAGGGAAAACTATGCCTTGTTCTAAAGCTCTTTGGGAACCACTTGCGTAGCCCCACACACCTGGAGGCTGCAGGCTTTCCTGCTGCCTTCAGCCTCAAAACCACCCTTTCCCACTTGGCGCCGCGCTAGGCCCAAAAATGGCAATATGTCTGGAGATTGGTCCCACGCCCAAAGAGCCAGCAGGGAAAACTATGCCTTGTTCTAAAGCTCTTTGGGAACCGCTTGCGTAGCCCCACAGACCTGCGGGATGCAGGCTTTCCTGCTGCCTTCAGCCTCAAAACCACCCTTTCCCACTTGGCGCCGCGCCAGGCACAAAAATGGCTATATTTCTGGAGACTGGTCCCTTTCCCAAAGAGCCAGCAGGGAAAACTATGCCTTGTTCTAAAGCTCTTTGGGAACCGCTTGCGTAGCCCCACACAGCTGGGGGCTGCAGACTTTCCTGCTGCCTTTAGCCTCAAAACCATCCTCTGCAACTTGGCGTGCCGCCAGGCACAAAAATGGCCATATGTCTGGAGATTGGTCCTACACCGAAAGAGCCAGCAGGGAAAACTATGCCTTGTTCTAAAGCTCTTTGGGAACCGCTTGCGTAGCCCCACAGACCTGGGGGCTGCAGGCTTTCCTGCTGCCTTCAGCCTCAAAACCAGCCTTTCCCACATGGCGCCGCACCAGGCCCAAAAATGGCCATATGTCTGGAGATTGGTCCCACGCCCAAAGAGCCAGCAGGGAAAACTATGCCTTGTTCTAAAGCTCTTTGGGAACCGCTTGCGTAGCCCCACACACCTGGGGGCTGCAGACTTTCCTGCTGCCTTCAGCCTCAAAACCACCCTTTCCTACTTGGCGTCACGCCAGGCCCAAAAATGGCAATATGTCTGGAGGTTGGTCCCACGCCCAAAGAGCCAGCAGGGAAAACTATGCCTTGTTCTAAAGCTCTTTGGGAACCGCTTGCGTAGCCCCACACATCTGCGGGCTGCAGGCTTTCCTGCTGCCTTCAGCCTCAAAACCACCCTTTCCCACATGGCGTCACGCCAGGCCCAAAAATGGCCATATATCTGGAGATTTGTTCCACGCCCAAAGAGCCAGCAGGGAAAACTATGCCTTGTTCTAAAGCTCTTTGGGAACCACTTGCGTAGCCCCACACACCTGGGGGCTGCAGGCTTTCCTGCTGCCTTCAGCCTCAAAACCACCCTTTCCCACATGGCGTCACGCCAGGCACAAAAATGGCCATATGTCTGGAGACTGGTCCCACGCCCAAAGAGCCAGCAGGGAAAACTATGCCTTGTTCTAAAGCTCTTTGGGAACCGCTTGCGTAGCCCCACAGACCTGGGGGCTGCAAGCTTTCCTGCTGCCTTCAGCCTCAAAACCACCCTTTCCCACTTGGCCCCACGCCAGGCAAAAAAATGGCCATATGTCTGGAGACTGGTCCCACGCCCAAAGAGCCAGCAGGGAAAACTATGCCTTGTTCTAAAGCTCTTTGGGAACAGCTTGCGTAGCCCCACAGACCTGGGGGCTGCAGGCTTTCCTGCTGCCTTCAGCCTCAAAACCACCTTTTCCCACATGGCGTCGCTCAAGGTAAAAAAATGGCCATATGTCTGGAGACTGGTCCCACGCCCAAAGAGCCACCAGGGAAAAATATGCCTTGTTCTAAAGCTCTTTGGGAACCGCTTGCGTAGCCCCACACACCTGGGGGCTGCAGGCTTTCCTGCTGCCTTCAGCCTCAAAAGCACCCTTTCCCACTTGGCGCCGCGCCAGGCCCAAAAATGGCCATATGTCTGGAGGTTAGGCCCACGCCCAAAGAGCCAGCAGGGAAAACTATGCCTTATTCTAAAGCTCTTTGGGAACGGCTTGCGTAGCCCCACAGACCTGGGGGCTTGCAGGCTTTCCTGCTGCCTTCAGCCTCAAAACCACCCTTTCCCACTTGGCGCTGCGCCAGGCCCAAAAATGGCCATATGGCTGGAGACTGGTCCCACGCCCAAAGAGCCATCAGGGAAAACTATGCCTTGTTCTAAAGCTCTTTGGGAACCGCTTGCGTAGCCCCACAGACCTGGGGGCTGCAGGCTTTCCTGCTGCCTTCAGCCTCAAAACCACCCTTTCCCACATGGCGCCAAGCCAGGCACAAAAATGGCCATATGGCTGGAATTTGGTCCCACGCCCAAAGAGCCAGCAGGGGAAACTATGCCTTGTTCTAAAGCTCTTTGGGAACAGCTTGCGTGGCCCCACAGACCTGGGGGCTGCAGGCTTTCCTGCTGCCTTCAGCCTCAAAACCACCCTTTCCCACTTGGCGTCGCGCCAGGCACAAAAATGGCTATATTTCTGGAGACTGGTCCCTTTCCCAAAGAGCCAGCAGGGAAAACTATGCCTTTTTCTAAAGCTCTTTGGGAACCGCTTGCGTAGCCCCACACAGCTGGGGGCTGCAGACTTTCCTGCTGCCTTTAGCTTCAAAACCATCCTCTGCAACTTGGCGTGCCGCCAGGCACAAAAATGGCCATATGTCTGGAGATTGGTCCTACACCGAAAGAGCCAGCAGGGAAAACTATGCCTTGTTCTAAAGCTCTTTGGGAACCGCTTGCGTAGCCCCACAGACCTGGGGGCTGCAGGCTTTCCTGCTGCCTTCAGCCTCAAAACCAGCCTTTCCCACTTGGCGCCGCGCCAGGCCCAAAAATGGCCATATGTCTGGAGACTGGTCCCACGCCCAAAGAACCAGCAGGGAAAACTATGCCTTGTTCTAAAGCTCTTTGGGAACCACTTGCGTAGCCCCACACACCTGGAGGCTGCAGGCTTTCCTGCTGCCTTCAGCCTCAAAACCACCCTTTCCCACTTGGCGCCGCGCTAGGCCCAAAAATGGCAATATGTCTGGAGATTGGTCCCACGCCCAAAGAGCCAGCAGGGAAAACTATGCCTTGTTCTAAAGCTCTTTGGGAACCGCTTGCGTAGCCCCACAGACCTGCGGGCTGCAGGCTTTCCTGCTGCCTTCAGCCTCAAAACCACCCTTTCCCACTTGGCGCCACGCAAGGCACAAAAATGGCCATATGTCTGGAGGTTGGTCCCACGCCCAAAGAGCCAGCAGGGAAAAATATGCCTTGTTCTAAAGCTCTTTGGGAACCGCTTGCGTAGCCCCACAGACCTGGGGGCTGCAGGCTTTCCTGCTGCCTTCAGCCTCAAAACCACCCTTTCCCACATGGCGTCACGCCAGGCACAAAAATGGCCATATGTCTGGAGGTTGGTCCCACGCCCAAAGAGCCAGCAGGGAAAACTATGCCTTGTTCTAAAGCTCTTTGGGAACCACTTGCGTAGCCCCACACACCTGGGGGCTGCAAGCTTTCCTGCTGCCTTCAGCCTCAAAACCACCCTTTCCCACTTGGCCCCGCGCCAGGCACAAAAATGGCCATATCTCTGGAGACTGGTCCCACGCCCAAAGAGCCAGCAGGGAAAACTATGCCTTGTTCTAAAGCTCTTTGGGAACCGCTTGCGTAGCCCCACACACCTCGGGGCTGCAGGCTTTCCTGCTGCCTTCAGCCTCAAAACCACCCTTTCCCACATGGCGCCAAGCCAGGCACAAAAATGGCCATATGTCTGGAGGTTGGTCCCACGCCCAAAGAGCCAGAAGGGAATACTATGCCTTGTTCTAAAGCTCTTTGGGAACCGCTTGCGTAGACCCACAGACCTGGGGGCTGCAGGCTTTCCTGCTGCCTTCAGCCTCAAAACAATCCTTTCCCACATGGCGCCGCGCCAGGCCCAAAAATGGCCATATATCTGGAGATTTGTTCCACGCCCAAAGAGCCAGCAGGGAAAACGATGCCTTGTTCTAAAGCTCTTTGGGAACCGCTTGCGTGGCCCCAGAGACCTGGGGGCTTGCAAGCTTTCCTGCTGCCTTCAGCCTCAAAACCACCCTTTCCCACATGGCGTCACGCCAGGCACAAAAATGGCCATATGTCTGGAGACTGGTCCCACGCCCAAAGAGCCAGCAGGGAAAACTATGCCTTGTTCTAAAGCTCTTTGGGAACAGCTTGCGTGGCCCCACAGACCTGGGGGCTGCAGGCTTTCCTGCTGCCTTCAGCCTCAAAACCACCCTTTCCCACTTGGCGTCGCGTCAGGCACAAAAATGGCTATATTTCTAGAGACTGGTCCCTTTCCCAAAGAGCCAGCAGGGAAAACTATGCCTTGTTCTAAAGCTCTTTGGGAACCGCTTGTGTAGCCCCACAGACCTGGGGGCTGCAGGCTTTCCTGCTGCCTTCAGCCTCAAAACCATCGTGTGCAACTTGGCGTGCCGCCAGGCCCAAAAATGGCCATATGTCTGGAGGTTGGTCCCACGCCCAAAGAGCCAGCAGGGAAAACTATGCCTTGTTCTAAAGCTCTTTGGGAACCGCTTGCGTAGCCCCACACACCTGGGGGCTGCAGGCTTTCCTGCTGCCTTCAGCCTCAAAACCACCCTTTCCCACATGGCGTCACGCCAGGCCCAAAAATGGCCATATATCTGGAGATTTGTTCCACGCCCAAAGAGCCAGCAGGGAAAACTATGCCTTGTTCTAAAGCTCTTTGGGAACAGCTTGCGTGGCCCCACAGACCTGGGGGCTGCAGGCTTTCCTGCTGCCTTCAGCCTCAAAACCACCCTTTCCCACTTGCCGTCGCGCCAGGCACAAAAATGGCTATATTTCTGGAGACTGGTCCCTTTCCCAAAGAGCCAGCAGGGAAAACTATGCCTTGTTCTGAAGCTCTTTGGGAACCGCTTGCGTAGCCCCACACAGCTGGGGGCTGCAGACTTTCCTGCTGCCTTTAGCTTCAAAACCATTCTCTGCAACTTGGCGTGCCCCCAGGCACAAAAATGGCCATATGTCTGGAGATTGGTCCTACACCGAAAGAGCCAGCAGGGAAAACTATGCCTTGTTCTAAAGCCCTTTGGGAACCGCTTGCGTAGCCCCACAGACCTGGGGGCTGCAGGCTTTCCTGCTGCATTCAGCCTCAAAACAATCCTTTCCCACATGGCGCCGCGCCAGGCCCAAAAATGGCCATATATCTGGAGATTTGTTCCACGCCCAAAGAGCCAGCAGGGAAAACGATGCCTTGTTCTAAAGCTCTTTGGGAACCGCTTGCGTGGCCCCACAGACCTGGGGGCTTGCAAGCTTTCCTGCTGCCTTCAGCCTCAAAACCACCCTTTCCCACTTGGCGCTGCGCCAGGCCCAAAAATGGCCATATGTCTGGAGACTGGTCCCACGCCCAAAGAGCCAGCAGGGAAAACTATGCCTTGTTCTAAAGCTCTTTGGGAACAGCTTGCGTGGCCCCACAGACCTGGGGGCTGCAGGCTTTCCTGCTGCCTTCAGCCTCAAAACCACCCTTTCCCACTTGGCGTCGCGTCAGGCACAAAAATGGCTATATTTCTAGAGACTGGTCCCTTTCCCAAAGAGCCAGCAGGGAAAACTATGCCTTGTTCTAAAGCTCTTTGGGAACCGCTTGTGTAGCCCCACACACCTGGGGGCTGCAGACTTTCCTGCTGCCTTCAGCCTCAAAACCATCGTGTGCAACTTGGCGTGCCGCCAGGCCCAAAAATGGCCATATGTCTGGAGGTTGGTCCCACGCCCAAAGAGCCAGCAGGGAAAACTATGCCTTGTTCTAAAGCTCTTTGGGAACCGCTTGCGTAGCCCCACAGACCTGCGGGCTGCAGGCTTTCCTGCTGCCTTCAGCCTCAAAACCACCCTTTCCCACATGGCGTCACGCCAGGCCCAAAAATGGCCATATATCTGGAGATTTGTTCCACGCCCAAAGAGCCAGCAGGGAAAACTATGCCTTGTTCTAAAGCTCTTTGGGAACCGCTTGCGTAGCCCCACAGACCTGGGGGCTGCAGGCTTTCCTGCTGCCTTCAGCCTCAAAACCAACCTTTCCCACATGGCGTCACGCCAGGCACAAAAATGGCCATATGTCTGGAGACTGGTCCCACGCCCAAAGAGCCAGCAGGGAAAACTATGCCTTGTTCTAAAGCTCTTTGGGAACCGCTTGCGTAGCCCCACACACCTGCGGGCTGCAAGCTTTCCTGCTGCCTTCAGCCTCAAAACCACCCTTTCCCACTTGGCCCCACGCCAGGCACAAAAATGGCCATATGTCTGGAGACTGGTCCCACGCCCAAAGAGCCAGCAGGGAAAACTATGCCTTGTTCTAAAGCTCTTTGGGAACAGCTTGCGTAGCCCCACAGACCTGGGGGCTGCAGGCTTTCCTGCTGCCTTCAGCCTCAAAACCACCTTTTCCCACATGGCGTCGCTCAAGGTAAAAAAATGTCCATATGTCTGGAGACTGGTCCCACGCCCAAAGAGCCACCAGAGAAAACTATGCCTTGTTCTAAAGCTCTTTGGGAACCGCTTGCGTAGCCCCACACACCTGGGGGCTGCAGGCTTTCCTGCTGCCTTCAGCCTCAAAACCACCCTTTCCCAGTTGGCGTCGCTCAAGGTAAAAAAATGGCCATATGTCTGGAGACTGGTCCCACGCCCAAAGAGCCACCAGGGAAAAATATGCCTTGTTCTAAAGCTCTTTGGGAACCGCTTGCGTAGCCCCACACACCTGGGGGCTGCAGGCTTTCCTGCTGCCTTCAGCCTCAAAAGCACCCTTTCCCACTTGGCGCCGCGCCAGGCCCAAAAATGGCCATATGTCTGGAGGTTGGTCCCACGCCCAAAGAGCCAGCAGGGAAAACTATGCCTTATTCTAAAGCTCTTTGGGAACGGCTTGCGTAGCCCCACAGACCTGGGGGCTTGCAGGCTTTCCTGCTGCCTTCAGCCTCAAAACCACCCTTTCCCACATGGCGCCAAGCCAGGCACAAAAATGGCCATATGGCTGGAATTTGGTCCCACGCCCAAAGAGCCAGCAGGGAAAACTATGCCTTGTTCTAAAGCTCTTTGGGAACAGCTTGCGTGGCCCCACAGACCTGGGGGCTGCAGGCTTTCCTGCTGCCTTCAGCCTCAAAACCACCCTTTCCCACTTGGCGTCGCGCCAGGCACAAAAATGGCTATATTTCTGGAGACTGGTCCCTTTCCCAAAGAGCCAGCAGGGAAAACTATGCCTTGTTCTAAAGCTCTTTGGGAACCGCTTGCGTAGCCCCACACAGCTGGGGGCTGCAGGCTTTCCTGCTGCCTTTAGCTTCAAAACCATCCTCTGCAACTTGGCGTGCCGCCAGGCACAAAAATGGCCATATGTCTGGAGGTTGGTCCCACGCCCAAAGAGCCAGCAGGGAAAACTATGCCTTGTTCTAAAGCTCTTTGGGAACCACTTGCGTAGCCCCACACACCTGGAGGCTGCAGGCTTTCCTGCTGCCTTCAGCCTCAAAACCACCCTTTCCCACTTGGCGCTGCGCCAGGCCCAAAAATGGCCATATGTCTGGAGACTGGTCCCACGCCCAAAGAGCCAGCAGGGAAAACTATGCCTTGTTCTAAAGCTCTTTGGGAACAGCTTGCGTGGCCCCACAGACCTGGGGGCTGCAGGCTTTCCTGCTGCCTTCAGCCTCAAAACCACCCTTTCCCACTTGGCGTCGCGTCAGGCACAAAAATGGCTATATTTCTAGAGACTGGTCCCTTTCCCAAAGAGCCAGCAGGGAAAACTATGCCTTGTTCTAAAGCTCTTTGGGAACCGCTTGTGTAGCCCCACACACCTGGGGGCTGCAGACTTTCCTGCTGCCTTCAGCCTCAAAACCATCGTGTGCAACTTGGCGTGCCGCCAGGCCCAAAAATGGCCATATGTCTGGAGGTTGGTCCCACGCCCAAAGAGCCAGCAGGGAAAACTATGCCTTGTTCTAAAGCTCTTTGGGAACCGCTTGCGTAGCCCCACAGACCTGGGGGCTGCAGGCTTTCCTGCTGCCTTCAGCCTCAAAACCACCCTTTCCCACTTGGCGCCGCGCCAGGCACAAAAATGGCCATATGTCTGGAGACTGGTCCCACGCCCAAAGAGCCAGCAGGGAAAACTATGCCTTGTTCTAAAGCTCTTTGGGAACCACTTGCGTAGCCCCACACACCTGGGGGCTGCAGGCTTTCCTGCTGCCTTCAGCCTCAAAACCACCCTTTCCCACTTGGCGCAGCGCCAGGCCCAAAAATGGCCATATGGCTGGAGACTGGTCCCACGCCCAAAGAGCCAGCAGGGAAAACTATGCCTTGTTCTAAAGCTCTTTGGGAACCGCTTGCGTAGCCCCACAAACCTGGGGGCTGCAGGCTTTCCTGCTGCCTTCAGCCTCAAAACCACCCTTTCCCACTTGGCGCAGCGCCAGGCCCAAAAATGGCCATATGTCTGGAGACTGGTCCCACGCCCAAAGAGCCACCAGGGAAAACTATGCCTTGTTCTAAAGCTCTTTGGGAACCGCTTGCGTAGCCCCACACACCTGGGGGCTGCAGACTTTCCTGCTGCCTTCAGCCTCAAAACCACCTTTTCCCACTTGGCGCCGCGCCAGGCACAAAAATGGCTATATTTCTGGAGACTGGTCCCACGCCCAAAGAGCCAGCAGGGAAAACTATGCCTTGTTCTAAAGCTCTTTGGGAACCGCTTGCGTAGCCCCACACAGCTGGGGGCTGCAGACTTTCCTGCTGCCTTCAGCCTCAAAACCATTGTTTGCAACTTGGCGTGCCGCCAGGCACAAAAATGGCCATATGTCTGGAGATTGGTCCTACACCGAAAGAGCCAGCAGGGAAAACTATGCCTTGTTCTAAAGCTCTTTTGGAACCGCTTGCGTAGCCCCACAGACCTGGGGGCTGCAGGCTTTCCTGCTGCCTTCAGCCTCAAAACCACCCTTTCCCACATGGCGCCGCGCCAGGCCCAAAAATGGCCATATGTCTGGAGACTGGTCCCACGCCCAAAGAGCCATCAGGGAAAACTATGCCTTGTTCTAAAGCTCTTTGGGAACCACTTGCGTAGCCCCACAGACCTGGGGGCTGCAGGCTTTCCTGCTGCCTTCAGCCTCAAAACCACCCTTTCCTACTTGGCGCCACGCAAGGCACAAAAATGGCCATATGTCTGGAGGTTGGTCCCACGCCCAAAGAGCCAGCAGGGAAAACTATGCCTTGTTCTAAAGCTCTTTGGGAACCGCTTGCGTAGCCCCACACATCTGCGGGCTGCAGGCTTTCCTGCTGCCTTCAGCCTCAAAACCACCCTTTCCCACATGGCGTCACGCCAGGCACAAAAATGGCCATATGTCTGGAGACTGGTCCCACGCCCAAAGAGCCAGCAGGGAAAACTATGCCTTGTTCTAAAGCTCTTTGGGAACCGCTTGCGTAGCCCCACAGACCTGGGGGCTGCAAGCTTTCCTGCTGCCTTCAGCCTCAAAACCACCCTTTCCCACTTGGCCCCACGCCAGGCACAAAAATGGCCATATGTCTGGAGACTGGTCTCACGCCCAAAGAGCCAGCAGGGAAAACTATGCCTTGTTCTAAAGCTCTTTGGGAACCGCTTGTGTAGCCCCACACACCTGGGGGCTGCAGGCTTTTCTGGCATTTTCAGCCTCAAAACCACCCTTTCCCACATGGCGTCACGCCAGGCACAAAAATGGCCATATGTCTGGAGACTGGTCCCACGCCCAAAGAGCCAGCAGGGAAAACTATGCCTTGTTCTAAAGCTCTTTGGGAACCGCTTGCGTAGCCCCACAGACCTGGGGGCTGCAGGCTTTCCTGCTGCCTTCAGCCTCAAAACCACCCTTTCCCACTTGGCGTCGCTCAAGGTAAAAAAATGGCCATATGTCTGGAGACTGGTCCCACGCCCAAAGAGCCACCAGGGAAAAATATGCCTTGTTCTAAAGCTCTTTGGGAACCGCTTGCGTAGCCCCACACACCTGGGGGCTGCAGGCTTTCCTGCTGCCTTCAGCCTCAAAAGCACCCTTTCCCACTTGGCGCCGCGCCAGGCACAAAAATGGCCATATGTCTAGAGGTTAGGCCCACGCCCAAAGAGCCAGCAGGGAAAACTATGCCTTATTGTAAAGCTCTTTGGGAACCGCTTGCGTAGCCCCACAGACCTGGGGGCTTGCAGGCTTTCCTGCTGCCTTCAGCCTCAAAACCACCCTTTCCCACTTGGCGCTGCGCCAGGCCCAAAAATGGCCATATGGCTGGAGACTGGTCCCACGCCCAAAGAGCCAGCAGGGAAAACTATGCCTTGTTCTAAAGCTCTTTGGGAACCGCTTGCGTAGCCCCACACACCTGGGGGCTGCAGGCTTTCCTGCTGCCTTCAGCCTCAAAACCACCCTTTCCCACATGGCGCCAAGCCAGGCACAAAAATGGCCATATGGCTGGAATTTGGTCCCACGCCCAAAGAGCCAGCAGGGAAAACTATGCCTTGTTCTAAAGCTCTTTGGGAACAGCTTGCGTGGCCCCACAGACCTGGGGGCTGCAGGCTTTCCTGCTGCCTTCAGCCTCAAAACCACCCTTTCCCACATGGCGCCAAGCCAGGCACAAAAATGGCCATATGGCTGGAATTTGGTCCCACGCCCAAAGAGCCAGCAGGGAAAACTATGCCTTGTTCTAAAGCTCTTTGTGAACCGCTTGCGTAGCCCCACAGACCTGGGGGCTGCAGACTTTTCTGGCACCTTCAGCCTCAAAACCACCCTTTCCTACATGGCGTCACGCCAGGCACAAAAATGGCCATATGTCTGGAGACTGGTCCCACGCCCAAAGAGCCAGCAGGGAAAACTATGCCTTGTTCTAAAGCTCTTTGGGAACCACTTGCGTAGCCCCACACACCTGGAGGCTGCAGGCTTTCCTGCTGCCTTCAGCCTCAAAACCACCCTTTCCCACTTGGCGCCGCGCTAGGCCCAAAAATGGCAATATGTCTGGAGATTGGTCCCACGCCCAAAGAGCCAGCAGGGAAAACTATGCCTTGTTCTAAAGCTCTTTGGGAACCGCTTGCGTAGCCCCACAGACCTGGGGGCTGCAGGCTTTCCTGCTGCCTTCAGCCTCAAAACCACCCTTTCCCACTTGGCGCCACGCAAGGCACAAAAATGGCCATATGTCTGGAGGTTGGTCCCACGCCCAAAGAGCCAGCAGGGAAAACTATGCCTTGTTCTAAAGCTCTTTGGGAACCGCTTGCGTAGCCCCACAGACCTGGGGGCTGCAGGCTTTCCTGCTGCCTTCAGCCTCAAAACCACCCTTTCCCACATGGCGTCACGCCAGGCCCAAAAATGGCCATATGTCTGGAGGTTGGTCCCACGCCCAAAGAGCCAGCAGGGAAAACTATGCCTTGTTCTAAAGCTCTTTGGGAACCACTTGCGTAGCCCCACACACCTGGAGGCTGCAGGCTTTCCTGCTGCCTTCAGCCTCAAAACCACCCTTTCCCACTTGGCCCCGCGCCAGTCCCAAAAATGGCCATATGTCTGGAGACTGGTCCCACGCCCAAAGAGCCAGCAGGGAAAACTATGCCTTGTTCTAAAGCTCTTTGGGAACCGCTTTTAGCCCCACACACCTCGGGGCTGCAGGCTTTCCTGCTGCCTTCAGCCTCAAAACCACCCTTTCCCACTTGGCGCCACGCAAGGCACAAAAATGGCCATATGTCTGGAGGATGGTCCCACGCCCAAAGAGCCAGCAGGGAATACTATGCCTTGTTCTAAAGCTCTTTGGGAACCGCTTGCGTAGCCCCACACACCTGGGGGCTGCAGGCTTTCCTGCTGCCTTCAGCCTCAAAACAATCCTTTCCCACATGGCGCCGCGCCAGGCCCAAAAATGGCCATATATCTGGAGATTTGTTCCACGCCCAAAGAGCCAGCAGGGAAAACGATGCCTTGTTCTAAAGCTCTTTGGGAACCGCTTGCGTGGCCCCAGAGACCTGGGGGCTTGAAAGCTTTCCTGCTGCCTTCAGCCTCAAAACCACCCTTTCCCACTTGGCGCTGCGCCAGGCCCAAAAATGGACATATGTCTGGAGACTGGTCCCACGCCCAAAGAGCCAGCAGGGAAAACTATGCCTTGTTCTAAAGCTCTTTGGGAACCGCTTGCGTAGCCCCACAGACCTGGGGGCTGCAAGCTTTCCTGCTGCCTTCAGCCTCAAAACCACCCTTTCCCACTTGGCCCCACGCCAGGCACAAAAATGGCCATATGTCTGGAGACTGGTCTCACGCCCAAAGAGCCAGCAGGGAAAACTATGCCTTGTTCTAAAGCTCTTTGGGAACCGCTTGTGTAGCCCCACACACCTGGGGGCTGCAGGCTTTTCTGGCATTTTCAGCCTCAAAACCACCCTTTCCCACATGGCGTCACGCCAGGCACAAAAATGGCCATATGTCTGGAGACTGGTCCCACGCCCAAAGAGCCAGCAGGGAAAACTATGCCTTGTTCTAAAGCTCTTTGGGAACCGCTTGCGTAGCCCCACAGACCTGGGGGCTGCAGGCTTTCCTGCTGCCTTCAGCCTCAAAACCACCCTTTCCCACTTGGCGTCGCTCAAGGTAAAAAAATGGCCATATGTCTGGAGACTGGTCCCACGCCCAAAGAGCCACCAGGGAAAAATATGCCTTGTTCTAAAGCTCTTTGGGAACCGCTTGCGTAGCCCCACACACCTGGGGGCTGCAGGCTTTCCTGCTGCCTTCAGCCTCAAAAGCACCCTTTCCCACTTGGCGCCGCGCCAGGCCCAAAAATGGCCATATGTCTGGAGGTTAGGCCCACGCCCAAAGAGCCAGCAGGGAAAACTATGCCTTATTCTAAAGCTCTTTGGGAACCGCTTGCGTAGCCCCACAGACCTGGGGGCTTGCAGGCTTTCCTGCTGCCTTCAGCCTCAAAACCACCCTTTCCCACTTGGCGCAGCGCCAGGCCCAAAAATGGCCATATGGCTGGAGACTGGTCCCACGCCCAAAGAGCCAGCAGGGAAAACTATGCCTTGTTCTAAAGCTCTTTGGGAACCGCTTGCGTAGCCCCACACACCTGGGGGCTGCAGGCTTTCCTGCTGCCTTCAGCCTCAAAACCACCCTTTCCCACATGGCGCCAAGCCAGGCACAAAAATGGCCATAAGGCTGGAATTTGGTCCCACGCCCAAAGAGCCAGCAGGGAAAACTATGCCTTGTTCTAAAGCTCTTTGGGAACAGCTTGCGTGGCCCCACAGACCTGGGGGCTGCAGGCTTTCCTGCTGCCTTCAGCCTCAAAACCACCCTTTCCCACATGGCGCCAAGCCAGGCACAAAAATGGCCATATGGCTGGAATTTGGTCCCACGCCCAAAGAGCCAGCAGGGAAAACTATGCCTTGTTCTAAAGCTCTTTGGGAACCGCTTGCGTAGCCCCACAGACCTGGGGGCTGCAGACTTTTCTGGCACCTTCAGCCTCAAAACCACCCTTTCCTACATGGCGTCACGCCAGGCACAAAAATGGCCATATGTCTGGAGACTGGTCCCACGCCCAAAGAGCCAGCAGGGAAAACTATGCCTTGTTCTAAAGCTCTTTGGGAACCACTTGCGTAGCCCCACACACCTGGAGGCTGCAGGCTTTCCTGCTGCCTTCAGCCTCAAAACCACCCTTTCCCACTTGGCGCCGCGCTAGGCCCAAAAATGGCAATATGTCTGGAGATTGGTCCCACGCCCAAAGAGCCAGCAGGGAAAACTATGCCTTGTTCTAAAGCTCTTTGGGAACCGCTTGCGTAGCCCCACAGACCTGGGGGCTGCAGGCTTTCCTGCTGCCTTCAGCCTCAAAACCACCCTTTCCCACTTGGCGCCACGCAAGGCACAAAAATGGCCATATGTCTGGAGGTTGGTCCCACGCCCAAAGAGCCAGCAGGGAAAACTATGCCTTGTTCTAAAGCTCTTTGGGAACCGCTTGCGTAGCCCCACAGACCTGGGGGCTGCAGGCTTTCCTGCTGCCTTCAGCCTCAAAACCACCCTTTCCCACATGGCGTCACGCCAGGCCCAAAAATGGCCATATGTCTGGAGGTTGGTCCCACGCCCAAAGAGCCAGCAGGGAAAACTATGCCTTGTTCTAAAGCTCTTTGGGAACCACTTGCGTAGCCCCACACACCTGGAGGCTGCAGGCTTTCCTGCTGCCTTCAGCCTCAAAACCACCCTTTCCCACTTGGCCCCGCGCCAGTCCCAAAAATGGCCATATGTCTGGAGACTGGTCCCACGCCCAAAGAGCCAGCAGGGAAAACTATGCCTTGTTCTAAAGCTCTTTGGGAACCGCTTTTAGCCCCACACACCTCGGGGCTGCAGGCTTTCCTGCTGCCTTCAGCCTCAAAACCACCCTTTCCCACTTGGCGCCACGCAAGGCACAAAAATGGCCATATGTCTGGAGGATGGTCCCACGCCCAAAGAGCCAGCAGGGAATACTATGCCTTGTTCTAAAGCTCTTTGGGAACCGCTTGCGTAGCCCCACACACCTGGGGGCTGCAGGCTTTCCTGCTGCCTTCAGCCTCAAAACAATCCTTTCCCACATGGCGCCGCGCCAGGCCCAAAAATGGCCATATATCTGGAGATTTGTTCCACGCCCAAAGAGCCAGCAGGGAAAACGATGCCTTGTTCTAAAGCTCTTTGGGAACCGCTTGCGTGGCCCCAGAGACCTGGGGGCTTGAAAGCTTTCCTGCTGCCTTCAGCCTCAAAACCACCCTTTCCCACTTGGCGCTGCGCCAGGCCCAAAAATGGACATATGTCTGGAGACTGGTCCCACGCCCAAAGAGCCAGCAGGGAAAACTATGCCTTGTTCTAAAGCTCTTTGGGAACCGCTTGCGTAGCCCCACAGACCTGGGGGCTGCAGGCTTTCCTGCTGCCTTCAGCCTCAAAACCACCCTTTCCCACTTGGCGTCGCGTCAGGCACAAAAATGGCTATATTTCTCGAGACTGGTCCCTTTCCCAAAGAGCCAGCAGGGAAAACTATGCCTTGTTCTAAAGCTCTTTGGGAACCGCTTTGTAGCCCCACACACCTGGGGGCTGCAGACTTTCCTGCTGCCTTCAGCCTCAAAACCATCGTCTGCAACTTGGCGTGCCGCCAGGCCCAAAAATGGCCATATGTCTGGAGGTTGGTCCCACGCCCAAAGAGCCAGCAGGGAAAACTATGCCTTGTTCTAAACCTCTTTGGGAACCGCTTGCGTAGCCCCACACACCTGCGGGCTGCAGGCTTTCCTGCTGCCTTCAGCCTCAAAACCACCCTTTCCCACATGGCGTCACGCCAGGCACAAAAATGGCCATATGTCTGGAGGTTGGTCCCACGCCCAAAGAGCCAGCAGGGAAAACTATGCCTTGTTCTAAAGCTCTTTGGGAACCGCTTGCATAGCCCCACACACCTGGAGGCTGCAGGCTTTCCTGCTGCCTTCAGCCTCAAAACCACCCTTTCCTACTTGGCGCCGCGCCAGGCACAAAAATGGCCATATGTCTGGAGACTGGTCCCATGCCCAAAGAGCCAGCAGGGAAAACTATGCCTTGTTCTAAAGCTCTTTGGGAACCACTTGCGTAGCCCCACACACCTGGGGGCTGCAGGCTTTCCTGCTGCCTTCAGCCTCAAAACCACCCTTTCCCACTTGGCGCCACGCAAGGCACAAAAATGGCCATATGTCTGGAGGATGGTCCCACGCCCAAAGAGCCAGAAGGGAATACTATGCCTTGTTCTAAAGCTCTTTGGGAACCGCTTGCGTAGCCCCACACACCTGGGGGCTGCAGACTTTCCTGCTGCCTTCAGCCTCAAAACCATTCTTTGCAACTTGGCGTGCCGCCAGGCACAAAAATGGCCATATGTCTGGAGATTGGTCCTACACCGAAAGAGCCAGCAGGGAAAACTATGCCTTGTTCTAAAGCTCTTTGGGAACCGCTTGCGTAGCCCCACAGACCTGGGGGCTGCAGGCTTTCCTGCTGCCTTCAGCCTCAAAACCACCCTTTCCCACTTCGCGCCGCGCCAGGCCCAAAAATGGCCATATGTCTGGAGACTGGTCCCACGCCCAAAGAGCCAGCAGGGAAAACTATGCCTTGTTCTAAAGCTCTTTGGGAACCACTTGCGTAGCCCCACACACCTGGAGGCTGCAGGCTTTCCTGCTGCCTTCAGCCTCAAAACCACCCTTTCCCACTTGGCGCCGCGCTAGGCCCAAAAATGGCAATATGTCTGGAGATTGGTCCCACGCCCAAAGAGCCAGCAGGGAAAACTATGCCTTGTTCTAAAGCTCTTTGGGAACCGCTTGCGTAGCCCCACAGACCTGGGGGATGCAGGCTTTCCTGCTGCCTTCAGCCTCAAAACCACCCTTTCCCACTTGGCGCCACGCAAGGCCCAAAAATGGCCATATGTCTGGAGGTTGGTCCCACGCCCAAAGAGCCAGCAGGGAAAACTATGCCTTGTTCTAAAGCTCTTTGGGAACCGCTTGCGTAGCCCCACACACCTGGGGGCTGCAGGCTTTCTTGCTGCCTTCAGCCTCAAAACCACCCTTTCCCACATGGCGTCACGCCAGGCACAAAAATGGCCATATGTCTGGAGGTTGGTCCCACGCCCAAAGAGCCAGCAGGGAAAACTATGCCTTGTTCTAAAGCTCTTTGGGAACCGCTTGCGTAGCCCCACACACCTGGGGGCTGCAGGCTTTCTTGCTGCCTTCAGCCTCAAAACCACCCTTTCCCACTTGGCGTCGCGTCAGGCACAAAAATGGCTATATTTCTAGAGACTGGTCCCTTTCCCAAAGAGCCAGCAGGGAAAACTATGCCTTGTTCTAAAGCTCTTTGGGAACCGCTTGTGTAGCCCCACACACCTGGGGGCTGCAGGCTTTCTTGCTGCCTTCAGCCTCAAAACCACCCTTTCCCACTTGGCGTCGCGTCAGGCACAAAAATGGCTATATTTCTAGAGACTGGTCCCTTTCCCAAAGAGCCAGCAGGGAAAACTATGCCTTGTTCTAAAGCTCTTTGGGAACCGCTTGTGTAGCCCCACACACCTGGGGGCTGCAGGCTTTCCTGCTGCCTTCAGCCTCAAAACCATCGTCTGCAACTTGGCGTGCCGCCAGGCCCAAAAATGGCCATATGTCTGGAGGTTGGTCCCACGCCCAAAGAGCCAGCAGGGAAAACTATGCCTTGTTCTAAAGCTCTTTGGGAACCGCTTGCGTAGCCCCACAGACCTGGGGGCTGCAGGCTTTCCTGCTGCCTTCAGCCTCAAAACCACCCTTTCCCACATGGCGTCACGCCAGGCACAAAAATGGCCATATGTCTGGAGGTTGGTCCCACGCCCAAAGAGCCAGCAGGGAAAAGTATGCCTTGTTCTAAAGCTCTTTGGGAACCACTTGCGTAGCCCCACACACCTGGGGGCTGCAGGCTTTCCTGCTGCCTTCAGCCTCAAAACCACCCTTTCCCACTTGGCGCCGCGCCAGGCACAAAAATGGCCATATGTCTGGAGACTGGTCCCACGCCCAAAGAGCCAGCAGGGAAAACTATGCCTTGTTCTAAAGCTCTTTGGGAACCACTTGCGTAGCCCCACACACCTGGGGGCTGCAGGCTTTCCTGCTGCCTTCAGCCTCAAAACCACCCTTTCCCACTTGGCGCCACGCCAGGCACAAAAATGGCCATATGTCTGGAGACTGGTCCCACGCCCAAAGAGCCAGCAGGGAATACTATGCCTTGTTCTAAAGCTCTTTGGGAACCGCTTGCGTAGCCCCACAGACCTGGGGGCTGCAGGCTTTCCTGCTGCCTTCAGCCTCAAAATCACCCTTTCCCACTTGGCGCCGCGCCAGGCAGAAAAATGGCCATATATCTGGAGATTTGTTCCACGCCCAAAGAGCCAGCAGGGAAAACTATGCCTTGTTCTAAAGCTCTTTGGGAACCGCTTGCGTGGCCCCAGAGACCTGGGGGCTTGCAAGCTTTCCTGCTGCCTTCAGCCTCAAAACCACCCTTTCCCACTTGGCACCGAGCCAGGCCCAAAAATGGCCATATGTCTGGAGGTTGGTCCCACGCCCAAAGAGCCATCAGGGAAAACTATGCCTTGTTCTAAAGCTCTTTGGGAACCGCTTGCGTAGCCCCACACACCTGGGGGCTGCAGGCTTTCCTGCTGCCTTCAGCCTCAAAACCACCCTTTCCCACATGGCGCCGCGCCAGTCCCAAAAATGGCCATATGGCTGGAGTTTGGTCCCACGCCCAAAGAGCCAGCAGGGAAAACTATGCCTTGTTCTAAAGCTCTTTGGGAACAGCTTGCGTGGCCCCACAGACCTGGGGGCTGCAGGCTTTCCTGCTGCCTTCAGCCTCAAAACCACCCTTTCCCACTTGGCGTCGCGCCAGGCACAAAAATGGCTATATTTCTAGAGACTGGTCCCTTTCCCAAAGAGCCAGCAGGGAAAACTATGCCTTGTTCTAAAGCTCTTTGGGAACCGCTTGCGTAGCCCCACACACCTGGGGGCTGCAGACTTTCCTGCTGCCTTCAGCCTCAAAACCATCGTCTGCAACTTGGCGTGCCGCCAGGCACAAAAATGGCCATATGTCTGGAGACTGGTCCCTTTCCCAAAGAGCCAGCAGGGAAAACTATGCCTTGTTCTAAAGCTCTTTGGGAACCGCTTGCGTAGCCCCACAGACCTGGGGGCTGCAGGCTTTCCTGCTGCCTTCAGCCTCAAAACCACCCTTTCCCACTTGGCGCCACGCAAGGCCCAAAAATGGCCATATGTCTGGAGGTTGGTCCCACGCCCAAAGAGCCAGCAGGGAATACTATGCCTTGTTCTAAAGCTCTTTGGGAACCGCTTGCGTAGCCCCACAGACCTGGGGGCTGCAGGCTTTCCTGCTGCCTTCAGCCACAAAACAATCCTTTCCCACATGGCGCCGCGCCAGGCCCAAAAATGGCCATATATCTGGAGATTTGTTCCTTGCCCAAAGAGCCAGCAGTGAAAACGATGCCTTGTTCTAAAGCTCTTTGGGAACAGCTTGCGTGGCCCCACAGACCTGGGGGCTGCAGGCTTTCCTGCTGCCTTCAGCCTCAAAACCACCCTTTCCCACTTGGCGTCGCGCCAGGCACAAAAATGGCTATATTTCTGGAGACTGGTGCCTTTCCCAAAGAGCCAGCAGGGAAAACTATGCCTTGTTCTAAAGCTCTTTGGGAACCGCTTGCGTAGCCCCACACACCTGGGGGCTGCAGACTTTCCTGCTGCCTTCAGCCTCAAAACCATCCTCTGTAACTTGGCGTGCCGCCAGGCACAAAAATGGCCATATGTCTGGAGATTGGTCCTACACCGAAAGAGCCAGCAGGGAAAACTATGCCTTGTTCTAAAGCTCTTTGGGAACCACTTGCGTAGCCCCACACACCTGGGGGCTGCAGGCTTTCCTGCTGCCTTCAGCCTCAAAACCACCCTTTCCCACATGGCGCCAAGCCAGGCACAAAAGTGGCCATATGTCTGGAGACTGGTCCCACGCCCAAAGAGCCAGCAGGGAAAACTATGCCTTGTTCTAAAGCTCTTTGGGAACCGCTTGCGTAGCCCCACACATCTGCGGGCTGCAGGCTTTCCTGCTGCCTTCAGCCTCAAAACCACCCTTTCCCACTTGGCGCCACGCAAGGCACAAAAATGGCCATATGTCTGGAGACTGGTCCCACGCCCAAAGAGCCAGCAGGGAAAACTATGCCTTGTTCTAAAGCTCTTTGGGAACCGCTTGCGTAGCCCCACAGACCTGGGGGCTGCAGGCTTTCCTGCGCCTTCAGCCTCAAAACAATCCTTTGTCACATGGCGCCGCGCCAGGCCCAAAAATGGCCATATATCTGGAGATTTGTTCCACGCCCAAAGAGCCAGCAGGGAAAACGATGCCTTGTTCTAAAGCTCTTTGGGAACCGCTTGCGTGGCCCCACAGACCTGGGGGCTGCAGGCTTTCCTGCTGCCTTCAGCCTCAAAACCACCCTTTCCCACTTGGCGTCGCGTCAGGCACAAAAATGGCTATATTTCTAGAGACTGGTCCCTTTCCCAAAGAGCCAGCAGGGAAAACTATGCCTTGTTCTAAAGCTCTTTGGGAACCGCTTGTGTAGCCCCACACACCTGGGGGCTGCAGGCTTTCCTGCTGCCTTCAGCCTCAAAACCATCGTCTGCAACTTGGCGTGACGCCAGGCCCAAAAATGGCCATATGTCTGGAGGTTGGTCCCACGCCCAAAGAGCCAGCAGGGAAAACTATGCCTTGTTCTAAAGCTCTTTGGGAACCGCTTGCGTAGCCCCACACACCTGCGGGCTGCAGGCTTTCCTGCTGCCTTCAGCCTCAAAACCACCCTTTCCCACATGGCGTCACGCCAGGCACAAAAATGGCCATATGTCTGGAGGTTGGTCCCACGCCCAAAGAGCCAGCAGGGAAAAGTATGCCTTGTTCTAAAGCTCTTTGGGAACCACTTGCGTAGCCCCACACACCTGGGGGCTGCAGGCTTTCCTGCTGCCTTCAGCCTCAAAACCACCCTTTCCCACTTGGCGCCGCGCCAGGCACAAAAATGGCCATATGTCTGGAGACTGGTCCCACGCCCAAAGAGCCAGCAGGGAAAACTATGCCTTGTTCTAAAGCTCTTTGGGAACCACTTGCGTAGCCCCACACACCTGGGGGCTGCAGGCTTTCCTGCTGCCTTCAGCCTCAAAACCACCCTTTCCCACTTGGCGCCACGCCAGGCACAAAAATGGCCATATGTCTGGAGACTGGTCCCACGCCCAAAGAGCCAGCAGGGAATACTATGCCTTGTTCTAAAGCTCTTTGGGAACCGCTTGCGTAGCCCCACAGACCTGGGGGCTGCAGGCTTTCCTGCTGCCTTCAGCCTCAAAATCACCCTTTCCCACTTGGCGCCGCGCCAGGCACAAAAATGGCCATATATCTGGAGATTTGTTCCACGCCCAAAGAGCCAGCAGGGAAAACTATGCCTTGTTCTAAAGCTCTTTGGGAACCGCTTGCGTAGCCCCACAGACCTGGGGGCTGCAGGCTTTCCTGCTGCCTTCAGCCTCAAAACCACCCTTTCCCACTTGGCACTGCGCCAGGCCCAAAAATGGCCATATGTCTGGAGGTTGGTCCCACGCCCAAAGAGCCATCAGGGAAAACTATGCCTTGTTCTAAAGCTCTTTGGGAACCGCTTGCGTAGCCCCACACACCTGGGGGCTGCAGGCTTTCCTGCTGCCTTCAGCCTCAAAACCACCCTTTCCCACATGGCGCCGCGCCAGTCCCAAAAATGGCCATATGGCTGGAGTTTGGTCCCACGCCCAAAGAGCCAGCAGGGAAAACTATGCCTTGTTCTAAAGCTCTTTGGGAACAGCTTGCGTGGCCCCACAGACCTGGGGGCTGCAGGCTTTCCTGCTGCCTTCAGCCTCAAAACCACCCTTTCCCACTTGGCGTCGCGCCAGGCACAAAAATGGCTATATTTCTAGAGACTGGTCCCTTTCCCAAAGAGCCAGCAGGGAAAACTATGCCTTGTTCTAAAGCTCTTTGGGAACCGCTTGCGTAGCCCCACACACCTGGGGGCTGCAGACTTTCCTGCTGCCTTCAGCCTCAAAACCATCGTCTGCAACTTGGCGTGCCGCCAGGCACAAAAATGGCCATATGTCTGGAGATTGGTCCTACACCGAAAGAGCCAGCAGGGAAAACTATGCCTTGTTCTAAAGCTCTTTGGGAACCGCTTGCGTAGCCCCACACACCTGGGGGCTGCAGGCTTTCTTGCTGCCTTCATCCTCAAAACCACCCTTTCCCACATGGCGTCACGCCAGGCACAAAAATGGCCATATGTCTGGAGGTTGGTCCCTTTCCCAAAGAGCCAGCAGGGAAAACTATGCCTTGTTCTAAAGCTCTTTGGGAACCGCTTGCGTAGCCCCACAGACCTGGGGGCTGCAGGCTTTCCTGCTGCCTTCAGCCTCAAAACCACCCTTTCCCACTTGGCGCCACGCAAGGCCCAAAAATGGCCATATGTCTGGAGGTTGGTCCCACGCCCAAAGAGCCAGCAGGGAATACTATGCCTTGTTCTAAAGCTCTTTGGGAACCGCTTGCGTAGCCCCACAGACCTGGGGGCTGCAGGCTTTCCTGCTGCCTTCAGCCACAAAACAATCCTTTCCCACATGGCGCCGCGCCAGGCCCAAAAATGGCCATATATCTGGAGATTTGTTCCATGCCCAAAGAGCCAGCAGTGAAAACGATGCCTTGTTCTAAAGCTCTTTGGGAACAGCTTGCGTGGCCCCACAGACCTGGGGGCTGCAGGCTTTCCTGCTGCCTTCAGCCTCAAAACCACCCTTTCCCACTTGGCGTCGCGCCAGGCACAAAAATGGCTATATTTCTGGAGACTGGTGCCTTTCCCAAAGAGCCAGCAGGGAAAACTATGCCTTGTTCTAAAGCTCTTTGGGAACCGCTTGCGTAGCCCCACACAGCTGGGGGCTGCAGACTTTCCTGCTGCCTTTAGCCTCAAAACCATTGTTTGCAACTTGGCGTGCCGCCAGGCACAAAAATGGCCATATGTCTGGAGATTGGTCCTACACCGAAAGAGCCAGCAGGGAAAACTATGCCTTGTTCTAAAGCTCTTTGGGAACCACTTGCGTAGCCCCACACACCTGGGGGCTGCAGGCTTTCCTGCTGCCTTCAGCCTCAAAACCACCCTTTCCCACATGGCGCCAAGCCAGGCACAAAAGTGGCCATATGTCTGGAGACTGGTCCCACGCCCAAAGAGCCAGCAGGGAAAACTATGCCTTGTTCTAAAGCTCTTTGGGAACCACTTGCGTAGCCCCACACACCTGGAGGCTGCAGGCTTTCCTGCTGCCTTCAGCCTCAAAACCACCCTTTCCCACTTGGCGCCGCGCCAGGCCCAAAAATGGCAATATGTCTGGAGATTGGTCCCACGCCCAAAGAGCCAGCAGGGAAAACTATGCCTTGTTCTAAAGCTCTTTGGGAACCGCTTGCATAGCCCCACAGACCTGGGGGCTGCAGGCTTTCCTGCTGCCTTCAGCCTCAAAACCATCGTCTGCAACTTGGCGTGCCGCCAGGCACAAAAATGGCCATATGTCTGGAGATTGGTCCTACACCGAAAGAGCCAGCAGGGAAAACTATGCCTTGTTCTAAAGCTCTTTGGGAACCGCTTGCGTAGCCCCACACACCTGGGGGCTGCAGGCTTTCTTGCTGCCTTCATCCTCAAAACCACCCTTTCCCACATGGCGTCACGCCAGGCACAAAAATGGCCATATGTCTGGAGACTGGTCCCTTTCCCAAAGAGCCAGCAGGGAAAACTATGCCTTGTTCTAAAGCTCTTTGGGAACCGCTTGCGTAGCCCCACAGACCTGGGGGCTGCAGGCTTTCCTGCTGCCTTCAGCCTCAAAACCACCCTTTCCCACTTGGCGCCACGCAAGGCCCAAAAATGGCCATATGTCTGGAGGTTGGTCCCACGCCCAAAGAGCCAGCAGGGAATACTATGCCTTGTTCTAAAGCTCTTTGGGAACCGCTTGCGTAGCCCCACAGACCTGGGGGCTGCAGGCTTTCCTGCTGCCTTCAGCCACAAAACAATCCTTTCCCACATGGCGCCGCGCCAGGCCCAAAAATGGCCATATATCTGGAGATTTGTTCCATGCCCAAAGAGCCAGCAGTGAAAACGATGCCTTGTTCTAAAGCTCTTTGGGAACAGCTTGCGTGGCCCCACAGACCTGGGGGCTGCAGGCTTTCCTGCTGCCTTCAGCCTCAAAACCACCCTTTCCCACTTGGCGTCGCGCCAGGCACAAAAATGGCTATATTTCTGGAGACTGGTGCCTTTCCCAAAGAGCCAGCAGGGAAAACTATGCCTTGTTCTAAAGCTCTTTGGGAACCGCTTGCGTAGCCCCACACACCTGGGGTCTGCAGACTTTCCTGCTGCCTTCAGCCTCAAAACCATCCTCTGTAACTTGGCGTGCCGCCAGGCACAAAAATGGCCATATGTCTGGAGATTGGTCCTACACCGAAAGAGCCAGCAGGGAAAACTATGCCTTGTTCTAAAGCTCTTTGGGAACCACTTGCGTAGCCCCACACACCTGGGGGCTGCAGGCTTTCCTGCTGCCTTCAGCCTCAAAACCACCCTTTCCCACATGGCGCCAAGCCAGGCACAAAAGTGGCCATATGTCTGGAGACTGGTCCCACGCCCAAAGAGCCAGCAGGGAAAACTATGCCTTGTTCTAAAGCTCTTTGGGAACCGCTTGCGTAGCCCCACAGACCTGGGGGCTGCAGGCTTTCCTGCTGCCTTCAGCCTCAAAACCACCCTTTCCCACTTGGCGCCGCGCCAGGCCCAAAAATGGCCATATGTCTGGAGACTGGTCCCACGCCCAAAGAGCCAGCAGGGAAAACTATGCCTTGTTCTAAAGCTCTTTGGGAACCACTTGCGTAGCCCCACACACCTGGAGGCTGCAGGCTTTCCTGCTGCCTTCAGCCTCAAAACCACCCTTTCCCACTTGGCGCCGCGCCAGGCCCAAAAATGGCAATATGTCTGGAGATTGGTCCCACGCCCAAAGAGCCAGCAGGGAAAACTATGCCTTGTTCTAAAGCTCTTTGGGAACCGCTTGCATAGCCCCACAGACCTGGGGGCTGCAGGCTTTCCTGCTGCCTTCAGCCTCAAAACCACCCTTTCCCACATGGCGCCGCGCCAGGCCCAAAAATGGCCATATATCTGGAGATTTGTTCCATGCCCAAAGAGCCAGCAGTGAAAACGATGCCTTGTTCTAAAGCTCTTTGGGAACAGCTTGCGTGGCCCCACAGACCTGGGGGCTGCAGGCTTTCCTGCTGCCTTCAGCCTCAAAATCACCCTTTCCCACTTGGCGTCGCGCCAGGCACAAAAATGGCTATATTTCTGGAGACTGGTGCCTTTCCCAAAGAGCCAGCAGGGAAAACTATGCCTTGTTCTAAAGCTCTTTGGGAACCGCTTGCGTAGCCCCACACAGCTGGGGGCTGCAGACTTTCCTGCTGCCTTTAGCCTCAAAACCATTGTTTGCAACTTGGCGTGCCGCCAGGCACAAAAATGGCCATATGTCTGGAGATTGGTCCTACACCGAAAGAGCCAGCAGGGAAAACTATGCCTTGTTCTAAAGCTCTTTGGGAACCACTTGCGTAGCCCCACACACCTGGGGGCTGCAGGCTTTCCTGCTGCCTTCAGCCTCAAAACCACCCTTTCCCACATGGCGCCAAGCCAGGCACAAAAGTGGCCATATGTCTGGAGACTGGTCCCACGCCCAAAGAGCCAGCAGGGAAAACTATGCCTTGTTCTAAAGCTCTTTGGGAACCACTTGCGTAGCCCCACACACCTGGAGGCTGCAGGCTTTCCTGCTGCCTTCAGCCTCAAAACCACCCTTTCCCACTTGGCGCCGCGCCAGGCCCAAAAATGGCAATATGTCTGGAGATTGGTCCCACGCCCAAAGAGCCAGCAGGGAAAACTATGCCTTGTTCTAAAGCTCTTTGGGAACCGCTTGCATAGCCCCACAGACCTGGGGGCTGCAGGCTTTCCTGCTGCCTTCAGCCTCAAAACAATCCTTTCCCACATGGCGCCGCGCCAGGCCCAAAAATGGCATATATCTGGAGATTTGTTCCACGCCCAAAGAGCCAGCAGGGAAAACTATGCCTTGTTCTAAAGCTCTTTGGGAACCGCTTGCGTAGACCCACACACCTGGGGGCTGCAGGCTTTCCTGCTGCCTTCAGCCTCAAAACCACCCTTTCCCACTTGGCGCCGCGCCAGGCCCAAAAATGGCCATATGTCTGGAGACTGGTCCCACGCCCAAAGAGCCAGCAGGGAAAACTATGCCTTGTTCTAAAGCTCTTTGGGAACCACTTGCGTAGCCCCACACACCTGGAGGCTGCAGGCTTTCCTGCTGCCTTCAGCCTCAAAACCACCCTTTCCCACTTGGCGCCGCGCCAGGCCCAAAAATGGCAATATGTCTGGAGATTGGTCCCACGCCCAAAGAGCCAGCAGGGAAAACTATGCCTTGTTCTAAAGCTCTTTGGGAACCGCTTGCATAGCCCCACAGACCTGGGGGCTGCAGGCTTTCCTGCTGCCTTCAGCCTCAAAACAATCCTTTCCCACATGGCGCCGCGCCAGGCCCAAAAATGGCATATATCTGGAGATTTGTTCCACGCCCAAAGAGCCAGCAGGGAAAACTATGCCTTGTTCTAAAGCTCTTTGGGAACCGCTTGCGTAGCCCCACAGACCTCGGGGCTGCAGGCTTTCCTGCTGCCTTCAGCCTCCAAACCACCCTTTCCCACATGGCGCTGCGCCAGTCCCAAAAATGGCCATATATCTGGAGATTGGTCCCACGCCCAAAGAGCCAGCAGGGAAAACTATGCCTTGTTCTAAAGCTCTTTGGGAACAGCTTGCGTGGCCCCACAGACCTGGGGGCTGCAGGCTTTCCTGCTGCCTTCAGCCTCAAAACCACCCTTTCCCACTTGGCGACGCGCCAGGCACAAAAATGGCTATATTTCTAGAGACTGGTCGCTTTCCCAAAGAGCCAGCAGGGAAAACTATGCCTTGCCTATGCAGGGTGTTAGCATTTGGCTGTTGGGAGATTTACAGCACAAAGATATCTAGTTGATTTGAAGCATTTCTGAGAAAGTCTAAACATAATCCTCACTTTTCCCTCCTGGCACTTTCCCTGTAGGGGATACCGCAAGACGTTTCTGTATATTGGGCACAGCGCTCTGCAGGGTGTTAGCAGAGACTTTCCCGGGACAGTGAAACCCTATATCAGAGACACTGAGAAGAAGCCCCAATGTTCCTTCCAGGCATTTTCAGTGTGGGTGCCTTCTCCACGTGGTTCCTGGTTTCACTGCAGCTCTGAAGAGAATGTTAGCAAAGAGGTAATCGGGACAGTGCAAACAGTACTCAAAGACAGGGAGAGCAAGCTCTACATTACTCTCTTGGCACTTTGGATGTGGGACATACAGCGAGATGTTTGCTGCTTTTGCGTTTTTCTGTTGGGAGTTTTACAGCACAAAGATATCCAGTTGATTTGAAGCAGTTCCGAGAAAGTCTAAGCATAATCCTCACTTTTCCCTCCTGGCACTTTCCATGTGGGAGATATAGCAGGATGTATATTGCTTTTAAAAAACTGTCCCCGGACAGTGTGTCAGAAAAGTTCCTGGCTCCTTGAATGCCGTTTCTGGAGACACTGCGATAAATATGGGAGATATGTCAAGATGTGTGTTGATTTTGAGGACGGCTTTCTGGAGAGTCTTAGCAAAGAGGTCACAGGGATAATCAGAGCAATTGTCAGAGACACTGAGGACAAGGTCGACATATCCTCCTGGCACTTTCCCTGTAGGAGACACTGCAAGACGTTTCTGTATATTGGGCACAGCGCTCTGCAGGGTGTTAGCAGAGACTTTCCCGGGACAGTGAAACCCTATGTCAGAGACACTGAGAAGAAGCCCCAATGTTCCCTCCAGGCACTTTCAGTGTGGGTGCCTTCTCCACGTGGTTCCTGGTTTCACTGCAGCTCTGAAGAGAATGTTAGCAAAGAGGTAATCGGGACAGTGCAAACAGTACTCAAAGACAGGGAGAGCAAGCTCTCTCTTGGCACTTTGGATGTGGGACATAGAGCGAGATGTTTGCTGCTTTTGCGTTTGGCTGTTGGGAGATTTACAGCACAAAGATATCCAGTTGATTTGAAGCAGTTCCGAGAAAGTCTAAGCATAATCCTCACTTTTCCCTCCTGGCACTTTCCCTGTAGGAGATATCGCAAGACGTTTCTGTATATTGGGCACAGCGCTCTGCACGGTGTTAGCAGAGACTTTCCCGGGACAGTGAAACCCTATATCAGAGACACTGAGAAGAAGCCCCAACGTTCCTTCCAGGCATTTTCAGTGTGGGTGCCTTCTCCACGTGGTTCCTGGTTTCACTGCAGCTCTGAAGAGAATGTTAGCAAAGAAGTAATCGGGACAGTGCAAACAGTACTCAAAGACAGGGAGAGCAAGCTCTCTCTTGGCACTTTGGATGTGGGACATACAGCGAGATGTTTGCTGCTTTTACATTTGGCTGTTGGGAGATTTACAGCACAAGGATATCTAGTTGATTTGAAGCAGTTCCGAGAAAGTCTAAGCATAATCCCCACTTCTCCCTCTTCGCATTTTCCATGTGGGAGATATAGCAGGATGTAAATTGGTTTTAAGGAACTGTCCCCGGACAGTGTGGGCAGAAAAGTTCCTGGCTCCTTGAATGCCGTTTCTGGAGACAGTGCAATCAATGTGGGAGATATGTCAAGATGTGTGTTGGTTTTGAGGACGGCTTTCTGGAGAGTCTTAGTAAAAAGGTCACAGGGATAATCAGAGCAATTCTCAGAGACACTGAGACAAAGCTCCACAATTCCTCCTGACACTTTTCCTGTAGGAGACACTGCAAGACGTTTCTGTATATTGGGCACAGCGCTCTGCAGGGTGTTAGCAGAGACTTTCCCGGGACAGTGAAACCCTATGTCAGAGACACTGAGAAGAAGCCCCAATGTTCCCTCCAGGCACTTTCAGTGTGGGTGCCTTCTCCACGTGGTTCCTGGTTTCACTGCAGCTCTGAAGAGAATGTTAGCAAAGAGGTAATCGGGACAGTGCAAACAGTACTCAAAGACAGGGAGAGCAAGCTCTCTCTTGGCACTTTGGATGTGGGACATACAGCGAGATGTTTGCTGCTTTTACATTTGGCTGTTGGGAGATTTACAGCACAAAGATATCTAGTTGATTTGAAGCAGTTCCGAGAAAGTCTAAACATAATCCTCACTTTTCCCTCCTGGCACTTTCCCTGTAGGGGATACCGCAAGACGTTTCTGTATATTGGGCACAGCGCTCTGCAGGGTGTTAGCAGAGACTTTCCCGGGACAGTGAAACCCTATATCAGAGACACTGAGAAGAAGCCCCAACGTTCCTTCCAGGCATTTTCAGCGTGGGTGCCTTCTCCACGTGGTTTCTGGTTTCACTGCAGCTCTGAAGAGAATGTTAGCAAAGAGGTAATCGGGACAGTGCAAACAGTACTCAAAGACAGGGAGAGCAAGCTCTACATTACTCTCTTGGCACTTTGGATGTGGGACATACAGCGAGATGTTTGCTGCTTTTGCGTTTGGCTGTTGGGAGATTTACAGCACAAAGATATCCAGTTGATTTGAAGCAGTTCCAAGAAAGTCTAAGCATAATCCTCACTTTTCCCTCCTGGCACTTTCCATGTGGGAGATATAGCAGGATGTATATTGGTTTTAGGAACTGTCCGCGGACAGTGTGGGCAGAAGAGTTCCTAGCTCCTTGAATGCCGTTTCTGGAGACACTGCGATAAATGTGGGAGATATGTCAAGATGTGTGTTGATTTTGAGGACGGCTTTCCGGAGAGTCTTAGCAAAGAGGTCAGAGGGATAATCAGAGCAATTCTCAGAGACACTGAGACCAAGCTCCACAATTCCTCCTGGCACTTTCCCTGTAGGAGAGACTGCAAGACGTTTCTGTATATTGGGCACAGCGCTCTGCAGGGTGTTAGCAGAGACTTTCCCGGGACAGTGAAACCCTATATCAGAGACACTGAGAAGAAGACCCAACGTTCCTTCCAGGCATTTTCAGTGTGGGTGCCTTCTCCACGTGGTTCCTGGTTTCACTGCAGCTCTGAAGAGAATGTTAGCAAAGAGGTAATCGGGACAGTGCAAACAGTACTCAAAGACAGGGAGAGCAAGCTCTCTCTTGGCACTTTGGATGTGGGACATACAGCGAGATGTTTGCTGCTTTTACATTTGGCTGTTGGGAGATTTACAGCACAAAGATATCTAGTTGATTTGAAGCAGTTCCGAGAAAGTCTAAGCATAATCCTCACTTTTCCCTCCTGGCACTTTCCCTGTAGGAGATACCGCAAGACGTTTCTGTATATTGGGCACAGCGCTCTGCAGGGTGTTAGCAGAGACTTTCCCGGGCCAGTGAACCCCCATATCAGAGACACTGAGAAGAAGCCCCAACGTTCCTTCCACGCATTTTCAGTGTGGGTGCCTTCTCCACGTGGTTCCTGGTTTCACTGCAGCTCTGAAGAGAATGTTAGCAAAGAGGTAATCGGGACAGTGCAAACAGTACTCAAAGACAGGGAGAGCAAGCTCTCTCTTGGCACTTTGGATGTGGGACATACAGCGAGATGTTTGCTGCTTTTACATTTGGCTGTTGGGAGATTTACAGCACAAGGATATCTAGTTGATTTGAAGCAGTTCCGAGAAAGTCTAAGCATAATCCTCACTTTTCCCTCTTGGCACTTTCCCTGTAGGGGATACCGCAAGACGTTTCTGTATATTGGGCACAGCGCTCTGCAGGGTGTTAGCAGAGACTTTCCCGGGACAGTGAACCCCCATATCAGAGACACTGAGAAGAAGCCCCAATGTTCCCTCCAGGCACTTTCAGTGTGGGTGCCTTCTCCACGTGGTTCCTGGTTTCACTGCAGCTCTGAAGAGAATGTTAGCAAAGAGGTAATCGGGACAGTGCAAACAGTACTCAAAGACAGGGAGAGCAAGCTCTACATTACTCTCTTGGCACTTTGGATGTGGGACATACAGCGAGATGTTTGCTGCTTTGGCGTTTTTCTGTTGGGAGATTTACAGCACAAAGATATCTAGTTGATTTGAAGCAGTTCCGAGAAAGTCTAAACATAATCCTCACTTTTCCCTCCTGGTACTTTCCCTGTAGGGGATACCGCAAGACATTTCTGTATATTGGGCACAACGCTCTGCAGGGTGTTAGCAGAGACTTTCCCGGGACAGTGAAACCCTATATCAGAGACACTGAGAAGAAGCCCCAACGTTCCTTCCACGCATTTTCAGTGTGGGTGCCTTCTCCACGTGGTTCCTGGTTTCACTGCAGCTCTGAAGAGAATGTTAGCAAAGAAGTATTCGGGACAGTGCAAACAGTACTCAAAGACAGGGAGAGCAAGCTCTCTCTTGGCACTTTGGATGTGGGACATACAGCGAGATGTTTGCTGCTTTTACATTTGGCTGTTGGGAGATTTACAGCACAAAGATATCTAGTTGATTTGAAGCAGTTCCGAGAAAGTCTAAGCATAATCCCCACTTCTCCCTCTTCGCATTTTCCATGTGGGAGATATAGCAGGATGTAAATTGGTTTTAAGGAACTGTCCCCGGACAGTGTGGGCAGAAAAGTTCCTGGCTCCTTGAATGCCGTTTCTGGAGACACTGCGATCAATGTGGGAGATATGTCAAGATGTGTGTTGGTTTTGAGGACGGCTTTCTGGAGAGTCTTAGTAAAAAGGTCACAGGGATAATCAGAGCAATTGTCAGAGACACTGAGACAAAGCTCCACAATTCCTCCTGACACTTTCCCTGGAGGAGACACTGCAAGACGTTTCTGTATATTGGGTACAGCGCTCTGCAGGGTGTTAGCAGAGACTTTCCCGGGACAGTGAAACCCTATGTCAGAGACACTGAGAAGAAGCCCCAATGTTCCCTCCAGGCACTTTCAGTGTGGGTGCCTTCTCCACGTGGTTCCTGGTTTCACTGCAGCTCTGAAGAGAATGTTAGCAAAGAGGTAATCGGGACAGTGCAAACAGTACTCAAAGACAGGGAGAGCAAGCTCTCTCTTGGCACTTTGGATGTGGGACATACAGCGAGATGTTTGCTGCTTTTGCGTTTGGCTGTTGGGAGATTTACAGCACAAAGATATCCAGTTGATTTGAAGCAGTTCCGAGAAAGTCTAAGCATAATCCTCACTTTTCCCTCCTGGCACTTTCCATGTGGGAGATATAGCAGGATGTATATTGCTTTTAAGAAACTGTCCCCTGACAGTGTGGTCAGAAAAGTTCCTGGCTCGTTGAATGCCGTTTCTGGAGACACTGCGATAAATATGGGAGATATGTCAAGATGTGTGTTGGTTTTGAGGACGGCTTTCTGGAGAGTCTTAGCAAAGAGGTCACAGGGATAATCAGAGCAATTGTCAGAGACACTGAGAACAAAGTCGACATATCCTCCTGGCACTTTCCCTGTAGGAGACACTGCAAGACGTTTCTGTATATTGGGCACAGCGCTCTGCAGGGTGTTAGCAGAGACTTTCCCGGGACAGTGAAACCCTATGTCAGAGACACTGAGAAGAAGCCCCAATGTTCCCTCCAGGCACTTTCAGTGTGGGTGCCTTCTCCACGTGGTTCCTGGTTTCACTGCAGCTCTGAAGAGAATGTTAGCAAAGAGGTAATCGGGACAGTGCAAACAGTACTCAAAGACAGGGAGAGCAAGCTCTCTCTTGGCACTTTGGATGTGGGACATACAGCGAGATGTTTGCTGCTTTTACATTTGGCTGTTGGGAGATTTACAGCACAAAGATATCTAGTTGATTTGAAGCAGTTCCAAGAAAGTCTAAGCATAATCCTGACTTTCCCCTCCTGGCACTTTCCCTGTAGGAGATACCGCAAGACGTTTCTGTATATTGGGCACAGCGCTCTGCAGGGTGTTAGCAGAGACTTTCCCGGGACAGTGAAACCCTATATCAGAGACACTGAGAAGAAGCCCCAACGTTCCTTCCAGGCACTTTCAGTGTGGGTGCCTTCTCCACGTGGTTCCTGGTTTCACTGCAGCTCTGAAGAGAATGTTAGCAAAGAGGTAATCGGGACAGTGCAAACAGTACTCAAAGACAGGGAGAGCAAGCTCTACATTACTCTCTTGGCACTTTGGATGTGGGACATACAGCGAGATGTTTGCTGCTTTTACGTTTGGCTGTTGGGAGATTTACAGCACAAAGATATCCAGTTGATTTGAAGCAGTTCCGAGAAAGTCTAAGCATAATCCTCACTTTTCCCTCCTGGCACTTTCCCTGTAGGAGATACCGCAAGACGTTTCTGTATATTGGGCACAGCGCTCTGCAGGGTGTTAGCAGAGACTTTCCCGGGACAGTGAAACCCTATATCAGAGACACTGAGAAGAAGCCCCAACGTTCCTTCCAGGCACTTTCAGTGTGGGTGCCTTCTCCACGTGGTTCCTGGTTTCACTGCAGCTCTGAAGAGAATGTTAGCAAAGAGGTAATCGGGACAGTGCAAACAGTACTCAAAGACAGGGAGAGCAAGCTCTCTCTTGGCACTTTGGATGTGGGACATACAGCGAGATGTTTGCTGCTTTTACATTTGGCTGTTGGGAGATTTACAGCACAAAGATATCCAGTTGATTTGAAGCAGTTCCAAGAAAGTCTAAGCATAATCCTCACTTTTCCCTCCTGGCACTTTCCATGTGGGAGATATAGCAGGATGTATATTGCTTTTAAGAAACTGTCCCCTGACAGTGTGGTCAGAAAAGTTCCTGGCTCGTTGAATGCCGTTTCTGGAGACACTGCGATAAATATGGGAGATATGTCAAGATGTGTGTTGGTTTTGAGGACGGCTTTCTGGAGAGTCTTAGCAAAGAGGTCACAGGGATAATCAGAGCAATTGTCAGAGACACTGAGAACAAGGTCGACATATCCTCCTGGCACTTTCCCTGTAGGAGACACTGCAAGACGTTTCTGTATATTGGGCACAGCGCTCTGCAGGGTGTTAGCAGAGACTTTCCCGGGACAGTGAAACCCTATGTCAGAGACACTGAGAAGAAGCCCCAATGTTCCCTCCAGGCACTTTCAGTGTGGGTGCCTTCTCCACGTGGTTCCTGGTTTCACTGCAGCTCTGAAGAGAATGTTAGCAAAGAGGTAATCGGGACAGTGCAAACAGTACTCAAAGACAGGGAGAGCAAGCTCTACATTACTCTCTTGGCACTTTGGATGTGGGACATACAGCGAGATGTTTGCTGCTTTTGCGTTTGGCTGTTGGGAGATTTACAGCACAAAGATATCTAGTTGATTTGAAGCAGTTCCGAGAAAGTCTAAGCATAATCCTCACTTTTCCCTCCTGGCACTTTCCCTGTAGGAGATACCGCAAGACGTTTCTGTATATTGGGCACAGCGCTCTGCAGGGTGTTAGCAGAGACTTTCCCGGGACAGTGAAACCCCATATCAGAGAAACTGAGAAGAAGCCCCAACGTTCCTTCCACGCATTTTCAGTGTGGGTGCCTTCTCCACGTGGTTCCTGGTTTCACTGCAGCTCTGAAGAGAATGTTAGCAAAGAGGTAATCGGGACAGTGCAAACAGTACTCAAAGACAGGGAGAGCAAGCTCTACATTACTCTCTTGGCACTTTGGATGTGGGACATACAGCGAGATGTTTGCTGCTTTTGCGTTTTGCTGTTGGGAGATTTACAGCACAAAGATATCTAGTTGATTTGAAGCAGTTCCAAGAAAGTCTAAACATAATCCTCACTTTTCCCTCCTGGTACTTTCCCTGTAGGAGATACCGCAAGACGTTTCTGTATATTGGGCACAGCGCTCTGCAGGGTGTTAGCAGAGAGTTTCCCGGGACAGTGAAACCCTATATCAGAGACACTGAGAAGAAGCCCCAACGTTCCTGCCAGGCATTTTCAGAGTTGGTGCCTTCTCCACGTGGTTCCTGGTTTCACTGCAGCTCTGAAGAGAATGTTAGCAAAGAAGTAATCGGGACAGTGCAAACAGTACTCAAAGACAGGGAGAGCAAGCTCTCTCTTGGCACTTTGGATGTGGGACATACAGCGAGATGTTTGCTGCTTTTACATTTGGCTGTTGGGAGATTTACAGCACAAAGATATCTAGTTGATTTGAAGCAGTTCCGAGAAAGTCTAAGCATAATCCCCACTTCTCCCTCTTCGCATTTTCCATGTGGGAGATATAGCAGGATGTAAATTGGTTTTAAGGAACTGTCCCCGGACAGTGTGGGCAGAAAAGTTCCTGGCTCCTTGAATGCCGTTTCTGGAGACACTGCGATCAATGTGGGAGATATGTCAAGATGTGTGTTGGTTTTGAGGACGGCTTTCTGGAGAGTCTTAGTAAAAAGGTCACAGGGATAATCAGAGCAATTGTCAGAGACACTGAGACAAAGCTCCACAATTCCTCCTGACACTTTCCCTGGAGGAGACACTGCAAGACGTTTCTGTATATTGGGCACAGCGCTCTGCAGGGTGTTAGCAGAGACTTTCCCGGGACAGGGAAACCCTATGTCAGAGACACTGAGAAGAAGCCCCAATGTTCCCTCCAGGCACTTTCAGTGTGGGTGCCTTCTCCACGTGGTTCCTGGTTTCACTGCAGCTCTGAAGAGAATGTTAGCAAAGAGGTAATCGGGACAGTGCAAACAGTACTCAAAGACAGGGAGAGCAAGCTCTCTCTTGGCACTTTGGATGTGGGACATACAGCGAGATGTTTGCTGCTTTTGCGTTTGGCTGTTGGGAGATTTACAGCACAAAGATATCTAGTTGATTTGAAGCAGTTCCGAGAAAGTCTAAGCATAATCCTCACTTTTCCCTCCTGGCACTTTCCCTGTAGGAGATACCGCAAGACGTTTCTGTATATTGGGCACAGCGCTCTGCAGGGTGTTAGCAGAGACTTTCCCGGGACAGTGAAACCCCATATCAGAGAGACTGAGAAGAAGCCCCAACGTTCCTTCCACGCATTTTCAGTGTGGGTGCCTTCTCCACGTGGTTCCTGGTTTCACTGCAGCTCTGAAGAGAATGTTAGCAAAGAGGTAATCGGGACAGTGCAAACAGTACTCAAAGACAGGGAGAGCAAGCTCTACATTACTCTCTTGGCACTTTGGATGTGGGACATACAGCGAGATGTTTGCTGCTTTTGCGTTTTGCTGTTGGGAGATTTACAGCACAAAGATATCTAGTTGATTTGAAGCAGTTCCAAGAAAGTCTAAACATAATCCTCACTTTTCCCTCCTGGTACTTTCCCTGTAGGAGATACCGCAAGACGTTTCTGTATATTGGGCACAGCGCTCTGCAGGGTGTTAGCAGAGAGTTTCCCGGGACAGTGAAACCCTATATCAGAGACACTGAGAAGAAGCCCCAACGTTCCTGCCAGGCATTTTCAGAGTTGGTGCCTTCTCCACGTGGTTCCTGGTTTCACTGCAGCTCTGAAGAGAATGTTAGCAAAGAAGTAATCGGGACAGTGCAAACAGTACTCAAAGACAGGGAGAGCAAGCTCTCTCTTGGCACTTTGGATGTGGGACATACAGCGAGATGTTTGCTGCTTTTACATTTGGCTGTTGGGAGATTTACAGCACAAAGATATCTAGTTGATTTGAAGCAGTTCCGAGAAAGTCTAAGCATAATCCCCACTTCTCCCTCTTCGCATTTTCCATGTGGGAGATATAGCAGGATGTAAATTGGTTTTAAGGAACTGTCCCCGGACAGTGTGGGCAGAAAAGTTCCTGGCTCCTTGAATGCCGTTTCTGGAGACACTGCGATCAATGTGGGAGATATGTCAAGATGTGTGTTGGTTTTGAGGACGGCTTTCTGGAGAGTCTTAGTAAAAAGGTCACAGGGATAATCAGAGCAATTCTCAGAGACACTGAGACAAAGCTCCACAATTCCTCCTGACACTTTTCCTGTAGGAGACACTGCAAGACGTTTCTGTATATTGGGCACAGCGCTCTGCAGGGTGTTAGCAGAGACTTTCCCGGGACAGTGAAACCCTATGTCAGAGACACTGAGAAGAAGCCCCAATGTTCCCTCCAGGCACTTTCAGTGTGGGTGCCTTCTCCACGTGGTTCCTGGTTTCACTGCAGCTCTGAAGAGAATGTTAGCAAAGAGGTAATCGGGACAGTGCAAACAGTACTGAAAGACAGGGAGAGCAAGCTCTCTCTTGGCACTTTGGATGTGGGACATACAGCGAGATGTTTGCTGCTTTTACGTTTGGCTGTTGGGAGATTTACAGCACAAAGATATCTAGTTGATTTGAAGCAGTTCCGAGAAAGTCTAAACATAATCCTCACTTTTCCCTCCTGGCACTTTCCCTGTAGGGGATACCGCAAGACGTTTCTGTATATTGGGCACAGCGCTCTGCAGGGTGTTAGCAGAGACTTTCCCGGGACAGTGAAACCCTATATCAGAGACACTGAGAAGAAGCCCCAACGTTCCTGCCAGGCATTTTCAGTGTGGGTGCCTTCTCCACGTGGTTCCTGGTTTCACTGCAGCTCTGAAGAGAGTGTTAGCAAAGAGGTAATCGGGACAGTGCAAACAGTACTCAAAGACAGGGAGAGCAAGCTCTACATTACTCTCTTGGCACTTTGGATGTGGGACATACAGCGAGATGTTTGCTGCTTTTACATTTGGCTGTTGGGAGATTTACAGCACAAAGATATCCAGTTGATTTGAAGCAGTTCCAAGAAAGTCTAAACATAATCCTCACTTTTCCCTCCTGGCACTTTCCATGTGGGAGATATAGCAGGATGTATATTGCTTTTAAGAAACTGTCCCCGGACAGTGTGGTCAGAAAGTTCCTGGCTCGTTGAATGCCGTTTCTGGAGACACTGCGATAAATATGGGAGATATGTCAAGATGTGTGTTGGTTTTGAGGACGGCTCTCTGGAGAGTCTTAGCAAAGAGGTCACAGGGATAATCAGAGCAATTGTCAGAGACACTGAGAACAAGGTCGACATATCCTCCTGGCACTTTCCCTGTAGGAGACACTGCAAGACGTTTCTGTATATTGGGCACAGCGCTCTGCAGGGTGTTAGCAGAGACTTTCCCGGGACAGTGAAACCCTATATCAGAGACACTGAGAAGAAGCCCCAATGTTCCCTCCAGGCACTTTCAGTGTGGGTGCCTTCTCCACGTGGTTCCTGGTTTCACTGCAGCTCTGAAGAGAATGTTAGCAAAGAGGTAATCGGGACAGTGCAAACAGTACTCAAAGACAGGGAGAGCAAGCTCTCTCTTGGCACTTTGGATGTGGGACATACAGCGAGATGTTTGCTGCTTTTACATTTGGCTGTTGGGAGATTTACAGCACAAGGATATCTAGTTGATTTGAAGCAGTTCCGAGAAAGTCTAAGCATAATCCTCACTTTTCCCTCTTCGCACTTTCCCTGTAGGGGATACCGCAAGACGTTTCTGTATATTGGGCACAGCGCTCTGCAGGGTGTTAGCAGAGACTTTCCCGAGACAGTGAAACCCCATATCAGAGACACTGAGAAGAAGCCCCAACGTTCCTTCCAGGCATTTTCAGTGTGGGTGCCTTCTCCACGTGGTTCCTGGTTTCACTGCAGCTCTGAAGAGAATGTTAGCAAAGAGGTAATCGGGACAGTGCAAACAGTACTCAAAGACAGGGAGAGCAAGCTCTACATTACTCTCTTGGCACTTTGGATGTGGGACATACAGCGAGATGTTTGCTGCTTTTACATTTGGCTGTTGGGATATTTACAGCACAAAGATATCCAGTTGATTTGAAGCAGTTCCGAGAAAGTCTAAGCATAATCCTCACTTTTCCCTCCTGGCACTTTCCATGTGGGAGATATAGCAGGATGTATATTGGTTTTAGGAACTGTCCCCGGACAGTGTGGGCAGAAGAGTTCCTGGCTCCTTGAATGCCGTTTCTGGAGACACTGCGATCAATGTGGGAGATATGTCAAGATGTGTGTTGGTTTTGAGGACGGCTTTCTGGAGATTCTTAGCAAAGAGGTCACAGGGATAATCAGAGCAATTCTCAGAGACACTGAGACCAAGGTCGACATATCCTCCTGGCACTTTCCCTGTAGGAGACACTGCAAGACGTTTCTGTATATTGGGCACAGCGCTCTGCAGGGTGTTAGCAGAGACTTTCCCGGGACAGTGAAACCCTATATCAGAGACACTGAGAAGAAGCCCCAATGTTCACTCCAGGCACTTTCAGTGTGGGTGCCTTCTCCACGTGGTTCCTGGTTTCACTGCAGCTCTGAAGAGAATGTTAGCAAAGAGGTAATCGGGACAGTGCAAACAGTACTCAAAGACAGGGAGAGCAAGCTCTCTCTTGGCACTTTGGATGTGGGACATACAGCGAGATGTTTGCTGCTTTTACATTTGGCTGTTGGGAGATTTACAGCACAAAGATATCTAATTGATTTGAAGCAGTTCAGAGAAAGTCTAAGCATAATCCTGACTTTTCCCTCCTGGCACTTTCCCTGTAGGAGATACCGCAAGACGTTTCTGTATATTGGGCACAGCTCTCCAGGGTGTTAGCAGAGACTTTCCCGGGACAGTGAAACCCCATATCAGAGACACTGAGAAGAAGCCCCAACGTTCCTTCCAGGCACTTTCAGTGTGGGTGCCTTCTCCACGTGGTTCCTGGTTTCACTGCAGCTCTGAAGAGAATGTTAGCAAAGAGGTAATCGGGACAGTGCAAACAGTACTCAAAGACAGGGAGAGCAAGCTCTACATTACTCTCTTGGCACTTTGGATGTGGGACATACAGCGAGATGTTTGCTGCTTTTGCGTTTGGCTGTTGGGAGATTTACATCACAAAGATATCCAGTTGATTTGAAGCAGTTCCGAGAAAGTCTAAGCATAATCCTCACTTTTCCCTCCTGGCACTTTCCATGTGGGAGATATAGCAGGATGTATATTGGTTTTAGGAACTGTCCCCGGACAGTGTGGGCAGAAAAGTTCCTAGCTCCTTGAATGCCGTTTCTGGAGACAGTGCGATCAATGTGGGAGATATGTCAAGATGTGTGTTGGTTTTGAGGACGGCTTTCTGGAGATTCTTAGCAAAGAGGTCACAGGGATAATCAGAGCAATTCTCAGAGACACTGAGACCAAGGTCGACATATCCTCCTGGCACTTTCCCTGTAGGAGACACTGCAAGACGTTTCTGTATATTGGGCACAGCGCTCTGCAGGGTGTTAGCAGAGACTTTCCCGGGACAGTGAAACCCTATATCAGAGACACTGAGAAGAAGCCCCAATGTTCCCTCCAGGCACTTTCAGTGTGGGTGCCTTCTCCACGTGGTTCCTGGTTTCACTGCAGCTCTGAAGAGAATGTTAGCAAAGAGGTAATCGGGACAGTGCAAACAGTACTCAAAGACAGGGAGAGCAAGCTCTCTCTTGGCACTTTGGATGTGGGACATACAGCGAGATGTTTGCTGCTTTTACGTTTGGCTGTTGGGAGATTTACAGCACAAAGATATCTAGTTGATTTGAAGCAGTTCCGAGAAAGTCTAAACATAATCCTCACTTTTCCCTCCTGGCACTTTCCCTGTAGGGGATACCGCAAGACGTTTCTGTATATTGGGCACAGCGCTCTGCAGGGTGTTAGCAGAGACTTTCCCGGGACAGTGAAACCCTATATCAGAGACACTGAGAAGACGCCCCAACGTTCCTGCCAGGCATTTTCAGTGTGGGTGCCTTCTCCACGTGGTTCCTGGTTTCACTGCAGCTCTGAAGAGAGTGTTAGCAAAGAGGTAATCGGGACAGTGCAAACAGTACTCAAAGACAGGGAGAGCAAGCTCTACATTACTCTCTTGGCACTTTGGATGTGGGACATACAGCGAGATGTTTGCTGCTTTTACATTTGGCTGTTGGGAGATTTACAGCACAAAGATATCCAGTTGATTTGAAGCAGTTCCAAGAAAGTCTAAGCATAATCCTCACTTTTCCCTCCTGGCACTTTCCATGTGGGAGATATAGCAGGATGTATATTGCTTTTAAGAAACTGTCCCCGGACAGTGTGGTCAGAAAGTTCCTGTCTCGTTGAATGCCGTTTCTGGAGACACTGCGATAAATATGGGAGATATGTCAAGATGTGTGTTGGTTTTGAGGACGGCTTTCTGGAGAGTCTTAGCAAAGAGGTCACAGGGATAATCAGAGCAATTGTCAGAGACACTGAGAACAAGGTCGACATATCCTCCTGGCACTTTCCCTGTAGGAGACACTGCAAGACGTTTCTGTATATTGGGCACAGCGCTCTGCAGGGTGTTAGCAGAGACTTTCCCGGGACAGTGAAACCCTATATCAGAGACACTGAGAAGAAGCCCCAATGTTCCCTCCAGGCACTTTCAGTGTGGGTGCCTTCTCCACGTGGTTCCTGGTTTCACTGCAGCTCTGAAGAGAATGTTAGCAAAGAGGTAATCGGGACAGTGCAAACAGTACTCAAAGACAGGGAGAGCAAGCTCTCTCTTGGCACTTTGGATGTGGGACATACAGCGAGATGTTTGCTGCTTTTACATTTGGCTGTTGGGAGATTTACAGCACAAAGATATCCAGTTGATTTGAAGCAGTTCCGAGAAAGTCTAAGCATAATCCTCACTTTTCCCTCCTGGCACTTTCCCTGTAGGAGATACCGCAAGACGTTTCTGTATATTGGGCACAGCGCTCTGCAGGGTGTTAGCAGAGACTTTCCCGGGACAGTGAAACCCCATATCAGAGACACTGAGAAGAAGCCCCAACGTTCCTTCCAGGCATTTTCAGTGTGGGTGCCTTCTCCACGTGGTTCCTGGTTTCACTGCAGCTCTGAAGAGAATGTTAGCAAAGAGGTAATCGGGACAGTGCAAACAGTACTCAAAGACAGGGAGAGCAAGCTCTCTCTTGGCACTTTGGATGTGGGACATAGAGCGAGATGTTTGCTGCTTTTACATTTGGCTGTTGGGAGATTTACAGCACAAGGATATCTAGTTGATTTGAAGCAGTTCCGAGAAAGTCTAAGCATAATCCTCACTTTTCCCTCTTCGCACTTTCCCTGTAGGGGATACCGCAAGACGTTTCTGTATATTGGGCACAGCGCTCTGCAGGGTGTTAGCAGAGACTTTCCCGAGACAGTGAAACCCCATATCAGAGACACTGAGAAGAAGCCCCAACGTTCCTTCCAGGCATTTTCAGTGTGGGTGCCTTCTCCACGTGGTTCCTGGTTTCACTGCAGCTCTGAAGAGAATGTTAGCAAAGAGGTAATCGGGACAGTGCAAACAGTACTCAAAGACAGGGAGAGCAAGCTCTACATTACTCTCTTGGCACTTTGGATGTGGGACATACAGCGAGATGTTTGCTGCTTTTACATTTGGCTGTTGGGATATTTACAGCACAAAGATATCCAGTTGATTTGAAGCAGTTCCGAGAAAGTCTAAGCATAATCCTCACTTTTCCCTCCTGGCACTTTCCATGTGGGAGATATAGCAGGATGTATATTGGTTTTAGGAACTGTCCCCGGACAGTGTGGGCAGAAGAGTTCCTGGCTCCTTGAATGCCGTTTCTGGAGACACTGCGATCAATGTGGGAGATATGTCAAGATGTGTGTTGGTTTTGAGGACGGCTTTCTGGAGATTCTTAGCAAAGAGGTCACAGGGATAATCAGAGCAATTCTCAGAGACACTGAGACCAAGGTCGACATATCCTCCTGGCACTTTCCCTGTAGGAGACACTGCAAGACGTTTCTGTATATTGGGCACAGCGCTCTGCAGGGTGTTAGCAGAGACTTTCCCGGGACAGTGAAACCCTATATCAGAGACACTGAGAAGAAGCCCCAATGTTCACTCCAGGCACTTTCAGTGTGGGTGCCTTCTCCACGTGGTTCCTGGTTTCACTGCAGCTCTGAAGAGAATGTTAGCAAAGAGGTAATCGGGACAGTGCAAACAGTACTCAAAGACAGGGAGAGCAAGCTCTACATTACTCTCTTGGCACTTTGGATGTGGGACATACAGCGAGATGTTTGCTGCTTTTGCGTTTGGCTGTTGGGAGATTTACATCACAAAGATATCCAGTTGATTTGAAGCAGTTCCGAGAAAGTCTAAGCATAATCCTCACTTTTCCCTCCTGGCACTTTCCATGTGGGAGATATAGCAGGATGTATATTGGTTTTAGGAACTGTCCCCGGACAGTGTGGGCAGAAAAGTTCCTAGCTCCTTGAATGCCGTTTCTGGAGACAGTGCGATCAATGTGGGAGATATGTCAAGATGTGTGTTGGTTTTGAGGACGGCTTTCTGGAGATTCTTAGCAAAGAGGTCACAGGGATAATCAGAGCAATTCTCAGAGACACTGAGACCAAGGTCGACATATCCTCCTGGCACTTTCCCTGTAGGAGACACTGCAAGACGTTTCTGTATATTGGGCACAGCGCTCTGCAGGGTGTTAGCAGAGACTTTCCCGGGACAGTGAAACCCTATATCAGAGACACTGAGAAGAAGCCCCAATGTTCCCTCCAGGCACTTTCAGTGTGGGTGCCTTCTCCACGTGGTTCCTGGTTTCACTGCAGCTCTGAAGAGAATGTTAGCAAAGAGGTAATCGGGACAGTGCAAACAGTACTCAAAGACAGGGAGAGCAAGCTCTCTCTTGGCACTTTGGATGTGGGACATACAGCGAGATGTTTGCTGCTTTTACGTTTGGCTGTTGGGAGATTTACAGCACAAAGATATCTAGTTGATTTGAAGCAGTTCCGAGAAAGTCTAAACATAATCCTCACTTTTCCCTCCTGGCACTTTCCCTGTAGGGGATACCGCAAGACGTTTCTGTATATTGGGCACAGCGCTCTGCAGGGTGTTAGCAGAGACTTTCCCGGGACAGTGAAACCCTATATCAGAGACACTGAGAAGACGCCCCAACGTTCCTGCCAGGCATTTTCAGTGTGGGTGCCTTCTCCACGTGGTTCCTGGTTTCACTGCAGCTCTGAAGAGAGTGTTAGCAAAGAGGTAATCGGGACAGTGCAAACAGTACTCAAAGACAGGGAGAGCAAGCTCTACATTACTCTCTTGGCACTTTGGATGTGGGACATACAGCGAGATGTTTGCTGCTTTTACATTTGGCTGTTGGGAGATTTACAGCACAAAGATATCCAGTTGATTTGAAGCAGTTCCAAGAAAGTCTAAGCATAATCCTCACTTTTCCCTCCTGGCACTTTCCATGTGGGAGATATAGCAGGATGTATATTGCTTTTAAGAAACTGTCCCCGGACAGTGTGGTCAGAAAGTTCCTGTCTCGTTGAATGCCGTTTCTGGAGACACTGCGATAAATATGGGAGATATGTCAAGATGTGTGTTGGTTTTGAGGACGGCTTTCTGGAGAGTCTTAGCAAAGAGGTCACAGGGATAATCAGAGCAATTGTCAGAGACACTGAGAACAAGGTCGACATATCCTCCTGGCACTTTCCCTGTAGGAGACACTGCAAGACGTTTCTGTATATTGGGCACAGCGCTCTGCAGGGTGTTAGCAGAGACTTTCCCGGGACAGTGAAACCCTATATCAGAGACACTGAGAAGAAGCCCCAATGTTCCCTCCAGGCACTTTCAGTGTGGGTGCCTTCTCCACGTGGTTCCTGGTTTCACTGCAGCTCTGAAGAGAATGTTAGCAAAGAGGTAATCGGGACAGTGCAAACAGTACTCAAAGACAGGGAGAGCAAGCTCTCTCTTGGCACTTTGGATGTGGGACATACAGCGAGATGTTTGCTGCTTTTACATTTGGCTGTTGGGAGATTTACAGCACAAAGATATCCAGTTGATTTGAAGCAGTTCCGAGAAAGTCTAAGCATAATCCTCACTTTTCCCTCCTGGCACTTTCCCTGTAGGAGATACCGCAAGACGTTTCTGTATATTGGGCACAGCGCTCTGCAGGGTGTTAGCAGAGACTTTCCCGGGACAGTGAAACCCCATATCAGAGACACTGAGAAGAAGCCCCAACGTTCCTTCCAGGCATTTTCAGTGTGGGTGCCTTCTCCACGTGGTTCCTGGTTTCACTGCAGCTCTGAAGAGAATGTTAGCAAAGAGGTAATCGGGACAGTGCAAACAGTACTCAAAGACAGGGAGAGCAAGCTCTCTCTTGGCACTTTGGATGTGGGACATAGAGCGAGATGTTTGCTGCTTTTACATTTGGCTGTTGGGAGATTTACAGCACAAGGATATCTAGTTGATTTGAAGCAGTTCCGAGAAAGTCTAAGCATAATCCTCACTTTTCCCTCTTCGCACTTTCCCTGTAGGGGATACCGCAAGACGTTTCTGTATATTGGGCACAGCGCTCTGCAGGGTGTTAGCAGAGACTTTCCCGAGACAGTGAAACCCCATATCAGAGACACTGAGAAGAAGCCCCAACGTTCCTTCCAGGCATTTTCAGTGTGGGTGCCTTCTCCACGTGGTTCCTGGTTTCACTGCAGCTCTGAAGAGAATGTTAGCAAAGAGGTAATCGGGACAGTGCAAACAGTACTCAAAGACAGGGAGAGCAAGCTCTACATTACTCTCTTGGCACTTTGGATGTGGGACATACAGCGAGATGTTTGCTGCTTTTACATTTGGCTGTTGGGATATTTACAGCACAAAGATATCCAGTTGATTTGAAGCAGTTCCGAGAAAGTCTAAGCATAATCCTCACTTTTCCCTCCTGGCACTTTCCATGTGGGAGATATAGCAGGATGTATATTGGTTTTAGGAACTGTCCCCGGACAGTGTGGGCAGAAGAGTTCCTGGCTCCTTGAATGCCGTTTCTGGAGACACTGCGATCAATGTGGGAGATATGTCAAGATGTGTGTTGGTTTTGAGGACGGCTTTCTGGAGATTCTTAGCAAAGAGGTCACAGGGATAATCAGAGCAATTCTCAGAGACACTGAGACCAAGGTCGACATATCCTCCTGGCACTTTCCCTGTAGGAGACACTGCAAGACGTTTCTGTATATTGGGCACAGCGCTCTGCAGGGTGTTAGCAGAGACTTTCCCGGGACAGTGAAACCCTATATCAGAGACACTGAGAAGAAGCCCCAATGTTCACTCCAGGCACTTTCAGTGTGGGTGCCTTCTCCACGTGGTTCCTGGTTTCACTGCAGCTCTGAAGAGAATGTTAGCAAAGAGGTAATCGGGACAGTGCAAACAGTACTCAAAGACAGGGAGAGCAAGCTCTCTCTTGGCACTTTGGATGTGGGACATACAGCGAGATGTTTGCTGCTTTTACATTTGGCTGTTGGGAGATTTACAGCACAAAGATATCTAATTGATTTGAAGCAGTTCAGAGAAAGTCTAAGCATAATCCCTACTTTTCCCTCCTGGCACTTTCCCTGTACGGGATACCGCAAGACGTTTCTGTATATTGGGCACAGCTCTGCAGGGTGTTAGCAGAGACTTTCCCGGGACAGTGAAACCCCATATCAGAGACACTGAGAAGAAGCCCCAACGTTCCTTACCAGGCACTTTCAGTGTGGGTGCCTTCTCCACGTGGTTCCTGGTTTCACTGCAGCTCTGAAGAGAATGTTAGCAAAGAGGTAATCGGGACAGTGCAAACAGTACTCAAAGACAGGGAGAGCAAGCTCTACATTACTCTCTTGGCACTTTGGATGTGGGACATACAGCGAGATGTTTGCTGCTTTTGCGTTTGGCTGTTGGGAGATTTACATCACAAAGATATCCAGTTGATTTGAAGCAGTTCCGAGAAAGTCTAAGCATAATCCTCACTTTTCCCTCCTGGCACTTTCCATGTGGGAGATATAGCAGGATGTATATTGGTTTTAGGAACTGTCCCCGGACAGTGTGGGCAGAAAAGTTCCTAGCTCCTTGAATGCCGTTTCTGGAGACAGTGCGATCAATGTGGGAGATATGTCAAGATGTGTGTTGGTTTTGAGGACGGCTTTCTGGAGATTCTTAGCAAAGAGGTCACAGGGATAATCAGAGCAATTCTCAGAGACACTGAGACCAAGGTCGACATATCCTCCTGGCACTTTCCCTGTAGGAGACACTGCAAGACGTTTCTGTATATTGGGCACAGCGCTCTGCAGGGTGTTAGCAGAGACTTTCCCGGGACAGTGAAACCCTATATCAGAGACACTGAGAAGAAGCCCCAATGTTCCCTCCAGGCACTTTCAGTGTGGGTGCCTTCTCCACGTGGTTCCTGGTTTCACTGCAGCTCTGAAGAGAATGTTAGCAAAGAGGTAATCGGGACAGTGCAAACAGTACTCAAAGACAGGGAGAGCAAGCTCTCTCTTGGCACTTTGGATGTGGGACATACAGCGAGATGTTTGCTGCTTTTACGTTTGGCTGTTGGGAGATTTACAGCACAAAGATATCTAGTTGATTTGAAGCAGTTCCGAGAAAGTCTAAGCATAATCCTCACTTTTCCCTCCTGGCACTTTCCCTGTAGGAGATACCGCAAGACGTTTCTGTATATTGGGCACAGCGCTCTGCAGGGTGTTAGCAGAGACTTTCCCGGGACAGTGAAACCCCATATCAGAGACACTGAGAAGAAGCCCCAACGTTCCTTCCACGCATTTTCAGTGTGGGTGCCTTCTCCACGTGGTTCCTGGTTTCACTGCAGCTCTGAAGAGAATGTTAGCAAAGAGGTAATCGGGACAGTGCAAACAGTACTCAAAGACAGGGAGAGCAAGCTCTCTCTTGGCACTTTGGATGTGGGACATACAGCGAGATGTTTGCTGCTTTTACATTTGGCTGTTGGGAGATTTACAGCACAAAGATATCTAGTTGATTTGAAGCAGTTCCGAGAAAGTCTAAGCATAATCCTCACTTTTCCCTCCTGGCACTTTCCCTGTAGGAGATACCGCAAGACGTTTCTGTATATTGGGCACAGCGCTCTGCAGGGTGTTAGCAGAGACTTTCCCGGGACAGTGAAACCCCATATCAGAGACACTGAGAAGAAGCCCCAACGTTCCTTCCAGGCATTTTCAGTGTGTGTGCCTTCTCCACGTGGTTCCTGGTTTCACTGCAGCTCTGAAGAGAATGTTAGCAAAGAGGTAATCGGGACAGTGCAAACAGTACTCAAAGACAGGGAGAGCAAGCTCTACATTACTCTCTTGGCACTTTGGATGTGGGACATACAGCGAGATGTTTGCTGCTCTTGCGTTTGGCTGTTGGGAGATTTACATCACAAAGATATCCAGTTGATTTGAAGCAGTTCCGAGAAAGTCTAAGCATAATCCTCACTTTTCCCTCCTGGCACTTTCCATGTGGGAGATATAGCAGGATGTATATTGGTTTTAAGGAACTGTCCCCGGACAGTGTGGGCAGAAAAGTTCCTGGCTCCTTGAATGCCGTTTCTGGAGACACTGCGATCAATGTGGGAGATATGTCAAGATGTGTGTTGGTTTTGAGGACGGCTTTCTGGAGAGTCTTAGCAAAAAGGTCACAGGGATAATCAGAGCAGTTCTCAGAGACACTGAGACCAAGCTCCACAATTCCCTCCTGGCACTTTCCCTGTAGGAGATACCGCAAGACGTTTTCTTTAGAAAAAGGCATATTTTTCCCTGCTGGCTCTTTGGGCTTGGGACCAACCTCCAGACATATGGCCATTTTTGTGCCTGGCGTGATGCCATGTGGGAAAGGGTGGTTTTGAGGCTGAAGGCAGCAGGAAAGCCTGCAGCCCCCAGGTGTGTGGGGCTACGCAAGCGGATCGCAAATAGCTTTAGTACAAGGCATAGTTTTCCCTGCTGGCTCTTTGGGCGTGGGACCAACCTGCAGACATATGGCCATTTTTGGGCCTGGCGCGGGGCCAAGTGGGAAAGGGTGGTTTTGAGGCTGAAGGCAGCAGGAAAGCCTGCAGCCCACAGGTCTGTGGGGCTATGCAAGCGGTTCCCAAAGAGCTTTAGAACAAGGCATAGTTTTCCCTGCTGGCTATTTGGGCGTGGGATAGGTCTCCAGACATATGGCCATTTTTGGGCCTGGCGCGGGGCCAAGTGGGAAAGGGTGGTTTTGAGGCTGAAGGCCGCAGGAAAGCCTGCAGCCCCCAGGTGTGTGGGGCTACGCAAGCGGTTCCCAAAGAGCTTTAGAACAAGGCATAGTTTTCCCTGCTGGCTCTTTGAGCGTGGGACCAATCTCCAGACATATGGCCATTTCTGGGCCTGGCACGGGGCCAAGTGGGAAAGGGTGGTTTTGAGGCTGAAGGCAGCAGGAAAGCCTGCAGCCCGCAGGTCTGTGGGGCTACGCAAGCGGTTCCCAAAGAGCTTTAGAACAAGGCATAGTTTTCCCTGCTGGCTCTTTGGGCGTGGGACCAGTCTCCAGACATATGGCCATTTTTGTGCCTGGCGTGACGCCATGTGGGAAAGGGTGGTTTTGAGGCTGAAGGCAGCAGGAAAGCCTGCAGCCCCCAGGTCTGTGGGGCTACGCAAGCCGTTCCCAAAGAGCTTTAGAACAAGGCATCATTTTCCCTGCTGGCTCTTTGGGTGTGGGACCAACCTCCAGATATATGGCCATTTTTGCGCCTGGCGTGGGGCCAAGTGGGAAAGGGTGGTTTTGAGGCTGAAGGCAGCAGGAAAGCCTGCAGCCCCCCCAGGTGTGTGGGTCTACGCAAGCGGTTCCCAAAGAGCTTTAGAACAAGGCATAATTTTCCCTGCTGGCTCTTTGGGCGTGGGATAGGTCTCCAGACATATGGCCATTTTTGGGCCTGGTGCGGGGCCAAGTGGGAAAGGGTGGTTTTGAGGCTGAAGGCAGCAGGAAAGCCTGCAGCCCCCAGGTGTGTGGGGCTACGCAAGCGGTTCCCAAAGAGCTTTAGAACAAGGCATACTTTTCCCTGCTGGCTCTTTGGGTGTGGGACCAGTCTCCAGACATATGGCCATTTTTGGGCCTGGCGCGGCGCCATGTGGGAAAGGGTCGTTTTGAGGCTGAAGAGAGCAGGAAAGCCTGCAGCCCCCAGGTGTGTGGGGCTACGCAAGCGGTTCCCAAAGAGCTTTAGAACAAGGCATAGTTTTCCCTGCTGGCTCTTTGGGCGTGGGACCAGTCTCCAGACATATGGCCATTTCTGGGCCTGGCTTGGCGCCATGTGGGAAAGGGTGGTTTTGAGGCTGAAGGCAGCAGGAAAGACTGCAGCCCCCAGTTTGTGTGGGGCTACGCAAGCGGTTCCCAAAGAGCTTTAGAACAAGGCATAGTTTTCCCTGCTGGCTCTTTGGGCGTGGGACCAACCTCCAGACATATGGCCATTTTTGTGCCTGGCGTGACGCCATGTGGGAAAGGGTGGTTTTGAGGCTGAAGGCAGCAGGAAAGCCTGCAGCCCCCAGGTGTGTGAGGCTACGCAAGCGGTTCCCAAAGAGCTTTAGAACAAGGCATAGTTTTCCCTGCTGGCTCTTTGGGCGTGGGACCAACCTCCAGACATATGGCCATTTTTGTGCCTGGCGTGACGCCATGTGGGAAAGGGTGGTTTTGAGGCTGAAGGTTCCAGAAAAGCCTGGAGCCCCCAGGTCTTTGGGGCTACGCAAGCGGTTCCCAAAGAGCTTTAGAACAAGGCATAGTTTTCCCTGCTGGCTCTTTCGGCGTGGGAACAACCTCCAGACATATGGCCATTTTTGTGCCTGGCGTGGGGCCAAGTGGGAAAGGGTGGTTTTGAGGCTGAAGGAAGCAGGAAAGCCTGCACCCCCCAGGTCTGTGGGGCTACGCAAGCGGTTCCCAAAGAGCTTTATAATAAGGCATAGTTTTCCCTGCTGGTTCTTTGGGCGTGGAACCAATCTCCAGATATATGGCCATTTTTGGGCCTGGCGTGACGCCATGTAGGAAAGGGTGGTTTTGAGGCTGAAGGTGCCAGAAAAGCCTGCAGCCCCCAGGTCTGTGGGGCTACGCAAGCGGTTCGCAAAGAGCTTTAGAACAAGGCATAGTTTTCCCTGCTGGCTCTTTGGGCGTGGGACCAGTCTCCAGACATATGGCCATTTTTGTGCCTGGCGCGGGGCCAAGTGGGAAAGGGTAGTTTTGAGGCTGAAGGCAGCAGGAAAGCCTGCAGCCCCCAGGTGTGTGGGGCTACGCAAGCGGTTCCCAAAGAGCTTTAGTACAAGGCATAGTTTTCCCTGCTGGCTCTTTCGGTGTAGGACCAAGCTCCAGACATAGGGCCATTTTTGTGCCTGGCGTGACGCCATGTGGGAAAGGGTGGTTTTGAGGCTGAAGGCAGCAGGAAAGCCTGGAGCCCGCAGGTCTGTGGGGCCACGCAAGCGGTTCCCAAAGAGCTTTAGAACAAGGCATAATTTTCCCTGCTGGTTCTTTGGGCGTGGAACCAATCTCCAGATATATGGCCATTTTTGTGCCTGGCGCGGCGCCATATGGGAAAGGGTGGTTTTGAGGCTGAAGGCAGCAGGAAAGCCTGCAGCCCCCAGTTTGTGTGGGGCTACGCAAGCGGTTCCCAAAGAGCTTTAGAACAAGGCATAGTTTTCCCTGCTGGCTCTTTGGGCGTGGGACCAGTCTCCAGACATATGGGCATTTTTGGGCCTGGCGCGGCGCCATGTGGGAAAGTGTGGTTTTGAGGCTGAAGGCAGCAGGAAAGCCTGCAGCCCCCAGGTGTGTGGGGCTACGCAAGCGGTTCCCAAGGAGCTTTACAATAAGGCATCGTTTTCCCTGCTGGCTCTTTGGGCGTGGAAAAAATCTCCAGATATATGGCCATTTTTGGGCCTGGCGCGGCGCCAAGTGGGAAAGGGTCGTTTTGAGGCAGAAGGATGCAGGAAAGCCTGCAGCCCCCAGGTCTGTGGGGATACGCAAGTGGTTCCCAAAGAACTTTAGAACAAGGCATAGTTTTCCCTGCTGGCTCTTTGGGCGTGAGACCAGTCGCCAGACATATGGCCATTTTTGGGCCTGGCGCGGGGCCAAGTGGGAAAGGGTGGTTTTGAGGCTGAAGGCAGCAGGAAAGCCTGCAGCCCCCAGGTGTGTGGGGCTACGCAAGCGGTTCCCAAAGAGCTTTAGAACAAGGCATAGTTTTCCCTGCTGGCTCTTTGGGCGTGGGACCAATCTCTAGACATATGGCCATTTTTGGGCCTGGCGAGGCGCCAAGTGGGAAAGGGTGCTTTTGAGGCTGAAGGCAGCAGTAAAGCCTGCAGCCCGCAGGTGTGTGGGGCTACGCAAGCGGTTCCCAAAGAGCTTTAGAACAAGGCATAGTTTTCCCTGCTGGCTCTTTGGGCGTGGGACCAACCTCCAGACATATGGCCATTTTTGGGCCTGGCGCGGGGCCAAGTGGGAAAGGGTGGTTTTGAGGCTGAAGGTGCCAGGAAAGCCTGCAGCCACCAGGTGTGTGGGGCTACGCAAGCCGTTCCCAAAGAGCTTTAGAAAAAGGCATAGTTTTCCCTGCTGGCTCTTTCGGTGTAGGACCAATCTCCAGACATATGGCCATTTTTGTGCCTGGCGCAGCGCCAAGTGGGAAAGGGTGGTTTTGAGGCTGAAAGCGCGAGAAAAGCCTGCAGCCCCCAGGTGTGTGGGGCTACGCAAGCGGTTCCCAAAGAGCTTTAGAACAAGGCACAGTTTTCCCTGCTGGCTCTTTGGGCGTGGGACCAGTCTCCAGACATATGGCCATTTTTGGGCCTGGCGCGGCGCCAAGTGGGAAAGTGTGATTTTGAGGCTGAAGGCAGCAGGAAAGCTTGCAGACCCCAGGTGTGTGGGGCCACGCAAGCGGTTCCCAAGGAGCTTTAGAATAAGGCACAGTTTTCCCTGCTGGCTCTTTGGGCGTGGGACCAGTCTCCAGACATATGGCCATTTTTGGGCCTGGCGCGGGGCCAAGTGGGAAAGGGTGGTTTTGAGGCTGAAGGCAGCAGGAAAGCCTGTAGCCCCCAGGTGTGTGGGGCTACGCAAGCGGTTCCCAAAGAGCTTTAGAACAAGGCATAGTTTTCCCTGCTGGCTCTTTGGGCGTGGGACCAGTCTCCAGACATATGGCCATTTTTGGGCCTGGCACGGCGCCATGTGGGAAAGGGTGGTTTTGAGGCTGAAGGCAGCAGGAAAGCCTGCAGCCCCCAGGTGTGTGGGTCTACGCAAGCGGTTCCCAAAGAGCTTTAGAACAAGGCATAGTTTTCCCTGCTGGCTCCTTGGGCGTGGGACCAGTCTCCAGACATATGGCCATTTTTGTGCCTGGCGCGGCGCCAAGTGGAAAAGGGTGGTTTTGAGGCTGAAGGCAGCAGGAAAGCCTGCAGCCCCCAGGTGTGTGGGGCTACGCAAGCGGTTCCCAAAGAGCTTTAGAACAAGGCATAGTTTTCCCTGCTGGCTCTTTGGGCGTGGGACCAGTCTCCAGACATATGGCCATTTTTGGGCCTGCCGTGGCGCCATGTGGGAAAGGGTGGTTTTGAGGCTGAAGGCAGCAGGAAAGCCTGCAGCCCCCAGGTGTGTGGGGCTACGCAAGCGGTTCCCAAAGAGCTTTAGAACAAGGCATAGTTTTCCCTGCTGGCTCTTTGGGCGTGGCACCAGTCTCCAGACATATGGCCATTTTTGTGCCTGGCGCAGCGCCAAGTGGGAAAGGGTGGTTTTGAGGCTGAAAGCACGAGAAAATCCTGCAGCCCCCAGTTTGTGTGGGGCTACGCAAGCGGTTCCCAAAGAGCTTTAGAACAAGGCATAGTTTTCCCTGCTGGCTCTTTGGGCGTGGGACCAGTCTCCAGACATATGGCCATTTTTGTGCCTGGCGCGGCGCCAAGTGGGAAAGTGTGATTTTGAGGCTGAAGGCAGCAGGAAAGCTTGCAGACCCCAGGTGTGTGGGGCCACGCAAGCGGTTCCCAAAGAGCTTTAGAACAAGGCATAGTTTTCCCTGCTGGCTCTTTGGGCGTGGGACCAACCTCCAGACATATGGCCATTTTTGGGCCTGGCGTGGCGCCAAGTGGGAAAGGGTGGTTTTGAGGCTGAAGGATGCAGGAAAGCCTGCAGCCCCCAGGTGTGTGGGGCTACGCAAGCGGTTCCCAAAGAGCTTTAGAACAAGGCATAGTTTTCCCTGCTGGCTCTTTGGGCGTGGGACCAGTCTCCAGACATATGGCCATTTTTGGGCCTGGATCGGCGCCATGTGGGAAAGGGTGGTTTTGAGGCTGAAGGTGCCAGAAAATCCTGCAGCCCCACTGGTCTGTGGGGCTACGCAAGCGGTTCCCAAAGAGCTTTAGAACAAGGCACAGTTTTCCCTGCTGGCTCTTTGGGCGTGGAAAAAATCTCCAGATATATGGCCATTTTTGGGCCTGGCGCGGGGCCAAGTGGGAAAGGGTGGTTTTGAGGCTGAAGGCAGCAGGAAAGCCTGCAGCCCCCAGGTGTGTGGGGCTACGCAAGCGGTTCCCAAAGAGCTTTAGAACAAGGCATAGTTTTCCCTGCTGGCTCTTTGGGCGTGGGACCAATCTCTAGACATATGGCCATTTTTGGGCCTGGCGAGGCGCCAAGTGGGAAAGGGTGGTTTTGAGGCTGAAGGCAGCAGTAAAGCCTGCAGCCCCCAGGTGTGTGGGGCTACGCAAGCGGTTCCCAAAGAGCTTTAGAACAAGGCATAGTTTTCCCTGCTGGCTCTTTGGGCGTGGGACCAACCTCCAGACATATGGCCATTTTTGGGCCTGGCGCGGGGCCAAGTGGGAAAGGGTGGTTTTGAGGCTGAAAGTGCCAGGAAAGCCTGCAGCCACCAGGTGTGTGGGGCTACGCAAGCCGTTCCCAAAGAGCTTTAGAAAAAGGCATAGTTTTCCCTGCTGGCTCTTTCGGTGTAGGACCAATCTCCAGACATATGGCCATTTTTGTGCCTGGCGCAGCGCCAAGTGGGAAAGGGTGGTTTTGAGGCTGAAAGCGCGAGAAAAGCCTGCAGCCCCCAGGTGTGTGGGGCTACGCAAGCGGTTTGCAAAGAGCTTTAGAACAAGGCATAGTTTTCCCTGCTGGCTCTTTGGGCGTGGGACCAGTCTCCAGACATATGGCCATTTTTGGGCCTGGCGCGGCGCCAAGTGGGAAAGTGTGATTTTGAGGCTGAAGGCAGCAGGAAAGCTTGCAGACCCCAGGTGTGTGGGGCCACGCAAGCGGTTCCCAAGGAGCTTTAGAATAAGGCACAGTTTTCCCTGCTGGCTCTTTGGGCGTGGGACCAGTCTCCAGACATATGGCCATTTTTGTGCCTGGCGCGGGGCCAAGTGGGAAAGGGTGGTTTTGAGGCTGAAGGCAGCAGGAAAGCCTGTAGCCCCCAGGTCTGTGGGGCTACGCAAGCGGTTCCCAAAGAGCTTTAGAACAAGGCATAGTTTTCCCTGCTGGCTCTTTGGGCGTGGGACCAGTCTCCAGACATATGGCCATTTTTGGGCCTGGCGCGGCGCCATGTGGGAAAGGGTGGTTTTGAGGCTGAAAGCACGAGAAAAGCCTGCAGCCCCCAGTTTGTGTGGGGCTACGCAAGCGGTTCCCAAAGAGCTTTAGAACAAGGCATAGTTTTCCCTGCTGGCTCTTTGGGCGTGGGACCAGTCTCCAGACATATGGCCATTTTTGTGCCTGGCGCGGCGCCAAGTGGGAAAGTGTGATTTTGAGGCTGAAGGCAGCAGGAAAGCTTGCAGACCCCAGGTGTGTGGGGCCACGCAAGCGGTTCCCAAGGAGCTTTAGAATAAGGCATAGTTTTCCCTGCTGGCTCTTTGGGCGTGGGACCAGTCTCCAGACATATGGCCATTTTTGGGCCTGGCGTGGCGCCAAGTGGGAAAGGGTGGTTTTGAGGCTGAAGGATGCAGGAAAGCCTGCAGCCCCCAGGTGTGTGGGGCTACGCAAGCGGTTCCCAAAGAGCTTTAGAACAAGGCATAGTTTTCCCTGCTGGCTCTTTGGGCGTGGGACCAGTCTCCAGACATATGGCCATTTTTGGGCCTGGAGCGGCGCCATGTGGGAAAGGGTGGTTTTGAGGCTGAAGGTGCCAGAAAATCCTGCAGCCCCCAGGTCTGTGGGGCTACGCAAGCGGTTCCCAAAGAGCTTTAGAACAAGGCACAGTTTTCACTGCTGGCTCTTTGGGCGTGGGACCAACCTCCAGACATATGGCCATTTTTGAGCCTGGCGTGGCGCCAAGTGGGAAAGGGTGGTTTTGAGGCTGAAGGCAGCAGGAAAGCCTGCAGCTCCCAGGTGTGTGGGGCTACGCAAGCGGTTCCCAAAGAGCTTTAGAACAAGGCATAGTTTTCCCTGCTGGCTCTTTGGGCGTGGGACCAATCTCTAGACATATGGCCATTTTTGGGCCTGGCGAGGCGCCAAGTGGGAAAGGGTGGTTTTGAGGCTGAAGGCAGCAGTAAAGCCTGCAGCCCCCAGGTGTGTGGGGCTACGCAAGCGGTTCCCAAAGAGCTTTAGAACAAGGCATAGTTTTCCCTGCTGGCTCTTTGGGCGTGGGACCAACCTCCAGACATATGGCCATTTTTGGGCCTGGCGCGGGGCCAAGTGGGAAAGGGTGGTTTTGAGGCTGAAAGTGCCAGGAAAGCCTGCAGCCACCAGGTGTGTGGGGCTACGCAAGCCGTTCCCAAAGAGCTTTAGAAAAAGGCATAGTTTTCCCTGCTGGCTCTTTCGGTGTAGGACCAATCTCCAGACATATGGCCATTTTTGTGCCTGGCGCAGCGCCAAGTGGGAAAGGGTGGTTTTGAGGCTGAAAGCGCGAGAAAAGCCTGCAGCCCCCAGGTGTGTGGGGCTACGCAAGCGGTTCCCAAAGAGCTTTAGAACAAGGCATAGTTTTCCCTGCTGGCTCTTTGGGCGTGGGACCAGTCTCCAGACATATGGCCAGTTTTGTGCCTGGCGCAGCGCCAAGTGGGAAAGGGTGGTTTTGAGGCTGAAAGCACGAGAAAAGCCTGCAGCCCCCAGTTTGTGTGGGGCTACGCAAGCGGTTCCCAAAGAGCTTTAGAACAAGGCATAGTTTTCCCTGCTGGCTCTTTGGGCGTGGGACCAGTCTCCAGACATATGGCCATTTTTGTGCCTGGCGCGGCGCCAAGTGGGAAAGTGTGATTTTGAGGCTGAAGGCAGCAGGAAAGCTTGCAGACCCCAGGTGTGTGGGGCCACGCAAGCGGTTCCCAAGGAGCTTTAGAATAAGGCATAGTTTTCCCTGCTGGCTCTTTGGGCGTGGGACCAGTCTCCAGACATATGGCCATTTTTGGGCCTGGCGTGGCGCCAAGTGGGAAAGGGTGGTTTTGAGGCTGAAGGATGCAGGAAAGCCTGCAGCCCCCAGGTGTGTGGGGCTACGCAAGCGGTTCCCAAAGAGCTTTAGAACAAGGCATAGTTTTCCCTGCTGGCTCTTTGGGCGTGGGACCAGTCTCCAGACATATGGCCATTTTTGGGCCTGGAGCGGCGCCATGTGGGAAAGGGTGGTTTTGAGGCTGAAGGTGCCAGAAAATCCTGCAGCCCCCAGGTCTGTGGGGCTACGCAAGCGGTTCCCAAAGAGCTTTAGAACAAGGCACAGTTTTCACTGCTGGCTCTTTGGGCGTGGGACCAACCTCCAGACATATGGCCATTTTTGAGCCTGGCGTGGCGCCAAGTGGGAAAGGGTGGTTTTGAGGCTGAAGGCAGCAGGAAAGCCTGCAGCTCCCAGGTGTGTGGGGCTACGCAAGCAGTTCCCAAAGAGCTTTAGAACAAGGCACAGTTTTCCCTGCTGGCTCTTTGGGCGTGGGACCAGTCTCCAGACATATGGCCATTATTGTGCCTGGCGCAGCGCCAAGTGGGAAAGGGTGGTTTTGAGGCTGAAGGCAGCAGGAAAGCCTGCAGCCCCCAGTTTGTGTGGGGCTACGCAAGCGGTTCCCAAAGAGCTTTAGAACAAGGCATAGTTTTCCCTGCTGGCTCTTTGGGCGTGGGACCAATCTCCAGACATATGGCCATTTTTGGGCCTGGCGCGGCGCCATGTGGGAAAGGGTGGTTTTGAGGCTGAAGGCAGCAGGAAAGCCTGCAGCCCCCAGGTGTGTGGGGCTACGCAAGCAGTTCCCAAAGAGCTTTAGAACAAGGCATAGTTTTCCCTGCTGGCTCTTTGGGCGTGGGACCAACCTCCAGACATATGGCCATTTTTGGGCCTGGCGCGGGGCCAAGTGGGAAAGGGTGGTTTTGAGGCTGAAGGCAGCAGGAAAGCCTGCAGCCCCCAGGTGTGTGGGGCTACGCAAGCGGTTCCCAAAGAGCTTTAGAACAAGGCATAGTTTTCCCTGCTGGCTCTTTGGGCGTGGGACCAGTCTCCAGACATATGGCCATTTTTGGGCCTGGAACGGCGCCATGTGGGAAAGGGTGGTTTTGAGGCTGAAGGTGCCAGAAAATCCTGCAGCCCCCAGGTGTGTGGGGCTACGCAAGCGGTTCCCAAAGAGCTTTAGAACAAGGCACAGTTTTCCCTGCTTGCTCTTTTGGCGTGGGACCAACCTCCAGACATATGGCCATTTTTGAGCCTGGCGTGGCGCCAAGTGGGAAAGGGTGGTTTTGAGGCTGAAGGCAGCAGGAAATCCTGCAGCCCCCAGGTGTGTGGGGCTACGCAAGCAGTTCCCAAAGAGCTTTAGAACAAGGCACAGTTTTCCCAGCTGGCTCTTTGGGCGTGGGACCAGTCTCCAGACATATGGCCATTTTTGTGCCTGGCGCAGCGCCAAGTGGGAAAGGGTGGTTTTGAGGCTGAAAGCGCGAGAAAAGCCTGCAGCCCCCAGTTTGCGTGGGGCTACGCAAGCGGTTCCCAAAGAGCTTTAGAACAAGGCATAGTTTTCCCTGCTGGCTCTTTGGGCGTGGGACCAATCTCCAGACATATGGCCATTTTTGGGCCTGGCGCGGCGCCATGTGGGAAAGGGTGGTTTTGAGGCTGAAGGCAGCAGGAAAGCCTGCAGCCCCCAGGTCTGTGGGGCTACGCAAGCGGTTCCCAAAGAGCTTTAGAACAAGGCATAGTTTTCCCTGCTGGCTCTTTGGGCGTGGGACCAACCTCCAGACATATGGCCATTTTTGGGCCTGGCGCGTGGCCAAGTGGGAAAGGGTGGTTTTTAGGCTGAAGGCAGCAGGAAAGCCTGCAGCCCCCAGGTGTGTGGGGCTACGTAAACGGTTCCCAAAGAGCTTTAGAACAAGGCATAGTTTTCCGTGCTGGCTCTTTGGGCGTGGGACCAGTCTCCAGACATATGGCCATTTTTGTGCCTGGCGTGACGCCATGTGGGAAAGGGTGGTTTTGAGGCTGAAGGTGCCAGAAAAGCCTGCAGCCCCCAGGTGTGTGGGGCTACGCAAGCATTTCCCAAAGAGCTTTAGAACAAGGCATAGTTTTCCCTGCTGGCTCTTTGGGCGTGAGACCAGTCTCCAGACATATGGCCATTTTTGTGCCTGGCGCGGGGCCAAGTGGGAAAGGGTGGTTTTGAGGCTGAAGGCAGCAGGAAAGCCTGCAGCCCGCAGGTGTGTGGGGCTACGCAAGCGGTTCCCAAAGAGCTTTAGAACAAGGCACAGTTTTCCCAGCTGGCTCTTTGGGCGTGGGACCAGTCTCCAGACATATGGCCATTTTTGTGCCTGGCGCAGCGCCAAGTGGGAAAGGGTGGTTTTGAGGCTGAAAGCGCGAGAAAAGCCTGCAGCCCCCAGTTTGCGTGGGGCTACGCAAGCGGTTCCCAAAGAGCTTTAGAACAAGGCATAGTTTTCCCTGCTGGCTCTTTGGGCGTGGGACCAATCTCCAGACATATGGCCATTTTTGGGCCTGGCGCGGCGCCATGTGGGAAAGGGTGGTTTTGAGGCTGAAGGCAGCAGGAAAGCCTGCAGCCCCCAGGTCTGTGGGGCTACGCAAGCGGTTCCCAAAGAGCTTTAGAACAAGGCATAGTTTTCCCTGCTGGCTCTTTGGGCGTGGGACCAACCTCCAGACATATGGCCATTTTTGGGCCTGGCGCGTGGCCAAGTGGGAAAGGGTGGTTTTTAGGCTGAAGGCAGCAGGAAAGCCTGCAGCCCGCAGGTGTGTGGGGCTACGCAAGCGGTTCCCAAAGAGCTTTAGAACAAGGCATAGTTTTCCCTGCTGGCTCTTTGGGCGTGGGACCAGTCTCCAGACATATGGCCATTTTTGGGCCTGGCGCGGCGCCATGTGGGAAAGGGTGGTTTTGAGGCTGAAGGCAGCAGGAAAGCCTGCAGCCCCCAGGTGTGTGGGGCTACGCAAGCATTTCCCAAGAGCTTTAGAACAAGGCATAGTTTTCCCTGCTGGCTCTTTGGGCGTGGGACCAATCTCCAGACATATGGCCATTTTTGGGCCTGGCGTGACGCCATGTGGGAAAGGGTGGTTTTGAGGCTGAAGGTGCCAGAAAAGCCTGCAGCCCCCAGTTTGTGTGGGGCTACGCAAGCGGTTCCCAAAGAGCTTTAGAACAAGGCATAGTTTTCCCTGCTGGCTCTTTGTGAAAGGGACCAGTCTCCAGACATATGGCCTTTTTTGTGCCTGGCGCGGCGCCATGTGCGAAAGGGTGGTTTTGAGGCTGAAGGCAGCAGGAAAGCCTGCAGCCCCCAGGTGTGTGGGGCTACGCAAGCAGTTCGCAAAGACCTTTAGATCAACGTGTAGTTTTCCCTGCTGGCTCTTTGGGCGTGGAACATATCTCCAGATATATGGCCATTTTTGGGCCTGGCGCGGCGCCATGTGGGAAATGGTCGTTTTGAGGCTGAAGGATGCAGGAAAGCCTGCAGCCCCCAGGTCTGTGGGGCTACGCAAGCGGTTCCCAAAGAGCTTTAGAACAAGGCATAGTTTTCCCTGCTGGCTCTTTGGGCGTGGGACCAACCTCCAGACATATGGCCATTTTTGTGCCTGCCGTGGCGCAATGTGGGAAAGGGTGGTTTTGAGGCTGAAGGTACCAGAAAAGCCTGCAGCCCCCAGGTCTGTGGGGCTACGCAAGCGGTTCCCAAAGAGCTTTAGAACAAGGCATAGTTTTCCCTGCTGGCTCTTTGGGCGTGGGACCAGTCTCCAGACATATGGCCATTTTTGTGCCTTGCGTGGCGCCAAGTGGGAAAGGGTGATTTTGAGGCTGAAGGCAGCAAGAAAGCCTGCAGCCCCCAGGTCTGTGGGGCTACGCAAGCGGTTCCCAAAGAGCTTTAGAACAAGGCATAGTTTTCCCTGCTGGCTCTTTGGGCGTGGGACCAGTCTCAAGACATATGGCCATTTTTGGGCCTGGCGTGGCGCCAAGTGGGAAAGGGTGGTTTTGAGGCTGAAGGCAGCAGGAAAGCCTGCAGCCCGCAGGTGTGTGGGGCTACGCAAGCGGTTCCCAAAGAGCTTTAGAACAAGGCATAGTTTTCCCTGCTGGCTCTTTGGGCGTGGGACCAACCTCCAGACATATGGCCATTTTTGTGCCTGGCGTGACGCCATGTGGGAAAGGGTGGTTTTGAGGCTGAAGGCAGCAGGAAAGCCTGCAGCCCCCAGGTGTGTGGGGCTACGCAGCGGTTCCCAAAGAGCTTTAGAACAAGGCATAGTTTTCCCTGCTGGCTCTTTGGGCGTGGGACCAGTCTCCAGACATATGGCCATTTTTGGGCCTGGCGCGGGGCCAAGTGGGAAAGGGTGGTTTTGAGGCTGAAGGCAGCAGGAAAGCCTGCAGCCCCCAGGTGTGTGGGGCTACGCAAGCAGTTCGCAAAGACCTTTAGATCAACGTGTAGTTTTCCCTGCTGGCTCTTTGGGCGTGGAACATATCTCCAGATATATGGCCATTTTTGGGCCTGGCGCGGCGCCATGTGGGAAATGGTCGTTTTGAGGCTGAAGGATGCAGGAAAGCCTGCAGCCCCCAGGTCTGTGGGGCTACGCAAGCGGTTCCCAAAGAGCTTTAGAACAAGGCATAGTTTTCCCTGCTGGCTCTTTGGGCGTGGGACCAACCTCCAGACATATGGCCATTTTTGTGCCTGCCGTGGCGCAATGTGGGAAAGGGTGGTTTTGAGGCTGAAGGTACCAGAAAAGCCTGCAGCCCCCAGGTCTGTGGGGCTACGCAAGCGGTTCCCAAAGAGCTTTAGAACAAGGCATAGTTTTCCCTGCTGGCTCTTTGGGCGTGGGACCAGTCTCCAGACATATGGCCATTTTTGGGCCTGGCGCGGGGCCAAGTGGGAAAGGGTGATTTTGAGGCTGAAGGCAGCAAGAAAGCCTGCAGCCCGCAGGTCTGTGGGGCTACGCAAGCGGTTCCCAAAGAGCTTTAGAACAAGGCATAGTTTTCCCTGCTGGCTCTTTGGGCGTGGGACCAGTCTCCAGACATATGGCCATTTTTGGGCCTGGCGTGGCGCCAAGTGGGAAAGGGTGGTTTTGAGGCTGAAGGCAGCAGGAAAGCCTGCAGCCCGCAGCTGTGTGGGGCTACGCAAGCGGTTCCCAAAGAGCTTTAGAACAAGGCATAGTTTTCCCTGCTGGCTCTTTGGGCGTGGGACCAACCTCCAGACATATGGCCATTTTTGGGCCTGGCGTGACGCCATGTGGAAAAGGGTGGTTTTGAGGCTGAAGGTTCCAGAAAATCCTGCAGCCCCCAGGTCTGTGGGGCTACGCAAGCGGTTCCCAAAGAGCTTTAGAACAAGGCACAGTTTTCCCTGCTGGCTCTTTGGGCGTGGGACCAACCTCCAGACATATGGCCATTTTTGAGCCTGGCGTGGCGCCAAGTGGGAAAGGGTGGTTTTGAGGCTGAAGGCAGCAGGAAAGCCTGCAGCCCCCAGGTGTGTGGGGCTACGCAAGCGGTTCCCAAAGAGCTTTAGAACAAGGCATAGTTTTCCCTGCTGGCTCTTTGGGCGTGGGACCAGTCTCCAGACATATGGCCATTTTTGTGCCTGGCGCAGCGCCAAGTGGGAAAGGGTGGTTTTGAGGCTGAAAGCGCGAGAAAAGCCTGCAGCCCCCAGTTTGTGTGAGGCTACGCAAGCGGTTCCCAAAGAGCTTTAGAACAAGGCATAGTTTTCCCTGCTGGCTCTTTGGGCGTGGGACCAATCTCCAGACATATGGCCATTTTTGGGCCTGGCGCGGCGCCAAGTGGGAAAGGGTGGTTTTGAGGCTGAAGGCAGCAGGAAAGCCTGCAGCCCCCAGTTTGTGTGGGGCTACGCAAGCGGTTCCCAAAGAGCTTTAGAACAAGGCATAGTTTTCCCTGCTGGCTCTTTGGGCGTGGGACCAACCTCCAGACATATGGCCATTTTTGTGCCTGGCGCGTGGCCAAGTGGGAAAGGGTGGTTTTGAGGCTGAAGGCAGCAGGAAAGCCTGCAGCACCCAGGTGTGTGGGGTTACGCAAGCGGTTCCCAAAGAGCTTTAGAACAAGGCATAGTTTTCCGTGCTGGCTCCTTGGGCGTGGGACCAGTCTCCAGACATATGGCCATTTATGTGCCTGGCGTGACGCCATGTGGGAAAGGGTGGTTTTGAGGCTGAAGGTGCCAGAAAAGCCTGCAGCCCCCAGGTGTGTGGGGCTACGCAAGCGGTTCCCAAAGAGCTTTAGAACAAGGCATAGTTTTCCCTGCTGGCTCTTTGGGCGTGGGACCAAACTCCAGACATATGGCCATTTTTGGGCCTGGCGCGGGGCCAAGTGGGAAAGGGTGCTTTTGAGGCTGAAGGCAGCAGGAAAGCCTGCACCCCCCAGGTCTTTGGGGCCACGCAAGCGGTTCTCAAAGAGCTTTAGAAAGAGGCATAGTTTTCCCTGCTGGCTCTTTGGGCTTGGGACCAACCTCCAGACATATGGCCATTTTTGGGCCTGGCGTGGCGCCAAGTGGGAAAGGGTGGTTTTGAGGCTGAAGGATGCAGGAAAGCCTGCAGCCCCCAGGTGTGTGGGGCTACGCAAGCGGTTCCCAAAGAGCTTTAGAACAAGGCATAGTTTTCCCTGCTGGCTCTTTGGGCGTGGGACCAGTCTCCAGACATATGGCCATTTTTGGGCCTGGATCGGCGCCATGTGGGAAAGGGTGGTTTTGAGGCTGAAGGTGCCAGAAAATCCTGCAGCCCCACTGGTCTGTGGGGCTACGCAAGCGGTTCCCAAAGAGCTTTAGAACAAGGCACAGTTTTCCCTGCTGGCTCTTTGGGCGTGGAAAAAATCTCCAGATATATGGCCATTTTTGGGCCTGGCACGGGGCCAAGTGGGAAAGGGTGGTTTTGAGGCTGAAGGCAGCAGGAAAGCCTGCAGCCCCCAGGTCTGTGGGGCTACGCAAGCGGTTCCCAAAGAGCTTTAGAACAAGGCATAGTTTTCCCTGCTGGCTCTTTGGGCGTGGGACCAATCTCTAGACATATGGCCATTTTTGGTCCTGGCGAGGCGCCAAGTGGGAAAGGGTGGTTTTGAGGCTGAAGGCAGCAGTAAAGCCTGCAGCCCCCAGGTGTGTGGGGCTACGCAAGCGGTTCCCAAAGAGCTTTAGAACAAGGCATAGTTTTCCCTGCTGGCTCTTTGGGCGTGGGACCAACCTCCAGACATATGGCCATTTTTGGGCCTGGCGCGGGGCCAAGTGGGAAAGGGTGGTTTTGAGGCTGAAAGTGCCAGGAAAGCCTGCAGCCACCAGGTGTGTGGGGCTACGCAAGCCGTTCCCAAAGAGCTTTAGAAAAAGGCATAGTTTTCCCTGCTGGCTCTTTCGGTGTAGGACCAATCTCCAGACATATGGCCATTTTTGTGCCTGGCGCAGCGCCAAGTGGGAAAGGGTGGTTTTGAGGCTGAAAGCGCGAGAAAAGCCTGCAGCCCCCAGGTGTGTGGGGCTACGCAAGCGGTTTGCAAAGAGCTTTAGAACAAGGCATAGTTTTCCCTGCTGGCTCTTTGGGCGTGGGACCAGTCTCCAGACATATGGCCATTTTTGGGCCTGGCGCGGCGCCAAGTGGGAAAGTGTGATTTTGAGGCTGAAGGCAGCAGGAAAGCTTGCAGACCCCAGGTGTGTGGGGCCACGCAAGCGGTTCCCAAGGAGCTTTAGAATAAGGCACAGTTTTCCCTGCTGGCTCTTTGGGCGTGGGACCAGTCTCCAGACATATGGCCATTTTTGTGCCTGGCGCGGGGCCAAGTGGGAAAGGGTGGTTTTGAGGCTGAAGGCAGCAGGAAAGCCTGTAGCCCCCAGGTCTGTGGGGCTACGCAAGCGGTTCCCAAAGAGCTTTAGAACAAGGCATAGTTTTCCCTGCTGGCTCTTTGGGCGTGGGACCAGTCTCCAGACATATGGCCATTTTTGGGCCTGGCGCGGCGCCATGTGGGAAAGGGTGGTTTTGAGGCTGAAAGCACGAGAAAAGCCTGCAGCCCCCAGTTTGTGTGGGGCTACGCAAGCGGTTCCCAAAGAGCTTTAGAACAAGGCATAGTTTTCCCTGCTGGCTCTTTGGGCGTGGGACCAGTCTCCAGACATATGGCCATTTTTGTGCCTGGCGCGGCGCCAAGTGGGAAAGTGTGATTTTGAGGCTGAAGGCAGCAGGAAAGCTTGCAGACCCCAGGTGTGTGGGGCCACGCAAGCGGTTCCCAAGGAGCTTTAGAATAAGGCATAGTTTTCCCTGCTGGCTCTTTGGGCGTGGGACCAGTCTCCAGACATATGGCCATTTTTGGGCCTGGCGTGGCGCCAAGTGGGAAAGGGTGGTTTTGAGGCTGAAGGATGCAGGAAAGCCTGCAGCCCCCAGGTGTGTGGGGCTACGCAAGCGGTTCCCAAAGAGCTTTAGAACAAGGCATAGTTTTCCCTGCTGGCTCTTTGGGCGTGGGACCAGTCTCCAGACATATGGCCATTTTTGGGCCTGGAGCGGCGCCATGTGGGAAAGGGTGGTTTTGAGGCTGAAGGTGCCAGAAAATCCTGCAGCCCCCAGGTCTGTGGGGCTACGCAAGCGGTTCCCAAAGAGCTTTAGAACAAGGCACAGTTTTCACTGCTGGCTCTTTGGGCGTGGGACCAACCTCCAGACATATGGCCATTTTTGAGCCTGGCGTGGCGCCAAGTGGGAAAGGGTGGTTTTGAGGCTGAAGGCAGCAGGAAAGCCTGCAGCTCCCAGGTGTGTGGGGCTACGCAAGCGGTTCCCAAAGAGCTTTAGAACAAGGCATAGTTTTCCCTGCTGGCTCTTTGGGCGTGGGACCAATCTCTAGACATATGGCCATTTTTGGGCCTGGCGAGGCGCCAAGTGGGAAAGGGTGGTTTTGAGGCTGAAGGCAGCAGTAAAGCCTGCAGCCCCCAGGTGTGTGGGGCTACGCAAGCGGTTCCCAAAGAGCTTTAGAACAAGGCATAGTTTTCCCTGCTGGCTCTTTGGGCGTGGGACCAACCTCCAGACATATGGCCATTTTTGGGCCTGGCGCGGGGCCAAGTGGGAAAGGGTGGTTTTGAGGCTGAAAGTGCCAGGAAAGCCTGCAGCCACCAGGTGTGTGGGGCTACGCAAGCCGTTCCCAAAGAGCTTTAGAAAAAGGCATAGTTTTCCCTGCTGGCTCTTTCGGTGTAGGACCAATCTCCAGACATATGGCCATTTTTGTGCCTGGCGCAGCGCCAAGTGGGAAAGGGTGGTTTTGAGGCTGAAAGCGCGAGAAAAGCCTGCAGCCCCCAGGTGTGTGGGGCTACGCAAGCGGTTCCCAAAGAGCTTTAGAACAAGGCATAGTTTTCCCTGCTGGCTCTTTGGGCGTGGGACCAGTCTCCAGACATATGGCCAGTTTTGTGCCTGGCGCAGCGCCAAGTGGGAAAGGGTGGTTTTGAGGCTGAAAGCACGAGAAAAGCCTGCAGCCCCCAGTTTGTGTGGGGCTACGCAAGCGGTTCCCAAAGAGCTTTAGAACAAGGCATAGTTTTCCCTGCTGGCTCTTTGGGCGTGGGACCAGTCTCCAGACATATGGCCATTTTTGTGCCTGGCGCGGCGCCAAGTGGGAAAGTGTGATTTTGAGGCTGAAGGCAGCAGGAAAGCTTGCAGACCCCAGGTGTGTGGGGCCACGCAAGCGGTTCCCAAGGAGCTTTAGAATAAGGCATAGTTTTCCCTGCTGGCTCTTTGGGCGTGGGACCAGTCTCCAGACATATGGCCATTTTTGGGCCTGGCGTGGCGCCAAGTGGGAAAGGGTGGTTTTGAGGCTGAAGGATGCAGGAAAGCCTGCAGCCCCCAGGTGTGTGGGGCTACGCAAGCGGTTCCCAAAGAGCTTTAGAACAAGGCACAGTTTTCACTGCTGGCTCTTTGGGCGTGGGACCAACCTCCAGACATATGGCCATTTTTGAGCCTGGCGTGGCGCCAAGTGGGAAAGGGTGGTTTTGAGGCTGAAGGCAGCAGGAAAGCCTGCAGCTCCCAGGTGTGTGGGGCTACGCAAGCAGTTCCCAAAGAGCTTTAGAACAAGGCACAGTTTTCCCTGCTGGCTCTTTGGGCGTGGGACCAGTCTCCAGACATATGGCCATTATTGTGCCTGGCGCAGCGCCAAGTGGGAAAGGGTGGTTTTGAGGCTGAAGGCAGCAGGAAAGCCTGCAGCCCCCAGTTTGTGTGGGGCTACGCAAGCGGTTCCCAAAGAGCTTTAGAACAAGGCATAGTTTTCCCTGCTGGCTCTTTGGGCGTGGGACCAATCTCCAGACATATGGCCATTTTTGGGCCTGGCGCGGCGCCATGTGGGAAAGGGTGGTTTTGAGGCTGAAGGCAGCAGGAAAGCCTGCAGCCCCCAGGTGTGTGGGGCTACGCAAGCAGTTCCCAAAGAGCTTTAGAACAAGGCATAGTTTTCCCTGCTGGCTCTTTGGGCGTGGGACCAACCTCCAGACATATGGCCATTTTTGGGCCTGGCGCGGGGCCAAGTGGGAAAGGGTGGTTTTGAGGCTGAAGGCAGCAGGAAAGCCTGCAGCCCCCAGGTGTGTGGGGCTACGCAAGCGGTTCCCAAAGAGCTTTAGAACAAGGCATAGTTTTCCCTGCTGGCTCTTTGGGCGTGGGACCAGTCTCCAGACATATGGCCATTTTTGGGCCTGGAACGGCGCCATGTGGGAAAGGGTGGTTTTGAGGCTGAAGGTGCCAGAAAATCCTGCAGCCCCCAGGTGTGTGGGGCTACGCAAGCGGTTCCCAAAGAGCTTTAGAACAAGGCACAGTTTTCCCTGCTTGCTCTTTTGGCGTGGGACCAACCTCCAGACATATGGCCATTTTTGAGCCTGGCGTGGCGCGAAGTGGGAAAGGGTGGTTTTGAGGCTGAAGGCAGCAGGAAATCCTGCAGCCCCCAGGTGTGTGGGGCTACGCAAGCAGTTCCCAAAGAGCTTTAGAACAAGGCACAGTTTTCCCAGCTGGCTCTTTGGGCGTGGGACCAGTCTCCAGACATATGGCCATTTTTGTGCCTGGCGCAGCGCCAAGTGGGAAAGGGTGGTTTTGAGGCTGAAAGCGCGAGAAAAGCCTGCAGCCCCCAGTTTGCGTGGGGCTACGCAAGCGGTTCCCAAAGAGCTTTAGAACAAGGCATAGTTTTCCCTGCTGGCTCTTTGGGCGTGGGACCAATCTCCAGACATATGGCCATTTTTGGGCCTGGCGCGGCGCCATGTGGGAAAGGGTGGTTTTGAGGCTGAAGGCAGCAGGAAAGCCTGCAGCCCCCAGGTCTGTGGGGCTACGCAAGCGGTTCCCAAAGAGCTTTAGAACAAGGCATAGTTTTCCCTGCTGGCTCTTTGGGCGTGGGACCAACCTCCAGACATATGGCCATTTTTGGGCCTGGCGCGTGGCCAAGTGGGAAAGGGTGGTTTTTAGGCTGAAGGCAGCAGGAAAGCCTGCAGCCCCCAGGTGTGTGGGGCTACGTAAACGGTTCCCAAAGAGCTTTAGAACAAGGCATAGTTTTCCGTGCTGGCTCTTTGGGCGTGGGACCAGTCTCCAGACATATGGCCATTTTTGTGCCTGGCGTGACGCCATGTGGGAAAGGGTGGTTTTGAGGCTGAAGGTGCCAGAAAAGCCTGCAGCCCCCAGGTGTGTGGGGCTACGCAAGCATTTCCCAAAGAGCTTTAGAACAAGGCATAGTTTTCCCTGCTGGCTCTTTGGGCGTGAGACCAGTCTCCAGACATATGGCCATTTTTGTGCCTGGCGCGGGGCCAAGTGGGAAAGGGTGGTTTTGAGGCTGAAGGCAGCAGGAAAGCCTGCAGCCCGCAGGTGTGTGGGGCTACGCAAGCGGTTCCCAAAGAGCTTTAGAACAAGGCACAGTTTTCCCAGCTGGCTCTTTGGGCGTGGGACCAGTCTCCAGACATATGGCCATTTTTGTGCCTGGCGCAGCGCCAAGTGGGAAAGGGTGGTTTTGAGGCTGAAAGCGCGAGAAAAGCCTGCAGCCCCCAGTTTGCGTGGGGCTACGCAAGCGGTTCCCAAAGAGCTTTAGAACAAGGCATAGTTTTCCCTGCTGGCTCTTTGGGCGTGGGACCAATCTCCAGACATATGGCCATTTTTGGGCCTGGCGCGGCGCCATGTGGGAAAGGGTGGTTTTGAGGCTGAAGGCAGCAGGAAAGCCTGCAGCCCCCAGGTCTGTGGGGCTACGCAAGCGGTTCCCAAAGAGCTTTAGAACAAGGCATAGTTTTCCCTGCTGGCTCTTTGGGCGTGGGACCAACCTCCAGACATATGGCCATTTTTGGGCCTGGCGCGTGGCCAAGCGGGAAAGGGTGGTTTTTAGGCTGAAGGCAGCAGGAAAGCCTGCAGCCCCCAGGTGTGTGGGGCTACGTAAACGGTTCCCAAAGAGCTTTAGAACAAGGCATAGTTTTCCGTGCTGGCTCTTTGGGCGTGGGACCAGTCTCCAGACATATGGCCATTTTTGTGCCTGGCGTGACGCCATGTGGGAAAGGGTGGTTTTGAGGCTGAAGGTGCCAGAAAAGCCTGCAGCCCCCAGGTGTGTGGGGCTACGCAAGCATTTCCCAAAGAGCTTTAGAACAAGGCATAGTTTTCCCTGCTGGCTCTTTGGGCGTGAGACCAGTCTCCAGACATATGGCCATTTTTGTGCCTGGCGCGGGGCCAAGTGGGAAAGGGTGGTTTTGAGGCTGAAGGCAGCAGGAAAGCCTGCAGCCCGCAGGTGTGTGGGGCTACGCAAGCGGTTCCCAAAGAGCTTTAGAACAAGGCATAGTTTTCCCTGCTGGCTCTTTGGGCGTGGGACCAGTCTCCAGACATATGGCCATTTTTGGGCCTGGCGCGGCGCCATGTGGGAAAGGGTGGTTTTGAGGCTGAAGGCAGCAGGAAAGCCTGCAGCCCACAGGTGTGTGGGGCTACGCAAGCGGTTCCCAAAGAGCTTTAGAACAAGGCATAGTTTTCCCTGCTGGCTCTTTGGGCGTGGGACCAATCTCCAGACATATGGCCATTTTTGGGCCTGGCGTGACGCCATGTGGGAAAGGGTGGTTTTGAGGCTGAAGGTGCCAGAAAAGCCTGCAGCCCCCAGTTTGTGTGGGGCTACGCAAGCGGTTCCCAAAGAGCTTTAGAACAAGGCATAGTTTTCCCTGCTGGCTCTTTGTGAAAGGGACCAGTCTCCAGACATATGGCCTTTTTTGTGCCTGGCGCGGCGCCATGTGCGAAAGGGTGGTTTTGAGGCTGAAGGCAGCAGGAAAGCCTGCAGCCCCCAGGTGTGTGGGGCTACGCAAGCAGTTCGCAAAGACCTTTAGATCAACGTGTAGTTTTCCCTGCTGGCTCTTTGGGCGTGGAACATATCTCCAGATATATGGCCATTTTTGGGCCTGGCGCGGCGCCATGTGGGAAATGGTCGTTTTGAGGCTGAAGGATGCAGGAAAGCCTGCAGCCCCCAGGTCTGTGGGGCTACGCAAGCGGTTCCCAAAGAGCTTTAGAACAAGGCATAGTTTTCCCTGCTGGCTCTTTGGGCGTGGGACCAACCTCCAGACATATGGCCATTTTTGTGCCTGCCGTGGCGCAATGTGGGAAAGGGTGGTTTTGAGGCTGAAGGTACCAGAAAAGCCTGCAGCCCCCAGGTCTGTGGGGCTACGCAAGCGGTTCCCAAAGAGCTTTAGAACAAGGCATAGTTTTCCCTGCTGGCTCTTTGGGCGTGGGACCAGTCTCCAGACATATGGCCATTTTTGTGCCTTGCGTGGCGCCAAGTGGGAAAGGGTGATTTTGAGGCTGAAGGCAGCAAGAAAGCCTGCAGCCCCCAGGTCTGTGGGGCTACGCAAGCGGTTCCCAAAGAGCTTTAGAACAAGGCATAGTTTTCCCTGCTGGCTCTTTGGGCGTGGGACCAGTCTCAAGACATATGGCCATTTTTGGGCCTGGCGTGGCGCCAAGTGGGAAAGGGTGGTTTTGAGGCTGAAGGCAGCAGGAAAGCCTGCAGCCCGCAGGTGTGTGGGGCTACGCAAGCGGTTCCCAAAGAGCTTTAGAACAAGGCATAGTTTTCCCTGCTGGCTCTTTGGGCGTGGGACCAACCTCCAGACATATGGCCATTTTTGTGCCTGGCGTGACGCCATGTGGGAAAGGGTGGTTTTGAGGCTGAAGGCAGCAGGAAAGCCTGCAGCCCCCAGGTGTGTGGGGCTACGCAGCGGTTCCCAAAGAGCTTTAGAACAAGGCATAGTTTTCCCTGCTGGCTCTTTGGGCGTGGGACCAGTCTCCAGACATATGGCCATTTTTGGGCCTGGCGCGGGGCCAAGTGGGAAAGGGTGGTTTTGAGGCTGAAGGCAGCAGGAAAGCCTGCAGCCCCCAGGTGTGTGGGGCTACGCAAGCAGTTCGCAAAGACCTTTAGATCAACGTGTAGTTTTCCCTGCTGGCTCTTTGGGCGTGGAACATATCTCCAGATATATGGCCATTTTTGGGCCTGGCGCGGCGCCATGTGGGAAATGGTCGTTTTGAGGCTGAAGGATGCAGGAAAGCCTGCAGCCCCCAGGTCTGTGGGGCTACGCAAGCGGTTCCCAAAGAGCTTTAGAACAAGGCATAGTTTTCCCTGCTGGCTCTTTGGGCGTGGGACCAACCTCCAGACATATGGCCATTTTTGTGCCTGCCGTGGCGCAATGTGGGAAAGGGTGGTTTTGAGGCTGAAGGTACCAGAAAAGCCTGCAGCCCCCAGGTCTGTGGGGCTACGCAAGCGGTTCCCAAAGAGCTTTAGAACAAGGCATAGTTTTCCCTGCTGGCTCTTTGGGCGTGGGACCAGTCTCCAGACATATGGCCATTTTTGGGCCTGGCGCGGGGCCAAGTGGGAAAGGGTGATTTTGAGGCTGAAGGCAGCAAGAAAGCCTGCAGCCCGCAGGTCTGTGGGGCTACGCAAGCGGTTCCCAAAGAGCTTTAGAACAAGGCATAGTTTTCCCTGCTGGCTCTTTGGGCGTGGGACCAGTCTCCAGACATATGGCCATTTTTGGGCCTGGCGTGGCGCCAAGTGGGAAAGGGTGGTTTTGAGGCTGAAGGCAGCAGGAAAGCCTGCAGCCCGCAGCTGTGTGGGGCTACGCAAGCGGTTCCCAAAGAGCTTTAGAACAAGGCATAGTTTTCCCTGCTGGCTCTTTGGGCGTGGGACCAACCTCCAGACATATGGCCATTTTTGGGCCTGGCGTGACGCCATGTGGAAAAGGGTGGTTTTGAGGCTGAAGGTTCCAGAAAATCCTGCAGCCCCCAGGTCTGTGGGGCTACGCAAGCGGTTCCCAAAGAGCTTTAGAACAAGGCACAGTTTTCCCTGCTGGCTCTTTGGGCGTGGGACCAACCTCCAGACATATGGCCATTTTTGAGCCTGGCGTGGCGCCAAGTGGGAAAGGGTGGTTTTGAGGCTGAAGGCAGCAGGAAAGCCTGCAGCCCCCAGGTGTGTGGGGCTACGCAAGCGGTTCCCAAAGAGCTTTAGAACAAGGCATAGTTTTCCCTGCTGGCTCTTTGGGCGTGGGACCAGTCTCCAGACATATGGCCATTTTTGTGCCTGGCGCAGCGCCAAGTGGGAAAGGGTGGTTTTGAGGCTGAAAGCGCGAGAAAAGCCTGCAGCCCCCAGTTTGTGTGAGGCTACGCAAGCGGTTCCCAAAGAGCTTTAGAACAAGGCATAGTTTTCCCTGCTGGCTCTTTGGGCGTGGGACCAATCTCCAGACATATGGCCATTTTTGGGCCTGGCGCGGCGCCATGTGGGAAAGGGTGGTTTTGAGGCTGAAGGCAGCAGGAAAGCCTGCAGCCCCCAGTTTGTGTGGGGCTACGCAAGCGGTTCCCAAAGAGCTTTAGAACAAGGCATAGTTTTCCCTGCTGGCTCTTTGGGCGTGGGACCAACCTCCAGACATATGGCCATTTTTGTGCCTGGCGCGTGGCCAAGTGGGAAAGGGTGGTTTTGAGGCTGAAGGCAGCAGGAAAGCCTGCAGCACCCAGGTGTGTGGGGTTACGCAAGCGGTTCCCAAAGAGCTTTAGAACAAGGCATAGTTTTCCGTGCTGGCTCCTTGGGCGTGGGACCAGTCTCCAGACATATGGCCATTTATGTGCCTGGCGTGACGCCATGTGGGAAAGGGTGGTTTTGAGGCTGAAGGTGCCAGAAAAGCCTGCAGCCCCCAGGTGTGTGGGGCTACGCAAGCGGTTCCCAAAGAGCTTTAGAACAAGGCATAGTTTTCCCTGCTGGCTCTTTGGGCGTGGGACCAAACTCCAGACATATGGCCATTTTTGGGCCTGGCGCGGGGCCAAGTGGGAAAGGGTGCTTTTGAGGCTGAAGGCAGCAGGAAAGCCTGCACCCCCCAGGTCTTTGGGGCCACGCAAGCGGTTCTCAAAGAGCTTTAGAAAGAGGCATAGTTTTCCCTGCTGGCTCTTTGGGCTTGGGACCAACCTCCAGACATATGGCCATTTTTGGGCCTGGCGTGACGCCATGTGGGAAAGGGTGGTTTTGAGGCTGAAGGTGCCAGAAAAGCCTGCAGCCCCCAGGTCTGTGGGGCTACGCAAGCGGTTCCCAAAGAGCTTTAGAACAAGGCATAGTTTTCCCTGCTGGCTCTTTGGGTGTGGGACCAGTCTCCAGACATATGGCCATTTTTGGGCCTGGCGCGGGGCCAAGTGGGAAAGGGTGGTTTTGAGGCTGAAGGCAGCAGGAAAGCCTGCAGCCCCCAGGTGTGTGGGGCTACGCAAGCAGTTCCCAAAGAGCTTTAGAACAAGGCATAGTTTTCCCTGCTGGCTCTTTGGGCGTGGGACCAGTCTCCAGACATATGGCCATTTTTGTGCCTGGCGCAGCGCCAAGTGGGAAAGGGTGGTTTTGAGGCTGAAAGCGCGAGAAAAGCCTGCAGCCCCCAGTTTGTGTGAGGCTACGCAAGCGGTTCCCAAAGAGCTTTAGAACAAGGCATAGTTTTCCCTGCTGGCTCTTTGGGCGTGGGACCAATCTCCAGACATATGGCCATTTTTGGGCCTGGCGCGGCGCCATGTGGGAAAGGGTGGTTTTGAGGCTGAAGGCAGCAGGAAAGCCTGCACCCCCCAGGTCTTTGGGGCCACGCAAGCGGTTCTCAAACAGATTTAGAACAAGGCATAGTTTTCCCTGCTGGCTCTTTGGGCGTGGGACCAATCTCCAGACATATGGCGATTTTTGTGCCTGGCGTGACGCCATGTGGGAAAGGGTGGTTTTGAGGCTGAAGGCAGCAGGAAAGCCTGCAGCCCCCAGGTCTGTGGGGCTACGCAAGCGGTTCCCAAAGAGCTTTAGAACAAGGCACAGTTTTCCCTGCTGGCTCTTTGGGCGTGGGACCAACCTCCAGACATATGGCCATTTTTGGGCCTGGCGCGGGGCCAAGTGGGAAAGGGTGGTTTTGAGGCTGAAGGCAGCAGGAAAGCCTGCAGCACCCAGGTGTGTGGGGCTACGCAAACGGTTCCCAAAGAGCTTTAGAACGAGGCATAGTTTTCCGTGCTGGCTCTTTGGGCGTGGGACCAGTCTCCAGACATATGGCCATTTTTGTGCCTGGCGCAGCGCCAAGTGGGAAAGGGTGGTTTTGAGGCTGAAAGCGCGAGAAAAGCCTGCAGCCCCCAGTTTGTGTGGGGCTACGCAAGCGGTTCCCAAAGAGCTTTAGAACAAGGCATAGTTTTCCCTGCTGGCTCTTTGGGCGTGGGACCAATCTCCAGACATATGGCCATTTTTGGGCCTGGCGCGGCGCCATGTGGGAAAGTGTGCCTTTGAGGCTAAAGAGAGCAGGAAAGCCTGCAGCCCCCAGGTCTGTGGGGCTACGCAAGCGTTTCCCAAAGAGCTTTAGAAAGAGGCATAGTTTTCCCTGCTGGCTCTTTGGGCTTGGGACCAACCTCCAGACATATGGCCATTTTTGGGCCTGGCGTGACGCCATGTGGGAAAGGGTGGTTTTGAGGCTGAAGGCAGCAGGAAAGCCTGCAGCCCCCAGGTCTGTGGGGCTACGCAAGCGGTTCCCAAAGAGCTTTAGAACAAGGCATAGTTTTCCCTGCTGGCTCTTTGGGCGTGGGACCAGTCTCCAGACATATGGCCATTTTTGGGCCTGGCGTGACGCCATGTGGGAAAGGGTGGTTTTGAGGCTGAAGGTGCCAGAAAAGCCTGCAGCCCCCAGTTTGTGTGGGGCTACGCAAGCGGTTCCCAAAGAGCTTTAGAACAAGGCATAGTTTTCCCTGCTGGCTCTTTGTGAAAGGGACCAGTCTCCAGACATATGGCCATTTTTGTGCCTGGCGCGGCGCCATGTGGGAAAGGGTGGTTTTGAGGCTGAAGGCAGCAGGAAAGCCTGCAGCCCGCAGGTGTGTGGGGCTACGCAAGCAGTTCCCAAAGAGCTTTAGAACAAGGCATAGCTTTCCCTGCTGGCTCTTTGGGCGTGGGACCAACCTCCAGACATATGGCAATTTTTGTGCCTGGCGTGACGCCATGTGGGAAAGGGTGGTTTTGAGGCTGAAGGTGCCAGAAAAGCCTGCAGCCCCCAGGTGTGTGGGGCTACGCAAGCGGTTCCCAAAGAGCTTTAGAACAAGGCATAGTTTTCCCTGCTGGCTCTTTGGGTGTGGGACCAGTCTCCAGACATATGGCCATTTTTGGGCCTGGCGCGGGGCCAAGTGGGAAAGGGTGGTTTTGAGGCTGAAGGCAGCAGGAAAGCCTGCAGCCCCCAGGTGTGTGGGGCTACGCAAGCACTTCGCAAAGACCTTTAGATCAAGGTGTAGTTTTCCCTGCTGGCTCTTTGGGCGTGGAACATATCTCCAGATATATGCCCATTTTTGGGCCTGGCGCGGCGCCATGTGGGAAATGGTCGTTTTGAGGCTGAAGGATGCAGGAAAGCCTGCAGCCCCCAGGTGTGTGGGGCTACGCAAGCGGTTCCCAAAGAGCTTTAGAACAAGGCATAGTTTTCCCTGCTGGCTCTTTGGGCGTGGGACCAACCTCCAGACATATGGCCATTTTTGGGCCTGGCGCGGCGCCATGTGGGAAAGGGTGGTTTTGAGGCTGAAGGCAGCAGGAAAGCCTGCAGCCCCCAGGTCTGTGGGGCTACGCAAGCGGTTCCCAAAGAGCTTTAGAACAAGGCATAGTTTTCCCTGCTGGCTCTTTGGGCGTGGGACCAACCTCCAGACATATGGCCATTTTTGGGCCTGGCGCGGGGCCAAGTGGGAAAGGGTGGTTTTGAGGCTGAAGGCAGCAGGAAAGCCTGCAGCACCCAGGTGTGTGGGGCTACGCAAACGGTTCCCAAAGAGCTTTAGAACAAGGCATAGTTTTCCCTGCTGGCTCTTTGGGCGTGGGACCAATCTCCAGACATATGGCCATTTTTGTGCCTGGCGTGACGCCATGTGGGAAAGGGTGGTTTTGAGGCTGAAGGTGCCAGAAAAGCCTGCAGCCCCCAGGTCTGTGGGGCTACGCAAGCGTTTCCCAAAGAGCTTTAGAACAAGGCATAGTTTTCCCTGCTGGCTCTTTGGGCGTGAGACCAGTCTCCAGACATATGGCCATTTTTGTGCCTGGCGCGGGGCCAAGTGGGAAAGGGAGGTTTTGAGGCTGAAGGCAGCAGGAAAGCCTGCAGCCCGCAGGTGTGTGGGGCTACGCAAGCGGTTCCCAAAGAGCTTTAGAACAAGGCATAGTTTTCCCTGCTGGCTCTTTGGGCGTGGGACCAGTCTCCAGACATATGGCCATTTTTGGGCCTGGCGCGGCGCCATGTGGGAAAGGGTGGTTTTGAGGCTGAAGGCAGCAGGAAAGCCTGCAGCCCCCAGGTGTGTGGGGCTACGCAAGCGGTTCCCAAAGAGCTTTAGAACAAGGCATAGTTTTCCCTGCTGGCTCTTTGGGTGTGGGACCAGTCTCCAGACATATGGCCATTTTTGGGCCTGGCGCGGCGCCAAGTGGGAAAGGGTGGTTTTGAGGCTGAAGGCAGCAGGAAAGCCTGCAGCCCCCAGGTGTGTGGGGCTACGCAAGCAGTTCCCAAAGACCTTTAGATCAAGGTGTAGTTTTCCCTGCTGGCTCTTTGGGCGTGGAACATATCTCCAGATATATGGCCATTTTTGGGCCTGGCGCGGCGCCATGTGGGGAATGGTCGTTTTGAGGCTGAAGGATGCAGGAAAGCCTGCAGCCCCCAGGTGTGTGGGGCTACGCAAGCGGTTCCCAAAGAGCTTTAGAACAAGGCATAGTTTTCCCTGCTGGCTCTTTGGGCGTGGGACCAACCTCCAGACATATGGCCATTTTTGTGCCTGCCGTGGCGCCATGTGGGAAAGGGTGGTTTTGAGGCTGAAGGTGCCAGAAAAGCCTGCAGCCCCCAGGCCTGTGGGGCTATGCAAGCGGTTCCCAAAGAGCTTTAGAACAAGGCATAGTTTTCCCTGCTGGCTCTTTGGGCGTGGGACCAGTCTCCAGACATATGGCCATTTTTGGGCCTGGCGCGGGGCCAAGTGGGAAAGGGTGGTTTTGAGGCTGAAGGCAGCAAGAAAGCCTGCAGCCCCCAGGTGTGTGGGGCTACGCAAGCGGTTCCCAAAGAGCTTTAGAACAAGGCATAGTTTTCCCTGCTGGCTCTTTGGGCGTGGGACCAACCTCCAGACATATGGCCATTTTTGGGCCTGGCGTGACGCCATGTGGGAAAGGGTGGTTTTGAGGCTGAAGGTGCCAGAAAAGCCTGCAGCCCGCAGGTGTGTGGGGCTACGCAAGCGGTTCCCAAAGAGCTTTAGAACAAGGCATAGTTTTCCCTGCTGGCTCTTTGGGCGTGGGACCAGTCTCCAGACATATGGCCATTTTTGGGCCTGGCTTGGCGCCATGTGGGAAAGGGTGGTTTTGAGGCTGAAGGCAGCAGGAAAGCCTTCAGCCCCCAGGTCTGTGGGGCTATGCAAGCTGTTCCCAAAATGCTTTAGAACAAGGCATAGTTTTCCCTGCTGGCTCTTTGGGCGTGGGACCAACCTCCAGACATATGGCTATTTTTGTGCCTGGCTTGGCGCCAAGTGGGAAAGGGTGGTTTTGAGGCTGAAGGCAGCAGGAAAGCCTGCAGCCCCCAGGTCTGTGGGGCTACGCAAGCGGTTCCCAAAATGCTTTAGAAGAAGGCATAGTTTTCCCTGCTGGCTCTTTGGGGTGGGACCAGTCTCCAGACATATGGCCATTTTTGGGCCTGGCGTGACGCCATTTGGGAAAGGGTGGTTTTGAGCCTGAAGGTGCCAGAAAAGCCTGCAGCCCCCAGGTCTGTGGGGCTACGCAAGCAGTTCCCAAAGAGCTTTAGAACAAGGCATAGTTTTCCCTGCTGGCTCTTTGGGCGTGGGATCAACTTCCAGACATATGGCCATTTTTGGGCCTGGCGTGACGCCATGTGGGAAAGGGTGGTTTTGAGGCTGAAGGCAGCAGGAAAGCCTGCAGCCCCCAGGTCTGTGGGGCTACGCAAGCCGTTCCCAAAGAGCTTTAGAATAAGGCATAGTTTTCCCTGCTGGCTCTTTGGGCGTGGGACCAGTCTCCAGACATATGGCCATTTTTGGGCCTGGCTTGGAGCCATGTGGGAAAGGGTGGGTTTGAGGCTGAAGGCAGCAGGAAAGCCTGCAGCCCCGAGGTGTGTGGGGCTACGCAAGCGGTTCCCAAAGAGCTTTAGAACAAGGCATAGTTTTCCCTGCTGGCTCTTTGGGCGTGGGACCAGTCTCCAGACATATGGCCATTTTTGGGCCTGGCGCGGGGCCAAGTGGGAAAGGGTGGTTTTGAGGCTGAAGGCAGCAGGAAAGCCTGCAGCCCCCAGGTGTGTGGGGCTACGCAAGCGGTTCGCAAAGACCTTTAGAACAAGGCATAGTTTTCCCTGCTGGCTCTTTGGGCGTGGAACATATCTCCAGATATATGGCCATTTTTAGGCCTGGAGCGGCGCCATGTGGGAAAGGGTGGTTTTGAGGCTGAAGGTACCAGGAAAGCCTGCAGCCCCCAGGTGTGTGGGGCTACGCAAGCGGTTCCCAAAGAGCTTTAGAACAAGGCATAGTTTTCCCTGCTGGCTCTTTGGGCGTGGGACCAACCTCCAGACATATGGCCATTTTTGTGCCTGGCGTGACGCCATGTGGGAAAGGGTGGTTTTAAGGCTGAAGGTGCCAGAAAAGCCTGCAGCCCCCAGGTCTGTGGGGCTACGCAAGCCGTTCCCAAAGAGCTTTAGAACAAGGCATAGTTTTCCCTGCTGGCTCTTTGGGCGTGGGACCAGTCTCCAGACATATGGCCATTTTTGGGCCTGGCGCGGCGCCAAGTGGGAAAGGGTGGTTTTGAGGCTGAAGGCAGCAGGAAAGCCTGCAGCCCCCAGGTCTGTGGGGCTACGCAAGCGGTTCCCAAAGAGCTTTATAACAAGGCATAGTTTTCCCTGCTGGCTCTTTGGGCGTGGGACCAGTCTCCAGACATATGGCCATTTTTGGGCCTGGCGTGGCGCCAAGTGTGAAAGGGTGGTTTTGAGGCTGAAGGCAGCAGGAAAGCCTGCAGCCCCCAGGTGTGTGGGGCTACGCAAGCGGTTCCCAAAGAGCTTTAGAACAAGGCATAGTTTTCCCTGCTGGCTCTTTGGGCGTGGGACCAACCTCCAGACATATGGCCATTTTTGTGCCTGGCGCAGCGCCATGTGGGAAAGGGTGGTTTTGAGGCTGAAGGTGCCAGAAAAGCCTGCAGCCCGCAGGTGTGTGGGGCTACGCAAGCGGTTCCCAAAGAGCTTTAGAACAAGGCATAGTTTTCCCTGCTGGCTCTTTGGGCGTGGGACCAGTCTCCAGACATATGGCCATTTTTGGGCCTGGCTTGGCGCCATGTGGGAAAGGGTGGTTTTGAGGCTGAAGGCAGCAGGAAAGCCTGCAGCCCCCAGGTCTGTGGGTCTATGCAAGCGGTTCCCAAAGAGCTTTAGAACAAGGCATAGTTTTCCCTGCTGGCTCTTTCGGTGTAGGACCAATCTCCAGACATATGGCTATTTTTGTGCCTGGCTTGGCGCCAAGTGGGAAAGGGTGGTTTTGAGGCTGAAGGCAGCAGGAAAGCCTGCAGCCCCCAGGTCTGTGGGGCTACGCAAGCGGTTCCCAAAGAGCTTTAGAACAAGGCATAGTTTTCCCTGCTGGCTCTTTGGGCGTGGGACCAGTCTCCAGACATATGGCCATTTTTTTACCTTGAGCGACGCCAAGTGTGAAAGGGTGGTTTTGAGGCTGAAGGCAGCAGGAAAGTCTGCAGCCCGCAGGTCTGTGGGGCCACGCAAGCGGTTCCCAAAGAGCTTTAGAATAAGGCATAGTTTTCCCTGCTGGCTCTTTGGGCGTGGGACCAGTCTCCAGACATATGGCCATTTTTGGGCCTGGCGTGACGCCATGTGGGAAAGGGTGGTTTTGAGGCTGAAGGCAGCAGGAAAGCCTGCAGCCCCCAGGTCTGTGGGGCTACGCAAGCCGTTCCCAAAGAGCTTTAGAACAAGGCATAGTTTTCCCTGCTGGCTCTTTGGGCGTGGGACCAGTCTCCAGACATATGGCCATTTTTGGGCCTGGCGCAGGGCCAAGCGGGAAAGGGTGGTTTTGAGGCTGAAGGCAGCAGGAAAGCCTGCAGCCCCCAGGTGTGTGGGGCTACGCAAGCGGTTCCCAAAGAGCTTTAGAAAAAGGCATAGTTTTCCCTGCTGGCTCTTTGGGCGTGGGACCAGTCTCCAGACATATAGCCATTTTTGGGCCTGGCGCGGCGCCATGTGGGAAAGGGTGGTTTTGAGGCTGAAGGCAGCAGGAAAGCCTGCAGCCCCGAGGTGTGTGGGGCTACGCAAGCGGTTCCCAAAGAGCTTTAGAACAAGGCATAGTTTTCCCTGCTGGCTCTTTGGGCGTGGGACCAGTCTCCAGACATATGGCCATTTTTGGGCATGGCGCGGGGCCAAGTGGGAAAGGGTGGTTTTGAGGCTGAAGGCAGCAGGAAAGCCTGCAGCCCCCAGGTGTGTGGGGCTACGCAAGCGGTTCGCAAAGACCTTTAGAACAAGGCATAGTTTTCCCTGCTGGCTCTTTGGGCGTGGAACATATCTCCAGATATATGGCCATTTTTGGGCCTGGAGCGGCGCCATGTGGGAAAGGGTGGTTTTGAGGCTGAAGGTACCAGGAAAGCCTGCAGCCCCCAGGTGTGTGGGGCTACGCAAGCGGTTCCCAAAGAGCTTTAGAACAAGGCATAGTTTTCCCTGCTGGCTCTTTGGGCGTGGGACCAACCTCCAGACATATGGCCATTTTTGTGCCTGGCGTGACGCCATGTGGGAAAGGGTGGTTTTGAGGCTGAAGGTGCCAGAAAAGCCTGCAGCCCCCAGGTCTGTGGGGCTACGCAAGCGGTTCCCAAAGAGCTTTAGAACAAGGCATAGTTTTCCCTGCTGGCTCTTTGGGCGTGGGACCAGTCTCCAGACATATGGCCATTTTTGGGCCTGGCGCGGGGCCAAGTGGGAAAGGGTGGTTTTGAGGCTTAAGGCAGCAAGAAAGCCTGCAGCCCCCAGGTCTGTGGGGCTACGCAAGCGGTTCCCAAAGAGCTTTAGAACAAGGCATAGTTTTCCCTGCTGGCTCTTTGGGCGTGGGACCAGTCTCCAGACATATGGCCATTTTTGGGCCTGGCGTGGCGCCAAGTGGGAAAGGGTGGTTTTGAGGCTGAAGGCAGCAGGAAAGCCTGCAGCCCCCAGGTCTGTGGGGCTACGCAAGCGGTTCCCAAAGAGCTTTAGAACAAGGCATAGTTTTCCCTGCTGGCTCTTTGGGCGTGGGACCAACCTCCAGACATATGGCCATTTTTGTTCCTGGCGTGACGCCATGTGGGAAAGGGTGGTTTTGAGGCTGAAGGTGCCAGAAAAGCCTGCAGCCCGCAGGTGTGTGGGGCTACGCAAGCGGTTCCCAAAGAGCTTTAGAACAAGGCATACTATTCCCTTCTGGCTCTTTGGGCGTGGGACCAGTCTCCAGACATATGGCCATTTTTGGGCCTGGCTTGGCGCCATGTGGGAAAGGGTGGTTTTGAGGCCGAAGGCAGCAGGAAAGCCTGCAGCCCCCAGGTCTGTGGGGCTATGCAAGCGGTTCCCAAAGAGCTTTAGAACAAGGCATAGTTTTCCCTGCTGGCTCTTTCGGTGTAGGACCAATCTCCAGACATATGGCTATTTTTGTGCCTGGCTTGGCGCCAAGTGGGAAAGGGTGGTTTTGAGGCTGAAGGCAGCAGGAAAGCCTGCAGCCCCCAGGTGTGTGGGGCTACGCAAGCGGTTCCCAAAGAGCTTTAGAACAAGGCATAGTTTTCCCTGCTGGCTCTTTGGGCGTGGGACCAGTCTCCAGACATATGGCCATTTTTGGGCATGGCGCGGGGCCAAGTGGGAAAGGGTGGTTTTGAGGCTGAAGGCAGCAGGAAAGCCTGCAGCCCCCAGGTGTGTGGGGCTACGCAAGCGGTTCGCAAAGACCTTTAGAACAAGGCATAGTTTTCCCTGCTGGCTCTTTGGGCGTGGAACATATCTCCAGATATATGGCCATTTTTAGGCCTGGAGCGGCGCCATGTGGGAAAGGGTGGTTTTGAGGCTGAAGGTACCAGGAAAGCCTGCAGCCCCCAGGTGTGTGGGGCTACGCAAGCGGTTCCCAAAGAGCTTTAGAACAAGGCATAGTTTTCCCTGCTGGCTCTTTGGGCGTGGGACCAACCTCCAGACATATGGCCATTTTTGTGCCTGGCGTGACGCCATGTGGGAAAGGGTGGTTTTAAGGCTGAAGGTGCCAGAAAAGCCTGCAGCCCCCAGGTCTGTGGGGCTACGCAAGCCGTTCCCAAAGAGCTTTAGAACAAGGCATAGTTTTCCCTGCTGGCTCTTTGGGCGTGGGACCAGTCTCCAGACATATGGCCATTTTTGGGCCTGGCGCGGCGCCAAGTGGGAAAGGGTGGTTTTGAGGCTGAAGGCAGCAGGAAAGCCTGCAGCCCCCAGGTCTGTGGGGCTACGCAAGCCGTTCCCAAAGAGCTTTAGAACAAGGCATAGTTTTCCCTGCTGGCTCTTTGGGCGTGGGACCAGTCTCCAGACATATGGCCATTTTTGGGCCTGGCGCGGCGCCAAGTGGGAAAGGGAGGTTTTGAGGCTGAAGGCAGCAGGAAAGCCTGCAGCCCGCAGGTGTGTGGGGCTACGCAAGCGGTTCCCAAAGAGCTTTAGAACAAGGCATAGTTTTCCCTGCTGGCTCTTTGGGCGTGGGACCAGTCTCCAGACATATGGCCATTTTTGGGCCTGGCGCGGCGCCATGTGGGAAAGGGTGGTTTTGAGGCTGAAGGCAGCAGGAAAGCCTGCAGCCCCCAGGTGTGTGGGGCTACGCAAGCGGTTCCCAAAGAGCTTTAGAACAAGGCATAGTTTTCCCTGCTGGCTCTTTGGGTGTGGGACCAGTCTCCAGACATATGGCCATTTTTGGGCCTGGCGCGGCGCCAAGTGGGAAAGGGTGGTTTTGAGGCTGAAGGCAGCAGGAAAGCCTGCAGCCCCCAGGTGTGTGGGGCTACGCAAGCAGTTCCCAAAGACCTTTAGATCAAGGTGTAGTTTTCCCTGCTGGCTCTTTGGGCGTGGAACATATCTCCAGATATATGGCCATTTTTGGGCCTGGCGCGGCGCCATGTGGGGAATGGTCGTTTTGAGGCTGAAGGATGCAGGAAAGCCTGCAGCCCCCAGGTGTGTGGGGCTACGCAAGCGGTTCCCAAAGAGCTTTAGAACAAGGCATAGTTTTCCCTGCTGGCTCTTTGGGCGTGGGACCAACCTCCAGACATATGGCCATTTTTGTGCCTGCCGTGGCGCCATGTGGGAAAGGGTGGTTTTGAGGCTGAAGGTGCCAGAAAAGCCTGCAGCCCCCAGGCCTGTGGGGCTATGCAAGCGGTTCCCAAAGAGCTTTAGAACAAGGCATAGTTTTCCCTGCTGGCTCTTTGGGCGTGGGACCAGTCTCCAGACATATGGCCATTTTTGGGCCTGGCGCGGGGCCAAGTGGGAAAGGGTGGTTTTGAGGCTGAAGGCAGCAAGAAAGCCTGCAGCCCCCAGGTGTGTGGGGCTACGCAAGCGGTTCCCAAAGAGCTTTAGAACAAGGCATAGTTTTCCCTGCTGGCTCTTTGGGCGTGGGACCAACCTCCAGACATATGGCCATTTTTGGGCCTGGCGTGACGCCATGTGGGAAAGGGTGGTTTTGAGGCTGAAGGTGCCAGAAAAGCCTGCAGCCCGCAGGTGTGTGGGGCTACGCAAGCGGTTCCCAAAGAGCTTTAGAACAAGGCATAGTTTTCCCTGCTGGCTCTTTGGGCGTGGGACCAGTCTCCAGACATATGGCCATTTTTGGGCCTGGCTTGGCGCCATGTGGGAAAGGGTGGTTTTGAGGCTGAAGGCAGCAGGAAAGCCTTCAGCCCCCAGGTCTGTGGGGCTATGCAAGCTGTTCCCAAAATGCTTTAGAACAAGGCATAGTTTTCCCTGCTGGCTCTTTGGGCGTGGGACCAACCTCCAGACATATGGCTATTTTTGTGCCTGGCTTGGCGCCAAGTGGGAAAGGGTGGTTTTGAGGCTGAAGGCAGCAGGAAAGCCTGCAGCCCCCAGGTCTGTGGGGCTACGCAAGCGGTTCCCAAAATGCTTTAGAAGAAGGCATAGTTTTCCCTGCTGGCTCTTTGGGGTGGGACCAGTCTCCAGACATATGGCCATTTTTGGGCCTGGCGTGACGCCATTTGGGAAAGGGTGGTTTTGAGCCTGAAGGTGCCAGAAAAGCCTGCAGCCCCCAGGTCTGTGGGGCTACGCAAGCAGTTCCCAAAGAGCTTTAGAACAAGGCATAGTTTTCCCTGCTGGCTCTTTGGGCGTGGGATCAACTTCCAGACATATGGCCATTTTTGGGCCTGGCGTGACGCCATGTGGGAAAGGGTGGTTTTGAGGCTGAAGGCAGCAGGAAAGCCTGCAGCCCCCAGGTCTGTGGGGCTACGCAAGCCGTTCCCAAAGAGCTTTAGAATAAGGCATAGTTTTCCCTGCTGGCTCTTTGGGCGTGGGACCAGTCTCCAGACATATGGCCATTTTTGGGCCTGGCTTGGAGCCATGTGGGAAAGGGTGGGTTTGAGGCTGAAGGCAGCAGGAAAGCCTGCAGCCCCGAGGTGTGTGGGGCTACGCAAGCGGTTCCCAAAGAGCTTTAGAACAAGGCATAGTTTTCCCTGCTGGCTCTTTGGGCGTGGGACCAGTCTCCAGACATATGGCCATTTTTGGGCCTGGCGCGGGGCCAAGTGGGAAAGGGTGGTTTTGAGGCTGAAGGCAGCAGGAAAGCCTGCAGCCCCCAGGTGTGTGGGGCTACGCAAGCGGTTCGCAAAGACCTTTAGAACAAGGCATAGTTTTCCCTGCTGGCTCTTTGGGCGTGGAACATATCTCCAGATATATGGCCATTTTTAGGCCTGGAGCGGCGCCATGTGGGAAAGGGTGGTTTTGAGGCTGAAGGTACCAGGAAAGCCTGCAGCCCCCAGGTGTGTGGGGCTACGCAAGCGGTTCCCAAAGAGCTTTAGAACAAGGCATAGTTTTCCCTGCTGGCTCTTTGGGCGTGGGACCAACCTCCAGACATATGGCCATTTTTGTGCCTGGCGTGACGCCATGTGGGAAAGGGTGGTTTTAAGGCTGAAGGTGCCAGAAAAGCCTGCAGCCCCCAGGTCTGTGGGGCTACGCAAGCCGTTCCCAAAGAGCTTTAGAACAAGGCATAGTTTTCCCTGCTGGCTCTTTGGGCGTGGGACCAGTCTCCAGACATATGGCCATTTTTGGGCCTGGCGCGGCGCCAAGTGGGAAAGGGTGGTTTTGAGGCTGAAGGCAGCAGGAAAGCCTGCAGCCCCCAGGTCTGTGGGGCTACGCAAGCGGTTCCCAAAGAGCTTTATAACAAGGCATAGTTTTCCCTGCTGGCTCTTTGGGCGTGGGACCAGTCTCCAGACATATGGCCATTTTTGGGCCTGGCGTGGCGCCAAGTGTGAAAGGGTGGTTTTGAGGCTGAAGGCAGCAGGAAAGCCTGCAGCCCCCAGGTGTGTGGGGCTACGCAAGCGGTTCCCAAAGAGCTTTAGAACAAGGCATAGTTTTCCCTGCTGGCTCTTTGGGCGTGGGACCAACCTCCAGACATATGGCCATTTTTGTGCCTGGCGCAGCGCCATGTGGGAAAGGGTGGTTTTGAGGCTGAAGGTGCCAGAAAAGCCTGCAGCCCGCAGGTGTGTGGGGCTACGCAAGCGGTTCCCAAAGAGCTTTAGAACAAGGCATAGTTTTCCCTGCTGGCTCTTTGGGCGTGGGACCAGTCTCCAGACATATGGCCATTTTCGGGCCTGGCTTGGCGCCATGTGGGAAAGGGTGGTTTTGAGGCTGAAGGCAGCAGGAAAGCCTGCAGCCCCCAGGTCTGTGGGTCTATGCAAGCGGTTCCCAAAGAGCTTTAGAACAAGGCATAGTTTTCCCTGCTGGCTCTTTCGGTGTAGGACCAATCTCCAGACATATGGCTATTTTTGTGCCTGGCTTGGCGCCAAGTGGGAAAGGGTGGTTTTGAGGCTGAAGGCAGCAGGAAAGCCTGCAGCCCCCAGGTCTGTGGGGCTACGCAAGCGGTTCCCAAAGAGCTTTAGAACAAGGCATAGTTTTCCCTGCTGGCTCTTTGGGCGTGGGACCAGTCTCCAGACATATGGCCATTTTTTTACCTTGAGCGACGCCAAGTGTGAAAGGGTGGTTTTGAGGCTGAAGGCAGCAGGAAAGTCTGCAGCCCGCAGGTCTGTGGGGCCACGCAAGCGGTTCCCAAAGAGCTTTAGAATAAGGCATAGTTTTCCCTGCTGGCTCTTTGGGCGTGGGACCAGTCTCCAGACATATGGCCATTTTTGGGCCTGGCGTGACGCCATGTGGGAAAGGGTGGTTTTGAGGCTGAAGGCAGCAGGAAAGCCTGCAGCCCCCAGGTCTGTGGGGCTACGCAAGCCGTTCCCAAAGAGCTTTAGAACAAGGCATAGTTTTCCCTGCTGGCTCTTTGGGCGTGGGACCAGTCTCCAAACATATGGCCATTTTTGGGCCTGGCGCAGGGCCAAGCGGGAAAGGGTGGTTTTGAGGCTGAAGGCAGCAGGAAAGCCTGCAGCCCCCAGGTGTGTGGGGCTACGCAAGCGGTTCCCAAAGAGCTTTAGAAAAAGGCATAGTTTTCCCTGCTGGCTCTTTGGGCGTGGGACCAGTCTCCAGACATATAGCCATTTTTGGGCCTGGCGCGGCGCCATGTGGGAAAGGGTGGTTTTGAGGCTGAAGGCAGCAGGAAAGCCTGCAGCCCCGAGGTGTGTGGGGCTACGCAAGCGGTTCCCAAAGAGCTTTAGAACAAGGCATAGTTTTCCCTGCTGGCTCTTTGGGCGTGGGACCAGTCTCCAGACATATGGCCATTTTTGGGCATGGCGCGGGGCCAAGTGGGAAAGGGTGGTTTTGAGGCTGAAGGCAGCAGGAAAGCCTGCAGCCCCCAGGTGTGTGGGGCTACGCAAGCGGTTCGCAAAGACCTTTAGAACAAGGCATAGTTTTCCCTGCTGGCTCTTTGGGCGTGGAACATATCTCCAGATATATGGCCATTTTTGGGCCTGGAGCGGCGCCATGTGGGAAAGGGTGGTTTTGAGGCTGAAGGTACCAGGAAAGCCTGCAGCCCCCAGGTGTGTGGGGCTACGCAAGCGGTTCCCAAAGAGCTTTAGAACAAGGCATAGTTTTCCCTGCTGGCTCTTTGGGCGTGGGACCAACCTCCAGACATATGGCCATTTTTGTGCCTGGCGTGACGCCATGTGGGAAAGGGTGGTTTTGAGGCTGAAGGTGCCAGAAAAGCCTGCAGCCCCCAGGTCTGTGGGGCTACGCAAGCGGTTCCCAAAGAGCTTTAGAACAAGGCATAGTTTTCCCTGCTGGCTCTTTGGGCGTGGGACCAGTCTCCAGACATATGGCCATTTTTGGGCCTGGCGCGGGGCCAAGTGGGAAAGGGTGGTTTTGAGGCTTAAGGCAGCAAGAAAGCCTGCAGCCCCCAGGTCTGTGGGGCTACGCAAGCGGTTCCCAAAGAGCTTTAGAACAAGGCATAGTTTTCCCTGCTGGCTCTTTGGGCGTGGGACCAGTCTCCAGACATATGGCCATTTTTGGGCCTGGCGTGGCGCCAAGTGGGAAAGGGTGGTTTTGAGGCTGAAGGCAGCAGGAAAGCCTGCAGCCCCCAGGTCTGTGGGGCTACGCAAGCGGTTCCCAAAGAGCTTTAGAACAAGGCATAGTTTTCCCTGCTGGCTCTTTGGGCGTGGGACCAACCTCCAGACATATGGCCATTTTTGTTCCTGGCGTGACGCCATGTGGGAAAGGGTGGTTTTGAGGCTGAAGGTGCCAGAAAAGCCTGCAGCCCGCAGGTGTGTGGGGCTACGCAAGCGGTTCCCAAAGAGCTTTAGAACAAGGCATACTATTCCCTTCTGGCTCTTTGGGCGTGGGACCAGTCTCCAGACATATGGCCATTTTTGGGCCTGGCTTGGCGCCATGTGGGAAAGGGTGGTTTTGAGGCCGAAGGCAGCAGGAAAGCCTGCAGCCCCCAGGTCTGTGGGGCTATGCAAGCGGTTCCCAAAGAGCTTTAGAACAAGGCATAGTTTTCCCTGCTGGCTCTTTCGGTGTAGGACCAATCTCCAGACATATGGCTATTTTTGTGCCTGGCTTGGCGCCAAGTGGGAAAGGGTGGTTTTGAGGCTGAAGGCAGCAGGAAAGCCTGCAGCCCCCAGGTGTGTGGGGCTACGCAAGCGGTTCCCAAAGAGCTTTAGAACAAGGCATAGTTTTCCCTGCTGGCTCTTTGGGCGTGGGACCAGTCTCCAGACATATGGCCATTTTTGGGCATGGCGCGGGGCCAAGTGGGAAAGGGTGGTTTTGAGGCTGAAGGCAGCAGGAAAGCCTGCAGCCCCCAGGTGTGTGGGGCTACGCAAGCGGTTCGCAAAGACCTTTAGAACAAGGCATAGTTTTCCCTGCTGGCTCTTTGGGCGTGGAACATATCTCCAGATATATGGCCATTTTTAGGCCTGGAGCGGCGCCATGTGGGAAAGGGTGGTTTTGAGGCTGAAGGTACCAGGAAAGCCTGCAGCCCCCAGGTGTGTGGGGCTACGCAAGCGGTTCCCAAAGAGCTTTAGAACAAGGCATAGTTTTCCCTGCTGGCTCTTTGGGCGTGGGACCAACCTCCAGACATATGGCCATTTTTGTGCCTGGCGTGACGCCATGTGGGAAAGGGTGGTTTTAAGGCTGAAGGTGCCAGAAAAGCCTGCAGCCCCCAGGTCTGTGGGGCTACGCAAGCCGTTCCCAAAGAGCTTTAGAACAAGGCATAGTTTTCCCTGCTGGCTCTTTGGGCGTGGGACCAGTCTCCAGACATATGGCCATTTTTGGGCCTGGCGCGGCGCCAAGTGGGAAAGGGTGGTTTTGAGGCTGAAGGCAGCAGGAAAGCCTGCAGCCCCCAGGTCTGTGGGGCTACGCAAGCGGTTCCCAAAGAGCTTTATAACAAGGCATAGTTTTCCCTGCTGGCTCTTTGGGCGTGGGACCAGTCTCCAGACATATGGCCATTTTTGGGCCTGGCGTGGCGCCAAGTGGGAAAGGGTGGTTTTGAGGCTGAAGGCAGCAGGAAAGCCTGCAGCCCCCAGGTGTGTGGGGCTACGCAAGCGGTTCCCAAAGAGCTTTAGAACAAGGCATAGTTTTCCCTGCTGGCTCTTTGGGCGTGGGACCAACCTCCAGACATATGGCCATTTTTGTGCCTGGCGCAGCGCCATGTGGGAAAGGGTGGTTTTGAGGCTGAAGGTGCCAGAAAAGCCTGCAGCCCGCAGGTGTGTGGGGCTACGCAAGCGGTTCCCAAAGAGCTTTAGAACAAGGCATAGTTTTCCCTGCTGGCTCTTTGGGCGTGGGACCAGTCTCCAGACATATGGCCATTTTTGGGCCTGGCTTGGCGCCATGTGGGAAAGGGTGGTTTTGAGGCTGAAGGCAGCAGGAAAGCCTGCAGCCCCCAGGTCTGTGGGTCTATGCAAGCGGTTCCCAAAGAGCTTTAGAACAAGGCATAGTTTTCCCTGCTGGCTCTTTCGGTGTAGGACCAATCTCCAGACATATGGCTATTTTTGTGCCTGGCTTGGCGCCAAGTGGGAAAGGGTGGTTTTGAGGCTGAAGGCAGCAGGAAAGCCTGCAGCCCCCAGGTCTGTGGGGCTACGCAAGCGGTTCCCAAAGAGCTTTAGAACAAGGCATAGTTTTCCCTGCTGGCTCTTTGGGCGTGGGACCAGTCTCCAGACATATGGCCATTTTTTTACCTTGAGCGACGCCAAGTGTGAAAGGGTGGTTTTGAGGCTGAAGGCAGCAGGAAAGTCTGCAGCCCGCAGGTCTGTGGGGCCACGCAAGCGGTTCCCAAAGAGCTTTAGAATAAGGCATAGTTTTCCCTGCTGGCTCTTTGGGCGTGGGACCAGTCTCCAGACATATGGCCATTTTTGGGCCTGGCGTGACGCCATGTGGGAAAGGGTGGTTTTGAGGCTGAAGGCAGCAGGAAAGCCTGCAGCCCCCAGGTCTGTGGGGCTACGCAAGCCGTTCCCAAAGAGCTTTAGAACAAGGCATAGTTTTCCCTGCTGGCTCTTTGGGCGTGGGACCAGTCTCCAGACATATGGCCATTTTTGGGCCTGGCGCAGGGCCAAGCGGGAAAGGGTGGTTTTGAGGCTGAAGGCAGCAGGAAAGCCTGCAGCCCCCAGGTGTGTGGGGCTACGCAAGCGGTTCCCAAAGAGCTTTAGAAAAAGGCATAGTTTTCCCTGCTGGCTCTTTGGGCGTGGGACCAGTCTCCAGACATATAGCCATTTTTGGGCCTGGCGCGGCGCCATGTGGGAAAGGGTGGTTTTGAGGCTGAAGGCAGCAGGAAAGCCTGCAGCCCCGAGGTGTGTGGGGCTACGCAAGCGGTTCCCAAAGAGCTTTAGAACAAGGCATAGTTTTCCCTGCTGGCTCTTTGGGCGTGGGACCAGTCTCCAGACATATGGCCATTTTTGGGCATGGCGCGGGGCCAAGTGGGAAAGGGTGGTTTTGAGGCTGAAGGCAGCAGGAAAGCCTGCAGCCCCCAGGTGTGTGGGGCTACGCAAGCGGTTCGCAAAGACCTTTAGAACAAGGCATAGTTTTCCCTGCTGGCTCTTTGGGCGTGGAACATATCTCCAGATATATGGCCATTTTTGGGCCTGGAGCGGCGCCATGTGGGAAAGGGTGGTTTTGAGGCTGAAGGTACCAGGAAAGCCTGCAGCCCCCAGGTGTGTGGGGCTACGCAAGCGGTTCCCAAAGAGCTTTAGAACAAGGCATAGTTTTCCCTGCTGGCTCTTTGGGCGTGGGACCAACCTCCAGACATATGGCCATTTTTGTGCCTGGCGTGACGCCATGTGGGAAAGGGTGGTTTTGAGGCTGAAGGTGCCAGAAAAGCCTGCAGCCCCCAGGTCTGTGGGGCTACGCAAGCGGTTCCCAAAGAGCTTTAGAACAAGGCATAGTTTTCCCTGCTGGCTCTTTGGGCGTGGGACCAGTCTCCAGACATATGGCCATTTTTGGGCCTGGCGCGGGGCCAAGTGGGAAAGGGTGGTTTTGAGGCTTAAGGCAGCAAGAAAGCCTGCAGCCCCCAGGTCTGTGGGGCTACGCAAGCGGTTCCCAAAGAGCTTTAGAACAAGGCATAGTTTTCCCTGCTGGCTCTTTGGGCGTGGGACCAGTCTCCAGACATATGGCCATTTTTGGGCCTGGCGTGGCGCCAAGTGGGAAAGGGTGGTTTTGAGGCTGAAGGCAGCAGGAAAGCCTGCAGCCCCCAGGTCTGTGGGGCTACGCAAGCGGTTCCCAAAGAGCTTTAGAACAAGGCATAGTTTTCCCTGCTGGCTCTTTGGGCGTGGGACCAACCTCCAGACATATGGCCATTTTTGTTCCTGGCGTGACGCCATGTGGGAAAGGGTGGTTTTGAGGCTGAAGGTGCCAGAAAAGCCTGCAGCCCGCAGGTGTGTGGGGCTACGCAAGCGGTTCCCAAAGAGCTTTAGAACAAGGCATACTATTCCCTTCTGGCTCTTTGGGCGTGGGACCAGTCTCCAGACATATGGCCATTTTTGGGCCTGGCTTGGCGCCATGTGGGAAAGGGTGGTTTTGAGGCCGAAGGCAGCAGGAAAGCCTGCAGCCCCCAGGTCTGTGGGGCTATGCAAGCGGTTCCCAAAGAGCTTTAGAACAAGGCATAGTTTTCCCTGCTGGCTCTTTCGGTGTAGGACCAATCTCCAGACATATGGCTATTTTTGTGCCTGGCTTGGCGCCAAGTGGGAAAGGGTGGTTTTGAGGCTGAAGGCAGCAGGAAAGCCTGCAGCCCCCAGGTGTGTGGGGCTACGCAAGCGGTTCCCAAAGAGCTTTAGAACAAGGCATAGTTTTCCCTGCTGGCTCTTTGGGCGTGGGACCAGTCTCCAGACATATGGCCATTTTTGGGCATGGCGCGGGGCCAAGTGGGAAAGGGTGGTTTTGAGGCTGAAGGCAGCAGGAAAGCCTGCAGCCCCCAGGTGTGTGGGGCTACGCAAGCGGTTCACAAAGACCTTTAGAACAAGGCATAGTTTTCCCTGCTGGCTCTTTGGGCGTGGGACCAACCTCCAGACATATGGCCATTTTTGTTCCTGGCGTGACGCCATGTGGGAAAGGGTGGTTTTGAGGCTGAAGGTGCCAGAAAAGCCTGCAGCCCCCAGGTCTGTGGGGCTACGCAAGCCGTTCCCAAAGAGCTTTAGAACAAGGCATAGTTTTCCCTGCTGGCTCTTTGGGCGTGGGACCAGTCTCCAGACATATGGCCATTTTTGGGCCTGGCGCGGGGCCAAGTGGGAAAGGGTGGTTTTGAGGCTGAAGGCAGCAAGAAAGCCTGCAGCCCCCAGGTCTGTGGGGCTACGCAAGCGGTTCCCAAAGAGCTTTAGAACAAGGCATAGTTTTCCCTGCTGGCTCTTTCGGTGTAGGACCAATCTCCAGACATATGGCTATTTTTGTGCCTGGCTTGGCGCCAAGTGGGAAAGGGTGGTTTTGAGGCTGAAGGCAGCAGGAAAGCCTGCAGCCCCCAGGTCTGTGGGGCTACGCAAGCGGTTCCCAAAGAGCTTTAGAACAAGGCATAGTTTTCCCTGCTGGCTCTTTGGGCGTGGGACCAGTCTCCAGACATATGGCCTTTTTTTTACCTTGAGCGACGCCAAGTGTGAAAGGGTGGTTTTGAGGCTGAAGGCAGCAGGAAAGTCTGCAGCCCGCAGGTCTGTGGGGCCACGCAAGCGGTTCCCAAAGAGCTTTAGAATAAGGCATAGTTTTCCCTGCTGGCTCTTTGGGCGTGGGACCAGTCTACAGACATATGGCCATTTTTGGGCCTGGCGTGACGCCATGTGGGAAAGGGTGGTTTTGAGGCTGAAGGCAGCAGGAAAGCCTGCAGCCCCCAGGTCTGTGGGGCTACGCAAGCCGTTCCCAAAGAGCTTTAGAACAAGGCATAGTTTTCCCTGCTGGCTCTTTGGGCGTGGGACCAGTCTCCAGACATATGGCCATTTTTGGGCCTGGCGCAGGGCCAAGCGGGAAAGGGTGGTTTTGAGGCTGAAGGCAGCAGGAAAGCCTGCAGCCCCCAGGTGTGTGGGGCTACGCAAGCGGTTCCCAAAGAGCTTTAGAACAAGGCATAGTTTTCCCTGCTGGCTCTTTGGGCGTGGGACCAGTCTCCAGACATATAGCCATTTTTGGGCCTGGCGCGGCGCCATGTGGGAAAGGGTGGTTTTGAGGCTGAAGGCAGCAGGAAAGCCTGCAGCCCCGAGGTGTGTGGGGCTACGCAAGCGGTTCCCAAAGAGCTTTAGAACAAGGCATAGTTTTCCCTGCTGGCTCTTTGGGCGTGGGACCAGTCTCCAGACATATGGCCATTTTTGGGCATGGCGCGGGGCCAAGTGGGAAAGGGTGGTTTTGAGGCTGAAGGCAGCAGGAAAGCCTGCAGCCCCCAGGTGTGTGGGGCTACGCAAGCGGTTCGCAAAGACCTTTAGAACAAGGCATAGTTTTCCCTGCTGGCTCTTTGGGCGTGGAACATATCTCCAGATATATGGCCATTTTTGGGCCTGGAGCGGCGCCATGTGGGAAAGGGTGGTTTTGAGGCTGAAGGTACCAGGAAAGCCTGCAGCCCCCAGGTCTGTGGGGCTACGCAAGCGGTTCCCAAAGAGCTTTAGAACAAGGCATAGTTTTCCCTGCTGGCTCTTTGGGCGTGGGACCAACCTCCAGACATATGGCCATTTTTGTGCCTGGCGTGACGCCATCTGGGAAAGGGTGGTTTTGAGGCTGAAGGTGCCAGAAAAGCCTGCAGCCCCCAGGTCTGTGGGGCTACGCAAGCCGTTCCCAAAGAGCTTTAGAACAAGGCATAGTTTTCCCTGCTGGCTCTTTGGGCGTGGGACCAGTCTCCAGACATATGGCCATTTTTGGGCCTGGCGCGGGGCCAAGTGGGAAAGGGTGGTTTTGAGGCTTAAGGCAGCAAGAAAGCCTGCAGCCCCCAGGTCTGTGGGGCTACGCAAGCGGTTCCCAAAGAGCTTTAGAACAAGGCATAGTTTTCCCTGCTGGCTCTTTGGGCGTGGGACCAGTCTCCAGACATATGGCCATTTTTGGGCCTGGCGTGGCGCCAAGTGGGAAAGGGTGGTTTTGAGGCTGAAGGCAGCAGGAAAGCCTGCAGCCCCCAGGTCTGTGGGGCTACGCAAGCGGTTCCCAAAGAGCTTTAGAACAAGGCATAGTTTTCCCTGCTGGCTCTTTGGGCGTGGGACCAACCTCCAGACATATGGCCATTTTTGTTCCTGGCGTGACGCCATGTGGGAAAGGGTGGTTTTGAGGCTGAAGGTGCCAGAAAAGCCTGCAGCCCGCAGGTGTGTGGGGCTACGCAAGCGGTTCCCAAAGAGCTTTAGAACAAGGCATACTATTCCCTTCTGGCTCTTTGGGCGTGGGACCAGTCTCCAGACATATGGCCATTTTTGGGCCTGGCTTGGCGCCATGTGGGAAAGGGTGGTTTTGAGGCCGAAGGCAGCAGGAAAGCCTGCAGCCCCCAGGTCTGTGGGGCTATGCAAGCGGTTCCCAAAGAGCTTTAGAACAAGGCATAGTTTTCCCTGCTGGCTCTTTCGGTGTAGGACCAATCTCCAGACATATGGCTATTTTTGTGCCTGGCTTGGCGCCAAGTGGGAAAGGGTGGTTTTGAGGCTGAAGGCAGCAGGAAAGCCTGCAGCCCCCAGGTGTGTGGGGCTACGCAAGCGGTTCCCAAAGAGCTTTAGAACAAGGCATAGTTTTCCCTGCTGGCTCTTTGGGCGTGGGACCAGTCTCCAGACATATGGCCATTTTTGGGCATGGCGCGGGGCCAAGTGGGAAAGGGTGGTTTTGAGGCTGAAGGCAGCAGGAAAGCCTGCAGCCCCCAGGTGTGTGGGGCTACGCAAGCGGTTCACAAAGACCTTTAGAACAAGGCATAGTTTTCCCTGCTGGCTCTTTGGGCGTGGGACCAACCTCCAGACATATGGCCATTTTTGTTCCTGGCGTGACGCCATGTGGGAAAGGGTGGTTTTGAGGCTGAAGGTGCCAGAAAAGCCTGCAGCCCCCAGGTCTGTGGGGCTACGCAAGCCGTTCCCAAAGAGCTTTAGAACAAGGCATAGTTTTCCCTGCTGGCTCTTTGGGCGTGGGACCAGTCTCCAGACATATGGCCATTTTTGGGCCTGGCGCGGGGCCAAGTGGGAAAGGGTGGTTTTGAGGCTGAAGGCAGCAAGAAAGCCTGCAGCCCCCAGGTCTGTGGGGCTACGCAAGCGGTTCCCAAAGAGCTTTAGAACAAGGCATAGTTTTCCCTGCTGGCTCTTTGGGCGTGGGACCAACCTCCAGACATATGGCCATTTTTGTGCCTGGCGTGACGCCATGTGGGAAAGGGTGGTTTTGAGGCTGAAGGTGCCAGAAAAGCCTGCAGCCCCCAGGTCTGTGGGGCTACGCAAGCCGTTCCCAAAGAGCTTTAGAACAAGGCATAGTTTTCCCTGCTGGCTCTTTGGGCGTGGGACCAGTCTCCAGACATATGGCCATTTTTGGGCCTGGCGCGGGGCCAAGTGGGAAAGGGTGGTTTTGAGGCTGAAGGCAGCAAGAAAGCCTGCAGCCCCCAGGTCTGTGGGGCTACGCAAGCGGTTCCCAAAGAGCTTTAGAACAAGGCATAGTTTTCCCTGCTGGCTCTTTGGGCGTGGGACCAGTCTCCAGACATATGGCCATTTTTGGGCCTGGCGTGGCGCCAAGTGGGAAAGGGTGGTTTTGAGGCTGAAGGCAGCAGGAAAGCCTGCAGCCCCCAGGTGTGTGGGGCTACGCAAGCGGTTCCCAAAGAGCTTTAGAACAAGGCATAGTTTTCCCTGCTGGCTCTTTGGGCGTGGGACCAACCTCCAGACATATGGCCATTTTTGTGCCTGGCGTGGGGCCAAGTGGGAAAGGGTGGTTTTGAGGCTGAAGGTGCCAGAAAAGCCTGCAGCCCGCAGGTGTGTGGGGCTACGCAAGCGGTTCCCAAAGAGCTTTAGAACAAGGCATAGTTTTCCCTGCTGGCTCTTTGGGCGTGGGACCAGTCTCCAGACATATGGCCATTTTTGGGCCTGGCTTGGCGCCATGTGGGAAAGGGTGGTTTTGAGGCTGAAGGCAGCAGGAAAGCCTGCAGCCCCCAGGTGTGTGGGGCTATGCAAGCGGTTCCCAAAGAGCTTTAGAACAAGGCATAGTTTTCCCTGCTGGCTCTTTCGGTGTAGGACCAATCTCCAGACATATGGCTATTTTTGTGCCTGGCGCGGCGCCAAGTGGGAAAGGGTGGTTTTGAGGCTGAAGGCAGCAGGAAAGCCTGCAGCCACCAGGTCTGTGGGGCTACGCAAGCGGTTCCCAAAGAGCTTTAGAACAAGGCATAGTTTTCCCTGCTGGCTCTTTGGGCGTGGGACCAGTCTCCAGACATATGGCCATTTTTGGGCCTGGCGCGGGGCCAAGTGGGAAAGGGTGGTTTTGAGGCTGAAGGTGCCAGAAAAGCCTGCAGCCCGCAGGTGTGTGGGGCTACGCAAGCGGTTCCCAAAGAGCTTTAGAACAAGGCATAGTTTTCCCTGCTGGCTCTTTGGGCGTGGGACCAGTCTCCAGACATATGGCCATTTTTGGGACTGGCTTGGCGCCATGTGGGAAAGGGTGGTTTTGAGGCTGAAGGTACCAGGAAAGCCTGCAGCCCCCAGGTGTGTGGGGCTACGCAAGCGGTTCCCAAAGAGCTTTAGAACAAGGCATAGTTTTCCCTGCTGGCTCTTTGGGCGTGGGACCAGTCTCCAGACATATGGCCATTTTTGTGCCTGGCGTGACGCCATGTGGGAAAGGGTGGTTTTGAGGCTGAAGGTGCCAGAAAAGCCTGCAGCCCCCAGGTCTGTGGGGCTACGCAAGCGGTTCCCAAAGAGCTTTAGAACAAGGCATAGTTTTCCCTGCTGGCTCTTTGGGCGTGGGACCAGTCTCCAGACATATGGCCATTTTTGGGCCTGGCGCGGGGCCAAGTGGGAAATGGTGGTTTTGAGGCTGAAGGCAGCAAGAAAGCCTGCAGCCCCCAGGTCTGTGGGGCTACGCAAGCGGTTCCCAAAGAGCTTGAGAACAAGGCATAGTTTTCCCTGCTGGCTCTTTGGGCGTGGAACATATCTCCAGATATATGGCCATTTTTGGGCCTGGAGCGGCGCCATGTGGGAAAGGGTGGTTTTGAGGCTGAAGGTACCAGGAAAGCCTGCAGCCCCCAGGTGTGTGGGGCTACGCAAGCGGTTCCCAAAGAGCTTTAGAACAAGGCATAGTTTTCCCTGCTGGCTCTTTGGGCGTGGGACCAACCTCCAGACATATGGCCATTTTTGTGCCTGGCGTGACGCCATGTGGGAAAGGGTGGTTTTGAGGCTGAAGGTGCCAGAAAAGCCTGCAGCCCCCAGGTCTGTGGGGCTACGCAAGCCGTTCCCAAAGAGCTTTAGAACAAGGCATAGTTTTCCCTGCTGGCTCTTTGGGCGTGGGACCAGTCTCCAGACATATGGCCATTTTTGGGCCTGGCGCGGGGCCAAGTGGGAAAGGGTGGTTTTGAGGCTGAAGGCAGCAGGAAAGCCTGCAGCCCCTAGGTCTGTGGGGCTACGCAAGCGGTTCCCAAAGAGCTTTAGAACAAGGCATAGTTTTCCCTGCTGGCTCTTTGGGCGTGGGACCAGTCTCCAGACATATGGCCATTTTTGGGCCTGGCGTGGCGCCAAGTGGGAAAGGGTGGTTTTGAGGCTGAAGGCAGCAGGAAAGCCTGCAGCCCCCAGGTGTGTGGGGCTACGCAAGCGGTTCCCAAAGAGCTTTAGAACAAGGCATAGTTTTCCCTGCTGGCTCTTTGGGCGTGGGACCAACCTCCAGACATATGGCCATTTTTGGGCCTGGCGTGACGCCATGTGGGAAAGGGTGGTTTTGAGGCTGAAGGCAGCAGGAAAGCCTGCAGCCCCCAGGTCTGTGGGGCTACGCAAGCCGTTCCTAAAGAGCTTTAGAACAAGGCATAGTTTTCCCTGCTGGCTCTTTGGGCGTGGGACCAGTCTCCAGACATATGGCCATTTTTGGGCCTGGCGCGGGGCCAAGTGGGAAAGGGTGGTTTTGAGGCTGAAGGCAGCAGGAAAGCCTGCAGCCCCTAGGTCTGTGGGGCTACGCAAGCGGTTCCCAAAGAGCTTTAGAACAAGGCATAGTTTTCCCTGCTGGCTCTTTGGGCGTGGGACCAGTCTCCAGACATATGGCCATTTTTGGGCCTGGCGTGGCGCCAAGTGGGAAAGGGTGGTTTTGAGGCTGAAGGCAGCAGGAAAGCCTGCAGCCCCCAGGTCTGTGGGGCTACGCAAGCCGTTCCCAAAGAGCTTTAGAACAAGGCATAGTTTTCCCTGCTGGCTCTTTGGGCGTGGGACCAGTCTCCAGACATATGGCCATTTTTGGGCCTGGCGCGGGGCCAAGTGGGAAAGGGTGGTTTTGAGGCTGAAGGCAGCAGGAAAGCCTGCAGCCCCTAGGTCTGTGGGGCTACGCAAGCGGTTCCCAAAGAGCTTTAGAACAAGGCATAGTTTTCCCTGCTGGCTCTTTGGGCGTGGGACCAGTCTCCAGACATATGGCCATTTTTGGGCCTGGCGTGGCGCCAAGTGGGAAAGGGTGGTTTTGAGGCTGAAGGCAGCAGGAAAGCCTGCAGCCCCCAGGTGTGTGGGGCTACGCAAGCGGTTCCCAAAGAGCTTTAGAACAAGGCATAGTTTTCCCTGCTGGCTCTTTGGGCGTGGGACCAACCTCCAGACATATGGCCATTTTTGGGCCTGGCGTGACGCCATGTGGGAAAGGGTGGTTTTGAGGCTGAAGGTGCCAGAAAAGCCTGCAGCCCCCAGGTCTGTGGGGCTACGCAAGCCGTTCCTAAAGAGCTTTAGAACAAGGCATAGTTTTCCCTGCTGGCTCTTTGGGCGTGGGACCAGTCTCCAGACATATGGCCATTTTTGGGCCTGGCGCGGGGCCAAGTGGGAAAGGGTGGTTTTGAGGCTGAAGGCAGCAGGAAAGCCTGCAGCCCCTAGGTCTGTGGGGCTACGCAAGCGGTTCCCAAAGAGCTTTAGAACAAGGCATAGTTTTCCCTGCTGGCTCTTTGGGCGTGGGACCAGTCTCCAGACATATGGCCATTTTTGGGCCTGGCGTGGCGCCAAGTGGGAAAGGGTGGTTTTGAGGCTGAAGGCAGCAGGAAAGCCTGCAGCCCCCAGGTGTGTGGGGCTACGCAAGCGGTTCCCAAAGAGCTTTAGAACAAGGCATAGTTTTCCCTGCTGGCTCTTTGGGCGTGGGACCAACCTCCAGACATATGGCCATTTTTGGGCCTGGCGTGACGCCATGTGGGAAAGGGTGGTTTTGAGGCTGAAGGTGCCAGAAAAGCCTGCAGCCCGCAGGTGTGTGGGGCTACGCAAGCGGTTCCCAAAGAGCTTTAGAACAAGGCATAGTTTTCCCTGCTGGCTCTTTGGGCGTGGGACCAGTCTCCAGACATATGGCCATTTTTGGGCCTGGCGCGGCGCCATGTGGGAAAGGGTGGTTTTGAGGCTGAAGGCAGCAGGAAAGCCTGCAGCCCCCAGGTCTGTGGGGCTATGCAAGCGGTTCCCAAAGAGCTTTAGAACAAGGCATAGTTTTCCCTGCTGGCTCTTTGGGCGTGGGACCAACCTCCAGACATATGGCTATTTTTGTGCCTGGCTTGGCGCCAAGTGGGAAAGGGTGGTTTTGAGGCTGAAGGCAGCAGGAAAGCCTGCAGCCCCCAGGTCTGTGGGGCTACGCAAGCCGTTCCCAAAGAGCTTTAGAACAAGGCATAGTTTTCCCTGATGGCTCTTTGGGCGTGGGACCAGTCTCCAGACATATGGCCATTTTTTTACCTTGAGCGACGCCAAGTGTGAAAGGGTGGTTTTGAGGCTGAAGGCAGCAGGAAAGCCTGCAGCCCCCAGGTGTGTGGGGCTACGCAAGCGGTTCCCAAAGAGCTTTAGAACAAGGCATAGTTTTCCCTGCTGGCTCTTTGGGCGTGGGACCAACCTCCAGACATATGGACATTTTTGTGCCTGGCGTGACGCCATGTGGGAAAGGGTGGTTTTGAGGCTGAAGGTGCCAGAAAAGCCTGCAGCCCCCAGGTCTGTGGGGCTACGCAAGCCGTTCCCAAAGAGCTTTAGACCAAGGCATAGTTTTCCCTGCTGGCTCTTTGGGCATGGGACCAGTCTCCAGACATATGGCCATTTTTGGGCCTGGCGCGGGGCCAAGTGGGAAAGGGTGGTTTTGAGGCTGAAGGCAGCAAGAAAGCCTGCAGCCCTCAGGTCTGTGGGGCTACGCAAGCGGTTCGCAAAGACCTTTAGAACAAGGCATAGTTTTCCCTGCTGGCTCTTTGGGCGTGGAACATATCTCCAGATATATGGCCATTTTTGGGCCTGGAGCGGCGCCATGTGGGAAAGGGTGGTTTTGAGGCTGAAGGTACCAGGAAAGCCTGCAGCCCCCAGGTGTGTGGGGCTACGCAAGCGGTTCCCAAAGAGCTTTAGAACAAGGCATAGTTTTCCCTGCTGGCTCTTTGGGCGTGGGACCAACCTCCAGACATATGGCCATTTTTGTGCCTGGCGTGACGCCATGTGGGAAAGGGTGGTTTTGAGGCTGAAGGTGCCAGAAAAGCCTGCAGCCCCCAGGTCTGTGGGGCTACGCAAGCCGTTCCCAAAGAGCTTTAGAACAAGGCATAGTTTTCCCTGCTGGCTCTTTGGGCGTGGGACCAGTCTCCAGACATATGGCCATTTTTGGGCCTGGCGCGGGGCCAAGTGGGAAAGGGTGGTTTTGAGGCTGAAGGCAGCAGGAAAGCCTGCAGCCCCTAGGTCTGTGGGGCTACGCAAGCGGTTCCCAAAGAGCTTTAGAACAAGGCATAGTTTTCCCTGCTGGCTCTTTGGGCGTGGGACCAGTCTCAAGACATATGGCCATTTTTGGGCCTGGCGTGGCGCCAAGTGGGAAAGGGTGGTTTTGAGGCTGAAGGCAGCAGGAAAGCCTGCAGCCCCCAGGTGTGTGGGGCTACGCAAGCGGTTCCCAAAGAGCTTTAGAACAAGGCATAGTTTTCCCTGCTGGCTCTTTGGGCGTGGGACCAACCTCCAGACATATGGCCATTTTTGGGCCTGGCGTGACGCCATGTGGGAAAGGGTGGTTTTGAGGCTGAAGGTGCCAGAAAAGCCTGCAGCCCGCAGGTGTGTGGGGCTACGCAAGCGGTTCCCAAAGAGCTTTAGAACAAGGCATAGTTTTCCCTGCTGGCTCTTTGGGCGTGGGACCAGTCTCCAGACATATGGCCATTTTTGGGCCTGGCTTGGCGCCATGTGGGAAAGGGTGGTTTTGAGGCTGAAGGCAGCAGGAAAGCCTGCAGCCCCCAGGTCTGTGGGGCTATGCAAGCGGTTCCCAAAGAGCTTTAGAACAAGGCATAGTTTTCCCTGCTGGCTCTTTCGGTGTAGGACCAATCTCCAGACATATGGCTATTTTTGTGCCTGGCTTGGCGCCAAGTGGGAAAGGGTGGTTTTGAGGCTGAAGGCAGCAGGAAAGCCTGCAGCCCCCAGGTCTGTGGGGCTACGCAAGCGGTTCCCAAAGAGCTTTAGAACAAGGCATAGTTTTCCCTGCTGGCTCTTTGGGCGTGGGACCAGTCTCCAGACATATGGCCATTTTTTTACCTTGAGCGACGCCAAGTGTGAAAGGGTGGTTTTGAGGCTGAAGGCAGCAGGAAAGCCTGCAGCCCCCAGGTCTGTGGGGCTACGCAAGCCGTTCCCAAAGAGCTTTAGAATAAGGCATAGTTTTCCCTGCTGGCTCTTTGGGCGTGGGACCAGTCTCCAGACATATGGCCATTTTTGGGCCTGGCGCGGGGCCAAGTGGGAAAGGGTGGTTTTGAGGCTGAAAGCAGCAGGAAAGCCTGCAGCCCCCAGGTGTGGGTGCTACGCAAGCGGTTCCCAAAGAGCTTTAGAACAAGGCATAGTTTCCCCTGCTGGCTCTTTGGACGTGGGACCAGTCTCCAGACATATGGCCATTTTTGGGCCTGGCTTGGCGCCATGTGGGAAAGGGTGGTTTTGAGGCTGAAGGCAGCAGGAAAGCCTGCAGCCCCGAGGTGTGTGGGGCTACGCAAGCGGTTCCCAAAGAGCTTTAGAACAAGGCATACTTTTCCCTGCTGGCTCTTTGGGCGTGGGACCAGTCTCCAGACATATGGCCATTTTTGGGCATGGCGCGGGGCCAAGTGGGAAAGGGTGGTTTTGAGGCTGAAGGCAGCAGGAAAGCCTGCAGCCCCCAGGTGTGTGGGGCTACGCAAGCGGTTCGCAAAGACCTTTAGAACAAGGCATAGTTTTCCCTGCTGGCTCTTTGGGCGTGGGACCAACCTCCAGACATATGGCCATTTTTGTGCCTGGCGTGACGCCATGTGGGAAAGGGTGGTTTTGAGGCTGAAGGTGCCAGAAAAGCCTGCAGCCCCCAGGTCTGTGGGGCTACGCAAGCCGTTCCCAAAGAGCTTTAGAACAAGGCATAGTTTTCCCTGCTGGCTCTTTGGGCGTGGGACCAGTCTCCAGACATATGGCCATTTTTGGGCCTGGCGCGGGGCCAAGTGGGAAAGGGTGGTTTTGAGGCTGAAGGCAGCAAGAAAGCCTGCAACCCCCAGGTCTGTGGGGCTACGCAAGCGGTTCCCAAAGAGCTTTAGAACAAGGCATAGTTTTCCCTGATGGCTCTTTGGGCGTGGGACCAGTCTCCAGACATATGGCCATTTTTGGGCCTGGCGTGGCGCCAAGTGGGAAAGGGTGGTTTTGAGGCTGAAGGCAGCAGGAAAGCCTGCAGCCCCCAGGTGTGTGGGGCTACGCAAGCGGTTCCCAAAGAGCTTTAGAACAAGGCATAGTTTTCCCTGCTGGCTCTTTGGGCGTGGGACCAGTCTCCAGACATATGGCCATTTTTTTACCTTGAGCGACGCCAAGTGTGAAAGGGTGGTTTTGAGGCTGAAGGCAGCAGGAAAGCCTGCAGCCCCCAGGTGTGTGGGGCTACGCAAGCGGTTCCCAAAGAGCTTTAGAACAAGGCATAGTTTTCCCTGCTGGCTCTTTGGGCGTGGGACCAGTCTCCAGACATATGGCCATTTTTTTACCTTGAGCGACGCCAAGTGTGAAAGGGTGGTTTTGAGGCTGAAGGTGCCAGAAAAGCCTGCAGCCCCCAGGTGTGTGGGGCTACGCAAGCCGTTCCCAAAGAGCTTTAGAACAAGGCATAGTTTTCCCTGCTGGCTCTTTCGGTGTAGGACCAATCTCCAGACATATGGCCATTTTTGAGCCTGGCTTGGCGCCAAGTGGGAAAGGGTGGTTTTGAGGCTGAAGGCAGCAGGAAAGCCTGCAGCACGCAGGTCTGTGGGGCCACGCAAGCTGTTCCCAAAGAGCTTTAGAACAAGGCATAGTTTTCCCTGCTGGCTCTTTGGGCGTGGGGCCAAACTCCAGACATATGGCCATTTTTGGGCCTGGCGCGGGGCCAAGTGGGAAAGGGTGCTTTTGAGGCTGAAGGCAGCAGGAAAGCCTGCAGCCCCCAGGTCTGTGGGGCTACGCAAGCGGTTCCCAAAGAGCTTTAGAACAAGGCATAGTTTTCCCTGATGGCTCTTTGGGCGTGGGACCAGTCTCCAGACATATGGCCATTTTTTTACCTTGAGCGACGCCAAGTGTGAAAGGGTGGTTTTGAGGCTGAAGGCAGCAGGAAAGCCTGCAGCCCCCAGGTCTGTGGGGCTACGCAAGCCGTTCCCAAAGAGCTTTAGAATAAGGCATAGTTTTCCCTGCTGGCTCTTTGGGCGTGGGACCAACCTCCAGACATATGGCCATTTTTGGGCCTGGCGCGGCGCCAAGTGGGAAAGGGTGGTTTTGAGGCTGAAAGCAGCAGGAAAGCCTGCAGCCCCCAGGTGTGTGGGGCTACGCAAGCGGTTCCCAAAGAGCTTTAGAACAAGGCATAGTTTCCCCTGCTGGCTCTTTGGACGTGGGACCAGTCTCCAGACATATGGCCATTTTTGGGCCTGGCTTGGCGCCATGTGGGAAAGGGTGGTTTTGAGGCTGAAGGCAGCAGGAAAGCCTGCAGCCCCGAGGTGTGTGGGGCTACGCAAGCGGTTCCCAAAGAGCTTTAGAACAAGGCATAGTTTTCGCTGCTGGCTCTTTGGGCGTGGGACCAGTCTCCAGACATATGGCCATTTTTGGGCATGGCGCGGGGCCAAGTGGGAAAGGGTGGTTTTGAGGCTGAAGGCAGCAGGAAAGCCTGCAGCCCCCAGGTGTGTGGGGCTACGCAAGCGGTTCGCAAAGACCTTTAGAACAAGGCATAGTTTTCCCTGCTGGCTCTTTGGGCGTGGAACATATCTCCAGATATATGGCCATTTTTGGGCCTGGAGCGGCGCCATGTGGGAAAGGGTGGTTTTGAGGCTGAAGGTACCAGGAAAGCCTGCAGCCCCCAGGTGTGTGGGGCTACGCAAGCGGTTCCCAAAGAGCTTTAGAACAAGGCATAGTTTTCCCTGCTGGCTCTTTGGGCGTGGGACCAACCTCCAGACATATGGCCATTTTTGTGCCTGGCGTGACGCCATGTGGGAAAGGGTGGTTTTGAGGCTGAAGGTGCCAGAAAAGCCTGCAGCCCCCAGGTCTGTGGGGCTACGCAAGCCGTTCCCAAAGAGCTTTAGAACAAGGCATAGTTTTCCCTGCTGGCTCTTTGGGCGTGGGACCAGTCTCCAGACATATGGCCATTTTTGGGCCTGGCGCGGGGCCAAGTGGGAAAGGGTGGTTTTGAGGCTGAAGGCAGCAAGAAAGCCTGCAGCCCCCAGGTCTGTGGGGCTACGCAAGCGGTTCCCAAAGAGCTTTAGAACAAGGCATAGTTTTCCCTGCTGGCTCTTTGGGCGTGGGACCAGTCTCCAGACATATGGCCATTTTTGGGCCTGGCGTGGCGCCAAGTGGGAAAGGGTGGTTTTGAGGCTGAAGGCAGCAGGAAAGCCTGCAGCCCCCAGGTGTGTGGGGCTACGCAAGCGGTTCGCAAAGACCTTTAGAACAAGGCATAGTTTTCCCTGCTGGCTCTTTGGGCGTGGGACCAGTCTCCAGACATATGGCCATTTTTGGGCCTGGCGTGACGCCATGTGGGAAAGGGTGGTTTTGAGGCTGAAGGTGCCAGAAAAGCCTGCAGCCCGCAGGTGTGTGGGGCTATGCAAGCGGTTCCCAAAGAGCTTTAGAACAAGGCATAGTTTTCCCTGGTGGCTCTTTGGGCGTGGGACCAGTCTCCAGACATATGGCCATTTTTTTACCTTGAGCGACGCCAAGTGTGAAAGGGTGGTTTTGAGGCTGAAGGCAGCAGGAAAGCCTGCAGCCCCCAGGTCTGTGGGGCTACGCAAGCCGTTCCCAAAGAGCTTTAGAATAAGGCATAGTTTTCCCTGCTGGCTCTTTGGGCGTGGGACCAGTCTCCAGACATATGGCCATTTTTGGGCCTGGCGCGGCGCCAAGTGGGAAAGGGTGGTTTTGAGGCTGAAGGCAGCAGGAAAGCCTGCAGCCCCCAGGTCTGTGGGGCTACGCAAGCGGTTCCCAAAGAGCTTTAGAACAAGGCATAGTTTTCCCTGATGGCTCTTTGGGCGTGGGACCAGTCTCCAGACATATGGCCATTTTTGGGCCTGGCTTGGCGCCATGTGGGAAAGGGTGGTTTTGAGGCTGAAGGCAGCAGGAAAGCCTGCAGCCCCGAGGTGTGTGGGGCTACGCAAGCGGTTCCCAAAGAGCTTTAGAACAAGGCATAGTTTTCCCTGCTGGCTCTTTGGGCGTGGGACCAGTCTCCAGACATATGGCCATTTTTGGGCCTGGCGCGGGGCCAAGTGGGAAAGGGTGGTTTTGAGGCTGAAGGCAGCAGGAAAGCCTGCAGCCCCCAGGTGTGTGGGGCTACGCAAGCGGTTCGCAAAGACCTTTAGAACAAGGCATAGTTTTCCCTGCTGGCTCTTTGGGCGTGGAACATATCTCCAGATATATGGCCATTTTTGGGCCTGGAGCGGCGCCATGTGGGAAAGGGTGGTTTTGAGGCTGAAGGTACCAGGAAAGCCTGCAGCCCCCAGGTGTGTGGGGCTACGCAAGCGGTTCCCAAAGAGCTTTAGAACAAGGCATAGTTTTCCCTGCTGGCTCTTTGGGCGTGGGACCAACCTCCAGACATATGGCCATTTTTGTGCCTGGCGTGACGCCATGTGGGAAAGGGTGGTTTTGAGGCTGAAGGTGCCAGAAAAGCCTGCAGCCCCCAGGTCTGTGGGGCTACGCAAGCCGTTCCCAAAGAGCTTTAGAACAAGGCATAGTTTTCCCTGCTGGCTCTTTGGGCGTGGGACCAGTCTCCAGACATATGGCCATTTTTGGGCCTGGCGTGGCGCCAAGTGGGAAAGGGTGGTTTTGAGGCTGAAGGCAGCAGGAAAGCCTGCAGCCCCCAGGTCTGTGGGGCTATGCAAGCCGTTCCCAAAGAGCTTTAGAACAAGGCATAGTTTTCCCTGCTGGCTCTTTGGGCGTGGGACCAACCTCCAGACATATGGCCATTTTTGGGCCTGGCGTGACGCCATGTGGGAAAGGGTGGTTTTGAGGCTGAAGGTGCCAGAAAAGCCTGCAGCCCGCAGGTGTGTGGGGCTATGCAAGCGGTTCCCAAAGAGCTTTAGAACAAGGCATAGTTTTCCCTGCTGGCTCTTTGGGCGTGGGACCAGTCTCCAGACATATGGCCATTTTTTTACCTTGAGCGACGCCAAGTGTGAAAGGGTGGTTTTGAGGCTGAAGGCAGCAGGAAAGTCTGCAGCCCGCAGGTCTGTGGGGCCACGCAAGCGGTTCCCAAAGAGCTTTAGAATAAGGCATAGTTTTCCCTGCTGGCTCTTTGGGCGTGGGACCAGTCTCCAGACATATGGCCATTTTTGGGCCTGGCGGGGGGCCAAGTGGGAAAGGGTGGTTTTGAGGCTGAAGGTGCCAGAAAAGCCTGCAGCCCCCAGGTGTGTGGGGCTACGCAAGCCGTTCCCAAAGAGCTTTAGAACAAGGCATAGTTTTCCCTGCTGGCTCTTTGGGCGTGGGGCCAAACTCCAGACATATGGCCATTTTTGGGCCTGGCGCGGTGCCAAGTGGGAAAGGGTGCTTTTGAGGCTGAAGGCAGCAGGAAAGCCTGCACCCCCCAGGTCTTTGGGGCCACGCAAGCGGTTCCCAAACAGATTTAGAACAAGGCATAGTTTTCCCTGCTGGCTCTTTGGGCGTGGGACCAACCTCCAGACATATGGCGATTTTTGTGCCTGGCGTGACGCCATGTGGGAAAGGGTGGTTTTGAGGCTGAAGGCAGCAGGAAAGCCTGCAGCCCCCAGGTCTGTGGGGCTACGCAAGCGGTTCCCAAAGAGCTTTAGAACAAGGCACAGTTTTCCCTGCTGGCTCTTTGGGCGTGGGACCAACCTCCAGACATATGGCCATTTTTGGGCCTGGCGCGGGGCCAAGTGGGAAAGGGTGGTTTTGAGGCTGAAGGCAGCAGGAAAGCCTGCAGCCCCCAGGTCTGTGGGGCTACGCAAGCGGTTCCCAAAGAGCTTTAGAACAAGGCATAGTTTTCCCTGCTGGCTCTTTGGGCGTGGGACCAGTCTCCAGACATATGGCCATTTTTGGGCCTGGCGTGACGCCATGTGGGAAAGGGTGGTTTTGAGGCTGAAGGTGCCAGAAAAGCCTGCAGCCCCCAGTTTGTGTGGGGCTACGCAAGCGGTTCCCAAAGAGCTTTAGAACAAGGCATAGTTTTCCCTGCTGGCTCTTTGGGCGTGGGACCAGTCTCCAGACATATGGCCATTTTTGGGCCTGCCGTGGGGCCAAGTGGGAAAGGGTGGTTTTGAGGCTGAAGGTGCCAGAAAAGCCTGCAGCCCCCAGGTCTGTGGGGCTATGCAAGCGGTTCCCAAAGAGCTTTAGAACAAGGCATACTTTTCCCTGCTGGCTCTTTGGGCGTGGGACCAGTCTCCAGACATATGGCCATTTTTGTGCCTGGCGTGGGGCCAAGTGGGAAAGGGTGGTTTTGAGGCTGAAGGCAGCAGGAAAGCCTGCAGCCCCCAGGTCTGTGGGGCTACGCAAGCGGTTCCCAAAGAGCTTTAGAACAAGGCATAGTTTTCCCTGCTGGCTCTTTGGGCGTGGGACCAGTCTCCAGACATATGGCCATTTTTGGGCCTGGCGCGGGGCCAAGTGGGAAAGGGTGGTTTTGAGGCTGAAGGTGCCAGAAAAACCTGCAGCCCCCAGGTGTGTGGGGCTACGCAAGCGGTTCCCAAAGAGCTTTAGAACAAGGCATAGTTTTCCCTGCTGGCTCTTTGAGCGTGGGACCAATCTCCAGACATATGGCCATTTTTGTGCCTGGCGTGACGCCATGTGGGAAAGGGTGGTTTTGAGGCTGAAGGCAGCAGGAAAGCCTGCAGCCCCCAGGTGTGTGGGGCTACGCAAGCGTTTCCCAAAGAGCTTTAGAACAAGGCATAGTTTTCCCTGCTGGCTCTTTGGGAAAGGGACCAGTCTCCAGAAATATAGCCATTTTTGTGCCTGGCGGGACGCCAAGTGGGAAAGGGTGGTTTTGAGGCTGAAGGCAGCAGGAAAGCCTGCAGCCCCCAGGTCTGTGGGGCCACGCAAGCTGTTCACAAAGAGCTTTAGAACAAGGCATAGTTTTCCCTGCTGGCTCTTTGGGCGTGGGACCAACCTCCAGACATATGGCCATGTTTGTGCCTGCCGTGACGCCATGTGGGAAAGGGTGGTTTTGAGGCTGAAGGTGCCAGAAAAGCCTGCAGCCCCCAGGTCTGTGGGGCTACGCAAGCGGTTCCCAAAGAGATTTAGAACAAGGCATAGTTTTCCCTGCTGGCTCTTTGGGCGTGAGACCAGTCGCCAGACATATGGCCATTTTTGGGCCTGGCGTGGGGCCAAGTGGGAAAGGGTGGTTTTGAGGCTGAAGGTGCCAGAAAATCCTGCAGCCCCCAGGTCTGTGGGGCTACGCAAGCGGTTCCCAAAGAGCTTTAGAACAAGGCATAGTTTTCCCTGCTGGCTCTTTGGGCGTGGGACCAGTCTCCAGACATATGGCCATTTTTGGGCCTGGCGCGGCGCCAAGTGGGAAAGGGTGGTTTTGAGGCTGAAGGCAGCAGGAAAGCCTGCAGCCCCCAGGTGTGTGGGGCTACGCAAGCGGTTCCCAAAGAGCTTTAGAACAAGGCATAGTTTTCCCTGCTGGCTCTTTGGGAAAGGGACCAGTCTCCAGAAATATAGCCATTTTTGTGCCTGGCGTGACGCCAAGTGGGAAAGGGTGGTTTTGAGGCTGAAGGCAGCAGGAAAGCCTGCAGCCCCCAGGTCTGTGGGGCCACGCAAGCTGTTCACAAAGAGCTTTAGAACAAGGCATAGTTTTCCCTGCTGGCTCTTTGGGCGTGGGACCAACCTCCAGACATATGGCCATTTTTGTGCCTGGCGTGACGCCATGTGGGAAAGGGTGGTTTTGAGGCTGAAGGTGCCAGAAAAGCCTGCAGCCCCCAGGTCTGTGGGGCTACGCAAGCGGTTCCCAAAGAGCTTTAGAACAAGGCATAGTTTTCCCTGCTGGCTCTTTGGGCGTGGGACCAGTCTCCAGACATATGGCCATTTTTGTGCCTGGCTTGGCGCCATGTGGGAAAGGGTGGTTTTGAGGCTGAAGGCAGCAGGAAAGCCTGCAGCCCCCAGTTTGTGTGGGGCTACGCAAGCGGTTCCCAAAGAGCTTTAGAACAAGGCATAGTTTTCCCTGCTGGCTCTTTGGGCGTGGGACCAGTCTCCAGACATATGGCCATTTTTGGGCCTGCCGTGGGGCCAAGTGGGAAAGGGTGGTTTTGAGGCTGAAGGTGCCAGAAAAGCCTGCAGCCCCCAGGTCTGTGGGGCTATGCAAGCGGTTCCCAAAGAGCTTTAGAACAAGGCATACTTTTCCCTGCTGGCTCTTTGGGCGTGGGACCAGTCTCCAGACATATGGCCATTTTTGTGCCTGGCGTGGGGCCAAGTGGGAAAGGGTGGTTTTGAGGCTGAAGGCAGCAGGAAAGCCTGCAGCCCCCAGGTCTGTGGGGCTACGCAAGCGGTTCCCAAAGAGCTTTAGAACAAGGCATAGTTTTCCCTGCTGGCTCTTTGGGCGTGGGACCAGTCTCCAGACATATGGCCATTTTTGGGCCTGGCGCGGGGCCAAGTGGGAAAGGGTGGTTTTGAGGCTGAAGGTGCCAGAAAAACCTGCAGCCCCCAGGTGTGTGGGGCTACGCAAGCGGTTCCCAAAGAGCTTTAGAACAAGGCATAGTTTTCCCTGCTGGCTCTTTGAGCGTGGGACCAATCTCCAGACATATGGCCATTTTTGTGCCTGGCGTGACGCCATGTGGGAAAGGGTGGTTTTGAGGCTGAAGGCAGCAGGAAAGCCTGCAGCCCCCAGGTGTGTGGGGCTACGCAAGCGTTTCCCAAAGAGCTTTAGAACAAGGCATAGTTTTCCCTGCTGGCTCTTTGGGAAAGGGACCAGTCTCCAGAAATATAGCCATTTTTGTGCCTGGCGGGACGCCAAGTGGGAAAGGGTGGTTTTGAGGCTGAAGGCAGCAGGAAAGCCTGCAGCCCCCAGGTCTGTGGGGCCACGCAAGCTGTTCACAAAGAGCTTTAGAACAAGGCATAGTTTTCCCTGCTGGCTCTTTGGGCGTGGGACCAACCTCCAGACATATGGCCATGTTTGTGCCTGCCGTGACGCCATGTGGGAAAGGGTGGTTTTGAGGCTGAAGGTGCCAGAAAAGCCTGCAGCCCCCAGGTCTGTGGGGCTACGCAAGCGGTTCCCAAAGAGATTTAGAACAAGGCATAGTTTTCCCTGCTGGCTCTTTGGGCGTGAGACCAGTCGCCAGACATATGGCCATTTTTGGGCCTGGCGTGGGGCCAAGTGGGAAAGGGTGGTTTTGAGGCTGAAGGTGCCAGAAAATCCTGCAGCCCCCAGGTCTGTGGGGCTACGCAAGCGGTTCCCAAAGAGCTTTAGAACAAGGCATAGTTTTCCCTGCTGGCTCTTTGGGCGTGGGACCAGTCTCCAGACATATGGCCATTTTTGGGCCTGGCGCGGCGCCAAGTGGGAAAGGGTGGTTTTGAGGCTGAAGGCAGCAGGAAAGCCTGCAGCCCCCAGGTCTGTGGGGCCACGCAAGCTGTTCACAAAGAGCTTTAGAACAAGGCATAGTTTTCCCTGCTGGCTCTTTGGGCGTGGGACCAACCTCCAGACATATGGCCATTTTTGTGCCTGGCGTGACGCCATGTGGGAAAGGGTGGTTTTGAGGCTGAAGGTGCCAGAAAAGCCTGCAGCCCCCAGGTCTGTGGGGCTACGCAAGCGGTTCCCAAAGAGCTTTAGAACAAGGCATAGTTTTCCCTGCTGGCTCTTTGGGCGTGGGACCAGTCTCCAGACATATGGCCATTTTTGTGCCTGGCTTGGCGCCATGTGGGAAAGGGTGGTTTTGAGGCTGAAGGCAGCAGGAAAGCCTGCAGCCCCCAGGTGTGTGGGGCTACGCAAGCGTTTCCCAAAGAGCTTTAGAACAAGGCATAGTTTTCCCTGCTGGCTCTTTGGGCGTGGGACCAACCTCCAGACATATGGCCATTTTTGTTCCTGGCGTGACGCCATGTGGGAAAGGGTGGTTTTGAGGCTGAAGGCAGCAGGAAAACCTGCATCCCCCAGGTCTGTGGGGCTACGCAAGCGGTTCCCAAAGAGCTTTAGAACAAGGCATAGTTTTCCCTGCTGGCTCTTTGGGCGTAGGACCAGTCTCCAGACATATGGCCATTTTTGTGCCTGGCGCGGGGCCATGTGGGAAAGGGTGGTTTTGAGGCTGAAGGCAGCAGGAAAGCCTGCAGCCCCCAGGTGTGTGGGGCTACGCAAGCGGTTCCCAAAGAGCTTTAGAACAAGGCATAGTTTTCCCTGCTGGCTCTTTGGGCGTGGGACCAGTCTCCAGAAATATGGCCATTTTTGTGCCTGGCGCGGGGCCAAGTGGGAAAGGGTGGTTTTGAGGCTGAAGGCAGCAGGAAAGCCTGCAGCCCCCAGGGCTGTGGGGCCACGCAAGCTGTTCCCAAAGAGTTTTAGAACAAGGCATAGTTTTCCCTGCTGGCTCTTTGGGCGTGGGACCAAACTCCAGACATATGGCCATTTTTGTGCCTGGCGTGGGGCCAAGTGGGTAAGGGTGCTTTTGAGGCTGAAGGCAGCAAGAAAGCCTGCACCCCCCAGGTCTGTGGGGCCACGCATGCAGTTCCCAAATAGCTTTAGTATAAGGCTTCGTTTTCCCTGCTGGCTCTTTGGGCGTGGAACCAATCTCCAGATATATGGCCATTTTTGTGCCTGGCGCAGCGCCATGTGGGAAAGGGTGGTTTTGAGGCTGAAGGTGCCAGAAAAGCCTTCAGCCCCCAGGTGTGTGGGGCTACGCAAGCGGTTCCCCAAGAGCTTTAGAACAAGGCATAGTGTCTCCCAGTGTCTCCAGAAACGGCATTCAAGGAGCCAGGAACTTTTCTCCCTACACTGTCCATTGAGTTGTCCTCCAAACTAATATACATCCTGCTATATCTCCCACATGGAAAGTGCCAGGAGGGAAAAGTGAGGATTATGCTTAGACTTTCTCGGAACTGCTTCAAATCAAATAGATATCTTTGTGCTGTAAATCTCCCAACAGCCAAACGTAAAAGCAGCAAACATCTCGCTCTATGTCCCACATCCAAAGTGCCAAGAGAGTAATGTAGAGCTTGCTCTCCCTGTCTTTGAGTACTGTTTGCACTGTCCCGATTACCTCTTTGCTAACATTCTATTCAGAGCTGCAGTGAAACCAGGAACCACGTGGAGAAGGCAGCCACACTGAAAGTGCCTGGAGTAAACATTGGGGTTTCTTCTCAGTGTCTCCGATATAGGGTTTCACTGTCCCGGGAAACTCTCTGCTAACACCCTGCAGAGCGCTGTGCCCAATGTACAGAAACGTCTTGCGGTATCCCGTACAGGGAAAGTGCCAGGAGGGAAAAGTGAGGATTATGCTTAGACTTTCTCGGAACTGCTTCAAATCAACTAGATATCTTTGTGCTGTAAATCTCCCAACAGCCAAATGTAAAAGCAGCAAACATCTCGCTGTATGTCCCACATCCAAAGTGCCGAGAGAACTTGCTCTCCCTGTCTTTGAGTACTGTTTGCACTGTCCCGATTACCTCTTTGCTAACATTCTCTTCAGAGCTGCAGTGAAACCAGGAACCACATGGAGAAGGCACCCACACTGAAAGTGCCTGGAGGGAACATTGGGGCTTCTTCTCAGTGTCTCCGATATAGGGTTTCACTGTCCCGGGAAACTCTCTGCTAACACCCTGCAGAGCGCTGTGCCCAATGTACACAAACGTCTTGCGGTATCCCCTACAGGGAAAGTGCCAGGAGGGAAAAGTGAGGATTATGCTTAGACTTTCTCGGAACTGCTTCAAATCAACTAGATATCTTTGTGCTGTAAATCTCCCAACAGCCAAACGTAAAAGCAGCAAACATCTCGCTGTATGTCCCACATCCAAAGTGCCAAGAGAGTAATGTAGAGCTTGCTCTCCCTGTCTTTGAGTACTGTTTGCACTGTCCCGATTACCTCTTTGCTAACATTCTCTTCAGAGCTGCAGTGAAACCAGGAACCACGTGGAGAAGGCACCCACACTGAAAGTGCCTGGAGGGAACATTGGGGCTTCTTCTCAGTGTCTCTGACATAGGGTTTCACTGTCCCGGGAAACTCTCTGCTAACACCCTGCAGAGTGCTGTGCCCAATATACAGAAACGTCTTGCGGTATCTCCTACAGGGAAAGTGCCAGGAGGAATTGTGGAGCTTGGTCTCAGTGTCTCTGAGAATTGCTCTGATTATCCGTGTGACCTCTTTGCTAAGACACTCCAGAAAGCTGTCCTCAAAACCAACACACATCTTGACATATCTCCCACATTGATCGCAGTGTCTCCAGAAACGGCATTCAAGGAGCCAGGAACTTTTCTCCCTACACTGTCCATTGAGTTGTCCTCAAAACCAATATACATCCTGCTATATCTCCCACATGGAAAGTGCCAGGAGGGAAAAGTGAGGATTATGCTTAGACTTTCTCGGAACTGCTTCAAATCAACTAGATATCTTTGTGCTGTAAATCTCCCAACAGCCAAATGTAAAAGCAGCAAACATCTCGCTGTATGTCCCACATCCAAAGTGCCAAGAGAGTAATGTAGAGCTTGCTCTCCCTGTCTTTGAGTACTGTTTGCACTGTCCCGATTACCTCTTTGCTAACATTCTCTTCAGAGCTGCAGTGAAACCAGGAACCACGTGGAGAAGGCACCCACACTGAAAGTGCCTGGAGGGAACATTGGGGCTTCTTCTCAGTGTCTCTGACATAGGGTTTCACTGTCCCGGGAAACTCTCTGCTAACACCCTGCAGAGCGCTGTGCCCAATATACAGAAACGTCTTGTGGTATCTCCTACAGGGAAAGTGCCAGGAGGGAAAAGTGAGGATTATGCTTAGACTTTCTCGGAACTGCTTCAAATCAACTAGATATCTTTGTGCTGTAAATCTCCCAACAGCCAAATGTAAAAGCAGCAAACATCTCGCTCTATGTCCCACATCCAAAGTGCCAAGAGAGTAATGTAGAGCTTGCTCTCCCTGTCTTTGAGTACTGTTTGCACTGTCCCGATTACCTCTTTGCTAACATTCTCTTCAGAGCTGCAGTGAAACCAGGAACCACGTGGAGAAGGCACCCACACTGAAAGTGCCTGGAGGGAACATTGGGGCTTCTTCTCAGTGTCTCTGACATAGGGTTTCACTGTCCCGGGAAACTCTCTGCTAACACCCTGCAGAGCGCTGTGCCCAATATACAGAAACGTCTTGCGGTATCTCCTACAGGGAAAGTGCCAGGAGGGAAAAGTGAGGATTATGCTTAGACTTTCTCGGAACTGCTTCAAATCAACTAGATATCTTTGTGCTGTAAATCTCCCAACAGCCAAATGTAAAAGCAGCAAACATCTCGCTGTATGTCCCACATCCAAAGTGCCAAGAGAGTAATGTAGAGCTTGCTCTCCCTGTCTTTGAGTACTGTTTGCACTGTCCCGATTACCTCTTTGCTAACATTCTCTTCAGAGCTGCAGTGAAACCAGGAACCACGTGGAGAAGGCACCCACACTGAAAGTGCCTGGAGGGAACATTGGGGCTTCTTCTCAGTGTCTCTGACATAGGGTTTCACTGTCCCGGGAAACTCTCTGCTAACACCCTGCAGAGCGCTGTGCCCAATATACAGAAACGTCTTGCGGTATCTCCTACAGGGAAAGTGCCAGGAGGGAAAAGTGAGGATTATGCTTAGACTTTCTCGGAACTGCTTCAAATCAACTAGATATCTTTGTGCTGTAAATCTCCCAACAGCCAAATGTAAAAGCAGCAAACATCTCGCTCTATGTCCCACATCCAAAGTGCCAAGAGAGTAATGTAGAGCTTGCTCTCCCTGTCTTTGAGTACTGTTTGCACTGTCCCGATTACCTCTTTGCTAACATTCTCTTCAGAGCTGCAGTGAAACCAGGAACCACGTGGAGAAGGCACCCACACTGAAAGTGCCTGGAGGGAACATTGGGGCTTCTTCTCAGTGTCTCTGACATAGGGTTTCACTGTCCCGGGAAACTCTCTGCTAACACCCTGCAGAGCGCTGTGCCCAATATACAGAAACGTCTTGCGGTATCTCCTACAGGGAAAGTGCCAGGAGGGAAAAGTGAGGATTATGCTTAGACTTTCTCGGAACTGCTTCAAATCAACTAGATATCTTTGTGCTGTAAATCTCCCAACAGCCAAACGTAAAAGCAGCAAACATCTCGCTCTATGTCCCACATCCAAAGTGCCAAGAGAGTAATGTAGAGCTTGCTCTCCCTGTCTTTGAGAACTGTTTGCACTGTCCCGATTACCTCTTTGCTAACATTCTCTTCAGAGCTGCAGTGAAACCAGGAACCACGTGGAGAAGGCACCCACACTGAAAGTGCCTGGAGGGAACATTGGGGCTTCTTCTCAGTGTCTCTGACATAGGGTTTCACTGTCCCGGGAAACTCTCTGCTAACACCCTGCAGAGCGCTGTGCCCAATATACAGAAACGTCTTGCGGTATCTCCTACAGGGAAAGTGCCAGGAGGGAAAAGTGAGGATTATGTTTAGACTTTCTCGGAACTGCTTCAAATCAACTAGATATCTTTGTGCTGTAAATCTCCCAACAGCCAAACGTAAAAGCAGCAAACATCTCGCTGTATGTCCCACATCCAAAGTGCCAAGAGAGTAATGTAGAGCTTGCTCTCCCTGTCTTTGAGTACTGTTTGCACTGTCCCGATTACCTCTTTGCTAACATTCTCTTCAGAGCTGCAGTGAAACCAGGAACCACGTGGAGAAGGCACCCACACTGAAAGTGCCTGGAGGGAACATTGGGGCTTCTTCTCAGTGTCTCTGACATAGGGTTTCACTGTCCCGGGAAACTCTCTGCTAACACCCTGCAGAGTGCTGTGCCCAATATACAGAAACGTCTTGCGGTATCTCCTACAGGGAAAGTGCCAGGAGGAATTGTGGAGCTTGGTCTCAGTGTCTCTGAGAATTGCTCTGATTATCCGTGTGACCTCTTTGCTAAGACACTCCAGAAAGCTGTCCTCAAAACCAACACACATCTTGACATATCTCCCACATTGATCGCAGTGTCTCCAGAAACGGCATTCAAGGAGCCAGGAACTTTTCTCCCTACACTGTCCATTGAGTTGTCCTCAAAACCAATATACATCCTGCTATATCTCCCACATGGAAAGTGCCAGGAGGGAAAAGTGAGGATTATGCTTAGACTTTCTCGGAACTGCTTCAAATCAACTAGATATCTTTGTGCTGTAAATCTCCCAACAGCCAAATGTAAAAGCAGCAAACATCTCGCTGTATGTCCCACATCCAAAGTGCCAAGAGAGTAATGTAGAGCTTGCTCTCCCTGTCTTTGAGTACTGTTTGCACTGTCCCGATTACCTCTTTGCTAACATTCTCTTCAGAGCTGCAGTGAAACCAGGAACCACGTGGAGAAGGCACCCACACTGAAAGTGCCTGGAGGGAACATTGGGGCTTCTTCTCAGTGTCTCTGACATAGGGTTTCACTGTCCCGGGAAACTCTCTGCTAACACCCTGCAGAGCGCTGTGCCCAATATACAGAAACGTCTTGTGGTATCTCCTACAGGGAAAGTGCCAGGAGGGAAAAGTGAGGATTATGCTTAGACTTTCTCGGAACTGCTTCAAATCAACTAGATATCTTTGTGCTGTAAATCTCCCAACAGCCAAATGTAAAAGCAGCAAACATCTCGCTCTATGTCCCACATCCAAAGTGCCAAGAGAGTAATGTAGAGCTTGCTCTCCCTGTCTTTGAGTACTGTTTGCACTGTCCCGATTACCTCTTTGCTAACATTCTCTTCAGAGCTGCAGTGAAACCAGGAACCACGTGGAGAAGGCACCCACACTGAAAGTGCCTGGAGGGAACATTGGGGCTTCTTCTCAGTGTCTCTGACATAGGGTTTCACTGTCCCGGGAAACTCTCTGCTAACACCCTGCAGAGCGCTGTGCCCAATATACAGAAACGTCTTGCGGTATCTCCTACAGGGAAAGTGCCAGGAGGGAAAAGTGAGGATTATGCTTAGACTTTCTCGGAACTGCTTCAAATCAACTAGATATCTTTGTGCTGTAAATCTCCCAACAGCCAAATGTAAAAGCAGCAAACATCTCGCTGTATGTCCCACATCCAAAGTGCCAAGAGAGTAATGTAGAGCTTGCTCTCCCTGTCTTTGAGTACTGTTTGCACTGTCCCGATTACCTCTTTGCTAACATTCTCTTCAGAGCTGCAGTGAAACCAGGAACCACGTGGAGAAGGCACCCACACTGAAAGTGCCTGGAGGGAACATTGGGGCTTCTTCTCAGTGTCTCTGACATAGGGTTTCACTGTCCCGGGAAACTCTCTGCTAACACCCTGCAGAGCGCTGTGCCCAATATACAGAAACGTCTTGCGGTATCTCCTACAGGGAAAGTGCCAGGAGGGAAAAGTGAGGATTATGCTTAGACTTTCTCGGAACTGCTTCAAATCAACTAGATATCTTTGTGCTGTAAATCTCCCAACAGCCAAATGTAAAAGCAGCAAACATCTCGCTCTATGTCCCACATCCAAAGTGCCAAGAGAGTAATGTAGAGCTTGCTCTCCCTGTCTTTGAGTACTGTTTGCACTGTCCCGATTACCTCTTTGCTAACATTCTCTTCAGAGCTGCAGTGAAACCAGGAACCACGTGGAGAAGGCACCCACACTGAAAGTGCCTGGAGGGAACATTGGGGCTTCTTCTCAGTGTCTCTGACATAGGGTTTCACTGTCCCGGGAAACTCTCTGCTAACACCCTGCAGAGCGCTGTGCCCAATATACAGAAACGTCTTGCGGTATCTCCTACAGGGAAAGTGCCAGGAGGAATTGTGGAGCTTGGTCTCAGTGTCTCTGAGAATTGCTCTGATTATCCGTGTGACCTCTTTGCTAAGACACTCCAGAAAGCTGTCCTCAAAACCAACACACATCTTGACATATCTCCCACATTGATCGCAGTGTCTCCAGAAACGGCATTCAAGGAGCCAGGAACTTTTCTCCCTACACTGTCCATTGAGTTGTCCTCAAAACCAATATACATCCTGCTATATCTCCCACATGGAAAGTGCCAGGAGGGAAAAGTGAGGATTATGCTTAGACTTTCTCGGAACTGCTTCAAATCAACTAGATATCTTTGTGCTGTAAATCTCCCAACAGCCAAATGTAAAAGCAGCAAACATCTCGCTGTATGTCCCACATCCAAAGTGCCAAGAGAGTAATGTAGAGCTTGCTCTCCCTGTCTTTGAGTACTGTTTGCACTGTCCCGATTACCTCTTTGCTAACATTCTCTTCAGAGCTGCAGTGAAACCAGGAACCACGTGGAGAAGGCACCCACACTGAAAGTGCCTGGAGGGAACATTGGGGCTTCTTCTCAGTGTCTCTGACATAGGGTTTCACTGTCCCGGGAAACTCTCTGCTAACACCCTGCAGAGCGCTGTGCCCAATATACAGAAACGTCTTGCGGTATCTCCTACAGGGAAAGTGCCAGGAGGGAAAAGTGAGGATTATGCTTAGACTTTCTCGGAACTGCTTCAAATCAACTAGATATCTTTGTGCTGTAAATCTCCCAACAGCCAAATGTAAAAGCAGCAAACATCTCGCTGTATGTCCCACATCCAAAGTGCCAAGAGAGTAATGTAGAGCTTGCTCTCCCTGTCTTTGAGTACTGTTTGCACTGTCCCGATTACCTCTTTGCTAACATTCTCTTCAGAGCTGCAGTGAAACCAGGAACCACGTGGAGAAGGCACCCACACTGAAAGTGCCTGGAGGGAACATTGGGGCTTCTTCTCAGTGTCTCTGACATAGGGTTTCACTGTCCCGGGAAACTCTCTGCTAACACCCTGCAGAGCGCTGTGCCCAATATACAGAAACGTCTTGCGGTATCTCCTACAGGGAAAGTGCCAGGAGGGAAAAGTGAGGATTATGCTTAGACTTTCTCGGAACTGCTTCAAATCAACTAGATATCTTTGTGCTGTAAATCTCCCAACAGCCAAATGTAAAAGCAGCAAACATCTCGCTCTATGTCCCACATCCAAAGTGCCAAGAGAGTAATGTAGAGCTTGCTCTCCCTGTCTTTGAGTACTGTTTGCACTGTCCCGATTACCTCTTTGCTAACATTCTCTTCAGAGCTGCAGTGAAACCAGGAACCACGTGGAGAAGGCACCCACACTGAAAGTGCCTGGAGGGAACATTGGGGCTTCTTCTCAGTGTCTCTGACATAGGGTTTCACTGTCCCGGGAAACTCTCTGCTAACACCCTGCAGAGCGCTGTGCCCAATATACAGAAACGTCTTGCGGTATCTCCTACAGGGAAAGTGCCAGGAGGAATTGTGGAGCTTGGTCTCAGTGTCTCTGAGAATTGCTCTGATTATCCGTGTGACCTCTTTGCTAAGACACTCCAGAAAGCTGTCCTCAAAACCAACACACATCTTGACATATCTCCCACATTGATCGCAGTGTCTCCAGAAACGGCATTCAAGGAGCCAGGAACTTTTCTCCCTACACTGTCCATTGAGTTGTCCTCAAAACCAATATACATCCTGCTATATCTCCCACATGGAAAGTGCCAGGAGGGAAAAGTGAGGATTATGCTTAGACTTTCTCGGAACTGCTTCAAATCAACTAGATATCTTTGTGCTGTAAATCTCCCAACAGCCAAATGTAAAAGCAGCAAACATCTCGCTGTATGTCCCACATCCAAAGTGCCAAGAGAGTAATGTAGAGCTTGCTCTCCCTGTCTTTGAGTACTGTTTGCACTGTCCCGATTACCTCTTTGCTAACATTCTCTTCAGAGCTGCAGTGAAACCAGGAACCACGTGGAGAAGGCACCCACACTGAAAGTGCCTGGAGGGAACATTGGGGCTTCTTCTCAGTGTCTCTGACATAGGGTTTCACTGTCCCGGGAAACTCTCTGCTAACACCCTGCAGAGCGCTGTGCCCAATATACAGAAACGTCTTGCGGTATCTCCTACAGGGAAAGTGCCAGGAGGGAAAAGTGAGGATTATGCTTAGACTTTCTCGGAACTGCTTCAAATCAACTAGATATCTTTGTGCTGTAAATCTCCCAACAGCCAAACGTAAAAGCAGCAAACATCTCGCTCTATGTCCCACATCCAAAGTGCCAAGAGAGTAATGTAGAGCTTGCTCTCCCTGTCTTTGAGTACTGTTTGCACTGTCCCGATTACCTCTTTGCTAACATTCTCTTCAGAGCTGCAGTGAAACCAGGAACCACGTGGAGAAGGCACCCACACTGAAAGTGCCTGGAGGGAACATTGGGGCTTCTTCTCAGTGTCTCTGACATAGGGTTTCACTGTCCCGGGAAACTCTCTGCTAACACCCTGCAGAGCGCTGTGCCCAATATACAGAAACGTCTTGCGGTATCTCCTACAGGGAAAGTGCCAGGAGGGAAAAGTGAGGATTATGCTTAGACTTTCTCGGAACTGCTTCAAATCAACTAGATATCTTTGTGCTGTAAATCTCCCAACAGCCAAATGTAAAAGCAGCAAACATCTCGCTCTATGTCCCACATCCAAAGTGCCAAGAGAGTAATGTAGAGCTTGCTCTCCCTGTCTTTGAGTACTGTTTGCACTGTCCCGATTACCTCTTTGCTAACATTCTCTTCAGAGCTGCAGTGAAACCAGGAACCACGTGGAGAAGGCACCCACACTGAAAGTGCCTGGAGGGAACATTGGGGCTTCTTCTCAGTGTCTCTGACATAGGGTTTCACTGTCCCGGGAAACTCTCTGCTAACACCCTGCAGAGTGCTGTGCCCAATATACAGAAACGTCTTGCGGTATCTCCTACAGGGAAAGTGCCAGGAGGAATTGTGGAGCTTGGTCTCAGTGTCTCTGAGAATTGCTCTGATTATCCGTGTGACCTCTTTGCTAAGACACTCCAGAAAGCTGTCCTCAAAACCAACACACATCTTGACATATCTCCCACATTGATCGCAGTGTCTCCAGAAACGGCATTCAAGGAGCCAGGAACTTTTCTCCCTACACTGTCCATTGAGTTGTCCTCAAAACCAATATACATCCTGCTATATCTCCCACATGGAAAGTGCCAGGAGGGAAAAGTGAGGATTATGCTTAGACTTTCTCGGAACTGCTTCAAATCAACTAGATATCTTTGTGCTGTAAATCTCCCAACAGCCAAATGTAAAAGCAGCAAACATCTCGCTCTATGTCCCACATCCAAAGTGCCAAGAGAGTAATGTAGAGCTTGCTCTCCCTGTCTTTGAGTACTGTTTGCACTGTCCCGATTACCTCTTTGCTAACATTCTCTTCAGAGCTGCAGTGAAACCAGGAACCACGTGGAGAAGGCACCCACACTGAAAGTGCCTGGAGGGAACATTGGGGCTTCTTCTCAGTGTCTCTGACATAGGGTTTCACTGTCCCGGGAAACTCTCTGCTAACACCCTGCAGAGCGCTGTGCCCAATATACAGAAACGTCTTGTGGTATCTCCTACAGGGAAAGTGCCAGGAGGGAAAAGTGAGGATTATGCTTAGACTTTCTCGGAACTGCTTCAAATCAACTAGATATCTTTGTGCTGTAAATCTCCCAACAGCCAAATGTAAAAGCAGCAAACATCTCGCTCTATGTCCCACATCCAAAGTGCCAAGAGAGTAATGTAGAGCTTGCTCTCCCTGTCTTTGAGTACTGTTTGCACTGTCCCGATTACCTCTTTGCTAACATTCTCTTCAGAGCTGCAGTGAAACCAGGAACCACGTGGAGAAGGCACCCACACTGAAAGTGCCTGGAGGGAACATTGGGGCTTCTTCTCAGTGTCTCTGACATAGGGTTTCACTGTCCCGGGAAACTCTCTGCTAACACCCTGCAGAGCGCTGTGCCCAATATACAGAAACGTCTTGCGGTATCTCCTACAGGGAAAGTGCCAGGAGGGAAAAGTGAGGATTATGCTTAGACTTTCTCGGAACTGCTTCAAATCAACTAGATATCTTTGTGCTGTAAATCTCCCAACAGCCAAATGTAAAAGCAGCAAACATCTCGCTGTATGTCCCACATCCAAAGTGCCAAGAGAGTAATGTAGAGCTTGCTCTCCCTGTCTTTGAGTACTGTTTGCACTGTCCCGATTACCTCTTTGCTAACATTCTCTTCAGAGCTGCAGTGAAACCAAGAACCACGTGGAGAAGGCACCCACACTGAAAGTGCCTGGAGGGAACATTGGGGCTTCTTCTCAGTGTCTCTGACATAGGGTTTCACTGTCCCGGGAAACTCTCTGCTAACACCCTGCAGAGCGCTGTGCCCAATATACAGAAACGTCTTGCGGTATCTCCTACAGGGAAAGTGCCAGGAGGGAAAAGTGAGGATTATGCTTAGACTTTCTCGGAACTGCTTCAAATCAACTAGATATCTTTGTGCTGTAAATCTCCCAACAGCCAAACGTAAAAGCAGGAAACATCTCGCTCTATGTCCCACATCCAAAGTGCCAAGAGAGTAATGTAGAGCTTGCTCTCCCTGTCTTTGAGTACTGTTTGCACTGTCCCGATTACCTCTTTGCTAACATTCTCTTCAGAGCTGCAGTGAAACCAGGAACCACGTGGAGAAGGCACCCACACTGAAAGTGCCTGGAGGGAACATTGGGGCTTCTTCTCAGTGTCTCTGACATAGGGTTTCACTGTCCCGGGAAACTCTCTGCTAACACCCTGCAGAGCGCTGTGCCCAATATACAGAAACGTCTTGCGGTATCTCCTACAGGGAAAGTGCCAGGAGGGAAAAGTGAGGATTATGCTTAGACTTTCTCGGAACTGCTTCAAATCAACTAGATATCTTTGTGCTGTAAATCTCCCAACAGCCAAATGTAAAAGCAGCAAACATCTCGCTGTATGTCCCACATCCAAAGTGCCAAGAGAGTAATGTAGAGCTTGCTCTCCCTGTCTTTGAGTACTGTTTGCACTGTCCCGATTACCTCTTTGCTAACATTCTCTTCAGAGCTGCAGTGAAACCAAGAACCACGTGGAGAAGGCACCCACACTGAAAGTGCCTGGAGGGAACATTGGGGCTTCTTCTCAGTGTCTCTGACATAGGGTTTCACTGTCCCGGGAAACTCTCTGCTAACACCCTGCAGAGCGCTGTGCCCAATATACAGAAACGTCTTGCGGTATCTCCTACAGGGAAAGTGCCAGGAGGGAAAAGTGAGGATTATGCTTAGACTTTCTCGGAACTGCTTCAAATCAACTAGATATCTTTGTGCTGTAAATCTCCCAACAGCCAAACGTAAAAGCAGGAAACATCTCGCTCTATGTCCCACATCCAAAGTGCCAAGAGAGTAATGTAGAGCTTGCTCTCCCTGTCTTTGAGTACTGTTTGCACTGTCCCGATTACCTCTTTGCTAACATTCTCTTCAGAGCTGCAGTGAAACCAGGAACCACGTGGAGAAGGCACCCACACTGAAAGTGCCTGGAGGGAACATTGGGGCTTCTTCTCAGTGTCTCTGACATAGGGTTTCACTGTCCCGGGAAACTCTCTGCTAACACCCTGCAGAGCGCTGTGCCCAATATACAGAAACGTCTTGCGGTATCTCCTACAGGGAAAGTGCCAGGAGGAATTGTGGAGCTTGGTCTCAGTGTCTCTGAGAATTGCTCTGATTATCCGTGTGACCTCTTTGCTAAGACACTCCAGAAAGCTGTCCTCAAAACCAACACACATCTTGACATATCTCCCACATTGATCGCAGTGTCTCCAGAAACGGCATTCAAGGAGCCAGGAACTTTTCTCCCTACACTGTCCATTGAGTTGTCCTCAAAACCAATATACATCCTGCTATATCTCCCACATGGAAAGTGCCAGGAGGGAAAAGTGAGGATTATGCTTAGACTTTCTCGGAACTGCTTCAAATCAACTAGATATCTTTGTGCTGTAAATCTCCCAACAGCCAAACGCAAAAGCAGCAAACATCTCGCTCTATGTCCCACATCCAAAGTGCCAAGAGAGTAATGTAGAGCTTGCTCTCCCTGTCTTTGAGTACTGTTTGCACTGTCCCGATTACCTCTTTGCTAACATTCTCTTCAGAGCTGCAGTGAAACCAGGAACCACGTGGAGAAGGCACCCACACTGAAAGTGCCTGGAGGGAACATTGGGGCTTCTTCTCAGTGTCTCTGACATAGGGTTTCACTGTCCCGGGAAACTCTCTGCTAACACCCTGCAGAGCGCTGTGCCCAATATACAGAAACGTCTTGCGGTATCTCCTACAGGGAAAGTGCCAGGAGGGAAAAGTGAGGATTATGCTTAGACTTTCTCGGAACTGCTTCAAATCAACTAGATATCTTTGTGCTGTAAATCTCCCAACAGCCAAACGTAAAAGCAGCAAACATCTCGCTGTATGTCCCACATCCAAAGTGCCAAGAGAGTAATGTAGAGCTTGCTCTCCCTGTCTTTGAGTACTGTTTGCACTGTCCCGATTACCTCTTTGCTAACATTCTCTTCAGAGCTGCAGTGAAACCAGGAACCACGTGGAGAAGGCACCCACACTGAAAGTGCCTGGAGGGAACATTGGGGCTTCTTCTCAGTGTCTCCGATATAGGGTTTCACTGTCCCGGGAAACTCTCTGCTAACACCCTGCAGAGCGCTGTGCGCAATGTACAGAAACGTCTTGCGGTATCCCCTACAGGGAAAGTGCCAGGAGGGAAAAGTGAGGATTATGCTTAGACTTTCTCAGAACTGCTTCAAATCAACTAGATATCTTTGTGCTGTAAATCTCCCAACAGCCAAATGTAAAAGCAGCAAACATCTCGCTGTATGTCCCACATCCAAAGTGCCAAGAGAGTAATGTAGAGCTTGCTCTCCCTGTCTTTGAGTACTGTTTGCACTGTCCCGATTACCTCTTTGCTAACATTCTCTTCAGAGCTGCAGTGAAACCAGGAACCACGTGGAGAAGGCGCCCACACTCAAAGTGCCTGGAGGGAACATTGGGGCTTCTTCTCAGTGTCTCCGATATAGGGTTTCACTGTCCCGGGAAACTCTCTGCTAACACCCTGCAGAGCGCTGTGCCCAATATACAGAAACGTCTTGCGGTATCTCCTACAGGGAAAGTGCCAGGAGGAATTGTGGAGCTTGGTCTCAGTGTCTCTGAGAATTGCTCTGATTATCCGTGTGACCTCTTTGCTAAGACACTCCAGAAAGCTGTCCTCAAAACCAACACACATCTTGACATATCTCCCACATTGATCGCAGTGTCTCCAGAAACGGCATTCAAGGAGCCAGGAACTTTTCTCCCTACACTGTCCATTGAGTTGTCCTCAAAACCAATATACATCCTGCTATATCTCCCACATGGAAAGTGCCAGGAGGGAAAAGTGAGGATTATGCTTAGACTTTCTCGGAACTGCTTCAAATCAACTAGATATCTTTGTGCTGTAAATCTCCCAACAGCCAAACGCAAAAGCAGCAAACATCTCGCTCTATGTCCCACATCCAAAGTGCCAAGAGAGTAATGTAGAGCTTGCTCTCCCTGTCTTTGAGTACTGTTTGCACTGTCCCGATTACCTCTTTGCTAACATTCTCTTCAGAGCTGCAGTGAAACCAGGAACCACGTGGAGAAGGCACCCACACTGAAAGTGCCTGGAGGGAACATTGGGGCTTCTTCTCAGTGTCTCTGACATAGGGTTTCACTGTCCCGGGAAACTCTCTGCTAACACCCTGCAGAGCGCTGTGCCCAATATACAGAAACGTCTTGCGGTATCTCCTACAGGGAAAGTGCCAGGAGGGAAAAGTGAGGATTATGCTTAGACTTTCTCGGAACTGCTTCAAATCAACTAGATATCTTTGTGCTGTAAATCTCCCAACAGCCAAATGTAAAAGCAGCAAACATCTCGCTCTATGTCCCACATCCAAAGTGCCAAGAGAGTAATGTAGAGCTTGCTCTCCCTGTCTTTGAGTACTGTTTGCACTGTCCCGATTACCTCTTTGCTAACATTCTCTTCAGAGCTGCAGTGAAACCAGGAACCACGTGGAGAAGGCACCCACACTGAAAGTGCCTGGAGGGAACATTGGGGCTTCTTCTCAGTGTCTCTGACATAGGGTTTCACTGTCCCGGGAAACTCTCTGCTAACACCCTGCAGAGCGCTGTGCCCAATATACAGAAACGTCTTGCGGTATCTCCTACAGGGAAAGTGCCAGGAGGAATTGTGGAGCTTGGTCTCAGTGTCTCTGAGAATTGCTCTGATTATCCGTGTGACCTCTTTGCTAAGACACTCCAGAAAGCTGTCCTCAAAACCAACACACATCTTGACATATCTCCCACATTGATCGCAGTGTCTCCAGAAACGGCATTCAAGGAGCCAGGAACTTTTCTCCCTACACTGTCCATTGAGTTGTCCTCAAAACCAATATACATCCTGCTATATCTCCCACATGGAAAGTGCCAGGAGGGAAAAGTGAGGATTATGCTTAGACTTTCTCGGAACTGCTTCAAATCAACTAGATATCTTTGTGCTGTAAATCTCCCAACAGCCAAACGTAAAAGCAGCAAACATCTCGCTCTATGTCCCACATCCAAAGTGCCAAGAGAGTAATGTAGAGCTTGCTCTCCCTGTCTTTGAGTACTGTTTGCACTGTCCCGATTACCTCTTTGCTAACATTCTCTTCAGAGCTGCAGTGAAACCAGGAACCACGTGGAGAAGGCACCCACACTGAAAGTGCCTGGAGGGAACATTGGGGCTTCTTCTCACTGTCTCTGACATAGGGTTTCACTGTCCCGGGAAACTCTCTGCTAACACCCTGCAGAGCGCTGTGCCCAATATACAGAAACGTCTTGCGGTATCTCCTACAGGGAAAGTGCCAGGAGGGAAAAGTGAGGATTATGTTTAGACTTTCTCGGAACTGCTTCAAATCAACTAGATATCTTTGTGCTGTAAATCTCCCAACAGCCAAACGTAAAAGCAGCAAACATCTCGCTCTATGTCCCACATCCAAAGTGCCAAGAGAGTAATGTAGAGCTTGCTCTCCCTGTCTTTGAGTACTGTTTGCACTGTCCCGATTACCTCTTTGCTAACATTCTCTTCAGAGCTGCAGTGAAACCAGGAACCACGTGGAGAAGGCGCCCACACTGAAAGTGCCTGGAAGGAACGTTGGGGCTTCTTCTCAGTGTCTCTGATATAGGGTTTCACTGTCCCGGGAAACTCTCTGCTAACACCCTGCAGAGCGCTGTGCCCAATATACAGAAACGTCTTGCGGTATCTCCTACAGGGAAAGTGCCAGGAGGAATTGTGGAGCTTGGTCTCAGTGTCTGTGAGAATTGCTCTGATTATCCGTGTGACCTCTTTGCTAAGACACTCCAGAAAGCTGTCCTCAAAACCAACACTCATCTTGAAATATCTCCCACATTGATCGCAGTGTCTCCAGAAACGGCATTCAAGGAGCCAGGAACTTTTCTCCCTACACTGTCCATTGAGTTGTCCTCAAAACCAATATACATCCTGCTATATCTCCCACATGGAAAGTGCCAGGAGGGAAAAGTGAGGATTATGCTTAGACTTTCTCGGAACTGCTTCAAATCAACTAGATATCTTTGTGCTGTAAATCTCCCAACAGCCAAACGCAAAAGCAGCAAACATCTCGCTCTATGTCCCACATCCAAAGTGCCAAGAGAGTAATGTAGAGCTTGCTCTCCCTGTCTTTGAGTACTGTTTGCACTGTCCCGATTACCTCTTTGCTAACATTCTCTTCAGAGCTGCAGTGAAACCAGGAACCACGTGGAGAAGGCACCCACACTGAAAGTGCCTGGAGGGAACATTGGGGCTTCTTCTCAGTGTCTCTGACATAGGGTTTCACTGTCCCGGGAAACTCTCTGCTAACACCCTGCAGAGCGCTGTGCCCAATATACAGAAACGTCTTGCGGTATCTCCTACAGGGAAAGTGCCAGGAGGGAAAAGTGAGGATTATGCTTAGACTTTCTCGGAACTGCTTCAAATCAACTAGATATCTTTGTGCTGTAAATCTCCCAACAGCCAAATGTAAAAGCAGCAAACATCTCGCTCTATGTCCCACATCCAAAGTGCCAAGAGAGTAATGTAGAGCTTGCTCTCCCTGTCTTTGAGTACTGTTTGCACTGTCCCGATTACCTCTTTGCTAACATTCTCTTCAGAGCTGCAGTGAAACCAGGAACCACGTGGAGAAGGCACCCACACTGAAAGTGCCTGGAGGGAACATTGGGGCTTCTTCTCAGTGTCTCTGACATAGGGTTTCACTGTCCCGGGAAACTCTCTGCTAACACCCTGCAGAGCGCTGTGCCCAATATACAGAAACGTCTTGCGGTATCTCCTACAGGGAAAGTGCCAGGAGGAATTGTGGAGCTTGGTCTCAGTGTCTCTGAGAATTGCTCTGATTATCCGTGTGACCTCTTTGCTAAGACACTCCAGAAAGCTGTCCTCAAAACCAACACACATCTTGACATATCTCCCACATTGATCGCAGTGTCTCCAGAAACGGCATTCAAGGAGCCAGGAACTTTTCTCCCTACACTGTCCATTGAGTTGTCCTCAAAACCAATATACATCCTGCTATATCTCCCACATGGAAAGTGCCAGGAGGGAAAAGTGAGGATTATGCTTAGACTTTCTCGGAACTGCTTCAAATCAACTAGATATCTTTGTGCTGTAAATCTCCCAACAGCCAAACGCAAAAGCAGCAAACATCTCGCTGTATGTCCCACATCCAAAGTGCCAAGAGAGTAATGTAGAGCTTGCTCTCCCTGTCTTTGAGTACTGTTTGCACTGTCCCGATTACCTCTTTGCTAACATTCTCTTCAGAGCTGCAGTGAAACCAGGAACCACGTGGAGAAGGCACCCACACTGAAAGTGCCTGGAGGGAACATTGGGGCTTCTTCTCAGTGTCTCTGACATAGGGTTTCACTGTCCCGGGAAACTCTCTGCTAACACCCTGCAGAGCGCTGTGCCCAATATACAGAAACGTCTTGCGGTATCTCCTACAGGGAAAGTGCCAGGAGGGAAAAGTGAGGATTATGCTTAGACTTTCTCGGAACTGCTTCAAATCAACTAGATATCTTTGTGCTGTAAATCTCCCAACAGCCAAATGTAAAAGCAGCAAACATCTCGCTGTATGTCCCACATCCAAAGTGCCAAGAGAGTAATGTAGAGCTTGCTCTCCCTGTCTTTGAGTACTGTTTGCACTGTCCCGATTACCTCTTTGCTAACATTCTCTTCAGAGCTGCAGTGAAACCAGGAACCACGTGGAGAAGGCACCCACACTGAAAGTGCCTGGAGGGAACATTGGGGCTTCTTCTCAGTGTCTCTGACATAGGGTTTCACTGTCCCGGGAAACTCTCTGCTAACACCCTGCAGAGCGCTGTGCCCAATATACAGAAACGTCTTGCGGTATCTCCTACAGGGAAAGTGCCAGGAGGAATTGTGGAGCTTGGTCTCAGTGTCTCTGAGAATTGCTCTGATTATCCGTGTGACCTCTTTGCTAAGACACTCCAGAAAGCTGTCCTCAAAACCAACACACATCTTGACATATCTCCCACATTGATCGCAGTGTCTCCAGAAACGGCATTCAAGGAGCCAGGAACTTTTCTCCCTACACTGTCCATTGAGTTGTCCTCAAAACCAATATACATCCTGCTATATCTCCCACATGGAAAGTGCCAGGAGGGAAAAGTGAGGATTATGCTTAGACTTTCTCGGAACTGCTTCAAATCAACTAGATATCTTTGTGCTGTAAATCTCCCAACAGCCAAACGCAAAAGCAGCAAACATCTCGCTCTATGTCCCACATCCAAAGTGCCAAGAGAGTAATGTAGAGCTTGCTCTCCCTGTCTTTGAGTACTGTTTGCACTGTCCCGATTACCTCTTTGCTAACATTCTCTTCAGAGCTGCAGTGAAACCAGGAACCACGTGGAGAAGGCACCCACACTGAAAGTGCCTGGAGGGAACATTGGGGCTTCTTCTCAGTGTCTCTGACATAGGGTTTCACTGTCCCGGGAAACTCTCTGCTAACACCCTGCAGAGCGCTGTGCCCAATATACAGAAACGTCTTGCGGTATCTCCTACAGGGAAAGTGCCAGGAGGGAAAAGTGAGGATTATGCTTAGACTTTCTCGGAACTGCTTCAAATCAACTAGATATCTTTGTGCTGTAAATCTCCCAACAGCCAAATGTAAAAGCAGCAAACATCTCGCTGTATGTCCCACATCCAAAGTGCCAAGAGAGTAATGTAGAGCTTGCTCTCCCTGTCTTTGAGTACTGTTTGCACTGTCCCGATTACCTCTTTGCTAACATTCTCTTCAGAGCTGCAGTGAAACCAGGAACCACGTGGAGAAGGCACCCACACTGAAAGTGCCTGGAGGGAACATTGGGGCTTCTTCTCAGTGTCTCTGACATAGGGTTTCACTGTCCCGGGAAACTCTCTGCTAACACCCTGCAGAGCGCTGTGCCCAATATACAGAAACGTCTTGCGGTATCTCCTACAGGGAAAGTGCCAGGAGGAATTGTGGAGCTTGGTCTCAGTGTCTCTGAGAATTGCTCTGATTATCCGTGTGACCTCTTTGCTAAGACACTCCAGAAAGCTGTCCTCAAAACCAACACACATCTTGACATATCTCCCACATTGATCGCAGTGTCTCCAGAAACGGCATTCAAGGAGCCAGGAACTTTTCTCCCTACACTGTCCATTGAGTTGTCCTCAAAACCAATATACATCCTGCTATATCTCCCACATGGAAAGTGCCAGGAGGGAAAAGTGAGGATTATGCTTAGACTTTCTCGGAACTGCTTCAAATCAACTAGATATCTTTGTGCTGTAAATCTCCCAACAGCCAAACGCAAAAGCAGCAAACATCTCGCTGTATGTCCCACATCCAAAGTGCCAAGAGAGTAATGTAGAGCTTGCTCTCCCTGTCTTTGAGTACTGTTTGCACTGTCCCGATTACCTCTTTGCTAACATTCTCTTCAGAGCTGCAGTGAAACCAGGAACCACGTGGAGAAGGCACCCACACTGAAAGTGCCTGGAGGGAACATTGGGGCTTCTTCTCACTGTCTCTGACATAGGGTTTCACTGTCCCGGGAAACTCTCTGCTAACACCCTGCAGAGCGCTGTGCCCAATATACAGAAACGTCTTGCGGTATCTCCTACAGGGAAAGTGCCAGGAGGGAAAAGTGAGGATTATGCTTAGACTTTCTCGGAACTGCTTCAAATCAACTAGATATCTTTGTGCTGTAAATCTCCCAACAGCCAAACGCAAAAGCAGCAAACATCTCGCTGTATGTCCCACATCCAAAGTGCCAAGAGAGTAATGTAGAGCTTGCTCTCCCTGTCTTTGAGTACTGTTTGCACTGTCCCGATTACCTCTTTGCTAACATTCTCTTCAGAGCTGCAGTGAAACCAGGAACCACGTGGAGAAGGCACCCACACTGAAAGTGCCTGGAGGGAACATTGGGGCTTCTTCTCAGTGTCTCTGACATAGGGTTTCACTGTCCCGGGAAACTCTCTGCTAACACCCTGCAGAGCGCTGTGCCCAATATACAGAAACGTCTTGCGGTATCTCCTACAGGGAAAGTGCCAGGAGGAATTGTGGAGCTTGGTCTCAGTGTCTCTGAGAATTGCTCTGATTATCCGTCTGACCTCTTTGCTAAGACACTCCAGAAAGCTGTCCTCAAAACCAACACACATCTTGACATATCTCCCACATTGATCGCAGTGTCTCCAGAAACGGCATTCAAGGAGCCAGGAACTTTTCTCCCTACACTGTCCATTGAGTTGTCCTCAAAACCAATATACATCCTGCTATATCTCCCACATGGAAAGTGCCAGGAGGGAAAAGTGAGGATTATGCTTAGACTTTCTCGGAACTGCTTCAAATCAACTAGATATCTTTGTGCTGTAAATCTCCCAACAGCCAAATGTAAAAGCAGCAAACATCTCGCTGTATGTCCCACATCCAAAGTGCCAAGAGAGTAATGTAGAGCTTGCTCTCCCTGTCTTTGAGTACTGTTTGCACTGTCCCGATTACCTCTTTGCTAACATTCTCTTCAGAGCTGCAGTGAAACCAGGAACCACGTGGAGAAGGCACCCACACTGAAAGTGCCTGGAGGGAACATTGGGGCTTCTTCTCAGTGTCTCTGACATAGGGTTTCACTGTCCCGGGAAACTCTCTGCTAACACCCTGCAGAGCGCTGTGCCCAATATACAGAAACGTCTTGCGGTATCTCCTACAGGGAAAGTGCCAGGAGGGAAAAGTGAGGATTATGTTTAGACTTTCTCGGAACTGCTTCAAATCAACTAGATATCTTTGTGCTGTAAATCTCCCAACAGCCAAACGTAAAAGCAGCAAACATCTCGCTCTATGTCCCACATCCAAAGTGCCAAGAGAGTAATGTAGAGCTTGCTCTCCCTGTCTTTGAGTACTGTTTGCACTGTCCCGATTACCTCTTTGCTAACATTCTCTTCAGAGCTGCAGTGAAACCAGGAACCACGTGGAGAAGGCACCCACACTGAAAGTGCCTGGAAGGAACGTTGGGGCTTCTTCTCAGTGTCTCTGATATAGGGTTTCACTGTCCCGGGAAACTCTCTGCTAACACCCTGCAGAGCGCTGTGCCCAATATACAGAAACGTCTTGCGGTATCTCCTACAGGGAAAGTGCCAGGAGGAATTGTGGAGCTTGGTCTCAGTGTCTGTGAGAATTGCTCTGATTATCCGTGTGACCTCTTTGCTAAGACACTCCAGAAAGCTGTCCTCAAAACCAACACTCATCTTGAAATATCTCCCACATTGATCGCAGTGTCTCCAGAAACGGCATTCAAGGAGCCAGGAACTTTTCTCCCTACACTGTCCATTGAGTTGTCCTCAAAACCAATATACATCCTGCTATATCTCCCACATGGAAAGTGCCAGGAGGGAAAAGTGAGGATTATGCTTAGACTTTCTCGGAACTGCTTCAAATCAACTAGATATCTTTGTGCTGTAAATCTCCCAACAGCCAAACGCAAAAGCAGCAAACATCTCGCTGTATGTCCCACATCCAAAGTGCCAAGAGAGTAATGTAGAGCTTGCTCTCCCTGTCTTTGAGTACTGTTTGCACTGTCCCGATTACCTCTTTGCTAACATTCTCTTCAGAGCTGCAGTGAAACCAGGAACCACGTGGAGAAGGCACCCACACTGAAAGTGCCTGGAGGGAACATTGGGGCTTCTTCTCAGTGTCTCTGACATAGGGTTTCACTGTCCCGGGAAACTCTCTGCTAACACCCTGCAGAGCGCTGTGCCCAATATACAGAAACGTCTTGCGGTATCTCCTACAGGGAAAGTGCCAGGAGGGAAAAGTGAGGATTATGCTTAGACTTTCTCGGAACTGCTTCAAATCAACTAGATATCTTTGTGCTGTAAATCTCCCAACAGCCAAATGTAAAAGCAGCAAACATCTCGCTGTATGTCCCACATCCAAAGTGCCAAGAGAGTAATGTAGAGCTTGCTCTCCCTGTCTTTGAGTACTGTTTGCACTGTCCCGATTACCTCTTTGCTAACATTCTCTTCAGAGCTGCAGTGAAACCAGGAACCACGTGGAGAAGGCACCCACACTGAAAGTGCCTGGAGGGAACATTGGGGCTTCTTCTCACTGTCTCTGACATAGGGTTTCACTGTCCCGGGAAACTCTCTGCTAACACCCTGCAGAGCGCTGTGCCCAATATACAGAAACGTCTTGCGGTATCTCCTACAGGGAAAGTGCCAGGAGGAATTGTGGAGCTTGGTCTCAGTGTCTCTGAGAATTGCTCTGATTATCCGTCTGACCTCTTTGCTAAGACACTCCAGAAAGCTGTCCTCAAAACCAACACACATCTTGACATATCTCCCACATTGATCGCAGTGTCTCCAGAAACGGCATTCAAGGAGCCAGGAACTTTTCTCCCTACACTGTCCATTGAGTTGTCCTCAAAACCAATATACATCCTGCTATATCTCCCACATGGAAAGTGCCAGGAGGGAAAAGTGAGGATTATGCTTAGACTTTCTCGGAACTGCTTCAAATCAACTAGATATCTTTGTGCTGTAAATCTCCCAACAGCCAAACGCAAAAGCAGCAAACATCTCGCTGTATGTCCCACATCCAAAGTGCCAAGAGAGTAATGTAGAGCTTGCTCTCCCTGTCTTTGAGTACTGTTTGCACTGTCCCGATTACCTCTTTGCTAACATTCTCTTCAGAGCTGCAGTGAAACCAGGAACCACGTGGAGAAGGCACCCACACTGAAAGTGCCTGGAGGGAACATTGGGGCTTCTTCTCAGTGTCTCTGACATAGGGTTTCACTGTCCCGGGAAACTCTCTGCTAACACCCTGCAGAGCGCTGTGCCCAATATACAGAAACGTCTTGCGGTATCTCCTACAGGGAAAGTGCCAGGAGGAATTGTGGAGCTTGGTCTCAGTGTCTCTGAGAATTGCTCTGATTATCCGTGTGACCTCTTTGCTAAGACACTCCAGAAAGCTGTCCTCAAAACCAACACACATCTTGACATATCTCCCACATTGATCGCAGTGTCTCCAGAAACGGCATTCAAGGAGCCAGGAACTTTTCTCCCTACACTGTCCATTGAGTTGTCCTCAAAACCAATATACATCCTGCTATATCTCCCACATGGAAAGTGCCAGGAGGGAAAAGTGAGGATTATGCTTAGACTTTCTCGGAACTGCTTCAAATCAACTAGATATCTTTGTGCTGTAAATCTCCCAACAGCCAAACGCAAAAGCAGCAAACATCTCGCTGTATGTCCCACATCCAAAGTGCCAAGAGAGTAATGTAGAGCTTGCTCTCCCTGTCTTTGAGTACTGTTTGCACTGTCCCGATTACCTCTTTGCTAACATTCTCTTCAGAGCTGCAGTGAAACCAGGAACCACGTGGAGAAGGCACCCACACTGAAAGTGCCTGGAGGGAACATTGGGGCTTCTTCTCACTGTCTCTGACATAGGGTTTCACTGTCCCGGGAAACTCTCTGCTAACACCCTGCAGAGCGCTGTGCCCAATATACAGAAACGTCTTGCGGTATCTCCTACAGGGAAAGTGCCAGGAGGGAAAAGTGAGGATTATGCTTAGACTTTCTCGGAACTGCTTCAAATCAACTAGATATCTTTGTGCTGTAAATCTCCCAACAGCCAAACGCAAAAGCAGCAAACATCTCGCTGTATGTCCCACATCCAAAGTGCCAAGAGAGTAATGTAGAGCTTGCTCTCCCTGTCTTTGAGTACTGTTTGCACTGTCCCGATTACCTCTTTGCTAACATTCTCTTCAGAGCTGCAGTGAAACCAGGAACCACGTGGAGAAGGCACCCACACTGAAAGTGCCTGGAGGGAACATTGGGTCTTCTTCTCAGTGTCTCTGACATAGGGTTTCACTGTCCCGGGAAACTCTCTGCTAACACCCTGCAGAGCGCTGTGCCCAATATACAGAAACGTCTTGCGGTATCTCCTACAGGGAAAGTGCCAGGAGGAATTGTGGAGCTTGGTCTCAGTGTCTCTGAGAATTGCTCTGATTATCCGTGTGACCTCTTTGCTAAGACACTCCAGAAAGCTGTCCTCAAAACCAACACACATCTTGACATATCTCCCACATTGATCGCAGTGTCTCCAGAAACGGCATTCAAGGAGCCAGGAACTTTTCTCCCTACACTGTCCATTGAGTTGTCCTCAAAACCAATATACATCCTGCTATATCTCCCACATGGAAAGTGCCAGGAGGGAAAAGTGAGGATTATGCTTAGACTTTCTCGGAACTGCTTCAAATCAACTAGATATCTTTGTGCTGTAAATCTCCCAACAGCCAAATGTAAAAGCAGCAAACATCTCGCTGTATGTCCCACATCCAAAGTGCCAAGAGAGTAATGTAGAGCTTGCTCTCCCTGTCTTTGAGTACTGTTTGCACTGTCCCGATTACCTCTTTGCTAACATTCTCTTCAGAGCTGCAGTGAAACCAGGAACCACGTGGAGAAGGCACCCACACTGAAAGTGCCTGGAGGGAACATTGGGGCTTCTTCTCAGTGTCTCTGACATAGGGTTTCACTGTCCCGGGAAACTCTCTGCTAACACCCTGCAGAGCGCTGTGCCCAATATACAGAAACGTCTTGCGGTATCCCCTACAGGGAAAGTGCCAGGAGGGAAAAGTGAGGATTATGTTTAGACTTTCTCGGAACTGCTTCAAATCAACTAGATATCTTTGTGCTGTAAATCTCCCAACAGCCAAACGCAAAAGCAGCAAACATCTCGCTGTATGTCCCACATCCAAAGTGCCAAGAGAGTAATGTAGAGCTTGCTCTCCCTGTCTTTGAGTACTGTTTGCACTGTCCCGATTACCTCTTTGCTAACATTCTCTTCAGAGCTGCAGTGAAACCAGGAACCACGTGGAGAAGGCACCCACACTGAAAGTGCCTGGAAGGAACGTTGGGGCTTCTTCTCAGTGTCTCTGATATAGGGTTTCACTGTCCCGGGAAACTCTCTGCTAACACCCTGCAGAGCGCTGTGCCCAATATACAGAAACGTCTTGCGGTATCTCCTACAGGGAAAGTGCCAGGAGGAATTGTGGAGCTTGGTCTCAGTGTCTCTGAGAATTGCTCTGATTATCCGTGTGACCTCTTTGCTAAGACACTCCAGAAAGCTGTCCTCAAAACCAACACACATCTTGACATATCTCCCACATTGATCGCAGTGTCTCCAGAAACGGCATTCAAGGAGCCAGGAACTTTTCTCCCTACACTGTCCATTGAGTTGTCCTCAAAACCAATATACATCCTGCTATATCTCCCACATGGAAAGTGCCAGGAGGGAAAAGTGAGGATTATGCTTAGACTTTCTCGGAACTGCTTCAAATCAACTAGATATCTTTGTGCTGTAAATCTCCCAACAGCCAAATGTAAAAGCAGCAAACATCTCGCTGTATGTCCCACATCCAAAGTGCCAAGAGAGTAATGTAGAGCTTGCTCTCCCTGTCTTTGAGTACTGTTTGCACTGTCCCGATTACCTCTTTGCTAACATTCTCTTCAGAGCTGCAGTGAAACCAGGAACCACGTGGAGAAGGCACCCACACTGAAAGTGCCTGGAAGGAACGTTGGGGCTTCTTCTCAGTGTCTCTGATATAGGGTTTCACTGTCCCGGGAAACTCTCTGCTAACACCCTGCAGAGCGCTGTGCCCAATATACAGAAACGTCTTGCGGTATCTCCTACAGGGAAAGTGCCAGGAGGAATTGTGGAGCTTGGTCTCAGTGTCTCTGAGAATTGCTCTGATTATCCGTGTGACCTCTTTGCTAAGACACTCCAGAAAGCTGTCCTCAAAACCAACACACATCTTGACATATCTCCCACATTGATCGCAGTGTCTCCAGAAACGGCATTCAAGGAGCCAGGAACTTTTCTCCCTACACTGTCCATTGAGTTGTCCTCAAAACCAATATACATCCTGCTATATCTCCCACATGGAAAGTGCCAGGAGGGAAAAGTGAGGATTATGCTTAGACTTTCTCGGAACTGCTTCAAATCAACTAGATATCTTTGTGCTGTAAATCTCCCAACAGCCAAACGCAAAAGCAGCAAACATCTCGCTGTATGTCCCACATCCAAAGTGCCAAGAGAGTAATGTAGAGCTTGCTCTCCCTGTCTTTGAGTACTGTTTGCACTGTCCCGATTACCTCTTTGCTAACATTCTCTTCAGAGCTGCAGTGAAACCAGGAACCACGTGGAGAAGGCACCCACACTGAAAGTGCCTGGAGGGAACATTGGGGCTTCTTCTCACTGTCTCTGACATAGGGTTTCACTGTCCCGGGAAACTCTCTGCTAACACCCTGCAGAGCGCTGTGCCCAATATACAGAAACGTCTTGCGGTATCTCCTACAGGGAAAGTGCCAGGAGGAATTGTGGAGCTTGGTCTCAGTGTCTCTGAGAATTGCTCTGATTATCCGTGTGACCTCTTTGCTAAGACACTCCAGAAAGCTGTCCTCAAAACCAACACACATCTTGACATATCTCCCACATTGATCGCAGTGTCTCCAGAAACGGCATTCAAGGAGCCAGGAACTTTTCTCCCTACACTGTCCATTGAGTTGTCCTCAAAACCAATATACATCCTGCTATATCTCCCACATGGAAAGTGCCAGGAGGGAAAAGTGAGGATTATGCTTAGACTTTCTCGGAACTGCTTCAAATCAACTAGATATCTTTGTGCTGTAAATCTCCCAACAGCCAAACGCAAAAGCAGCAAACATCTCGCTGTATGTCCCACATCCAAAGTGCCAAGAGAGTAATGTAGAGCTTGCTCTCCCTGTCTTTGAGTACTGTTTGCACTGTCCCGATTACCTCTTTGCTAACATTCTCTTCAGAGCTGCAGTGAAACCAGGAACCACGTGGAGAAGGCACCCACACTGAAAGTGCCTGGAGGGAACATTGGGGCTTCTTCTCACTGTCTCTGACATAGGGTTTCACTGTCCCGGGAAACTCTCTGCTAACACCCTGCAGAGCGCTGTGCCCAATATACAGAAACGTCTTGCGGTATCTCCTACAGGGAAAGTGCCAGGAGGAATTGTGGAGCTTGGTCTCAGTGTCTCTGAGAATTGCTCTGATTATCCGTGTGACCTCTTTGCTAAGACACTCCAGAAAGCTGTCCTCAAAACCAACACACATCTTGACATATCTCCCACATTGATCGCAGTGTCTCCAGAAACGGCATTCAAGGAGCCAGGAACTTTTCTCCCTACACTGTCCATTGAGTTGTCCTCAAAACCAATATACATCCTGCTATATCTCCCACATGGAAAGTGCCAGGAGGGAAAAGTGAGGATTATGCTTAGACTTTCTCGGAACTGCTTCAAATCAACTAGATATCTTTGTGCTGTAAATCTCCCAACAGCCAAACGCAAAAGCAGCAAACATCTCGCTGTATGTCCCACATCCAAAGTGCCAAGAGAGTAATGTAGAGCTTGCTCTCCCTGTCTTTGAGTACTGTTTGCACTGTCCCGATTACCTCTTTGCTAACATTCTCTTCAGAGCTGCAGTGAAACCAGGAACCACGTGGAGAAGGCACCCACACTGAAAGTGCCTGGAGGGAACATTGGGGCTTCTTCTCACTGTCTCTGACATAGGGTTTCACTGTCCCGGGAAACTCTCTGCTAACACCCTGCAGAGCGCTGTGCCCAATATACAGAAACGTCTTGCGGTATCTCCTACAGGGAAAGTGCCAGGAGGGAAAAGTGAGGATTATGCTTAGACTTTCTCGGAACTGCTTCAAATCAACTAGATATCTTTGTGCTGTAAATCTCCCAACAGCCAAATGTAAAAGCAGCAAACATCTCGCTCTATGTCCCACATCCAAAGTGCCAAGAGAGTAATGTAGAGCTTGCTCTCCCTGTCTTTGAGTACTGTTTGCACTGTCCCGATTACCTCTTTGCTAACATTCTCTTCAGAGCTGCAGTGAAACCAGGAACCACGTGGAGAAGGCACCCACACTGAAAGTGCCTGGAGGGAACATTGGGGCTTCTTCTCAGTGTCTCTGACATAGGGTTTCACTGTCCCGGGAAACTCTCTGCTAACACCCTGCAGAGCGCTGTGCCCAATATACAGAAACGTCTTGCGGTATCTCCTACAGGGAAAGTGCCAGGAGGAATTGTGGAGCTTGGTCTCAGTGTCTCTGAGAATTGCTCTGATTATCCGTGTGACCTCTTTGCTAAGACACTCCAGAAAGCTGTCCTCAAAACCAACACACATCTTGACATATCTCCCACATTGATCGCAGTGTCTCCAGAAACGGCATTCAAGGAGCCAGGAACTTTTCTCCCTACACTGTCCATTGAGTTGTCCTCAAAACCAATATACATCCTGCTATATCTCCCACATGGAAAGTGCCAGGAGGGAAAAGTGAGGATTATGCTTAGACTTTCTCGGAACTGCTTCAAATCAACTAGATATCTTTGTGCTGTAAATCTCCCAACAGCCAAACGCAAAAGCAGCAAACATCTCGCTGTATGTCCCACATCCAAAGTGCCAAGAGAGTAATGTAGAGCTTGCTCTCCCTGTCTTTGAGTACTGTTTGCACTGTCCCGATTACCTCTTTGCTAACATTCTCTTCAGAGCTGCAGTGAAACCAGGAACCACGTGGAGAAGGCACCCACACTGAAAGTGCCTGGAGGGAACATTGGGGCTTCTTCTCAGTGTCTCTGACATAGGGTTTCACTGTCCCGGGAAACTCTCTGCTAACACCCTGCAGAGCGCTGTGCCCAATATACAGAAACGTCTTGCGGTATCTCCTACAGGGAAAGTGCCAGGAGGGAAAAGTGAGGATTATGCTTAGACTTTCTCGGAACTGCTTCAAATCAACTAGATATCTTTGTGCTGTAAATCTCCCAACAGCCAAATGTAAAAGCAGCAAACATCTCGCTGTATGTCCCACATCCAAAGTGCCAAGAGAGTAATGTAGAGCTTGCTCTCCCTGTCTTTGAGTACTGTTTGCACTGTCCCGATTACCTCTTTGCTAACATTCTCTTCAGAGCTGCAGTGAAACCAGGAACCACGTGGAGAAGGCACCCACACTGAAAGTGCCTGGAGGGAACATTGGGGCTTCTTCTCAGTGTCTCTGACATAGGGTTTCACTGTCCCGGGAAACTCTCTGCTAACACCCTGCAGAGCGCTGTGCCCAATATACAGAAACGTCTTGCGGTATCTCCTACAGGGAAAGTGCCAGGAGGGAAAAGTGAGGATTATGTTTAGACTTTCTCGGAACTGCTTCAAATCAACTAGATATCTTTGTGCTGTAAATCTCCCAACAGCCAAACGTAAAAGCAGCAAACATCTCGCTCTATGTCCCACATCCAAAGTGCCAAGAGAGTAATGTAGAGCTTGCTCTCCCTGTCTTTGAGTACTGTTTGCACTGTCCCGATTACCTCTTTGCTAACATTCTCTTCAGAGCTGCAGTGAAACCAGGAACCACGTGGAGAAGGCACCCACACTGAAAGTGCCTGGAAGGAACGTTGGGGCTTCTTCTCAGTGTCTCTGATATAGGGTTTCACTGTCCCGGGAAACTCTCTGCTAACACCCTGCAGAGCGCTGTGCCCAATATACAGAAACGTCTTGCGGTATCTCCTACAGGGAAAGTGCCAGGAGGAATTGTGGAGCTTGGTCTCAGTGTCTCTGAGAATTGCTCTGATTATCCGTGTGACCTCTTTGCTAAGACACTCCAGAAAGCTGTCCTCAAAACCAACACACATCTTGACATATCTCCCACATTGATCGCAGTGTCTCCAGAAACGGCATTCAAGGAGCCAGGAACTTTTCTCCCTACACTGTCCATTGAGTTGTCCTCAAAACCAATATACATCCTGCTATATCTCCCACATGGAAAGTGCCAGGAGGGAAAAGTGAGGATTATGCTTAGACTTTCTCGGAACTGCTTCAAATCAACTAGATATCTTTGTGCTGTAAATCTCCCAACAGCCAAACGCAAAAGCAGCAAACATCTCGCTGTATGTCCCACATCCAAAGTGCCAAGAGAGTAATGTAGAGCTTGCTCTCCCTGTCTTTGAGTACTGTTTGCACTGTCCCGATTACCTCTTTGCTAACATTCTCTTCAGAGCTGCAGTGAAACCAGGAACCACGTGGAGAAGGCACCCACACTGAAAGTGCCTGGAGGGAACATTGGGGCTTCTTCTCACTGTCTCTGACATAGGGTTTCACTGTCCCGGGAAACTCTCTGCTAACACCCTGCAGAGCGCTGTGCCCAATATACAGAAACGTCTTGCGGTATCTCCTACAGGGAAAGTGCCAGGAGGAATTGTGGAGCTTGGTCTCAGTGTCTCTGAGAATTGCTCTGATTATCCGTGTGACCTCTTTGCTAAGACACTCCAGAAAGCTGTCCTCAAAACCAACACACATCTTGACATATCTCCCACATTGATCGCAGTGTCTCCAGAAACGGCATTCAAGGAGCCAGGAACTTTTCTCCCTACACTGTCCATTGAGTTGTCCTCAAAACCAAAATACATCCTGCTATATCTCCCACATGGAAAGTGCCAGGAGGGAAAAGTGAGGATTATGCTTAGACTTTCTCGGAACTGCTTCAAATCAACTAGATATCTTTGTGCTGTAAATCTCCCAACAGCCAAACGCAAAAGCAGCAAACATCTCGCTGTATGTCCCACATCCAAAGTGCCAAGAGAGTAATGTAGAGCTTGCTCTCCCTGTCTTTGAGTACTGTTTGCACTGTCCCGATTACCTCTTTGCTAACATTCTCTTCAGAGCTGCAGTGAAACCAGGAACCACGTGGAGAAGGCACCCACACTGAAAGTGCCTGGAGGGAACATTGGGGCTTCTTCTCACTGTCTCTGACATAGGGTTTCACTGTCCCGGGAAACTCTCTGCTAACACCCTGCAGAGCGCTGTGCCCAATATACAGAAACTTCTTGCGGTATCTCCTACAGGGAAAGTGCCAGGAGGGAAAAGTGAGGATTATGCTTAGACTTTCTCGGAACTGCTTCAAATCAACTAGATATCTTTGTGCTGTAAATCTCCCAACAGCCAAATGTAAAAGCAGCAAACATCTCGCTCTATGTCCCACATCCAAAGTGCCAAGAGAGTAATGTAGAGCTTGCTCTCCCTGTCTTTGAGTACTGTTTGCACTGTCCCGATTACCTCTTTGCTAACATTCTCTTCAGAGCTGCAGTGAAACCAGGAACCACGTGGAGAAGGCACCCACACTGAAAGTGCCTGGAGGGAACATTGGGGCTTCTTCTCAGTGTCTCTGACATAGGGTTTCACTGTCCCGGGAAACTCTCTGCTAACACCCTGCAGAGCACTGTGCCCAATATACAGAAACGTCTTGCGGTATCTCCTACAGGGAAAGTGCCAGGAGGGAAAAGTGAGGATTATGTTTAGACTTTCTCGGAACTGCTTCAAATCAACTAGATATCTTTGTGCTGTAAATCTCCCAACAGCCAAACGTAAAAGCAGCAAACATCTCGCTGTATGTCCCACATCCAAAGTGCCAAGAGAGTAATGTAGAGCTTGCTCTCCCTGTCTTTGAGTACTGTTTGCACTGTCCCGATTACCTCTTTGCTAACATTCTCTTCAGAGCTGCAGTGAAACCAGGAACCACGTGGAGAAGGCACCCACACTGAAAGTGCCTGGAAGGAACGTTGGGGCTTCTTCTCAGTGTCTCTGATATAGGGTTTCACTGTCCCGGGAAACTCTCTGCTAACACCCTGCAGAGCGCTGTGCCCAATATACAGAAACGTCTTGAGGTATCTCCTACAGGGAAAGTGCCATGAGGAATTGTGGAGCTTGGTCTCAGTGTCTCTGAGAATTGCTCTGATTATCCGTGTGACCTCTTTGCTAAGACACTCCAGAAAGCTGTCCTCAAAACCAACACACATCTTGACATATCTCCCACATTGATCGCAGTGTCTCCAGAAACGGCATTCAAGGAGCCAGGAACTTTTCTCCCTACACTGTCCATTGAGTTGTCCTCAAAACCAATATACATCCTGCTATATCTCCCACATGGAAAGTGCCAGGAGGGAAAAGTGAGGATTATGCTTAGACTTTCTCGGAACTGCTTCAAATCAACTAGATATCTTTGTGCTGTAAATCTCCCAACAGCCAAACGCAAAAGCAGCAAACATCTCGCTGTATGTCCCACATCCAAAGTGCCAAGAAAGTAATGTAGAGCTTGCTCTCCCTGTCTTTGAGTACTGTTTGCACTGTCCCGATTACCTCTTTGCTAACATTCTCTTCAGAGCTGCAGTGAAACCAGGAACCACGTGGAGAAGGCACCCACACTGAAAGTGCCTGGAGGGAACATTGGGGCTTCTTCTCAGTGTCTCTGACATAGGGTTTCACTGTCCCGGGAAACTCTCTGCTAACACCCTGCAGAGCGCTGTGCCCAATATACAGAAACGTCTTGCGGTATCTCCTACAGGGAAAGTGCCAGGAGGGAAAAGTGAGGATTATGCTTAGACTTTCTCGGAACTGCTTCAAATCAACTAGATATCTTTGTGCTGTAAATCTCCCAACAGCCAAATGTAAAAGCAGCAAACATCTCGCTCTATGTCCCACATCCAAAGTGCCAAGAGAGAGCTTGCTCTCCCTGTCTTTGAGTACTGTTTGCACTGTCCCGATTACCTCTTTGCTAACATTCTCTTCAGAGCTGCAGTGAAACCAGGAACCACGTGGAGAAGGCAGCCACACTGAAAGTGCCTGGAGTAAACATTGGGGCTTCTTCTCAGTGTCTCCGATATAGGGTTTCACTGTCCCGGGAAACTCTCTGCTAACACCCTGCAGAGCGCTGTGCCCAATGTACAGAAACGTCTTGCGGTATCTCCTACAGGGAAAGTGCCAGGAGGGAAAAGTGAGGATTATGCTTAGACTTTCTCGGAACTGCTTCAAATCAACTAGATATCTTTGTGCTGTAAATCTCCCAACAGCCAAATGTAAAAGCAGCAAACATCTCGCTGTATGTCCCACATCCAAAGTGCCGAGAGAACTTGCTCTCCCTGTCTTTGAGTACTGTTTGCACTGTCCCGATTACCTCTTTGCTAACATTCTCTTCAGAGCTGCAGTGAAACCAGGAACCACGTGGAGAAGGCACCCACACTGAAAGTGCCTGGAGGGAACATTGGGGCTTCTTCTCAGTGTCTCTGACATAGGGTTTCACTGTCCCGGGAAACTCTCTGCTAACACCCTGCAGAGCGCTGTGCCCAATATACAGAAACGTCTTGCGGTATCTCCTACAGGGAAAGTGCCAGGAGGGAAAAGTGAGGATTATGCTTAGACTTTCTCGGAACTGCTTCAAATCAACTAGATATCTTTGTGCTGTAAATCTCCCAACAGCCAAACGCAAAAGCAGCAAACATCTCGCTGTATGTCCCACATCCAAAGTGCCAAGAGAGTAATGTAGAGCTTGCTCTCCCTGTCTTTGAGTACTGTTTGCACTGTCCCGATTACCTCTTTGCTAACATTCTCTTCAGAGCTGCAGTGAAACCAGGAACCACGTGGAGAAGGCACCCACACTGAAAGTGCCTGGAGGGAACATTGGGGCTTCTTCTCAGTGTCTCCGATATAGGGTTTCACTGTCCCGGGAAACTCTCTGCTAACACCCTGCAGAGCGCTTTGCCCAATGTACAGAAACGTCTTGCGGTATCCCCTACAGGGAAAGTGCCTGGAGGGAAAAGTGAGGATTATGCTTAGACTTTCTCGGAACTGCTTCAAATCAACTAGATATCTTTGTGCTGTAAATCTCCCAACAGCCAAACGTAAAAGCAGCAAACATCTCGCTGTATGTCCCACATCCAAAGTGCCAAGAGAGAGCTTGCTCTCCCTGTCTTTGAGTACTGTTTGCACTGTCCCGATTACCTCTTTGCTAACATTCTCTTCAGAGCTGCAGTGAAACCAGGAACCACGTGGAGAAGGCACCCACACTGAAAGTGCCTGGAAGGAACGTTGGGGCTTCTTCTCAGTGTCTCTGATATAGGGTTTCATAGTCCCGGGAAACTCTCTGCTAACACCCTGCAGAGCGCTGTGCCCAATATACAGAAACGTCTTGCGGTATCTCCTACAGGGAAAGTGCCAGGAGGGAAAAGTGAGGATTATGCTTAGACTTTCTCGGAACTGCTTCAAATAAACTAGATATCTTTGTGCTGTAAATCTCCCAACAGCCAAACGTAAAAGCAGCAAACATCTCGCTGTATGTCCCACATCCAAAGTGCCAAGAGAGTAATGTAGAGCTTGCTCTCCCTGTCTTTGAGTACTGTTTGCACTGTCCCGATTACCTCTTTGCTAACATTCTCTTCAGAGCTGCAGTGAAACCAGGAACCACGTGGAGAAGGCACCCACACTGAAAGTGCCTGGAGGGAACATTGGGGCTTCTTCTCAGTGTCTCCGATATAGGGTTTCACTGTCCCGGGAAACTCTCTGCTAACACCCTGCAGAGCGCTTTGCCCAATGTACAGAAACGTCTTGCGGTATCCCCTACAGGGAAAGTGCCTGGAGGGAAAAGTGAGGATTATGCTTAGACTTTCTCGGAACTGCTTCAAATCAACTAGATATCTTTGTGCTGTAAATCTCCCAACAGCCAAACGTAAAAGCAGCAAACATCTCGCTGTATGTCCCACATCCAAAGTGCCAAGAGAGAGCTTGCTCTCCCTGTCTTTGAGTACTGTTTGCACTGTCCCGATTACCTCTTTGCTAACATTCTCTTCAGAGCTGCAGTGAAACCAGGAACCACGTGGAGAAGGCACCCACACTGAAAGTGCCTGGAAGGAACGTTGGGGCTTCTTCTCAGTGTCTCTGATATAGGGTTTCACTGTCCCGGGAAACTCTCTGCTAACACCCTGCAGAGCGCTGTGCCCAATATACAGAAACGTCTTGCGGTATCTCCTACAGGGAAAGTGCCAGGAGGGAAAAGTGAGGATTATGCTTAGACTTTCTCGGAACTGCTTCAAATCAACTAGATATCTTTGTGCTGTAAATCTCCCAACAGCCAAATGTAAAAGCAGCAAACATCTCGCTGTATGTCCCACATCCAAAGTGCCAAGAGAGTAATGTAGAGCTTGCTCTCCCTGTCTTTGAGTACTGTTTGCACTGTCCCGATTACCTCTTTGCTAACATTCTCTTCAGAGCTGCAGTGAAACCAGGAACCACGTGGAGAAGGCACCCACACTGAAAGTGCCTGGAGGGAACATTGGGGCTTCTTCTCAGTGTCTCCGATATAGGGTTTCACTGTCCCGGGAAACTCTCTGCTAACACCCTGCAGAGCGCTGTGCCCAATGTACAGAAACGTCTTGCGGTATCTCCTACAGGGAAAGTGCCAGGAGGGAAAAGTGAGGATTATGCTTAGACTTTCTCGGAACTGCTTCAAATCAACTAGATATCTTTGTGCTGTAAATCTCCCAACAGCCAAATGTAAAAGCAGCAAACATCTCGCTGTATGTCCCACATCCAAAGTGCCGAGAGAACTTGCTCTCCCTGTCTTTGAGTACTGTTTGCACTGTCCCGATTACCTCTTTGCTAACATTCTCTTCAGAGCTGCAGTGAAACCAGGAACCACGTGGAGAAGGCACCCACACTGAAAGTGCCTGGAGGGAACATTGGGGCTTCTTCTCAGTGTCTCTGACATAGGGTTTCACTGTCCCGGGAAACTCTCTGCTAACACCCTGCAGAGCGCTGTGCCCAATATACAGAAACGTCTTGCGGTATCTCCTACAGGGAAAGTGCCAGGAGGGAAAAGTGAGGATTATGCTTAGACTTTCTCGGAACTGCTTCAAATCAACTAGATATCTTTGTGCTGTAAATCTCCCAACAGCCAAATGTAAAAGCAGCAAACATCTCGCTCTATGTCCCACATCCAAAGTGCCAAGAGAGTAATGTAGAGCTTGCTCTCCCTGTCTTTGAGTACTGTTTGCACTGTCCCGATTACCTCTTTGCTAACATTCTCTTCAGAGCTGCAGTGAAACCAGGAACCACGTGGAGAAGGCACCCACACTGAAAGTGCCTGGAGGGAACATTGGGGCTTCTTCTCAGTGTCTTTGACATAGGGTTTCACTGTCCCGGGAAAGTCTCTGCTAACACCCTGCAGAGCGCTGTGCCCAATATACAGAAACGTCTTGCGGTATCTCCTACAGGGAAAGTGCCAGGAGGGAAAAGTGAGGATTATGCTTAGACTTTCTCGGAACTGCTTCAAATCAACTAGATATCTTTGTGCTGTAAATCTCCCAACAGCCAAACGTAAAAGCAGCAAACATCTCGCTGTATGTCCCACATCCAAAGTGCCAAGAGAGTAATGTAGAGCTTGCTCTCCCTGTCTTTGAGTACTGTTTGCACTGTCCCGATTACCTCTTTGCTAACATTCTCTTCAGAGCTGCAGTGAAACCAGGAACCACGTGGAGAAGGCACCCACACTGAAAGTGCCTGGAGGGAACATTGGGGCTTCTTCTCAGTGTCTCTGACATAGGGTTTCACTGTCCCGGGAAACTCTCTGCTAACACCCTGCAGAGCGCTGTGCCCAATATACAGAAACGTCTTGCGGTATCTCCTACAGGGAAAGTGCCAGGAGGGAAAAGTGAGGATTATGTTTAGACTTTCTCGGAACTGCTTCAAATCAACTAGATATCTTTGTGCTGTAAATCTCCCAACAGCCAAATGTAAAAGCAGCAAACATCTCGCTCTATGTCCCACATCCAAAGTGCCAAGAGAGAGCTTGCTCTCCCTGTCTTTGAGTACTGTTTGCACTGTCCCGATTACCTCTTTGCTAACATTCTCTTCAGAGCTGCAGTGAAACCAGGAACCACGTGGAGAAGGCACCCACACTGAAAGTGCCTGGAGGGAACATTGGGGCTTCTTCTCAGTGTCTCCGATATAGGGTTTCACTGTCCCGGGAAACTCTCTGCTAACACCCTGCAGAGCGCTTTGCCCAATGTACAGAAACGTCTTGCGGTATCTCCTACAGGGAAAGTGCCAGGAGGAATTGTGGAGCTTGGTCTCAGTGTCTCTGAGAATTGCTCTGATTATCCGTGTGACCTCTTTGCTAAGACACTCCAGAAAGCTGTCCTCAAAACCAACACACATCTTGACATATCTCCCACATTGATCGCAGTGTCTCCAGAAACGGCATTCAAGGAGCCAGGAACTTTTCTCCCTACACTGTCCATTGAGTTGTCCTCAAAACCAATATACATCCTGCTATATCTCCCACATGGAAAGTGCCAGGAGGGAAAAGTGAGGATTATGCTTAGACTTTCTCGGAACTGCTTCAAATCAACTAGATATCTTTGTGCTGTAAATCTCCCAACAGCCAAACGCAAAAGCAGCAAACATCTCGCTGTATGTCCCACATCCAAAGTGCCAAGAAAGTAATGTAGAGCTTGCTCTCCCTGTCTTTGAGTACTGTTTGCACTGTCCCGATTACCTCTTTGCTAACATTCTCTTCAGAGCTGCAGTGAAACCAGGAACCACGTGGAGAAGGCACCCACACTGAAAGTGCCTGGAGGGAACATTGGGGCTTCTTCTCAGTGTCTCTGACATAGGGTTTCACTGTCCCGGGAAACTCTCTGCTAACACCCTGCAGAGCGCTGTGCCCAATATACAGAAACGTCTTGCGGTATCTCCTACAGGGAAAGTGCCAGGAGGGAAAAGTGAGGATTATGTTTAGACTTTCTCGGAACTGCTTCAAATCAACTAGATATCTTTGTGCTGTAAATCTCCCAACAGCCAAATGTAAAAGCAGCAAACATCTCGCTCTATGTCCCACATCCAAAGTGCCAAGAGAGAGCTTGCTCTCCCTGTCTTTGAGTACTGTTTGCACTGTCCCGATTACCTCTTTGCTAACATTCTCTTCAGAGCTGCAGTGAAACCAGGAACCACGTGGAGAAGGCACCCACACTGAAAGTGCCTGGAGGGAACATTGGGGCTTCTTCTCAGTGTCTCCGATATAGGGTTTCACTGTCCCGGGAAACTCTCTGCTAACACCCTGCAGAGCGCTTTGCCCAATGTACAGAAACGTCTTGCGGTATCTCCTACAGGGAAAGTGCCAGGAGGAATTGTGGAGCTTGGTCTCAGTGTCTCTGAGAATTGCTCTGATTATCCGTGTGACCTCTTTGCTAAGACACTCCAGAAAGCTGTCCTCAAAACCAACACACATCTTGACATATCTCCCACATTGATCGCAGTGTCTCCAGAAACGGCATTCAAGGAGCCAGGAACTTTTCTCCCTACACTGTCCATTGAGTTGTCCTCAAAACCAATATACATCCTGCTATATCTCCCACATGGAAAGTGCCAGGAGGGAAAAGTGAGGATTATGCTTAGACTTTCTCGGAACTGCTTCAAATCAACTAGATATCTTTGTGCTGTAAATCTCCCAACAGCCAAATGTAAAAGCAGCAAACATCTCGCTCTATGTCCCACATCCAAAGTGCCAAGAGAGAGCTTGCTCTCCCTGTCTTTGAGTACTGTTTGCACTGTCCCGATTACCTCTTTGCTAACATTCCCTTCAGAGCTGCAGTGAAACCAGGAACCACGTGGAGAAGGCACCCACACTGAAAGTGCCTGGAGGGAACATTGGGGCTTCTTCTCAGTGTCTCTGACATAGGGTTTCACTGTCCCGGGAAACTCTCTGCTAACACCCTGCAGAGCGCAGTGCCCAATATACAGAAACGTCTTGCGGTATCTCCTACAGGGAAAGTGCCAGGAGGGAAAAGTGAGGATTATGCTTAGACTTTCTCGGAACTGCTTCAAATCAACTAGATATCTTTGTGCTGTAAATCTCCCAACAGCCAAATGTAAAAGCAGCAAACATCTCGCTGTATGTCCCACATCCAAAGTGCCGAGAGAACTTGCTCTCCCTGTCTTTGAGTACTGTTTGCACTGTCCCGATTACCTCTTTGCTAACATTCTCTTCAGAGCTGCAGTGAAACCAGGAACCACGTGGAGAAGGCACCCACACTGAAAGTGCCTGGAGGGAACATTGGGGCTTCTTCTCAGTGTCTCCGATATAGGGTTTCACTGTCCCGGGAAACTCTCTGCTAACACCCTGCAGAGCGCTTTGCCCAATGTACAGAAACGTCTTGCGGTATCCCCTACAGGGAAAGTGCCTGGAGGGAAAAGTGAGGATTATGCTTAGACTTTCTCGGAACTGCTTCAAATCAACTAGATATCTTTGTGCTGTAAATCTCCCAACAGCCAAACGTAAAAGCAGCAAACATCTCGCTGTATGTCCCACATCCAAAGTGCCAAGAGAGAGCTTGCTCTCCCTGTCTTTGAGTACTGTTTGCACTGTCCCGATTACCTCTTTGCTAACATTCTCTTCAGAGCTGCAGTGAAACCAGGAACCACGTGGAGAAGGCACCCACACTGAAAGTGCCTGGAAGGAACGTTGGGGCTTCTTCTCAGTGTCTCTGATATAGGGTTTCATAGTCCCGGGAAACTCTCTGCTAACACCCTGCAGAGCGCTGTGCCCAATATACAGAAACGTCTTGCGGTATCTCCTACAGGGAAAGTGCCAGGAGGGAAAAGTGAGGATTATGCTTAGACTTTCTCGGAACTGCTTCAAATCAACTAGATATCTTTGTGCTGTAAATCTCCCAACAGCCAAACGTAAAAGCAGCAAACATCTCGCTGTATGTCCCACATCCAAAGTGCCAAGAGAGTAATGTAGAGCTTGCTCTCCCTGTCTTTGAGTACTGTTTGCACTGTCCCGATTACCTCTTTGCTAACATTCTCTTCAGAGCTGCAGTGAAACCAGGAACCACGTGGAGAAGGCACCCACACTGAAAGTGCCTGGAGGGAACATTGGGGCTTCTTCTCAGTGTCTCCGATATAGGGTTTCACTGTCCCGGGAAACTCTCTGCTAACACCCTGCAGAGCGCTTTGCCCAATGTACAGAAACGTCTTGCGGTATCCCCTACAGGGAAAGTGCCTGGAGGGAAAAGTGAGGATTATGCTTAGACTTTCTCGGAACTGCTTCAAATCAACTAGATATCTTTGTGCTGTAAATCTCCCAACAGCCAAACGTAAAAGCAGCAAACATCTCGCTGTATGTCCCACATCCAAAGTGCCAAGAGAGAGCTTGCTCTCCCTGTCTTTGAGTACTGTTTGCACTGTCCCGATTACCTCTTTGCTAACATTCTCTTCAGAGCTGCAGTGAAACCAGGAACCACGTGGAGAAGGCACCCACACTGAAAGTGCCTGGAAGGAACGTTGGGGCTTCTTCTCAGTGTCTCTGATATAGGGTTTCACTGTCCCGGGAAACTCTCTGCTAACACCCTGCAGAGCGCTGTGCCCAATATACAGAAACGTCTTGCGGTATCTCCTACAGGGAAAGTGCCAGGAGGGAAAAGTGAGGATTATGCTTAGACTTTCTCGGAACTGCTTCAAATCAACTAGATATCTTTGTGCTGTAAATCTCCCAACAGCCAAATGTAAAAGCAGCAAACATCTCGCTGTATGTCCCACATCCAAAGTGCCAAGAGAGTAATGTAGAGCTTGCTCTCCCTGTCTTTGAGTACTGTTTGCACTGTCCCGATTACCTCTTTGCTAACATTCTCTTCAGAGCTGCAGTGAAACCAGGAACCACGTGGAGAAGGCACCCACACTGAAAGTGCCTGGAGGGAACATTGGGGCTTCTTCTCAGTGTCTCCGATATAGGGTTTCACTGTCCCGGGAAACTCTCTGCTAACACCCTGCAGAGCGCTGTGCCCAATGTACAGAAACGTCTTGCGGTATCCCGTACAGGGAAAGTGCCAGGAGGGAAAAGTGAGGATTATGCTTAGACTTTCTCGGAACTGCTTCAAATCAACTAGATATCTTTGTGCTGTAAATCTCCCAACAGCCAAATGTAAAAGCAGCAAACATCTCGCTCTATGTCCCACATCCAAAGTGCCGAGAGAACTTGCTCTCCCTGTCTTTGAGTACTGTTTGCACTGTCCCGATTACCTCTTTGCTAACATTCTCTTCAGAGCTGCAGTGAAACCAGGAACCACGTGGAGAAGGCACCCACACTGAAAGTGCCTGGAGGGAACATTGGGGCTTCTTCTCAGTGTCTCTGACATAGGGTTTCACTGTCCCGGGAAACTCTCTGCTAACACCCTGCAGAGCGCTGTGCCCAATATACAGAAACGTCTTGCGGTATCCCCTACAGGGAAAGTGCCAGGAGGGAAAAGTGAGGATTATGCTTAGACTTTCTCGGAACTGCTTCAAATCAACTAGATATCTTTGTGCTGTAAATCTCCCAACAGCCAAATGTAAAAGCAGCAAACATCTCGCTCTATGTCCCACATCCAAAGTGCCAAGAGAGTAATGTAGAGCTTGCTCTCCCTGTCTTTGAGTACTGTTTGCACTGTCCCGATTACCTCTTTGCTAACATTCTCTTCAGAGCTGCAGTGAAACCAGGAACCACGTGGAGAAGGCACCCACACTGAAAGTGCCTGGAGGGAACATTGGGGCTTCTTCTCAGTGTCTTTGACATAGGGTTTCACTGTCCCGGGAAACTCTCTGCTAACACCCTGCAGAGCGCTGTGCCCAATATACAGAAACGTCTTGCGGTATCTCCTACAGGGAAAGTGCCAGGAGGGAAAAGTGAGGATTATGCTTAGACTTTCTCGGAACTGCTTCAAATCAACTAGATATCTTTGTGCTGTAAATCTCCCAACAGCCAAACGTAAAAGCAGCAAACATCTCGCTGTATGTCCCACATCCAAAGTGCCAAGAGAGTAATGTAGAGCTTGCTCTCCCTGTCTTTGAGTACTGTTTGCACTGTCCCGATTACCTCTTTGCTAACATTCTCTTCAGAGCTGCAGTGAAACCAGGAACCACGTGGAGAAGGCACCCACACTGAAAGTGCCTGGAGGGAACATTGGGGCTTCTTCTCAGTGTCTCTGACATAGGGTTTCACTGTCCCGGGAAACTCTCTGCTAACACCCTGCAGAGCGCTGTGCCCAATATACAGAAACGTCTTGCGGTATCTCCTACAGGGAAAGTGCCAGGAGGGAAAAGTGAGGATTATGTTTAGACTTTCTCGGAACTGCTTCAAATCAACTAGATATCTTTGTGCTGTAAATCTCCCAACAGCCAAATGTAAAAGCAGCAAACATCTCGCTCTATGTCCCACATCCAAAGTGCCAAGAGAGAGCTTGCTCTCCCTGTCTTTGAGTACTGTTTGCACTGTCCCGATTACCTCTTTGCTAACATTCTCTTCAGAGCTGCAGTGAAACCAGGAACCACGTGGAGAAGGCACCCACACTGAAAGTGCCTGGAGGGAACATTGGGGCTTCTTCTCAGTGTCTCCGATATAGGGTTTCACTGTCCCGGGAAACTCTCTGCTAACACCCTGCAGAGCGCTTTGCCCAATGTACAGAAACGTCTTGCGGTATCCCCTACAGGGAAAGTGCCAGGAGGGAAAAGTGAGGATTATGCTTAGACTTTCTCGGAACTGCTTCAAATCAACTAGATATCTTTGTGCTGTAAATCTCCCAACAGCCAAATGTAAAAGCAGCAAACATCTCGCTCTATGTCCCACATCCAAAGTGCCGAGAGAACTTGCTCTCCCTGTCTTTGAGTACTGTTTGCACTGTCCCGATTACCTCTTTGCTAACATTCTCTTCAGAGCTGCAGTGAAACCAGGAACCACGTGGAGAAGGCACCCACACTGAAAGTGCCTGGAGGGAACATTGGGGCTTCTTCTCAGTGTCTCTGACATAGGGTTTCACTGTCCCGGGAAACTCTCTGCTAACACCCTGCAGAGCGCTGTGCCCAATATACAGAAACGTCTTGCGGTATCTCCTACAGGGAAAGTGCCAGGAGGGAAAAGTGAGGATTATGCTTAGACTTTCTCAGAACTGCTTCAAATCAACTAGATATCTTTGTGCTGTAAATCTCCCAACAGCCAAATGTAAAAGCAGCAAACATCTCGCTCTATGTCCCACATCCAAAGTGCCAAGAGAGTAATGTAGAGCTTGCTCTCCCTGTCTTTGAGTACTCTTTGCACTGTCCCAATTACCTCTTTGCTAACATTCTCTTCAGAGCTGCAGTGAAACCAGGAACCACGTGGAGAAGGCACCCAGACTGAAAGTGCCTGGAGGGAACATTGGGGCTTCTTCTCAGTGTCTTTGACATAGGGTTTCACTGTCCCGGGAAACTCTCTGCTAACACCCTGCAGAGCGCTGTGCCCAATATACAGAAACGTCTTGCGGTATCTCCTACAGGGAAAGTGCCTGGAGGGAAAAGTGAGGATTATGCTTAGACTTTCTCGGAACTGCTTCAAATCAACTAGATATCTTTGTGCTGTAAATCTCCCAACAGCCAAATGTAAAAGCAGCAAACATCTCGCTCTATGTCCCACATCCAAAGTGCCAAGAGAGAGCTTGCTCTCCCTGTCTTTGAGTACTGTTTGCACTGTCCCGATTACCTCTTTGCTAACATTCTCTTCAGAGCTGCAGTGAAACCAGGAACCACGTGGAGAAGGCACCCACACTGAAAGTGCCTGGAGGGAACATTGGGGCTTCTTCTCAGTGTCTCTGATATAGGGTTTCACTGTCCCGGGAAACTCTCTGCTAACACCCTGCAGAGCGCTGTGCCCAATGTACAGAAACGTCTTGCGGTATCCCGTACAGGGAAAGTGCCAGGAGGGAAAAGTGAGGATTATGCTTAGACTTTCTCGGAACTGCTTCAAATCAACTAGATATCTTTGTGCTGTAAATCTCCCAACAGCCAAATGTAAAAGCAGCAAACATCTCGCTGTATGTCCCACATCCAAAGTGCCGAGAGAACTTGCTCTCCCTGTCTTTGAGTACTGTTTGCACTGTCCCGATTACCTCTTTGCTAACATTCTCTTCAGAGCTGCAGTGAAACCAGGAACCACGTGGAGAAGGCACCCACACTGAAAGTGCCTGGAGGGAACATTGGGGCTTCTTCTCAGTGTCTCTGACATAGGGTTTCACTGTCCCGGGAAACTCTCTGCTAACACCCTGCAGAGCGCTGTGCCCAATATACAGAAACGTCTTGCGGTATCTCCTACAGGGAAAGTGCCAGGAGGGAAAAGTGAGGATTATGCTTAGACTTTCTCGGAACTGCTTCAAATCAACTAGATATCTTTGTGCTGTAAATCTCCCAACAGCCAAATGTAAAAGCAGCAAACATCTCGCTCTATGTCCCACATCCAAAGTGCCAAGAGAGTAATGTAGAGCTTGCTCTCCCTGTCTTTGAGTACTGTTTGCACTGTCCCAATTACCTCTTTGCTAACATTCTCTTCAGAGCTGCAGTGAAACCAGGAACCACGTGGAGAAGGCACCCACACTGAAAGTGCCTGGAGGGAACATTGGGGCTTCTTCTCACTGTCTCTGACATAGGGTTTCACTGTCCCGGGAAACTCTCTGCTAACACCCTGCAGAGCGCTGTGCCCAATATACAGAAACGTCTTGCGGTATCTCCTACAGGGAAAGTGCCAGGAGGGAAAAGTGAGGATTATGCTTAGACTTTCTCGGAACTGCTTCAAATCAACTAGATATCTTTGTGCTGTAAATCTCCCAACAGCCAAATGTAAAAGCAGCAAACATCTCGCTGTATGTCCCACATCCAAAGTGCCAAGAGAGTAATGTAGAGCTTGCTCTCCCTGTCTTTGAGTACTGTTTGCACTGTCCCGATTACCTCTTTGCTAACATTCTCTTCAGAGCTGCAGTGAAACCAGGAACCACGTGGAGAAGGCACCCACACTGAAAGTGCCTGGAGGGAACATTGGGGCTTCTTCTCAGTGTCTCTGACATAGGGTTTCACTGTCCCGGGAAACTCTCTGCTAACACCCTGCAGAGCGCTGTGCCCAATATACAGAAACGTCTTGCGGTATCTCCTACAGGGAAAGTGCCAGGAGGGAAAAGTGAGGATTATGCTTAGACTTTCTCGGAACTGCTTCAAATCAACTAGATATCTTTGTGCTGTAAATCTCCCAACAGCCAAATGTAAAAGCAGCAAACATCTCGCTCTATGTCCCACATCCAAAGTGCCAAGAGAGTAATGTAGAGCTTGCTCTCCCTGTCTTTGAGTACTGTTTGCACTGTCCCGATTACCTCTTTGCTAACATTCTCTTCAGAGCTGCAGTGAAACCAGGAACCACGTGGAGAAGGCACCCACACTGAAAGTGCCTGGAAGGAACATTGGGGCTTCTTCTCAGTGTCTCTGACATAGGGTTTCACTGTCCCGGGAAACTCTCTGCTAACACCCTGCAGAGCGCTGTGCCCAATATACAGAAACGTCTTGCGGTATCTCCTACAGGGAAAGTGCCAGGAGGAATTGTGGAGCTTGGTCTCAGTGTCTCTGAGAATTGCTCTGATTATCCGTGTGACCTCTTTGCTAAGACACTCCAGAAAGCTGTCCTCAAAACCAACACACATCTTGACATATCTCCCACATAGATCGCAGTGTCTCCAGAAACGGCATTCAAGGAGCCAGGAACTTTTCTCCCTACACTGTCCATTGAGTTGTCCTCAAAACCAATATACATCCTGCTATATCTCCCACATGGAAAGTGCCAGGAGGGAAAAGTGAGGATTATGCTTAGACTTTCTCGGAACTGCTTCAAATCAACTAGATATCTTTGTGCTGTAAATCTCCCAACAGCCAAACGTAAAAGCAGCAAACATCTCGCTCTATGTCCCACATCCAAAGTGCCAAGAGAGTAATGTAGAGCTTGCTCTCCCTGTCTTTGAGTACTGTTTGCACTGTCCCGATTACCTCTTTGCTAACATTCTCTTCAGAGCTGCAGTGAAACCAGGAACCACGTGGAGAAGGCACCCACACTGAAAGTGCCTGGAGGGAACATTGGGGCTTCTTCTCAGTGTCTCCGATATAGGGTTTCACTGTCCCGGGAAACTCTCTGCTAACACCCTGCAGAGCGCTGTGCCCAATATACAGAAACGTCTTGCGGTATCTCCTACAGGGAAAGTGCCAGGAGGGAAAAGTGAGGATTATGCTTAGACTTTCTCGGAACTGCTTCAAATCAACTAGATATCTTTGTGCTGTAAATCTCCCAACAGCCAAATGTAAAAGCAGCAAACATCTCGCTCTATGTCCCACATCCAAAGTGCCGAGAGAACTTGCTCTCCCTGTCTTTGAGTACTGTTTGCACTGTCCCGATTACCTCTTTGCTAACATTCTCTTCAGAGCTGCAGTGAAACCAGGAACCACGTGGAGAAGGCACCCACACTGAAAGTGCCTGGAGGGAACATTGGGGCTTCTTCTCAGTGTCTCTGACATAGGGTTTCACTGTCCCGGGAAACTCTCTGCTAACACCCTGCAGAGCGCTGTGCCCAATATACAGAAACGTCTTGCGGTATCTCCTACAGGGAAAGTGCCAGGAGGGAAAAGTGAGGATTATGCTTAGACTTTCTCGGAACTGCTTCAAATCAACTAGATATCTTTGTGCTGTAAATCTCCCAACAGCCAGACGTAAAAGCAGCAAACATCTCGCTCTATGTCCCACATCCAAAGTGCCAAGAGAGTAATGTAGAGCTTGCTCTCCCTGTCTTTGAGTACTGTTTGCACTGTCCCGATTACCTCTTTGCTAACATTCTCTTCAGAGCTGCAGTGAAACCAGGAACCACGTGGAGAAGGCACCCACACTGAAAGTGCCTGGAGGGAACATTGGGGCTTCTTCTCACTGTCTCTGACATAGGGTTTCACTGTCCCGGGAAACTCTCTGCTAACACCCTGCAGAGCGCTGTGCCCAATATACAGAAACGTCTTGCGGTATCTCCTACAGGGAAAGTGCCAGGAGGGAAAAGTGAGGATTATGCTTAGACTTTCTCGGAACTGCTTCAAATCAACTAGATATCTTTGTGCTGTAAATCTCCCAACAGCCAAATGTAAAAGCAGCAAACATCTCGCTCTATGTCCCACATCCAAAGTGCCAAGAGAGTAATGTAGAGCTTGCTCTCCCTGTCTTTGAGTACTGTTTGCACTGTCCCGATTACCTCTTTGCTAACATTCTCTTCAGAGCTGCAGTGAAACCAGGAACCACGTGGAGAAGGCACCCACACTGAAAGTGCCTGGAGGGAACATTGGGGCTTCTTCTCAGTGTCTCCGATATAGGGTTTCACTGTCCCGGGAAACTCTCTGCTAACACCCTGCAGAGCGCTGTGCCCAATGTACAGAAACGTCTTGCGGTATCCCGTACAGGGAAAGTGCCAGGAGGGAAAAGTGAGGATTATGCTTAGACTTTCTCGGAACTGCTTCAAATCAACTAGATATCTTTGTGCTGTAAATCTCCCAACAGCCAAATGTAAAAGCAGCAAACATCTCGCTCTATGTCCCACATCCAAAGTGCCGAGAGAACTTGCTCTCCCTGTCTTTGAGTACTGTTTGCACTGTCCCGATTACCTCTTTGCTAACATTCTCTTCAGAGCTGCAGTGAAACCAGGAACCACGTGGAGAAGGCACCCACACTGAAAGTGCCTGGAGGGAACATTGGGGCTTCTTCTCAGTGTCTCTGACATAGGGTTTCACTGTCCCGGGAAACTCTCTGCTAACACCCTGCAGAGCGCTGTGCCCAATATACAGAAACGTCTTGCGGTATCTCCTACAGGGAAAGTGCCAGGAGGGAAAAGTGAGGATTATGCTTAGACTTTCTCGGAACTGCTTCAAATCAACTAGATATCTTTGTGCTGTAAATCTCCCAACAGCCAAATGTAAAAGCAGCAAACATCTCGCTCTATGTCCCACATCCAAAGTGCCAAGAGAGTAATGTAGAGCTTGCTCTCCCTGTCTTTGAGTACTGTTTGCACTGTCCCAATTACCTCTTTGCTAACATTCTCTTCAGAGCTGCAGTGAAACCAGGAACCACGTGGAGAAGGCACCCACACTGAAAGTGCCTGGAGGGAACATTGGGGCTTCTTCTCAGTGTCTCTGACATAGGGTTTCACTGTCCCGGGAAACTCTCTGCTAACACCCTGCAGAGCGCTGTGCCCAATATACAGAAACGTCTTGCGGTATCTCCTACAGGGAAAGTGCCAGGAGGGAAAAGTGAGGATTATGCTTAGACTTTCTCGGAACTGCTTCAAATCAACTAGATATCTTTGTGCTGTAAATCTCCCAACAGCCAAACGTAAAAGCAGCAAACATCTCGCTGCATGTCCCACATCCAAAGTGCCAAGAGAGTAATGTAGAGCTTGCTCTCCCTGTCTTTGAGTACTGTTTGCACTGTCCCGATTACCTCTTTGCTAACATTCTCTTCAGAGCTGCAGTGAAACCAGGAACCACGTGGAGAAGGCACCCACACTGAAAGTGCCTGGAGGGAACATTGGGGCTTCTTCTCAGTGTCTTTGACATAGGGTTTCACTGTCCCGGGAAACTCTCTGCTAACACCCTGCAGAGCGCTGTGCCCAATATACAGAAACGTCTTGCGGTATCTCCTACAGGGAAAGTGCCAGGAGGGAAAAGTGAGGATTATGTTTAGACTTTCTCGGAACTGCTTCAAATCAACTAGATATCTTTGTGCTGTAAATCTCCCAACAGCCAAATGTAAAAGCAGCAAACATCTCGCTCTATGTCCCACATCCAAAGTGCCGAGAGAACTTGCTCTCCCTGTCTTTGAGTACTGTTTGCACTGTCCCAATTACCTCTTTGCTAACATTCTCTTCAGAGCTGCAGTGAAACCAGGAACCACGTGGAGAAGGCACCCACACTGAAAGTGCCTGGAGGGAACATTGGGGCTTCTTCTCAGTGTCTCTGACATAGGGTTTCACTGTCCCGGGAAACTCTCTGCTAACACCCTGCAGAGCGCTGTGCCCAATATACAGAAACGTCTTGCGGTATCTCCTACAGGGAAAGTGCCAGGAGGGAAAAGTGAGGATTATGTTTAGACTTTCTCGGAACTGCTTCAAATCAACTAGATATCTTTGTGCTGTAAATCTCCCAACAGCCAAATGTAAAAGCAGCAAACATCTCGCTGTATGTCCCACATCCAAAGTGCCAAGAGAGTAATGTAGAGCTTGCTCTCCCTGTCTTTGAGTACTGTTTGCACTGTCCCGATTACCTCTTTGCTAACATTCTCTTCAGAGCTGCAGTGAAACCAGGAACCACGTGGAGAAGGCACCCACACTGAAAGTGCCTGGAGGGAACATTGGGGCTTCTTCTCACTGTCTCTGACATAGGGTTTCACTGTCCCGGGAAACTCTCTGCTAACACCCTGCAGAGCGCTGTGCCCAATATACAGAAACGTCTTGCGGTATCTCCTACAGGGAAAGTGCCAGGAGGGAAAAGTGAGGATTATGCTTAGACTTTCTCGGAACTGCTTCAAATCAACTAGATATCTTTGTGCTGTAAATCTCCCAACAGCCAAACGTAAAAGCAGCAAACATCTCGCTGCATGTCCCACATCCAAAGTGCCAAGAGAGTAATGTAGAGCTTGCTCTCCCTGTCTTTGAGTACTGTTTGCACTGTCCCGATTACCTCTTTGCTAACATTCTCTTCAGAGCTGCAGTGAAACCAGGAACCACGTGGAGAAGGCACCCACACTGAAAGTGCCTGGAGGGAACATTGGGGCTTCTTCTCACTGTCTCTGACATAGGGTTTCACTGTCCCGGGAAACTCTCTGCTAACACCCTGCAGAGCGCTGTGCCCAATATACAGAAACGTCTTGCGGTATCTCCTACAGGGAAAGTGCCAGGAGGGAAAAGTGAGGATTATGCTTAGACTTTCTCGGAACTGCTTCAAATCAACTAGATATCTTTGTGCTGTAAATCTCCCAACAGCCAAATGTAAAAGCAGCAAACATCTCGCTCTATGTCCCACATCCAAAGTGCCAAGAGAGTAATGTAGAGCTTGCTCTCCCTGTCTTTGAGTACTGTTTGCACTGTCCCAATTACCTCTTTGCTAACATTCTCTTCAGAGCTGCAGTGAAACCAGGAACCACGTGGAGAAGGCACCCACACTGAAAGTGCCTGGAAGGAACGTTGGGGCTTCTTCTCACTGTCTCTGATATAGGGTTTCACTGTCCCGGGAAACTCTCTGCTAACACCCTGCAGAGCGCTGTGCCCAATATACAGAAACGTCTTGCGGTATCTCCTACAGGGAAAGTGCCAGGAGGAATTGTGGAGCTTGGTCTCAGTGTCTCTGAGAATTGCTCTGATTATCCGTGTGACCTCTTTGCTAAGACACTCCAGAAAGCTGTCCTCAAAACCAACACACATCTTGACATATCTCCCACATTGATCGCAGTGTCTCCAGAAACGGCATTCAAGGAGCCAGGAACTTTTCTCCCTACACTGTCCATTGAGTTGTCCTCAAAACCAATATACATCCTGCTATATCTCCCACATGGAAAGTGCCAGGAGGGAAAAGTGAGGATTATGCTTAGACTTTCTCGGAACTGCTTCAAATCAACTAGATATCTTTGTGCTGTAAATCTCCCAACAGCCAAATGTAAAAGCAGCAAACATCTCGCTGTATGTCCCACATCCAAAGTGCCAAGAGAGTAATGTAGAGCTTGCTCTCCCTGTCTTTGAGTACTGTTTGCACTGTCCCGATTACCTCTTTGCTAACATTCTCTTCAGAGCTGCAGTGAAACCAGGAACCACGTGGAGAAGGCACCCACACTGAAAGTGCCTGGAGGGAACATTGGGGCTTCTTCTCAGTGTCTTTGACATAGGGTTTCACTGTCCCGGGAAACTCTCTGCTAACACCCTGCAGAGCGCTGTGCCCAATATACAGAAACGTCTTGCGGTATCTCCTACAGGGAAAGTGCCAGGAGGGAAAAGTGAGGATTATGCTTAGACTTTCTCGGAACTGCTTCAAATCAACTAGATATCTTTGTGCTGTAAATCTCCCAACAGCCAAACGTAAAAGCAGCAAACATCTCGCTCTATGTCCCACATCCAAAGTGCCAAGAGAGTAATGTAGAGCTTGCTCTCCCTGTCTTTGAGTACTGTTTGCACTGTCCCGATTACCTCTTTGCTAACATTCTCTTCAGAGCTGCAGTGAAACCAGGAACCACGTGGAGAAGGCACCCACACTGAAAGTGCCTGGAGGGAACATTGGGGCTTCTTCTCACTGTCTCTGACATAGGGTTTCACTGTCCCGGGAAACTCTCTGCTAACACCCTGCAGAGCGCTGTGCCCAATATACAGAAACGTCTTGCGGTATCTCCTACAGGGAAAGTGCCAGGAGGAATTGTGGAGCTTGGTCTCAGTGTCTCTGAGAATTGCTCTGATTATCCGTGTGACCTCTTTGCTAAGACACTCCAGAAAGCTGTCCTCAAAACCAACACACATCTTGACATATCTCCCACATTGATCGCAGTGTCTCCAGAAACGGCATTCAAGGAGCCAGGAACTTTTCTCCCTACACTGTCCATTGAGTTGTCCTCAAAACCAATATACATCCTGCTATATCTCCCACATGGAAAGTGCCAGGAGGGAAAAGTGAGGATTATGCTTAGACTTTCTCGGAACTGCTTCAAATCAACTAGATATCTTTGTGCTGTAAATCTCCCAACAGCCAAACGTAAAAGCAGCAAACATCTCGCTCTATGTCCCACATCCAAAGTGCCAAGAGAGTAATGTAGAGCTTGCTCTCCCTGTCTTTGAGTACTGTTTGCACTGTCCCGATTACCTCTTTGCTAACATTCTCTTCAGAGCTGCAGTGAAACCAGGAACCACGTGGAGAAGGCACCCACACTGAAAGTGCCTGGAGGGAACATTGGGGCTTCTTCTCACTGTCTCTGACATAGGGTTTCACTGTCCCGGGAAACTCTCTGCTAACACCCTGCAGAGCGCTGTGCCCAATATACAGAAACGTCTTGCGGTATCTCCTACAGGGAAAGTGCCAGGAGGGAAAAGTGAGGATTATGCTTAGACTTTCTCGGAACTGCTTCAAATCAACTAGATATCTTTGTGCTGTAAATCTCCCAACAGCCAAACGTAAAAGCAGCAAACATCTCGCTGTATGTCCCACATCCAAAGTGCCAAGAGAGTAATGTAGAGCTTGCTCTCCCTGTCTTTGAGTACTGTTTGCACTGTCCCGATTACCTCTTTGCTAACATTCTCTTCAGAGCTGCAGTGAAACCAGGAACCACGTGGAGAAGGCACCCACACTGAAAGTGCCTGGAAGGAACGTTGGGGCTTCTTCTCAGTGTCTCTGATATAGGGTTTCACTGTCCCGGGAAACTCTCTGCTAACACCCTGCAGAGCGCTGTGCCCAATATACAGAAACGTCTTGCGGTATCTCCTACAGGGAAAGTGCCAGGAGGGAAAAGTGAGGATTATGTTTAGACTTTCTCGGAACTGCTTCAAATCAACTAGATATCTTTGTGCTGTAAATCTCCCAACAGCCAAATGTAAAAGCAGCAAACATCTCGCTGTATGTCCCACATCCAAAGTGCCAAGAGAGTAATGTAGAGCTTGCTCTCCCTGTCTTTGAGTACTGTTTGCACTGTCCCGATTACCTCTTTGCTAACATTCTCTTCAGAGCTGCAGTGAAACCAGGAACCACGTGGAGAAGGCACCCACACTGAAAGTGCCTGGAGGGAACATTGGGGCTTCTTCTCAGTGTCTCTGACATAAGGTTTCACTGTCCCGGGAAACTCTCTGCTAACACCCTGCAGAGCGCTGTGCCCAATATACAGAAACGTCTTGCGGTATCCCCTACAGGGAAAGTGCCAGGAGGGAAAAGTGAGGATTATGCTTAGACTTTCTCGGAACTGCTTCAAATCAACTAGATATCTTTGTGCTGTAAATCTCCCAACAGCCAAACGTAAAAGCAGCAAACATCTCGCTGTATGTCCCACATCCAAAGTGCCAAGAGAGAGCTAGCTCTCCCTGCCTTTGAGTACTGTTTGCACTGTCCCGATTACCTCTTTGCTAACATTCTCTTCAGAGCTGCAGTGAAACCAGGAACCACGTGGAGAAGGCACCCACACTGAAAGTGCCTGGAGAGAACATTGGGGCTTCTTCTCAGTGTCTCCGATATAGGGTTTCACTTCCCGGGAAACTCTCTGCTAACACCCTGCAGAGCGCTGTGCCCAATGTACAGAAACGTCTTGCGGTATCCCCTACAGGGAAAGTGCCAGGAGGGAAAAGTGAGGATTATGCTTAGACTTTCTCGGAACTGCTTCAAATCAACTAGATATCTTTGTGCTGTAAATCTCCCAACAGCCAAATGTAAAAGCAGCAAACATCTCGCTCTATGTCCCACATCCAAAGTGCCGAGAGAACTTGCTCTCCCTGTCTTTGAGTACTGTTTGCACTGTCCCGATTACCTCTTTGCTAACATTCTCTTCAGAGCTGCAGTGAAACCAGGAACCACGTGGAGAAGGCACCCACACTGAAAGTGCCTGGAGGGAACATTGGGGCTTCTTCTCACTGTCTCTGACATAGGGTTTCACTGTCCCGGGAAACTCTCTGCTAACACCCTGCAGAGCGCTGTGCCCAATATACAGAAACGTCTTGCGGTATCCCGTACAGGGAAAGTGCCAGGAGGGAAAAGTGAGGATTATGCTTAGACTTTCTCGGAACTGCTTCAAATCAACTAGATATCTTTGTGCTGTAAATCTCCCAACAGCCAAATGTAAAAGCAGCAAACATCTCGCTCTATGTCCCACATCCAAAGTGCCAAGAGAGTAATGTAGAGCTTGCTCTCCCTGTCTTTGAGTACTGTTTGCACTGTCCCGATTACCTCTTTGCTAACATTCTCTTCAGAGCTGCAGTGAAACCAGGAACCACGTGGAGAAGGCACCCACACTGAAAGTGCCTGGAGAGAACATTGGGGCTTCTTCTCAGTGTCTCCGATATAGGGTTTCACTTCCCGGGAAACTCTCTGCTAACACCCTGCAGAGCGCTGTGCCCAATGTACAGAAACGTCTTGCGGTATCCCCTACAGGGAAAGTGCCAGGAGGGAAAAGTGAGGATTATGCTTAGACTTTCTCGGAACTGCTTCAAATCAACTAGATATCTTTGTGCTGTAAATCTCCCAACAGCCAAATGTAAAAGCAGCAAACATCTCGCTCTATGTCCCACATCCAAAGTGCCGAGAGAACTTGCTCTCCCTGTCTTTGAGTACTGTTTGCACTGTCCCGATTACCTCTTTGCTAACATTCTCTTCAGAGCTGCAGTGAAACCAGGAACCACGTGGAGAAGGCACCCACACTGAAAGTGCCTGGAGGGAACATTGGGGCTTCTTCTCACTGTCTCTGACATAGGGTTTCACTGTCCCGGGAAACTCTCTGCTAACACCCTGCAGAGCGCTGTGCCCAATATACAGAAACGTCTTGCGGTATCCCGTACAGGGAAAGTGCCAGGAGGGAAAAGTGAGGATTATGCTTAGACTTTCTCGGAACTGCTTCAAATCAACTAGATATCTTTGTGCTGTAAATCTCCCAACAGCCAAATGTAAAAGCAGCAAACATCTCGCTCTATGTCCCACATCCAAAGTGCCAAGAGAGTAATGTAGAGCTTGCTCTCCCTGTCTTTGAGTACTGTTTGCACTGTCCCGATTACCTCTTTGCTAACATTCTCTTCAGAGCTGCAGTGAAACCAGGAACCACGTGGAGAAGGCACCCACACTGAAAGTGCCTGGAGGGAACATTGGGGCTTCTTCTCAGTGTCTCTGACATAGGGTTTCACTGTCCCGGGAAACTCTCTGCTAACACCCTGCAGAGCGCTGTGCCCAATATACAGAAACGTCTTGCGGTATCCCCTACAGGGAAAGTGCCAGGAGGGAAAAGTGAGGATTATGCTTAGACTTTCTCGGAACTGCTTCAAATCAACTAGATATCTTTGTGCTGTAAATCTCCCAACAGCCAAACGTAAAAGCAGCAAACATCTCGCTCTATGTCCCACATCCAAAGTGCCAAGAGAGTAATGTAGAGCTTGCTCTCCCTGTCTTTGAGTACTGTTTGCACTGTCCCGATTACCTCTTTGCTAACATTCTCTTCAGAGCTGCAGTGAAACCAGGAACCACGTGGAGAAGGCACCCACACTGAAAGTGCCTGGAGGGAACATTGGGGCTTCTTCTCAGTGTCTCTGATATAGGGTTTCACTGTCCCGGGAAACTCTCTGCTAACACCCTGCAGAGCGCTGTGCCCAATATACAGAAACGTCTTGCGGTATCCCCTACAGGGAAAGTGCCAGGAGGGAAAAGTGAGGATTATGCTTAGACTTTCTCGGAACTGCTTCAAATCAACTAGATATCTTTGTGCTGTAAATCTCCCAACAGCCAAACGTAAAAGCAGCAAACATCTCGCTCTATGTCCCACATCCAAAGTGCCAAGAGAGTAATGTAGAGCTTGCTCTCCCTGTCTTTGAGTACTGTTTGCACTGTCCCGATTACCTCTTTGCTAACATTCTCTTCAGAGCTGCAGTGAAACCAGGAACCACGTGGAGAAGGCACCCACACTGAAAGTGCCTGGAGGGAACATTGGGGCTTCTTCTCAGTGTCTCCGATATAGGGTTTCACTTCCCGGGAAACTCTCTGCTAACACCCTGCAGAGCGCTGTGCCCAATATACAGAAACGTCTTGCGGTATCTCCTACAGGGAAAGTGCCAGGAGGGAAAAGTGAGGATTATGTTTAGACTTTCTCGGAACTGCTTCAAATCAACTAGATATCTTTGTGCTGTAAATCTCCCAACAGCCAAATGTAAAAGCAGCAAACATCTCGCTGTATGTCCCACATCCAAAGTGCCAAGAGAGTAATGTAGAGCTTGCTCTCCCTGTCTTTGAGTACTGTTTGCACTGTCCCGATTACCTCTTTGCTAACATTCTCTTCAGAGCTGCAGTGAAACCAGGAACCACGTGGAGAAGGCACCCACACTGAAAGTGCCTGGAGGGAACATTGGGGCTTCTTCTCAGTGTCTCTGACATAGGGTTTCACTGTCCCGGGAAACTCTCTGCTAACACCCTGCAGAGCGCTGTGCCCAATATACAGAAACGTCTTGCGGTATCTCCTACAGGGAAAGTGCCAGGAGGGAAAAGTGAGGATTATGCTTAGACTTTCTCGGAACTGCTTCAAATCAACTAGATATCTTTGTGCTGTAAATCTCCCAACAGCCAAATGTAAAAGCAGCAAACATCTCGCTCTATGTCCCACATCCAAAGTGCCAAGAGAGAGCTTGCTCTCCCTGTCTTTGAGTACTGTTTGCACTGTCCCGATTACCTCTTTGCTAACATTCTCTTCAGAGCTGCAGTGAAACCAGGAACCACGTGCAGAAGGCACCCACACTGAAAGTGCCTGGAGGGAACATTGGGGCTTCTTCTCAGTGTCTCCGATATAGGGTTTCACTTCCCGGGAAACTCTCTGCTAACACCCTGCAGAGCGCTGTGCCCAATGTACAGAAACGTCTTGCGGTATCCCGTACAGGGAAAGTGCCAGAGGGAAAAGTGAGGATTATGCTTAGACTTTCTCGGAACTGCTTCAAATCAACTAGATATCTTTGTGCTGTAAATCTCCCAACAGCCAAATGTAAAAGCAGCAAACATCTCGCTGTATGTCCCACATCCAAAGTGCCGAGAGAACTTGCTCTCCCTGTCTTTGAGTACTGTTTGCACTGTCCCGATTACCTCTTTGCTAACATTCTCTTCAGAGCTGCAGTGAAACCAGGAACCACGTGGAGAAGGCACCCACACTGAAAGTGCCTGGAGGGAACATTGGGGCTTCTTCTCAGTGTCTCTGATATAGGGTTTCACTGTCCCGGGAAACTCTCTGCTAACACCCTGCAGAGCGCTGTGCCCAATATACAGAAACGTCTTGCGGTATCTCCTACAGGGAAAGTGCCAGGAGGGAAAAGTGAGGATTATGTTTAGACTTTCTCGGAACTGCTTCAAATCAACTAGATATCTTTGTGCTGTAAATCTCCCAACAGCCAAATGTAAAAGCAGCAAACATCTCGCTCTATGTCCCACATCCAAAGTGCCAAGAGAGTAATGTAGAGCTTGCTCTCCCTGTCTTTGAGTACTGTTTGCACTGTCCCGATTACCTCTTTGCTAACATTCTCTTCAGAGCTGCAGTGAAACCAGGAACCACGTGGAGAAGGCACCCACACTGAAAGTGCCTGGAGGGAACATTGGGGCTTCTTCTCACTGTCTCTGACATAGGGTTTCACTGTCCCGGGAAACTCTCTGCTAACACCCTGCAGAGCGCTGTGCCCAATATACAGAAACGTCTTGCGGTATCCCCTACAGGGAAAGTGCCAGGAGGGAAAAGTGAGGATTATGCTTAGACTTTCTCGGAACTGCTTCAAATCAACTAGATATCTTTGTGCTGTAAATCTCCCAACAGCCAAACGTAAAAGCAGCAAACATCTCGCTCTATGTCCCACATCCAAAGTGCCAAGAGAGTAATGTAGAGCTTGCTCTCCCTGTCTTTGAGTACTGTTTGCACTGTCCCGATTACCTCTTTGCTAACATTCTCTTCAGAGCTGCAGTGAAACCAGGAACCACGTGGAGAAGGCACCCACACTGAAAGTGCCTGGAGGGAACATTGGGGCTTCTTCTCAGTGTCTCTGACATAGGGTTTCACTGTCCCGGGAAACTCTCTGCTAACACCCTGCAGAGCGCTGTGCCCAATATACAGAAACGTCTTGCGGTATCTCCTACAGGGAAAGTGCCAGGAGGGAAAAGTGAGGATTATGCTTAGACTTTCTCGGAACTGCTTCAAATCAACTAGATATCTTTGTGCTGTAAATCTCCCAACAGCCAAATGTAAAAGCAGCAAACATCTCGCTCTATGTCCCACATCCAAAGTGCCAAGAGAGAGCTTGCTCTCCCTGTCTTTGAGTACTGTTTGCACTGTCCCGATTACCTCTTTGCTAACATTCTCTTCAGAGCTGCAGTGAAACCAGGAACCACGTGCAGAAGGCACCCACACTGAAAGTGCCTGGAGGGAACATTGGGGCTTCTTCTCAGTGTCTCCGATATAGGGTTTCACTTCCCGGGAAACTCTCTGCTAACACCCTGCAGAGCGCTGTGCCCAATGTACAGAAACGTCTTGCGGTATCCCGTACAGGGAAAGTGCCAGAGGGAAAAGTGAGGATTATGCTTAGACTTTCTCGGAACTGCTTCAAATCAACTAGATATCTTTGTGCTGTAAATCTCCCAACAGCCAAATGTAAAAGCAGCAAACATCTCGCTGTATGTCCCACATCCAAAGTGCCGAGAGAACTTGCTCTCCCTGTCTTTGAGTACTGTTTGCACTGTCCCGATTACCTCTTTGCTAACATTCTCTTCAGAGCTGCAGTGAAACCAGGAACCACGTGGAGAAGGCACCCACACTGAAAGTGCCTGGAGGGAACATTGGGGCTTCTTCTCAGTGTCTCTGATATAGGGTTTCACTGTCCCGGGAAACTCTCTGCTAACACCCTGCAGAGCGCTGTGCCCAATATACAGAAACGTCTTGCGGTATCTCCTACAGGGAAAGTGCCAGGAGGGAAAAGTGAGGATTATGTTTAGACTTTCTCGGAACTGCTTCAAATCAACTAGATATCTTTGTGCTGTAAATCTCCCAACAGCCAAATGTAAAAGCAGCAAACATCTCGCTCTATGTCCCACATCCAAAGTGCCAAGAGAGTAATGTAGAGCTTGCTCTCCCTGTCTTTGAGTACTGTTTGCACTGTCCCGATTACCTCTTTGCTAACATTCTCTTCAGAGCTGCAGTGAAACCAGGAACCACGTGGAGAAGGCACCCACACTGAAAGTGCCTGGAGGGAACATTGGGGCTTCTTCTCACTGTCTCTGACATAGGGTTTCACTGTCCCGGGAAACTCTCTGCTAACACCCTGCAGAGCGCTGTGCCCAATATACAGAAACGTCTTGCGGTATCCCCTACAGGGAAAGTGCCAGGAGGGAAAAGTGAGGATTATGCTTAGACTTTCTCGGAACTGCTTCAAATCAACTAGATATCTTTGTGCTGTAAATCTCCCAACAGCCAAACGTAAAAGCAGCAAACATCTCGCTCTATGTCCCACATCCAAAGTGCCAAGAGAGTAATGTAGAGCTTGCTCTCCCTGTCTTTGAGTACTGTTTGCACTGTCCCGATTACCTCTTTGCTAACATTCTCTTCAGAGCTGCAGTGAAACCAGGAACCACGTGGAGAAGGCACCCACACTGAAAGTGCCTGGAGGGAACATTGGGGCTTCTTCTCACTGTCTCTGACATAGGGTTTCACTGTCCCGGGAAACTCTCTGCTAACACCCTGCAGAGCGCTGTGCCCAATATACAGAAACGTCTTGCGGTATCTCCTACAGGGAAAGTGCCAGGAGGGAAAAGTGAGGATTATGCTTAGACTTTCTCGGAACTGCTTCAAATCAACTAGATATCTTTGTGCTGTAAATCTCCCAACAGCCAAATGTAAAAGCAGCAAACATCTCGCTGTATGTCCCACATCCAAAGTGCCAAGAGAGAGCTTGCTCTCCCTGTCTTTGAGTACTGTTTGCACTGTCCCGATTACCTCTTTGCTAACATTCTCTTCAGAGCTGCAGTGAAACCAGGAACCACGTGGAGAAGGCACCCACACTGAAAGTGCCTGGAGGGAACATTGGGGCTTCTTCTCAGTGTCTCTGACATAGGGTTTCACTTCCCGGGAAACTCTCTGCTAACACCCTGCAGAGCGCTGTGCCCAATGTACAGAAACGTCTTGCGGTATCCCGTACAGGGAAAGTGCCAGGAGGGAAAAGTGAGGATTATGCTTAGACTTTCTCGGAACTGCTTCAAATCAACTAGATATCTTTGTGCTGTAAATCTCCCAACAGCCAAATGTAAAAGCAGCAAACATCTCGCTCTATGTCCCACATCCAAAGTGCCGAGAGAACTTGCTCTGCCTGTCTTTGAGTACTGTTTGCACTGTCCCGATTACCTCTTTGCTAACATTCTCTTCAGAGCTGCAGTGAAACCAGGAACCACGTGGAGAAGGCACCCACACTGAAAGTGCCTGGAGGGAACATTGGGGCTTCTTCTCAGTGTCTCTGACATAGGGTTTCACTGTCCCGGGAAACTCTCTGCTAACACCCTGCAGAGCGCTGTGCCCAATATACAGAAACGTCTTGCGGTATCTCCTACAGGGAAAGTGCCAGGAGGGAAAAGTGAGGATTATGTTTAGACTTTCTCGGAACTGCTTCAAATCAACTAGATATCTTTGTGCTGTAAATCTCCCAACAGCCAAATGTAAAAGCAGCAAACATCTCGCTCTATGTCCCACATCCAAAGTGCCAAGAGAGTAATGTAGAGCTTGCTCTCCCTGTCTTTGAGTACTGTTTGCACTGTCCCGATTACCTCTTTGCTAACATTCTCTTCAGAGCTGCAGTGAAACCAGGAACCACGTGGAGAAGGCACCCACACTGAAAGTGCCTGGAGGGAACATTGGGGCTTCTTCTCACTGTCTCTGACATAGGGTTTCACTGTCCCGGGAAACTCTCTGCTAACACCCTGCAGAGCGCTGTGCCCAATATACAGAAACGTCTTGCGGTATCTCCTACAGGGAAAGTGCCAGGAGGGAAAAGTGAGGATTATGCTTAGACTTTCTCGGAACTGCTTCAAATCAACTAGATATCTTTGTGCTGTAAATCTCCCAACAGCCAAATGTAAAAGCAGCAAACATCTCGCTCTATGTCCCACATCCAAAGTGCCAAGAGAGTAATGTAGAGCTTGCTCTCCCTGTCTTTGAGTACTGTTTGCACTGTCCCGATTACCTCTTTGCTAACATTCTCTTCAGAGCTGCAGTGAAACCAGGAACCACGTGGAGAAGGCACCCACACTGAAAGTGCCTGGAGGGAACATTGGGGCTTCTTCTCACTGTCTCTGACATAGGGTTTCACTGTCCCGGGAAACTCTCTGCTAACACCCTGCAGAGCGCTGTGCCCAATATACAGAAACGTCTTGCGGTATCCCCTACAGGGAAAGTGCCAGGAGGGAAAAGTGAGGATTATGCTTAGACTTTCTCGGAACTGCTTCAAATCAACTAGATATCTTTGTGCTGTAAATCTCCCAACAGCCAAACGTAAAAGCAGCAAACATCTCGCTCTATGTCCCACATCCAAAGTGCCAAGAGAGTAATGTAGAGCTTGCTCTCCCTGTCTTTGAGTACTGTTTGCACTGTCCCGATTACCTCTTTGCTAACATTCTCTTCAGAGCTGCAGTGAAACCAGGAACCACGTGGAGAAGGCACCCACACTGAAAGTGCCTGGAGGGAACATTGGGGCTTCTTCTCAGTGTCTCTGACATAGGGTTTCACTGTCCCGGGAAACTCTCTGCTAACACCCTGCAGAGCGCTGTGCCCAATATACAGAAACGTCTTGCGGTATCTCCTACAGGGAAAGTGCCAGGAGGGAAAAGTGAGGATTATGCTTAGACTTTCTCGGAACTGCTTCAAATCAACTAGATATCTTTGTGCTGTAAATCTCCCAACAGCCAAATGTAAAAGCAGCAAACATCTCGCTGTATGTCCCACATCCAAAGTGCCAAGAGAGTAATGTAGAGCTTGCTCTCCCTGTCTTTGAGTACTGTTTGCACTGTCCCGATTACCTCTTTGCTAACATTCTCTTCAGAGCTGCAGTGAAACCAGGAACCACGTGGAGAAGGCACCCACACTGAAAGTGCCTGGAGGGAACATTGGGGCTTCTTCTCAGTGTCTTTGACATAGGGTTTCACTGTCCCGGGAAACTCTCTGCTAACACCCTGCAGAGCGCTGTGCCCAATATACAGAAACGTCTTGCGGTATCTCCTACAGGGAAAGTGCCAGGAGGGAAAAGTGAGGATTATGTTTAGACTTTCTCGGAACTGCTTCAAATCAACTAGATATCTTTGTGCTGTAAATCTCCCAACAGCCAAATGTAAAAGCAGCAAACATCTCGCTCTATGTCCCACATCCAAAGTGCCGAGAGAACTTGCTCTCCCTGTCTTTGAGTACTGTTTGCACTGTCCCAATTACCTCTTTGCTAACATTCTCTTCAGAGCTGCAGTGAAACCAGGAACCACGTGGAGAAGGCACCCACACTGAAAGTGCCTGGAGGGAACATTGGGGCTTCTTCTCAGTGTCTCTGACATAGGGTTTCACTGTCCCGGGAAACTCTCTGCTAACACCCTGCAGAGCGCTGTGCCCAATATACAGAAACGTCTTGCGGTATCTCCTACAGGGAAAGTGCCAGGAGGGAAAAGTGAGGATTATGTTTAGACTTTCTCGGAACTGCTTCAAATCAACTAGATATCTTTGTGCTGTAAATCTCCCAACAGCCAAATGTAAAAGCAGCAAACATCTCGCTCTATGTCCCACATCCAAAGTGCCAAGAGAGTAATGTAGAGCTTGCTCTCCCTGTCTTTGAGTACTGTTTGCACTGTCCCGATTACCTCTTTGCTAACATTCTCTTCAGAGCTGCAGTGAAACCAGGAACCACGTGGAGAAGGCACCCACACTGAAAGTGCCTGGAGGGAACATTGGGGCTTCTTCTCACTGTCTCTGACATAGGGTTTCACTGTCCCGGGAAACTCTCTGCTAACACCCTGCAGAGCGCTGTGCCCAATATACAGAAACGTCTTGCGGTATCCCCTACAGGGAAAGTGCCAGGAGGGAAAAGTGAGGATTATGCTTAGACTTTCTCGGAACTGCTTCAAATCAACTAGATATCTTTGTGCTGTAAATCTCCCAACAGCCAAACGTAAAAGCAGCAAACATCTCGCTCTATGTCCCACATCCAAAGTGCCAAGAGAGTAATGTAGAGCTTGCTCTCCCTGTCTTTGAGTACTGTTTGCACTGTCCCGATTACCTCTTTGCTAACATTCTCTTCAGAGCTGCAGTGAAACCAGGAACCACGTGGAGAAGGCACCCACACTGAAAGTGCCTGGAGGGAACATTGGGGCTTCTTCTCAGTGTCTCTGACATAGGGTTTCACTGTCCCGGGAAACTCTCTGCTAACACCCTGCAGAGCGCTGTGCCCAATATACAGAAACGTCTTGCGGTATCTCCTACAGGGAAAGTGCCAGGAGGGAAAAGTGAGGATTATGCTTAGACTTTCTCGGAACTGCTTCAAATCAACTAGATATCTTTGTGCTGTAAATCTCCCAACAGCCAAATGTAAAAGCAGCAAACATCTCGCTGTATGTCCCACATCCAAAGTGCCAAGAGAGTAATGTAGAGCTTGCTCTCCCTGTCTTTGAGTACTGTTTGCACTGTCCCGATTACCTCTTTGCTAACATTCTCTTCAGAGCTGCAGTGAAACCAGGAACCACGTGGAGAAGGCACCCACACTGAAAGTGCCTGGAGGGAACATTGGGGCTTCTTCTCAGTGTCTTTGACATAGGGTTTCACTGTCCCGGGAAACTCTCTGCTAACACCCTGCAGAGCGCTGTGCCCAATATACAGAAACGTCTTGCGGTATCTCCTACAGGGAAAGTGCCAGGAGGGAAAAGTGAGGATTATGTTTAGACTTTCTCGGAACTGCTTCAAATCAACTAGATATCTTTGTGCTGTAAATCTCCCAACAGCCAAATGTAAAAGCAGCAAACATCTCGCTCTATGTCCCACATCCAAAGTGCCGAGAGAACTTGCTCTCCCTGTCTTTGAGTACTGTTTGCACTGTCCCAATTACCTCTTTGCTAACATTCTCTTCAGAGCTGCAGTGAAACCAGGAACCACGTGGAGAAGGCACCCACACTGAAAGTGCCTGGAGGGAACATTGGGGCTTCTTCTCAGTGTCTCTGACATAGGGTTTCACTGTCCCGGGAAACTCTCTGCTAACACCCTGCAGAGCGCTGTGCCCAATATACAGAAACGTCTTGCGGTATCTCCTACAGGGAAAGTGCCAGGAGGGAAAAGTGAGGATTATGTTTAGACTTTCTCGGAACTGCTTCAAATCAACTAGATATCTTTGTGCTGTAAATCTCCCAACAGCCAAATGTAAAAGCAGCAAACATCTCGCTGTATGTCCCACATCCAAAGTGCCAAGAGAGTAATGTAGAGCTTGCTCTCCCTGTCTTTGAGTACTGTTTGCACTGTCCCGATTACCTCTTTGCTAACATTCTCTTCAGAGCTGCAGTGAAACCAGGAACCACGTGGAGAAGGCACCCACACTGAAAGTGCCTGGAGGGAACATTGGGGCTTCTTCTCACTGTCTCTGACATAGGGTTTCACTGTCCCGGGAAACTCTCTGCTAACACCCTGCAGAGCGCTGTGCCCAATATACAGAAACGTCTTGCGGTATCTCCTACAGGGAAAGTGCCAGGAGGGAAAAGTGAGGATTATGCTTAGACTTTCTCGGAACTGCTTCAAATCAACTAGATATCTTTGTGCTGTAAATCTCCCAACAGCCAAACGTAAAAGCAGCAAACATCTCGCTGCATGTCCCACATCCAAAGTGCCAAGAGAGTAATGTAGAGCTTGCTCTCCCTGTCTTTGAGTACTGTTTGCACTGTCCCGATTACCTCTTTGCTAACATTCTCTTCAGAGCTGCAGTGAAACCAGGAACCACGTGGAGAAGGCACCCACACTGAAAGTGCCTGGAGGGAACATTGGGGCTTCTTCTCACTGTCTCTGACATAGGGTTTCACTGTCCCGGGAAACTCTCTGCTAACACCCTGCAGAGCGCTGTGCCCAATATACAGAAACGTCTTGCGGTATCTCCTACAGGGAAAGTGCCAGGAGGGAAAAGTGAGGATTATGCTTAGACTTTCTCGGAACTGCTTCAAATCAACTAGATATCTTTGTGCTGTAAATCTCCCAACAGCCAAATGTAAAAGCAGCAAACATCTCGCTCTATGTCCCACATCCAAAGTGCCAAGAGAGTAATGTAGAGCTTGCTCTCCCTGTCTTTGAGTACTGTTTGCACTGTCCCAATTACCTCTTTGCTAACATTCTCTTCAGAGCTGCAGTGAAACCAGGAACCACGTGGAGAAGGCACCCACACTGAAAGTGCCTGGAAGGAACGTTGGGGCTTCTTCTCACTGTCTCTGATATAGGGTTTCACTGTCCCGGGAAACTCTCTGCTAACACCCTGCAGAGCGCTGTGCCCAATATACAGAAACGTCTTGCGGTATCTCCTACAGGGAAAGTGCCAGGAGGAATTGTGGAGCTTGGTCTCAGTGTCTCTGAGAATTGCTCTGATTATCCGTGTGACCTCTTTGCTAAGACACTCCAGAAAGCTGTCCTCAAAACCAACACACATCTTGACATATCTCCCACATTGATCGCAGTGTCTCCAGAAACGGCATTCAAGGAGCCAGGAACTTTTCTCCCTACACTGTCCATTGAGTTGTCCTCAAAACCAATATACATCCTGCTATATCTCCCACATGGAAAGTGCCAGGAGGGAAAAGTGAGGATTATTTTTAGACTTTCTCGGAACTGCTTCAAATCAACTAGATATCTTTGTGCTGTAAATCTCCCAACAGCCAAATGTAAAAGCAGCAAACATCTCGCTCTATGTCCCACATCCAAAGTGCCAAGAGAGTAATGTAGAGCTTGCTCTCCCTGTCTTTGAGTACTGTTTGCACTGTCCCGATTACCTCTTTGCTAACATTCTCTTCAGAGCTGCAGTGAAACCAGGAACCACGTGGAGAAGGCACCCACACTGAAAGTGCCTGGAGGGAACATTGGGGCTTCTTCTCAGTGTCTCTGACATAGGGTTTCACTGTCCCGGGAAACTCTCTGCTAACACCCTGCAGAGCGCTGTGCCCAATATACAGAAACGTCTTGCGGTATCTCCTACAGGGAAAGTGCCAGGAGGGAAAAGTGAGGATTATGCTTAGACTTTCTCGGAACTGCTTCAAATCAACTAGATATCTTTGTGCTGTAAATCTCCCAACAGCCAAATGTAAAAGCAGCAAACATCTCGCTGTATGTCCCACATCCAAAGTGCCAAGAGAGTAATGTAGAGCTTGCTCTCCCTGTCTTTGAGTACTGTTTGCACTGTCCCGATTACCTCTTTGCTAACATTCTCTTCAGAGCTGCAGTGAAACCAGGAACCACGTGCAGAAGGCACCCACACTGAAAGTGCCTGGAAGGAACGTTGGGGCTTCTTCTCAGTGTCTCTGATATAGGGTTTCACTGCCCCGGGAAACTCTCTGCTAACACCCTGCAGAGCGCTGTGCCCAATATACAGAAACGTCTTGCGGTATCTCCTACAGGGAAAGTGCCAGGAGGAATTGTGGAGCTTGGTCTCAGTGTCTCTGAGAATTGCTCTGATTATCCGTGTGACCTCTTTGCTAAGACACTCCAGAAAGCTGTCCTCAAAAGCAACACACATCTTGACATATCTCCCACATTGATCGCAGTGTCTCCAGAAACGGCATTCAAGGAGCCAGGAACTTTTCTCCCTACACTGTCCATTGAGTTGTCCTCAAAACCAATATACATCCTGCTATATCTCCCACATGGAAAGTGCCAGGAGGGAAAAGTGAGGATTATGCTTAGACTTTCTCGGAACTGCTTCAAATCAACTAGATATCTTTGTGCTGTAAATCTCCCAACAGCCAAACGTAAAAGCAGCAAACATCTCGCTCTATGTCCCACATCCAAAGTGCCAAGAGAGTAATGTAGAGCTTTCTCTCCCTGTCTTTGAGTACTGTTTGCACTGTCCCGATTACCTCTTTGCTAACATTCTCTTCAGAGCTGCAGTGAAACCAGGAACCACGTGGAGAAGGCACCCACACTGAAAGTGCCTGGAGGGAACATTGGGGCTTCTTCTCACTGTCTCTGACATAGGGTTTCACTGTCCCGGGAAACTCTCTGCTAACACCCTGCAGAGCGCTGTGCCCAATATACAGAAACGTCTTGCGGTATCTCCTACAGGGAAAGTGCCAGGAGGGAAAAGTGAGGATTATGCTTAGACTTTCTCGGAACTGCTTCAAATCAACTAGATATCTTTGTGCTGTAAATCTCCCAACAGCCAAACGTAAAAGCAGCAAACATCTCGCTCTATGTCCCACATCCAAAGTGCCAAGAGAGTAATGTAGAGCTTGCTCTCCCTGTCTTTGAGTACTGTTTGCACTGTCCCGATTACCTCTTTGCTAACATTCTCTTCAGAGCTGCAGTGAAACCAGGAACCACGTGGAGAAGGCACCCACACTGAAAGTGCCTGGAGGGAACATTGGGGCTTCTTCTCAGTGTCTTTGACATAGGGTTTCACTGTCCCGGGAAACTCTCTGCTAACACCCTGCAGAGCGCTGTGCCCAATATACAGAAACGTCTTGCGGTATCTCCTACAGGGAAAGTGCCAGGAGGGAAAAGTGAGGATTATGTTTAGACTTTCTCGGAACTGCTTCAAATCAACTAGATATCTTTGTGCTGTAAATCTCCCAACAGCCAAATGTAAAAGCAGCAAACATCTCGCTGTATGTCCCACATCCAAAGTGCCAAGAGAGTAATGTAGAGCTTGCTCTCCCTGTCTTTGAGTACTGTTTGCACTGTCCCGATTACCTCTTTGCTAACATTCTCTTCAGAGCTGCAGTGAAACCAGGAACCACGTGGAGAAGGCACCCACACTGAAAGTGCCTGGAGGGAACATTGGGGCTTCTTCTCAGTGTCTCTGACATAAGGTTTCACTGTCCCGGGAAACTCTCTGCTAACACCCTGCAGAGCGCTGTGCCCAATATACAGAAACGTCTTGCGGTATCCCCTACAGGGAAAGTGCCAGGAGGGAAAAGTGAGGATTATGCTTAGACTTTCTCGGAACTGCTTCAAATCAACTAGATATCTTTGTGCTGTAAATCTCCCAACAGCCAAACGTAAAAGCAGCAAACATCTCGCTGTATGTCCCACATCCAAAGTGCCAAGAGAGAGCTTGCTCTCCCTGCCTTTGAGTACTGTTTGCACTGTCCCGATTACCTCTTTGCTAACATTCTCTTCAGAGCTGCAGTGAAACCAGGAACCACGTGGAGAAGGCACCCACACTGAAAGTGCCTGGAGGGAACATTGGGGCTTCTTCTCACTGTCTCCGATATAGGGTTTCACTTCCCGGGAAACTCTCTGCTAACACCCTGCAGAGCGCTGTGCCCAATGTACAGAAACGTCTTGCGGTATCCCCTACAGGGAAAGTGCCAGGAGGGAAAAGTGAGGATTATGCTTAGACTTTCTCGGAACTGCTTCAAATCAACTAGATATCTTTGTGCTGTAAATCTCCCAACAGCCAAATGTAAAAGCAGCAAACATCTCGCTGTATGTCCCACATCCAAAGTGCCGAGAGAACTTGCTCTCCCTGTCTTTGAGTACTGTTTGCACTGTCCCGATTACCTCTTTGCTAACATTCTCTTCAGAGCTGCAGTGAAACCAGGAACCACGTGGAGAAGGCACCCACACTGAAAGTGCCTGGAGGGAACATTGGGGCTTCTTCTCAGTGTCTCTGATATAGGGTTTCACTGTCCCGGGAAACTCTCTGCTAACACCCTGCAGAGCGCTGTGCCCAATATACAGAAACGTCTTGCGGTATCTCCTACAGGGAAAGTGCCAGGAGGGAAAAGTGAGGATTATGCTTAGACTTTCTCGGAACTGCTTCAAATCAACTAGATATCTTTGTGCTGTAAATCTCCCAACAGCCAAATGTAAAAGCAGCAAACATCTCGCTGTATGTCCCACATCCAAAGTGCCAAGAGAGTAATGTAGAGCTTGCTCTCCCTGTCTTTGAGTACTGTTTGCACTGTCCCGATTACCTCTTTGCTAACATTCTCTTCAGAGCTGCAGTGAAACCAGGAACCACGTGGAGAAGGCACCCACACTGAAAGTGCCTGGAGGGAACATTGGGGCTTCTTCTCACTGTCTCTGACATAGGGTTTCACTGTCCCGGGAAACTCTCTGCTAACACCCTGCAGAGCGCTGTGCCCAATATACAGAAACGTCTTGCGGTATCCCCTACAGGGAAAGTGCCAGGAGGGAAAAGTGAGGATTATGCTTAGACTTTCTCGGAACTGCTTCAAATCAACTAGATATCTTTGTGCTGTAAATCTCCCAACAGCCAAACGTAAAAGCAGCAAACATCTCGCTCTATGTCCCACATCCAAAGTGCCAAGAGAGTAATGTAGAGCTTGCTCTCCCTGTCTTTGAGTACTGTTTGCACTGTCCCGATTACCTCTTTGCTAACATTCTCTTCAGAGCTGCAGTGAAACCAGGAACCACGTGGAGAAGGCACCCACACTGAAAGTGCCTGGAGGGAACATTGGGGCTTCTTCTCAGTGTCTCTGATATAGGGTTTCACTGTCCCGGGAAACTCTCTGCTAACACCCTGCAGAGCGCTGTGCCCAATATACAGAAACGTCTTGCGGTATCTCCTACAGGGAAAGTGCCAGGAGGGAAAAGTGAGGATTATGCTTAGACTTTCTCGGAACTGCTTCAAATCAACTAGATATCTTTGTGCTGTAAATCTCCCAACAGCCAAATGTAAAAGCAGCAAACATCTCGCTGTATGTCCCACATCCAAAGTGCCAAGAGAGTAATGTAGAGCTTGCTCTCCCTGTCTTTGAGTACTGTTTGCACTGTCCCGATTACCTCTTTGCTAACATTCTCTTCAGAGCTGCAGTGAAACCAGGAACCACGTGGAGAAGGCACCCACACTGAAAGTGCCTGGAGGGAACATTGGGGCTTCTTCTCACTGTCTCTGACATAGGGTTTCACTGTCCCGGGAAACTCTCTGCTAACACCCTGCAGAGCGCTGTGCCCAATATACAGAAACGTCTTGCGGTATCCCCTACAGGGAAAGTGCCAGGAGGGAAAAGTGAGGATTATGCTTAGACTTTCTCGGAACTGCTTCAAATCAACTAGATATCTTTGTGCTGTAAATCTCCCAACAGCCAAACGTAAAAGCAGCAAACATCTCGCTCTATGTCCCACATCCAAAGTGCCAAGAGAGTAATGTAGAGCTTGCTCTCCCTGTCTTTGAGTACTGTTTGCACTGTCCCGATTACCTCTTTGCTAACATTCTCTTCAGAGCTGCAGTGAAACCAGGAACCACGTGGAGAAGGCACCCACACTGAAAGTGCCTGGAGGGAACATTGGGGCTTCTTCTCAGTGTCTCCGATATAGGGTTTCACTTCCCGGGAAACTCTCTGCTAAAACCCTGCAGAGCGCTGTGCCCAATATACAGAAACGTCTTGCGGTATCTCCTACAGGGAAAGTGCCAGGAGGGAAAAGTGAGGATTATGTTTAGACTTTCTCGGAACTGCTTCAAATCAACTAGATATCTTTGTGCTGTAAATCTCCCAACAGCCAAATGTAAAAGCAGCAAACATCTCGCTGTATGTCCCACATCCAAAGTGCCAAGAGAGTAATGTAGAGCTTGCTCTCCCTGTCTTTGAGTACTGTTTGCACTGTCCCGATTACCTCTTTGCTAACATTCTCTTCAGAGCTGCAGTGAAACCAGGAACCACGTGGAGAAGGCACCCACACTGAAAGTGCCTGGAGGGAACATTGGGGCTTCTTCTCAGTGTCTCTGACATAAGGTTTCACTGTCCCGGGAAACTCTCTGCTAACACCCTGCAGAGCGCTGTGCCCAATATACAGAAACGTCTTGCGGTATCCCCTACAGGGAAAGTGCCAGGAGGGAAAAGTGAGGATTATGCTTAGACTTTCTCGGAACTGCTTCAAATCAACTAGATATCTTTGTGCTGTAAATCTCCCAACAGCCAAACGTAAAAGCAGCAAACATCTCGCTCTATGTCCCACATCCAAAGTGCCAAGAGAGAGCTTGCTCTCCCTGCCTTTGAGTACTGTTTGCACTGTCCCGATTACCTCTTTGCTAACATTCTCTTCAGAGCTGCAGTGAAACCAGGAACCACGTGGAGAAGGCACCCACACTGAAAGTGCCTGGAGGGAACATTGGGGCTTCTTCTCAGTGTCTCCGATATAGGGTTTCACTTCCCGGGAAACTCTCTGCTAACACCCTGCAGAGCGCTGTGCCCAATGTACAGAAACGTCTTGCGGTATCCCCTACAGGGAAAGTGCCAGGAGGGAAAAGTGAGGATTATGCTTAGACTTTCTCGGAACTGCTTCAAATCAACTAGATATCTTTGTGCTGTAAATCTCCCAACAGCCAAATGTAAAAGCAGCAAACATCTCGCTGTATGTCCCACATCCAAAGTGCCGAGAGAACTTGCTCTCCCTGTCTTTGAGTACTGTTTGCACTGTCCCGATTACCTCTTTGCTAACATTCTCTTCAGAGCTGCAGTGAAACCAGGAACCACGTGGAGAAGGCACCCACACTGAAAGTGCCTGGAGGGAACATTGGGGCTTCTTCTCAGTGTCTCTGATATAGGGTTTCACTGTCCCGGGAAACTCTCTGCTAACACCCTGCAGAGCGCTGTGCCCAATATACAGAAACGTCTTGCGGTATCTCCTACAGGGAAAGTGCCAGGAGGGAAAAGTGAGGATTATGCTTAGACTTTCTCGGAACTGCTTCAAATCAACTAGATATCTTTGTGCTGTAAATCTCCCAACAGCCAAATGTAAAAGCAGCAAACATCTCGCTGTATGTCCCACATCCAAAGTGCCAAGAGAGTAATGTAGAGCTTGCTCTCCCTGTCTTTGAGTACTGTTTGCACTGTCCCGATTACCTCTTTGCTAACATTCTCTTCAGAGCTGCAGTGAAACCAGGAACCACGTGGAGAAGGCACCCACACTGAAAGTGCCTGGAGGGAACATTGGGGCTTCTTCTCACTGTCTCTGACATAGGGTTTCACTGTCCCGGGAAACTCTCTGCTAACACCCTGCAGAGCGCTGTGCCCAATATACAGAAACGTCTTGCGGTATCCCCTACAGGGAAAGTGCCAGGAGGGAAAAGTGAGGATTATGCTTAGACTTTCTCGGAACTGCTTCAAATCAACTAGATATCTTTGTGCTGTAAATCTCCCAACAGCCAAACGTAAAAGCAGCAAACATCTCGCTCTATGTCCCACATCCAAAGTGCCAAGAGAGTAATGTAGAGCTTGCTCTCCCTGTCTTTGAGTACTGTTTGCACTGTCCCGATTACCTCTTTGCTAACATTCTCTTCAGAGCTGCAGTGAAACCAGGAACCACGTGGAGAAGGCACCCACACTGAAAGTGCCTGGAGGGAACATTGGGGCTTCTTCTCAGTGTCTCTGATATAGGGTTTCACTGTCCCGGGAAACTCTCTGCTAACACCCTGCAGAGCGCTGTGCCCAATATACAGAAACGTCTTGCGGTATCTCCTACAGGGAAAGTGCCAGGAGGGAAAAGTGAGGATTATGCTTAGACTTTCTCGGAACTGCTTCAAATCAACTAGATATCTTTGTGCTGTAAATCTCCCAACAGCCAAATGTAAAAGCAGCAAACATCTCGCTGTATGTCCCACATCCAAAGTGCCAAGAGAGTAATGTAGAGCTTGCTCTCCCTGTCTTTGAGTACTGTTTGCACTGTCCCGATTACCTCTTTGCTAACATTCTCTTCAGAGCTGCAGTGAAACCAGGAACCACGTGGAGAAGGCACCCACACTGAAAGTGCCTGGAGGGAACATTGGGGCTTCTTCTCAGTGTCTCTGACATAGGGTTTCACTGTCCCGGGAAACTCTCTGCTAACACCCTGCAGAGCGCTGTGCCCAATATACAGAAACGTCTTGCGGTATCCCCTACAGGGAAAGTGCCAGGAGGGAAAAGTGAGGATTATGCTTAGACTTTCTCGGAACTGCTTCAAATCAACTAGATATCTTTGTGCTGTAAATCTCCCAACAGCCAAATGTAAAAGCAGCAAACATCTCGCTCTATGTCCCACATCCAAAGTGCCAAGAGAGTAATGTAGAGCTTGCTCTCCCTGTCTTTGAGTACTGTTTGCACTGTCCCGATTACCTCTTTGCTAACATTCTCTTCAGAGCTGCAAGGAAACCAGGAACCACGTGGAGAAGGCACCCACACTGAAAGTGCCTGGAGGGAACATTGGGGCTTCTTCTCAGTGTCTCTGACATAGGGTTTCACTGTCCCGGGAAACTCTCTGCTAACACCCTGCAGAGCGCTGTGCCCAATATACAGAAACGTCTTGCGGTATCTCCTACAGGGAAAGTGCCAGGAGGGAAAAGTGAGGATTATGCTTAGACTTTCTCGGAACTGCTTCAAATCAACTAGATATCTTTGTGCTGTAAATCTCCCAACAGCCAAATGTAAAAGCAGCAAACATCTCGCTCTATGTCCCACATCCAAAGTGCCAAGAGAGAGCTTGCTCTCCCTGTCTTTGAGTACTGTTTGCACTGTCCCGATTACCTCTTTGCTAACATTCTCTTCAGAGCTGCAGTGAAACCAGGAACCACGTGCAGAAGGCACCCACACTGAAAGTGCCTGGAGGGAACATTGGGGCTTCTTCTCAGTGTCTCCGATATAGGGTTTCACTTCCCGGGAAACTCTCTGCTAACACCCTGCAGAGCGCTGTGCCCAATGTACAGAAACGTCTTGCGGTATCCCGTACAGGGAAAGTGCCAGAGGGAAAAGTGAGGATTATGCTTAGACTTTCTCGGAACTGCTTCAAATCAACTAGATATCTTTGTGCTGTAAATCTCCCAACAGCCAAATGTAAAAGCAGCAAACATCTCGCTGTATGTCCCACATCCAAAGTGCCGAGAGAACTTGCTCTCCCTGTCTTTGAGTACTGTTTGCACTGTCCCGATTACCTCTTTGCTAACATTCTCTTCAGAGCTGCAGTGAAACCAGGAACCACGTGGAGAAGGCACCCACACTGAAAGTGCCTGGAGGGAACATTGGGGCTTCTTCTCAGTGTCTCTGATATAGGGTTTCACTGTCCCGGGAAACTCTCTGCTAACACCCTGCAGAGCGCTGTGCCCAATATACAGAAACGTCTTGCGGTATCTCCTACAGGGAAAGTGCCAGGAGGGAAAAGTGAGGATTATGTTTAGACTTTCTCGGAACTGCTTCAAATCAACTAGATATCTTTGTGCTGTAAATCTCCCAACAGCCAAATGTAAAAGCAGCAAACATCTCGCTCTATGTCCCACATCCAAAGTGCCAAGAGAGTAATGTAGAGCTTGCTCTCCCTGTCTTTGAGTACTGTTTGCACTGTCCCGATTACCTCTTTGCTAACATTCTCTTCAGAGCTGCAGTGAAACCAGGAACCACGTGGAGAAGGCACCCACACTGAAAGTGCCTGGAGGGAACATTGGGGCTTCTTCTCACTGTCTCTGACATAGGGTTTCACTGTCCCGGGAAACTCTCTGCTAACACCCTGCAGAGCGCTGTGCCCAATATACAGAAACGTCTTGCGGTATCCCCTACAGGGAAAGTGCCAGGAGGGAAAAGTGAGGATTATGCTTAGACTTTCTCGGAACTGCTTCAAATCAACTAGATATCTTTGTGCTGTAAATCTCCCAACAGCCAAACGTAAAAGCAGCAAACATCTCGCTCTATGTCCCACATCCAAAGTGCCAAGAGAGTAATGTAGAGCTTGCTCTCCCTGTCTTTGAGTACTGTTTGCACTGTCCCGATTACCTCTTTGCTAACATTCTCTTCAGAGCTGCAGTGAAACCAGGAACCACGTGGAGAAGGCACCCACACTGAAAGTGCCTGGAGGGAACATTGGGGCTTCTTCTCACTGTCTCTGACATAGGGTTTCACTGTCCCGGGAAACTCTCTGCTAACACCCTGCAGAGCGCTGTGCCCAATATACAGAAACGTCTTGCGGTATCTCCTACAGGGAAAGTGCCAGGAGGGAAAAGTGAGGATTATGCTTAGACTTTCTCGGAACTGCTTCAAATCAACTAGATATCTTTGTGCTGTAAATCTCCCAACAGCCAAATGTAAAAGCAGCAAACATCTCGCTGTATGTCCCACATCCAAAGTGCCAAGAGAGAGCTTGCTCTCCCTGTCTTTGAGTACTGTTTGCACTGTCCCGATTACCTCTTTGCTAACATTCTCTTCAGAGCTGCAGTGAAACCAGGAACCACGTGGAGAAGGCACCCACACTGAAAGTGCCTGGAGGGAACATTGGGGCTTCTTCTCAGTGTCTCTGACATAGGGTTTCACTTCCCGGGAAACTCTCTGCTAACACCCTGCAGAGCGCTGTGCCCAATGTACAGAAACGTCTTGCGGTATCCCGTACAGGGAAAGTGCCAGGAGGGAAAAGTGAGGATTATGCTTAAACTTTCTCGGAACTGCTTCAAATCAACTAGATATCTTTGTGCTGTAAATCTCCCAACAGCCAAATGTAAAAGCAGCAAACATCTCGCTGTATGTCCCACATCCAAAGTGCCGAGATAACTTGCTCTCCCTGTCTTTGAGTACTGTTTGCACTGTCCCGATTACCTCTTTGCTAACATTCTCTTCAGAGCTGCAGTGAAACCAGGAACCACGTGGAGAAGGCACCCACACTGAAAGTGCCTGGAGGGAACATTGGGGCTTCTTCTCAGTGTCTCTGACATAGGGTTTCACTGTCCCGGGAAACTCTCTGCTAACACCCTGCAGAGCGCTGTGCCCAATATACAGAAACGTCTTGCGGTATCTCCTACAGGGAAAGTGCCAGGAGGGAAAAGTGAGGATTATGTTTAGACTTTCTCGGAACTGCTTCAAATCAACTAGATATCTTTGTGCTGTAAATCTCCCAACAGCCAAATGTAAAAGCAGCAAACATCTCGCTGTATGTCCCACATCCAAAGTGCCAAGAGAGTAATGTAGAGCTTGCTCTCCCTGTCTTTGAGTACTGTTTGCACTGTCCCGATTACCTCTTTGCTAACATTCTCTTCAGAGCTGCAGTGAAACCAGGAACCACGTGGAGAAGGCACCCACACTGAAAGTGCCTGGAGGGAACATTGGGGCTTCTTCTCACTGTCTCTGACATAGGGCTTCACTGTCCCGGGAAACTCTCTGCTAACACCCTGCAGAGCGCTGTGCCCAATATACAGAAACGTCTTGCGGTATCTCCTACAGGGAAAGTGCCAGGAGGGAAAAGTGAGGATTATGCTTAGACTTTCTCGGAACTGCTTCAAATCAACTAGATATCTTTGTGCTGTAAATCTCCCAACAGCCAAATGTAAAAGCAGCAAACATCTCGCTGTATGTCCCACATCCAAAGTGCCAAGAGAGTAATGTAGAGCTTGCTCTCCCTGTCTTTGAGTACTGTTTGCACTGTCCCGATTACCTCTTTGCTAACATTCTCTTCAGAGCTGCAGTGAAACCAGGAACCACGTGGAGAAGGCACCCACACTGAAAGTGCCTGGAGGGAACATTGGGGCTTCTTCTCACTGTCTCTGACATAGGGTTTCACTGTCCCGGGAAACTCTCTGCTAACACCCTGCAGAGCGCTGTGCCCAATATACAGAAACGTCTTGCGGTATCCCCTACAGGGAAAGTGCCAGGAGGGAAAAGTGAGGATTATGCTTAGACTTTCTCGGAACTGCTTCAAATCAACTAGATATCTTTGTGCTGTAAATCTCCCAACAGCCAAACGTAAAAGCAGCAAACATCTCGCTCTATGTCCCACATCCAAAGTGCCAAGAGAGTAATGTAGAGCTTGCTCTCCCTGTCTTTGAGTACTGTTTGCACTGTCCCGATTACCTCTTTGCTAACATTCTCTTCAGAGCTGCAGTGAAACCAGGAACCACGTGGAGAAGGCACCCACACTGAAAGTGCCTGGAGGGAACATTGGGGCTTCTTCTCACTGTCTCTGACATAGGGTTTCACTGTCCCGGGAAACTCTCTGCTAACACCCTGCAGAGCGCTGTGCCCAATATACAGAAACGTCTTGCGGTATCTCCTACAGGGAAAGTGCCAGGAGGGAAAAGTGAGGATTATGCTTAGACTTTCTCGGAACTGCTTCAAATCAACTAGATATCTTTGTGCTGTAAATCTCCCAACAGCCAAATGTAAAAGCAGCAAACATCTCGCTGTATGTCCCACATCCAAAGTGCCAAGAGAGAGCTTGCTCTCCCTGTCTTTGAGTACTGTTTGCACTGTCCCGATTACCTCTTTGCTAACATTCTCTTCAGAGCTGCAGTGAAACCAGGAACCACGTGGAGAAGGCACCCACACTGAAAGTGCCTGGAGGGAACATTGGGGCTTCTTCTCAGTGTCTCTGACATAGGGTTTCACTTCCCGGGAAACTCTCTGCTAACACCCTGCAGAGCGCTGTGCCCAATGTACAGAAACGTCTTGCGGTATCCCGTACAGGGAAAGTGCCAGGAGGGAAAAGTGAGGATTATGCTTAGACTTTCTCGGAACTGCTTCAAATCAACTAGATATCTTTGTGCTGTAAATCTCCCAACAGCCAAATGTAAAAGCAGCAAACATCTCGCTGTATGTCCCACATCCAAAGTGCCGAGAGAACTTGCTCTCCCTGTCTTTGAGTACTGTTTGCACTGTCCCGATTACCTCTTTGCTAACATTCTCTTCAGAGCTGCAGTGAAACCAGGAACCACGTGGAGAAGGCACCCACACTGAAAGTGCCTGGAGGGAACATTGGGGCTTCTTCTCAGTGTCTCTGATATAGGGTTTCACTGTCCCGGGAAACTCTCTGCTAACACCCTGCAGAGCGCTGTGCCCAATATACAGAAACGTCTTGCGGTATCTCCTACAGGGAAAGTGCCAGGAGGGAAAAGTGAGGATTATGTTTAGACTTTCTCGGAACTGCTTCAAATCAACTAGATATCTTTGTGCTGTAAATCTCCCAACAGCCAAATGTAAAAGCAGCAAACATCTCGCTGTATGTCCCACATCCAAAGTGCCAAGAGAGTAATGTAGAGCTTGCTCTCCCTGTCTTTGAGTACTGTTTGCACTGTCCCGATTACCTCTTTGCTAACATTCTCTTCAGAGCTGCAGTGAAACCAGGAACCACGTGGAGAAGGCACCCACACTGAAAGTGCCTGGAGGGAACATTGGGGCTTCTTCTCACTGTCTCTGACATAGGGTTTCACTGTCCCGGGAAACTCTCTGCTAACACCCTGCAGAGCGCTGTGCCCAATATACAGAAACGTCTTGCGGTATCTCCTACAGGGAAAGTGCCAGGAGGGAAAAGTGAGGATTATGCTTAGACTTTCTCGGAACTGCTTCAAATCAACTAGATATCTTTGTGCTGTAAATCTCCCAACAGCCAAATGTAAAAGCAGCAAACATCTCGCTCTATGTCCCACATCCAAAGTGCCAAGAGAGTAATGTAGAGCTTGCTCTCCCTGTCTTTGAGTACTGTTTGCACTGTCCCGATTACCTCTTTGCTAACATTCTCTTCAGAGCTGCAGTGAAACCAGGAACCACGTGGAGAAGGCACCCACACTGAAAGTGCCTGGAGGGAACATTGGGGCTTCTTCTCACTGTCTCTGACATAGGGTTTCACTGTCCCGGGAAACTCTCTGCTAACACCCTGCAGAGCGCTGTGCCCAATATACAGAAACGTCTTGCGGTATCTCCTACAGGGAAAGTGCCAGGAGGGAAAAGTGAGGATTATGCTTAGACTTTCTCGGAACTGCTTCAAATCAACTAGATATCTTTGTGCTGTAAATCTCCCAACAGCCAAACGTAAAAGCAGCAAACATCTCGCTGTATGTCCCACATCCAAAGTGCCAAGAGAGTAATGTAGAGCTTGCTCTCCGTGTCTTTGAGTACTGTTTGCACTGTCCCGATTACCTCTTTGCTAACATTCTCTTCAGAGCTGCAGTGAAACCAGGAACCACGTGGAGAAGGCACCCACACTGAAAGTGCCTGGAGGGAACATTGGGGCTTCTTCTCAGTGTCTCTGATATAGGGTTTCACTGTCCCGGGAAACTCTCTGCTAACACCCTGCAGAGCGCTGTGCCCAATATACAGAAACGTCTTGCGGTATCTCCTACAGGGAAAGTGCCAGGAGGGAAAAGTGAGGATTATGCTTAGACTTTCTCGGAACTGCTTCAAATCAACTAGATATCTTTGTGCTGTAAATCTCCCAACAGCCAAACGTAAAAGCAGCAAACATCTCGCTGTATGTCCCACATCCAAAGTGCCAAGAGAGTAATGTAGAGCTTGCTCTCCCTGTCTTTGAGTACTGTTTGCACTGTCCCGATTACCTCTTTGCTAACATTCTCTTCAGAGCTGCAGTGAAACCAGGAACCACGTGGAGAAGGCACCCACACTGAAAGTGCCTGGAGGGAACATTGGGGCTTCTTCTCACTGTCTCTGACATAGGGTTTCACTGTCCCGGGAAACTCTCTGCTAACACCCTGCAGAGCGCTGTGCCCAATATACAGAAACGTCTTGCGGTATCCCGTACAGGGAAAGTGCCAGGAGGGAAAAGTGAGGATTATGCTTAGACTTTCTCGGAACTGCTTCAAATCAACTAGATATCTTTGTGCTGTAAATCTCCCAACAGCCAAACGTAAAAGCAGCAAACATCTCGCTCTATGTCCCACATCCAAAGTGCCAAGAGAGTAATGTAGAGCTTGCTCTCCCTGTCTTTGAGTACTGTTTGCACTGTCCCGATTACCTCTTTGCTAACATTCTCTTCAGAGCTGCAGTGAAACCAGGAACCACGTGGAGAAGGCACCCACACTGAAAGTGCCTGGAGGGAACATTGGGGCTTCTTCTCAGTGTCTCCGATATAGGGTTTCACTTCCCGGGAAACTCTCTGCTAACACCCTGCAGAGCGCTGTGCCCAATATACAGAAACGTCTTGCGGTATCTCCTACAGGGAAAGTGCCAGGAGGGAAAAGTGAGGATTATGTTTAGACTTTCTCGGAACTGCTTCAAATCAACTAGATATCTTTGTGCTGTAAATCTCCCAACAGCCAAATGTAAAAGCAGCAAACATCTCGCTGTATGTCCCACATCCAAAGTGCCAAGAGAGTAATGTAGAGCTTGCTCTCCCTGTCTTTGAGTACTGTTTGCACTGTTCCGATTACCTCTTTGCTAACATTCTCTTCAGAGCTGCAGTGAAACCAGGAACCACGTGGAGAAGGCACCCACACTGAAAGTGCCTGGAGGGAACATTGGGGCTTCTTCTCAGTGTCTCTGACATAGGGTTTCACTGTCCCGGGAAACTCTCTGCTAACACCCTGCAGAGCGCTGTGCCCAATATACAGAAACGTCTTGCGGTATCTCCTACAGGGAAAGTGCCAGGAGGGAAAAGTGAGGATTATGTTTAGACTTTCTCGGAACTGCTTCAAATCAACTAGATATCTTTGTGCTGTAAATCTCCCAACAGCCAAATGTAAAAGCAGCAAACATCTCGCTGTATGTCCCACATCCAAAGTGCCAAGAGAGAGCTTGCTCTCCCTGTCTTTGAGTACTGTTTGCACTGTCCCGATTACCTCTTTGCTAACATTCTCTTCAGAGCTGCAGTGAAACCAGGAACCACGTGCAGAAGGCACCCACACTGAAAGTGCCTGGAGGGAACATTGGGGCTTCTTCTCAGTGTCTCCGATATAGGGTTTCACTTCCCGGGAAACTCTCTGCTAACACCCTGCAGAGCGCTGTGCCCAATATACAGAAACGTCTTGCGGTATCTCCTACAGGGAAAGTGCCAGGAGGGAAAAGTGAGGATTATGCTTAGACTTTCTCGGAACTGCTTCAAATCAACTAGATATCTTTGTGCTGTAAATCTCCCAACAGCCAAATGTAAAAGCAGCAAACATCTCGCTCTATGTCCCACATCCAAAGTGCCAAGAGAGTAATGTAGAGCTTGCTCTCCGTGTCTTTGAGTACTGTTTGCACTGTCCCGATTACCTCTTTGCTAACATTCTCTTCAGAGCTGCAGTGAAACAAGGAACCACGTGGAGAAGGCACCCACACTGAAAGTGCCTGGAGGGAACATTGGGGCTTCTTCTCAGTGTCTCTGACATAGGGTTTCCCTGTCCCGGGAAACTCTCTGCTAACACCCTGCAGAGCGCTGTGCCCAATATACAGAAACGTCTTGCGGTATCTCCTACAGGGAAAGTGCCAGGAGGGAAAAGTGAGGATTATGCTTAGACTTTCTCGGAACTGCTTCAAATCAACTAGATATCTTTGTGCTGTAAATCTCCCAACAGCCAAACGTAAAAGCAGCAAACATCTCGCTGTATGTCCCACATCCAAAGTGCCAAGAGAGTAATGTAGAGCTTGCTCTCCCTGTCTTTGAGTACTGTTTGCACTGTCCCGATTACCTCTTTGCTAACATTCTCTTCAGAGCTGCAGTGAAACCAGGAACCACGTGGAGAAGGCACCCACACTGAAAGTGCCTGGAGGGAACATTGGGGCTTCTTCTCAGTGTCTCCGATATAGGGTTTCACTTCCCGGGAAACTCTCTGCTAACACCCTGCAGAGCGCTGTGCCCAATATACAGAAACGTCTTGCGGTATCTCCTACAGGGAAAGTGCCAGGAGGGAAAAGTGAGGATTATGTTTAGACTTTCTTGGAACTGCTTCAAATCAACTAGATATCTTTGTGCTGTAAATCTCCCAACAGCCAAACGTAAAAGCAGCAAACATCTCGCTCTATGTCCCACATCCAAAGTGCCAAGAGAGTAATGTAGAGCTTGCTCTCCCTGTCTTTGAGTACTGTTTGCACTGTTCCGATTACCTCTTTGCTAACATTCTCTTCAGAGCTGCAGTGAAACCAGGAACCACGTGGAGAAGGCACCCACACTGAAAGTGCCTGGAGGGAACATTGGGGCTTCTTCTCAGTGTCTCTGATATAGGGTTTCACTGTCCCGGGAAACTCTCTGCTAACACCCTGCAGAGCGCTGTGCCCAATATACAGAAACGTCTTGCGGTATCTCCTACAGGGAAAGTGCCAGGAGGGAAAAGTGAGGATTATGTTTAGACTTTCTTGGAACTGCTTCAAATCAACTAGATATCTTTGTGCTGTAAATCTCCCAACAGCCAAATGTAAAAGCAGCAAACATCTCGCTCTATGTCCCACATCCAAAGTGCCAAGAGAGTAATGTAGAGCTTGCTCTCCCTGTCTTTGAGTACTGTTTGCACTGTCCCGATTACCTCTTTGCTAACATTCTCTTCAGAGCTGCAGTGAAACCAGGAACCACGTGGAGAAGGCACCCACACTGAAAGTGCCTGGAGGGAACATTGGGGCTTCTTCTCAGTGTCTCTGACATAGGGTTTCACTGTCCCGGGAAACTCTCTGCTAACACCCTGCAGAGCGCTGTGCCCAATATACAGAAACGTCTTGCGGTATCTCCTACAGGGAAAGTGCCAGGAGGGAAAAGTGAGGATTATGCTTAGACTTTCTCGGAACTGCTTCAAATCAACTAGATATCTTTGTGCTGTAAATCTCCCAACAGCCAAATGTAAAAGCAGCAAACATCTCGCTGTATGTCCCACATCCAAAGTGCCAAGAGAGAGCTTGCTCTCCCTGTCTTTGAGTACTGTTTGCACTGTCCCGATTACCTCTTTGCTAACATTCTCTTCAGAGCTGCAGTGAAACCAGGAACCACGTGGAGAAGGCACCCACACTGAAAGTGCCTGGAGGGAACATTGGGGCTTCTTCTCAGTGTTTCCGATATAGGGTTTCACTGTCCCGGGAAACTCTCTGCTAACACCCTGCAGAGCGCTGTGCCCAATGTACAGAAACGTCTTGCGGTATCCCGTACAGGGAAAGTGCCAGGAGGGAAAAGTGAGGATTATGCTTAGACTTTCTCGGAACTGCTTCAAATCAACTAGATATCTTTTTGCTGTAAATCTCCCAACAGCCAAATGTAAAAGCAGCAAACATCTCGCTGTATGTCCCACATCCAAAGTGCCGAGAGAACTTGCTCTCCCTGTCTTTGAGTACTGTTTGCACTGTCCCGATTACCTCTTTGCTAACATTCTCTTCAGAGCTGCAGTGAAACCAGGAACCACGTGGAGAAGGCACCCACACTGAAAGTGCCTGGAGGGAACATTGGGGCTTCTTCTCAGTGTCTCTGATATAGGGTTTCACTGTCCCGGGAAACTCTCTGCTAACACCCTGCAGAGCGCTGTGCCCAATATACAGAAACGTCTTGCGGTATCTCCTACAGGGAAAGTGCCAGGAGGGAAAAGTGAGGATTATGTTTAGACTTTCTCGGAACTGCTTCAAATCAACTAGATATCTTTGTGCTGTAAATCTCCCAACAGCCAAATGTAAAAGCAGCAAACATCTCGCTGTATGTCCCACATCCAAAGTGCCAAGAGAGTAATGTAGAGCTTGCTCTCCCTGCCTTTGAGTACTGTTTGCACTGTCCCGATTACCTCTTTGCTAACATTCTCTTCAGAGCTGCAGTGAAACCAGGAACCACGTGGAGAAGGCACCCACACTGAAAGTGCCTGGAGGGAACATTGGGGCTTCTTCTCACTGTCTCTGACATAGGGTTTCACTGTCCCGGGAAACTCTCTGCTAACACCCTGCAGAGCGCTGTGCCCAATATACAGAAACGTCTTGCGGTATCCCCTACAGGGAAAGTGCCAGGAGGGAAAAGTGAGGATTATGCTTAGACTTTCTCGGAACTGCTTCAAATCAACTAGATATCTTTGTGCTGTAAATCTCCCAACAGCCAAACGTAAAAGCAGCAAACATCTCGCTCTATGTCCCACATCCAAAGTGCCAAGAGAGTAATGTAGAGCTTGCTCTCCCTGTCTTTGAGTACTGTTTGCACTGTCCCGATTACCTCTTTGCTAACATTCTCTTCAGAGCTGCAGTGAAACCAGGAACCACGTGGAGAAGGCACCCACACTGAAAGTGCCTGGAGGGAACATTGGGGCTTCTTCTCACTGTCTCTGACATAGGGTTTCACTGTCCCGGGAAACTCTCTGCTAACACCCTGCAGAGCGCTGTGCCCAATATACAGAAACGTCTTGCGGTATCTCCTACAGGGAAAGTGCCAGGAGGGAAAAGTGAGGATTATGCTTAGACTTTCTCGGAACTGCTTCAAATCAACTAGATATCTTTGTGCTGTAAATCTCCCAACAGCCAAATGTAAAAGCAGCAAACATCTCGCTGTATGTCCCACATCCAAAGTGCCGAGAGAACTTGCTCTCCCTGTCTTTGAGTACTGTTTGCACTGTCCCGATTACCTCTTTGCTAACATTCTCTTCAGAGCTGCAGTGAAACCAGGAACCACGTGGAGAAGGCACCCACACTGAAAGTGCCTGGAGGGAACATTGGGGCTTCTTCTCAGTGTCTCTGATATAGGGTTTCACTGTCCCGGGAAACTCTCTGCTAACACCCTGCAGAGCGCTGTGCCCAATATACAGAAACGTCTTGCGGTATCTCCTACAGGGAAAGTGCCAGGAGGGAAAAGTGAGGATTATGCTTAGACTTTCTCGGAACTGCTTCAAATCAACTAGATATCTTTGTGCTGTAAATCTCCCAACAGCCAAATGTAAAAGCAGCAAACATCTCGCTCTATGTCCCACATCCAAAGTGCCAAGAGAGTAATGTAGAGCTTGCTCTCCCTGCCTTTGAGTACTGTTTGCACTGTCCCGATTACCTCTTTGCTAACATTCTCTTCAGAGCTGCAGTGAAACCAGGAACCACGTGGAGAAGGCACCCACACTGAAAGTGCCTGGAGGGAACATTGGGGCTTCTTCTCAGTGTCTCTGACATAGGGTTTCACTGTCCCGGGAAACTCTCTGCTAACACCCTGCAGAGCGCTGTGCCCAATATACAGAAACGTCTTGCGGTATCTCCTACAGGGAAAGTGCCAGGAGGGAAAAGTGAGGATTATGCTTAGACTTTCTCGGAACTGCTTCAAATCAACTAGATATCTTTGTGCTGTAAATCTCCCAACAGCCAAATGTAAAAGCAGCAAACATCTCGCTCTATGTCCCACATCCAAAGTGCCAAGAGAGTAATGTAGAGCTTGCTCTCCCTGTCTTTGAGTACTGTTTGCACTGTCCCAATTACCTCTTTGCTAACATTCTCTTCAGAGCTGCAGTGAAACCAGGAACCACGTGCAGAAGGCACCCACACTGAAAGTGCCTGGAGGGAACATTGGGGCTTCTTCTCAGTGTCTTTGACATAGGGTTTCACTGTCCCGGGAAACTCTCTGCTAACACCCTGCAGAGCGCTGTGCCCAATATACAGAAACGTCTTGCGGTATCTCCTACAGGGAAAGTGCCAGGAGGGAAAAGTGAGGATTATGTTTAGACTTTCTCGGAACTGCTTCAAATCAACTAGATATCTTTGTGCTGTAAATCTCCCAACAGCCAAATGTAAAAGCAGCAAACATCTCGCTCTATGTCCCACATCCAAAGTGCCAAGAGAGTAATGTAGAGCTTGCTCTCCCTGTCTTTGAGTACTGTTTGCACTGTCCCGATTACCTCTTTGCTAACATTCTCTTCAGAGCTGCAGTGAAACCAGGAACCACGTGGAGAAGGCACCCACACTGAAAGTGCCTGGAGGGAACATTGGGGCTTCTTCTCAGTGTCTCTGACATAGGGTTTCACTGTCCCGGGAAACTCTCTGCTAACACCCTGCAGAGCGCTGTGCCCAATATACAGAAACGTCTTGCGGTATCTCCTACAGGGAAAGTGCCAGGAGGGAAAAGTGAGGATTATGCTTAGACTTTCTCGGAACTGCTTCAAATCAACTAGATATCTTTGTGCTGTAAATCTCCCAACAGCCAAATGTAAAAGCAGCAAACATCTCGCTCTATGTCCCACATCCAAAGTGCCAAGAGAGTAATGTAGAGCTTGCTCTCCCTGTCTTTGAGTACTGTTTGCACTGTCCCAATTACCTCTTTGCTAACATTCTCTTTAGAGCTGCAGTGAAACCAGGAACCACGTGGAGAAGGCACCCACACTGAAAGTGCCTGGAGGGAACATTGGGGCTTCTTCTCAGTGTCTCTGACATAGGGTTTCACTGTCCCGGGAAACTCTCTGCTAACACCCTGCAGAGCGCTGTGCCCAATATACAGAAACGTCTTGCGGTATCTCCTACAGGGAAAGTGCCAGGAGGGAAAAGTGAGGATTATGTTTAGACTTTCTCGGAACTGCTTCAAATCAACTAGATATCTTTGTGCTGTAAATCTCCCAACAGCCAAATGTAAAAGCAGCAAACATCTCGCTCTATGTCCCACATCCAAAGTGCCAAGAGAGAGCTTGCTCTCCCTGTCTTTGAGTACTGTTTGCACTGTCCCGATTACCTCTTTGCTAACATTCTCTTCAGAGCTGCAGTGAAACCAGGAACCACGTGGAGAAGGCACCCACACTGAAAGTGCCTGGAAGGAACGTTGGGGCTTCTTCTCAGTGTCTCTGATATAGGGTTTCACTGTCCCGGGAAACTCTCTGCTAACACCCTGCAGAGCGCTGTGCCCAATATACAGAAACGTCTTGCGGTATCTCCTACAGGGAAAGTGCCAGGAGGGAAAAGTGAGGATTATGCTTAGACTTTCTCGGAACTGCTTCAAATCAACTAGATATCTTTGTGCTGTAAATCTCCCAACAGCCAAACGTAAAAGCAGCAAACATCTCGCTCTATGTCCCACATCCAAAGTGCCAAGAGAGTAATGTAGAGCTTGCTCTCCCTGTCTTTGAGTACTGTTTGCACTGTCCCGATTACCTCTTTGCTAACATTCTCTTCAGAGCTGCAGTGAAACCAGGAACCACGTGGAGAAGGCACCCACACTGAAAGTGCCTGGAAGGAACGTTGGGGCTTCTTCTCAGTGTCTCTGATATAGGGTTTCACTGTCCCGGGAAACTCTCTGCTAACACCCTGCAGAGCGCTGTGCCCAATATACAGAAACGTCTTGCGGTATCTCCTACAGGGAAAGTGCCAGGAGGGAAAAGTGAGGATTATGCTTAGACTTTCTCGGAACTGCTTCAAATCAACTAGATATCTTTGTGCTGTAAATCTCCCAACAGCCAAACGTAAAAGCAGCAAACATCTCGCTCTATGTCCCACATCCAAAGTGCCAAGAGAGTAATGTAGAGCTTGCTCTCCCTGTCTTTGAGTACTGTTTGCACTGTCCCGATTACCTCTTTGCTAACATTCTCTTCAGAGCTGCAGTGAAACCAGGAACCACGTGGAGAAGGCACCCACACTGAAAGTGCCTGGAAGGAACGTTGGGGCTTCTTCTCAGTGTCTCTGATATAGGGTTTCACTGTCCCGGGAAACTCTCTGCTAACACCCTGCAGAGCGCTGTGCCCAATATACAGAAACGTCTTGCAGTATCTCCTACAGGGAAAGTGCCAGGAGGAATTGTGGAGCTTCGTCTCAGTGTCTCTGAGAATTGCTCTGATTATCCGTGTGACCTCTTTGCTAAGACACTCCAGAAAGCTGTCCTCAAAAGCAACACACATCTTGACATATCTCCCACATTGATCGCAGTGTCTCCAGAAACGGCATTCAAGGAGCCAGGAACTTTTCTCCCTACACTGTCCATTGAGTTGTCCTCAAAACCAATATACATCCTGCTATATCTCCCACATGGAAAGTGCCAGGAGGGAAAAGTGAGGATTATGCTTAGACTTTCTCGGAACTGCTTCAAATCAACTAGATATCTTTGTGCTGTAAATCTCCCAACAGCCAAACGTAAAAGCAGCAAACATCTCGCTCTATGTCCCACATCCAAAGTGCCAAGAGAGTAATGTAGAGCTTGCTCTCCCTGTCTTTGAGTACTGTTTGCACTGTCCCGATTACCTCTTTGCTAACATTCTCTTCAGAGCTGCAGTGAAACCAGGAACCACGTGGAGAAGGCACCCACACTGAAAGTGCCTGGAGGGAACATTGGGGCTTCTTCTCAGTGTCTCTGACATAGGGTTTCACTGTCCCGGGAAACTCTCTGCTAACACCCTGCAGAGCGCTGTGCCCAATGTACAGAAACGTCTTGCGGTATCTCCTACAGGGAAAGTGCCAGGAGGGAAAAGTGAGGATTATGTTTAGACTTTCTCGGAACTGCTTCAAATCAACTAGATATCTTTGTGCTGTAAATCTCCCAACAGCCAAATGTAAAAGCAGCAAACATCTCGCTCTATGTCCCACATCCAAAGTGCCAAGAGAGAGCTTGCTCTCCCTGTCTTTGAGTACTGTTTGCACTGTCCCGATTACCTCTTTGCTAACATTCTCTTCAGAGCTGCAGTGAAACCAGGAACCACGTGGAGAAGGCACCCACACTGAAAGTGCCTGGAAGGAACGTTGGGGCTTCTTCTCAGTGTCTCTGATATAGGGTTTCACTGTCCCGGGAAACTCTCTGCTAACACCCTGCAGAGCGCTGTGCCCAATATACAGAAACGTCTTGCAGTATCTCCTACAGGGAAAGTGCCAGGAGGAATTGTGGAGCTTCGTCTCAGTGTCTCTGAGAATTGCTCTGATTATCCGTGTGACCTCTTTGCTAAGACACTCCAGAAAGCTGTCCTCAAAACCAACACACATCTTGACATATCTCCCACATTGATCGCAGTGTCTCCAGAAACGGCATTCAAGGAGCCAGGAACTTTTCTCCCTACACTGTCCATTGAGTTGTCCTCAAAACCAATATACATCCTGCTATATCTCCCACATGGAAAGTGCCAGGAGGGAAAAGTGAGGATTATGCTTAGACTTTCTCGGAACTGCTTCAAATCAACTAGATATCTTTGTGCTGTAAATCTCCCAACAGCCAAACGTAAAAGCAGCAAACATCTCGCTCTATGTCCCACATCCAAAGTGCCAAGAGAGTAATGTAGAGCTTGCTCTCCCTGTCTTTGAGTACTGTTTGCACTGTCCCGATTACCTCTTTGCTAACATTCTCTTCAGAGCTGCAGTGAAACCAGGAACCACGTGGAGAAGGCACCCACACTGAAAGTGCCTGGAGGGAACGTTGGAGCTTCTTCTCAGTGTCTCTGACATAGGGTTTCACTGTCCCGGGAAACTCTCTGCTAACACCCTGCAGAGCGCTGTGCCCAATATACAGAAACGTCTTGCGGTATCTCCTACAGGGAAAGTGCCAGGAGGAATTGTGGAGCTTGGTCTCAGTGTCTCTGAGAATTGCTCTGATTATCCGTGTGACCTCTTTGCTAAGACACTCCAGAAAGCTGTCCTCAAAACCAACACACATCTTGACATATCTCCCACATTGATCGCAGTGTCTCCAGAAACGGCATTCAAGGAGCCAGGAACTTTTCTCCCTACACTGTCCATTGAGTTGTCCTCAAAACCAATATACATCCTGCTATATCTCCCACATGGAAAGTGCCAGGAGGGAAAAGTGAGGATTATGCTTAGACTTTCTCGGAACTGCTTCAAATCAACTAGATATCTTTGTGCTGTAAATCTCCCAACAGCCAAACGTAAAAGCAGCAAACATCTCGCTCTATGTCCCACATCCAAAGTGCCAAGAGAGTAATGTAGAGCTTGCTCTCCCTGTCTTTGAGTACTGTTTGCACTGTCCCGATTACCTCTTTGCTAACATTCTCTTCAGAGCTGCAGTGAAACCAGGAACCACGTGGAGAAGGCACCCACACTGAAAGTGCCTGGAGGGAACATTGGGGCTTCTTCTCAGTGTCTCCGATATAGGGTTTCACTGTCCCGGGAAACTCTCTGCTAACACCCTGCAGAGCGCTGTGCCCAATGTACAGAAACGTCTTGCGGTATCCCCTACAGGGAAAGTGCCAGGAGGGAAAATTGAGGATTATGCTTAGACTTTCTCGGAACTGCTTCAAATCAACTAGATATCTTTGTGCTGTAAATCTCCCAACAGCCAAATGTAAAAGCAGCAAACATCTCGCTGTATGTCCCACATCCAAAGTGCCGAGAGAACTTGCTCTCCCTGTCTTTGAGTACTGTTTGCACTGTCCCGATTACCTCTTTGCTAACATTCTCTTCAGAGCTGCAGTGAAACCAGGAACCACGTGGAGAAGACACCCACACTGAAAGTGCCTGGAGGGAACATTGGGGCTTCTTCTCAGTGTCTCTGACATAGGGTTTCACTGTCCCGGGAAACTCTCTGCTAACACCCTGCAGAGCGCTGTGCCCAATATACAGAAACGTCTTGCGGTATCTCCTACAGGGAAAGTGCCAGGAGGGAAAAGTGAGGATTATGCTTAGACTTTCTCGGAACTGCTTCAAATCAACTAGATATCTTTGTGCTGTAAATCTCCCAACAGCCAAATGTAAAAGCAGCAAACATCTCGCTGTATGTCCCACATCCAGAGTGCCAAGAGAGTAATGTAGAGCTTGCTCTCCCTGTCTTTGAGTACTGTTTGCACTGTCCCGATTACCTCTTTGCTAACATTCTCTTCAGAGCTGCAGTGAAACCAGGAACCACGTGGAGAAGGCACCCACACTGAAAGTGCCTGGAGGGAACATTGGGGCTTCTTCTCAGTGTCTCTGACATAGGGTTTCACTGTCCCGGGAAACTCTCTGCTAACACCCTGCAGAGCGCTGTGCCCAATATACAGAAACGTCTTGCGGTATCTCCTACAGGGAAAGTGCCAGGAGGGAAAAGTGAGGATTATGCTTAGACTTTCTCGGAACTGCTTCAAATCAACTAGATATCTTTGTGCTGTAAATCTCCCAACAGCCAAATGTAAAAGCAGCAAACATCTCGCTCTATGTCCCACATCCAAAGTGCCAAGAGAGTAATGTAGAGCTTGCTCTCCCTGTCTTTGAGTACTGTTTGCACTGTCCCGATTACCTCTTTGCTAACATTCTCTTCAGAGCTGCAGTGAAACCAGGAACCACGTGGAGAAGGCACCCACACTGAAAGTGCCTGGAGGGAACATTGGGGCTTCTTCTCACTGTCTCTGACATAGGGTTTCACTGTCCCGGGAAAGTCTCTGCTAACACCCTGCAGAGCGCTGTGCCCAATATACAGAAACGTCTTGCGGTATACCCTACAGGGAAAGTGCCAGGAGGGAAAAGTGAGGATTATGCTTAGACTTTCTCGGAACTGCTTCAAATCAACTAGATATCTTTGTGCTGTAAATCTCCCAACAGCCAAACGTAAAAGCAGCAAACATCTCGCTCTATGTCCCACATCCAAAGTGCCAAGAGAGTAATGTAGAGCTTGCTCTCCCTGTCTTTGAGTACTGTTTGCACTGTCCCGATTACCTCTTTGCTAACATTCTCTTCAGAGCTGCAGTGAAACCAGGAACCACGTGGAGAAGGCACCCACACTGAAAGTGCCTGGAGGGAACATTGGGGCTTCTTCTCAGTGTCTCTGACATAGGGTTTCACTGTCCCGGGAAACTCTCTGCTAACACCCTGCAGAGCGCTGTGCCCAATATACAGAAACGTCTTGCGGTATCTCCTACAGGGAAAGTGCCAGGAGGGAAAAGTGAGGATTATGCTTAGACTTTCTCGGAACTGCTTCAAATCAACTAGATATCTTTGTGCTGTAAATCTCCCAACAGCCAAATGTAAAAGCAGCAAACATCTCGCTGTATGTCCCACATCCAAAGTGCCAAGAGAGTAATGTAGAGCTTGCTCTCCCTGTCTTTGAGTACTGTTTGCACTGTCCCAATTACCTCTTTGCTAACATTCTCTTCAGAGCTGCAGTGAAACCAGGAACCACGTGCAGAAGGCACCCACACTGAAAGTGCCTGGAGGGAACATTGGGGCTTCTTCTCAGTGTCTCTGACATAGGGTTTCACTGTCCCGGGAAACTCTCTGCTAACACCCTGCAGAGCGCTGTGCCCAATATACAGAAACGTCTTGCGGTATCTCCTACAGGGAAAGTGCCAGGAGGGAAAAGTGAGGATTATGTTTAGACTTTCTCGGAACTGCTTCAAATCAACTAGATATCTTTGTGCTGTAAATCTCCCAACAGCCAAATGTAAAAGCAGCAAACATCTCGCTCTATGTCCCACATCCAAAGTGCCAAGAGAGTAATGTAGAGCTTGCTCTCCCTGTCTTTGAGTACTGTTTGCACTGTCCCGATTACCTCTTTGCTAACATTCTCTTCAGAGCTGCAGTGAAACCAGGAACCACGTGGAGAAGGCACCCACACTGAAAGTGCCTGGAGGGAACATTGGGGCTTCTTCTCAGTGTCTCTGACATAGGGTTTCACTGTCCCGGGAAACTCTCTGCTAACACCCTGCAGAGCGCTGTGCCCAATATACAGAAACGTCTTGCGGTATCTCCTACAGGGAAAGTGCCAGGAGGGAAAAGTGAGGATTATGCTTAGACTTTCTCGGAACTGCTTCAAATCAACTAGATATCTTTGTGCTGTAAATCTCCCAACAGCCAAATGTAAAAGCAGCAAACATCTCGCTCTATGTCCCACATCCAAAGTGCCAAGAGAGTAATGTAGAGCTTGCTCTCCCTGTCTTTGAGTACTGTTTGCACTGTCCCGATTACCTCTTTGCTAACATTCTCTTCAGAGCTGCAGTGAAACCAGGAACCACGTGGAGAAGGCACCCACACTGAAAGTGCCTGGAAGGAACGTTGGGGCTTCTTCTCAGTGTCTCTGATATAGGGTTTCACTGTCCCGGGAAACTCTCTGCTAACACCCTGCAGAGCGCTGTGCCCAATATACAGAAACGTCTTGCGGTATCTCCTACAGGGAAAGTGCCAGGAGGAATTGTGGAGCTTGGTCTCAGTGTCTCTGAGAATTGCTCTGATTATCCGTGTGACCTCTTTGCTAAGACACTCCAGAAAGCTGTCCTCAAAAGCAACACACATCTTGACATATCTCCCACATTGATCGCAGTGTCTCCAGAAACGGCATTCAAGGAGCCAGGAACTTTTCTCCCTACACTGTCCATTGAGTTGTCCTCAAAACCAATATACATCCTGCTATATCTCCCACATGGAAAGTGCCAGGAGGGAAAAGTGAGGATTATGCTTAGACTTTCTCGGAACTGCTTCAAATCAACTAGATATCTTTGTGCTGTAAATCTCCCAACAGCCAAACGTAAAAGCAGCAAACATCTCGCTCTATGTCCCACATCCAAAGTGCCAAGAGAGTAATGTAGAGCTTGCTCTCCCTGTCTTTGAGTACTGTTTGCACTGTCCCGATTACCTCTTTGCTAACATTCTCTTCAGAGCTGCAGTGAAACCAGGAACCACGTGGAGAAGGCACCCACACTGAAAGTGCCTGGAGGGAACATTGGGGCTTCTTCTCAGTGTCTCCGATATAGGGTTTCACTGTCCCGGGAAACTCTCTGCTAACACCCTGCAGAGCGCTGTGCCCAATGTACAGAAACTTCTTGCGGTATCCCCTACAGGGAAAGTGCCAGGAGGGAAAAGTGAGGATTATGCTTAGACTTTCTCGGAACTGCTTCAAATCAACTAGATATCTTTGTGCTGTAAATCTCCCAACAGCCAAATGTAAAAGCAGCAAACATCTCGCTGTATGTCCCACATCCAAAGTGCCGAGAGAACTTGCTCTCCCTGTCTTTGAGTACTGTTTGCACTGTCCCGATTACCTCTTTGCTAACATTCTCTTCAGAGCTGCAGTGAAACCAGGAACCACGTGGAGAAGGCACCCACACTGAAAGTGCCTGGAAGGAACATTGGGGCTTCTTCTCAGTGTCTCTGACATAGGGTTTCACTGTCCCGGGAAACTCTCTGCTAACACCCTGCAGAGCGCTGTGCCCAATATACAGAAACGTCTTGCGGTATCTCCTACAGGGAAAGTGCCAGGAGGGAAAAGTGAGGATTATGCTTAGACTTTCTCGGAACTGCTTCAAATCAACTAGATATCTTTGTGCTGTAAATCTCCCAACAGCCAAATGTAAAAGCAGCAAACATCTCGCTGTATGTCCCACATCCAAAGTGCCAAGAGAGTAATGTAGAGCTTGCTCTCCCTGTCTTTGAGTACTGTTTGCACTGTCCCAATTACCTCTTTGCTAACATTCTCTTCAGAGCTGCAGTGAAACCAGGAACCACGTGCAGAAGGCACCCACACTGAAAGTGCCTGGAGGGAACATTGGGGCTTCTTCTCACTGTCTCTGACATAGGGTTTCACTGTCCCGGGAAACTCTCTGCTAACACCCTGCAGAGCGCTGTGCCCAATATACAGAAACGTCTTGCGGTATCTCCTACAGGGAAAGTGCCAGGAGGGAAAAGTGAGGATTATGTTTAGACTTTCTCGGAACTGCTTCAAATCAACTAGATATCTTTGTGCTGTAAATCTCCCAACAGCCAAACGTAAAAGCAGCAAACATCTCGCTCTATGTCCCACATCCAAAGTGCCAAGAGAGTAATGTAGAGCTTGCTCTCCCTGTCTTTGAGTACTGTTTGCACTGTCCCGATTACCTCTTTGCTAACATTCTCTTCAGAGCTGCAGTGAAACCAGGAACCACGTGGAGAAGGCACCCACACTGAAAGTGCCTGGAGGGAACATTGGGGCTTCTTCTCAGTGTCTCTGACATAGGGTTTCACTGTCCCGGGAAACTCTCTGCTAACACCCTGCAGAGCGCTGTGCCCAATATACAGAAACGTCTTGCGGTATCTCCTACAGGGAAAGTGCCAGGAGGGAAAAGTGAGGATTATGCTTAGACTTTCTCGGAACTGCTTCAAATCAACTAGATATCTTTGTGCTGTAAATCTCCCAACAGCCAAATGTAAAAGCAGCAAACATCTCGCTCTATGTCCCACATCCAAAGTGCCAAGAGAGTAATGTAGAGCTTGCTCTCCCTGTCTTTGAGTACTGTTTGCACTGTCCCGATTACCTCTTTGCTAACATTCTCTTCAGAGCTGCAGTGAAACCAGGAACCACGTGGAGAAGGCACCCACACTGAAAGTGCCTGGAGGGAACATTGGGGCTTCTTCTCAGTGTCTCTGACATAGGGTTTCACTGTCCCGGGAAACTCTCTGCTAACACCCTGCAGAGCGCTGTGCCCAATATACAGAAACGTCTTGCGGTATCTCCTACAGGGAAAGTGCCAGGAGGGAAAAGTGAGGATTATGTTTAGACTTTCTCGGAACTGCTTCAAATCAACTAGATATCTTTGTGCTGTAAATCTCCCAACAGCCAAATGTAAAAGCAGCAAACATCTCGCTGTATGTCCCACATCCAAAGTGCCAAGAGAGAGCTTGCTCTCCCTGTCTTTGAGTACTGTTTGCACTGTCCCGATTACCTCTTTGCTAACATTCTCTTCAGAGCTGCAGTGAAACCAGGAACCACGTGGAGAAGGCACCCACACTGAAAGTGCCTGGAAGGAACGTTGGGGCTTCTTCTCAGTGTCTCTGATATAGGGTTTCACTGTCCCGGGAAACTCTCTGCTAACACCCTGCAGAGCGCTGTGCCCAATATACAGAAACGTCTTGCGGTATCTCCTACAGGGAAAGTGCCAGGAGGAATTGTGGAGCTTGGTCTCAGTGTCTCTGAGAATTGCTCTGATTATCCGTGTGACCTCTTTGCTAAGACACTCCAGAAAGCTGTCCTCAAAACCAACACACATCTTGACATATCTCCCACATTGATCGCAGTGTCTCCAGAAACGGCATTCAAGGAGCCAGGAACTTTTCTCCCTACACTGTCCATTGAGTTGTCCTCAAAACCAATATACATCCTGCTATATCTCCCACATGGAAAGTGCCAGGAGGGAAAAGTGAGGATTATGCTTAGACTTTCTCGGAACTGCTTCAAATCAACTAGATATCTTTGTGCTGTAAATCTCCCAACAGCCAAATGTAAAAGCAGCAAACATCTCGCTCTATGTCCCACATCCAAAGTGCCAAGAGAGTAATGTAGAGCTTGCTCTCCCTGTCTTTGAGTACTGTTTGCACTGTCCCGATTACCTCTTTGCTAACATTCTCTTCAGAGCTGCAGTGAAACCAGGAACCACGTGGAGAAGGCACCCACACTGAAAGTGCCTGGAGGGAACATTGGGGCTTCTTCTCAGTGTCTCCGATATAGGGTTTCACTGTCCCGGGAAACTCTCTGCTAACACCCTGCAGAGCGCTGTGCCCAATGTACAGAAACTTCTTGCGGTATCCCCTACAGGGAAAGTGCCAGGAGGGAAAAGTGAGGATTATGCTTAGACTTTCTCGGAACTGAATCAAATCAACTAGATATCTTTGTGCTGTAAATCTCCCAACAGCCAAATGTAAAAGCAGCAAACATCTCGCTGTATGTCCCACATCCAAAGAGCCGAGAGAACTTGCTCTCCCTGTCTTTGAGTACTGTTTGCACTGTCCCGATTACCTCTTTGCTAACATTCTCTTCAGAGCTGCAGTGAAACCAGGAACCACGTGCAGAAGGCACCCACACTGAAAGTGCCTGGAGGGAACATTGGGGCTTCTTCTCACTGTCTCTGACATAGGGTTTCACTGTCCCGGGAAACTCTCTGCTAACACCCTGCAGAGCGCTGTGCCCAATATACAGAAACGTCTTGCGGTATCTCCTACAGGGAAAGTGCCAGGAGGGAAAAGTGAGGATTATGCTTAGACTTTCTCGGAACTGCTTCAAATCAACTAGATATCTTTGTGCTGTAAATCTCCCAACAGCCAAATGTAAAAGCAGCAAACATCTCGCTGTATGTCCCACATCCAAAGTGCCAAGAGAGTAATGTAGAGCTTGCTCTCCCTGTCTTTGAGTACTGTTTGCACTGTCCCGATTACCTCTTTGCTAACATTCTCTTCAGAGCTGCAGTGAAACCAGGAACCACGTGGAGAAGGCACCCACACTGAAAGTGCCTGGAAGGAACATTGGGGCTTCTTCTCAGTGTCTCTGACATAGGGTTTCACTGTCCCGGGAAACTCTCTGCTAACACCCTGCAGAGCGCTGTGCCCAATATACAGAAACGTCTTGCGGTATCTCCTACAGGGAAAGTGCCAGGAGGGAAAAGTGAGGATTATGCTTAGACTTTCTCGGAACTGCTTCAAATCAACTAGATATCTTTGTGCTGTAAATCTCCCAACAGCCAAATGTAAAAGCAGCAAACATCTCGCTCTATGTCCCACATCCAAAGTGCCAAGAGAGTAATGTAGAGCTTGCTCTCCCTGTCTTTGAGTACTGTTTGCACTGTCCCGATTACCTCTTTGCTAACATTCTCTTCAGAGCTGCAGTGAAACCAGGAACCACGTGGAGAAGGCACCCACACTGAAAGTGCCTGGAGGGAACATTGGGGCTTCTTCTCAGTGTCTCTGACATAGGGTTTCACTGTCCCGGGAAACTCTCTGCTAACACCCTGCAGAGCGCTGTGCCCAATATACAGAAACGTCTTGCGGTATCTCCTACAGGGAAAGTGCCAGGAGGGAAAAGTGAGGATTATGCTTAGACTTTCTCGGAACTGCTTCAAATCAACTAGATATCTTTGTGCTGTAAATCTCCCAACAGCCAAATGTAAAAGCAGCAAACATCTCGCTCTATGTCCCACATCCAAAGTGCCAAGAGAGAGCTTGCTCTCCCTGTCTTTGAGTACTGTTTGCACTGTCCCGATTACCTCTTTGCTAACATTCTCTTCAGAGCTGCAGTGAAACCAGGAACCACGTGGAGAAGGCACCCACACTGAAAGTGCCTGGAAGGAATGTTGGGGCTTCTTCTCAGTGTCTCTGATATAGGGTTTCACTGTCCCGGGAAACTCTCTGCTAACACCCTGCAGAGCGCTGTGCCCAATATACAGAAACGTCTTGCGGTATCTCCTACAGGGAAAGTGCCAGGAGGAATTGTGGAGCTTCGTCTCAGTGTCTCTGAGAATTGCTCTGATTATCCGTGTGACCTCTTTGCTAAGACACTCCAGAAAGCTGTCCTCAAAAGCAACACACATCTTGACATATCTCCCACATTGATCGCAGTGTCTCCAGAAACGGCATTCAAGGAGCCAGGAACTTTTCTCCCTACACTGTCCATTGAGTTGTCCTCAAAACCAATATACATCCTGCTATATCTCCCACATGGAAAGTGCCAGGAGGGAAAAGTGAGGATTATGCTTAGACTTTCTCGGAACTGCTTCAAATCAACTAGATATCTTTGTGCTGTAAATCTCCCAACAGCCAAACGTAAAAGCAGCAAACATCTCGCTCTATGTCCCACATCCAAAGTGCCAAGAGAGTAATGTAGAGCTTGCTCTCCCTGTCTTTGAGTACTGTTTGCACTGTCCCGATTACCTCTTTGCTAACATTCTCTTCAGAGCTGCAGTGAAACCAGGAACCACGTGGAGAAGGCACCCACACTGAAAGTGCCTGGAGGGAACATTGGGGCTTCTTCTCAGTGTCTCCGATATAGGGTTTCACTGTCCCGGGAAACTCTCTGCTAACACCCTGCAGAGCGCTGTGCCCAATGTACAGAAACGTCTTGCGGTATCCCCTACAGGGAAAGTGCCAGGAGGGAAAAGTGAGGATTATGCTTAGACTTTCTCGGAACTGCTTCAAATCAACTAGATATCTTTGTGCTGTAAATCTCCCAACAGCCAAATGTAAAAGCAGCAAACATCTCGCTCTATGTCCCACATCCAAAGTGCCGAGAGAACTTGCTCTCCCTGTCTTTGAGTACTGTTTGCACTGTCCCGATTACCTCTTTGCTAACATTCTCTTCAGAGCTGCAGTGAAACCAGGAACCACGTGGAGAAGGCACCCACACTGAAAGTGCCTGGAGGGAACATTGGGGCTTCTTCTCACTGTCTCTGACATAGGGTTTCACTGTCCCGGGAAACTCTCTGCTAACACCCTGCAGAGCGCTGTGCCCAATATACAGAAACGTCTTGCGGTATCTCCTACAGGGAAAGTGCCAGGAGGGAAAAGTGAGGATTATGCTTAGACTTTCTCGGAACTGCTTCAAATCAACTAGATATCTTTGTGGGGTAAATCTCCCAACAGCCAAACGTAAAAGCAGCAAACATCTCGCTGTATGTCCCACATCCAAAGTGACAAGAGAGTAATGTAGAGCTTGCTCTCCCTGTCTTTGAGTACTGTTTGCACTGTCCCGATTACCTCTTTGCTAACATTCTCTTCAGAGCTGCAGTGAAACCAGGAACCACGTGGAGAAGGCACCCACACTGAAAGTGCCTGGAGGGAACATTGGGGCTTCTTCTCAGTGTCTCTGACATAGGGTTTCACTGTCCCGGGAAACTCTCTGCTAACACCCTGCAGAGCGCTGTGCCCAATATACAGAAACGTCTTGCGGTATCTCCTACAGGGAAAGTGCCAGGAGGAATTGTGGAGCTTGGTCTCAGTGTCTCTGAGAATTGCTCTGATTATCCGTGTGACCTCTTTGCTAAGACACTCCAGAAAGCTGTCCTCAAAACCAACACACATCTTGACATATCTCCCACATTGATCGCAGTGTCTCCAGAAACGGCATTCAAGGAGCCAGGAACTTTTCTCCCTACACTGTCCATTGAGTTGTCCTCAAAACCAATAGACATCCTGCTATATCTCCCACATGGAAAGTGCCAGGAGGGAAAAGTGAGGATTATGCTTAGACTTTCTCGGAACTGCTTCAAATCAACTAGATATCTTTGTGCTGTAAATCTCCCAACAGCCAAATGTAAAAGCAGCAAACATCTCGCTCTATGTCCCACATCCAAAGTGCCAAGAGAGTAATGTAGAGCTTGCTCTCCCTGTCTTTGAGTACTGTTTGCACTGTCCCGATTACCTCTTTGCTAACATTCTCTTCAGAGCTGCAGTGAAACCAGGAACCACGTGGAGAAGGCACCCACACTGAAAGTGCCTGGAGTGAACATTGGGGCTTCTTCTCAGTGTCTCCGATATAGGGTTTCACTGTCCTGGGAAACTCTCTGCTAACACCCTGCAGAGCGCTGTGCCCAATGTACAGAAACGTCTTGCGGTATCCCGTACAGGGAAAGTGCCAGGAGGGAAAAGTGAGGATTATGCTTAGACTTTCTCGGAACTGCTTCAAATCAACTAGATATCTTTGTGCTGTAAATCTCCCAACAGCCAAATGTAAAAGCAGCAAACATCTCGCTGTATGTCCCACATCCAAAGTGCCGAGAGAACTTGCTCTCCCTGTCTTTGAGTACTGTTTGCACTGTCCCGATTACCTCTTTGCTAACATTCTCTTCAGAGCTGCAGTGAAACCAGGAACCACGTGGAGAAGGCACCCACACTGAAAGTGCCTGGAGGGAACATTGGGGCTTCTTCTCAGTGTCTCTGACATAGGGTTTCACTGTCCCGGGAAACTCTCTGCTAACACCCTGCAGAGCGCTGTGCCCAATATACAGAAACGTCTTGCGGTATCTCCTACAGGGAAAGTGCCAGGAGGGAAAAGTGAGGATTATGCTTAGACTTTCTCGGAACTGCTTCAAATCAACTAGATATCTTTGTGCTGTAAATCTCCCAACAGCCAAATGTAAAAGCAGCAAACATCTCGCTGTATGTCCCACATCCAAAGTGCCAAGAGAGTAATGTAGATCTTGCTCTCCCTGTCTTTGAGTACTGTTTGCACTGTCCCGATTACCTCTTTGCTAACATTCTCTTCAGAGCTGCAGTGAAACCAGGAACCACGTGGAGAAGGCACCCACACTGAAAGTGCCTGGAGGGAACATTGGGGCTTCTTCTCAGTGTCTCTGACATAGGGTTTCACTGTCCCGGGAAACTCTCTGCTAACACCCTGCAGAGCGCTGTGCCCAATATACAGAAACGTCTTGCGGTATCTCCTACAGGGAAAGTGCCAGGAGGGAAAAGTGAGGATTATGCTTAGACTTTCTCGGAACTGCTTCAAATCAACTAGATATCTTTGTGCTGTAAATCTCCCAACAGCCAAATGTAAAAGCAGCAAACATCTCGCTCTATGTCCCACATCCAAAGTGCCAAGAGAGTAATGTAGAGCTTGCTCTCCCTGTCTTTGAGTACTGTTTGCACTGTCCCGATTACCTCTTTGCTAACATTCTCTTCAGAGCTGCAGTGAAACCAGGAACCACGTGGAGAAGGCACCCACACTGAAAGTGCCTGGAGGGAACATTGGGGCTTCTTCTCACTGTCTCTGACATAGGGTTTCACTGTCCCGGGAAACTCTCTGCTAACACCCTGCAGAGCGCTGTGCCCAATATACAGAAACGTCTTGCGGTATCTCCTACAGGGAAAGTGCCAGGAGGGAAAAGTGAGGATTATGCTTAGACTTTCTCGGAACTGCTTCAAATCAACTAGATATCTTTGTGCTGTAAATCTCCCAACAGCCAAACGTAAAAGCAGCAAACATCTCGCTGTATGTCCCACATCCAAAGTGCCAAGAGAGTAATGTAGAGCTTGCTCTCCCTGTCTTTGAGTACTGTTTGCGCTGTCCCGATTACCTCTTTGCTAACATTCTCTTCAGAGCTGCAGTGAAACCAGGAACCACGTGGAGAAGGCACCCACACTGAAAGTGCCTGGAGGGAACATTGGGGCTTCTTCTCACTGTCTCTGACATAGGGTTTCACTGTCCCGGGAAACTCTCTGCTAACACCCTGCAGAGCGCTGTGCCCAATGTACAGAAACTTCTTGCGGTATCCCCTACAGGGAAAGTGCCAGGAGGGAAAAGTGAGGATTATGCTTAGACTTTCTCGGAACTGCTTCAAATCAACTAGATATCTTTGTGCTGTAAATCTCCCAACAGCCAAATGTAAAAGCAGCAAACATCTCGCTCTATGTCCCACATCCAAAGTGCCAAGAGAGTAATGTAGAGCTTGCTCTCCCTGTCTTTGAGTACTGTTTGCACTGTCCCGATTACCTCTTTGCTAACATTCTCTTCAGAGCTGCAGTGAAACCAGGAACCACGTGGAGAAGGCACCCACACTGAAAGTGCCTGGAGGGAACATTGGGGCTTCTTCTCACTGTCTCTGACATAGGGTTTCACTGTCCCGGGAAACTCTCTGCTAACACCCTGCAGAGCGCTGTGCCCAATATACAGAAACGTCTTGCGGTATTTCCTACAGGGAAAGTGCCAGGAGGGAAAAGTGAGTATTATGCTTAGACTTTCTCGGAACTGCTTCAAATCAACTAGATATCTTTGTGCTGTAAATCTCCCAACAGCCAAACGTAAAAGCAGCAAACATCTCGCTCTATGTCCCACATCCAAAGTGCCAAGAGAGTAATGTAGAGCTTGCTCTCCCTGTCTTTGAGTACTGTTTGCACTGTCCCGATTACCTCTTTGCTAACATTCTCTTCAGAGCTGCAGTGAAACCAGGAACCACGTGGAGAAGGCACCCACACTGAAAGTGCCTGGAGGGAACATTGGGGCTTCTTCTCAGTGTCTCCGATATAGGGTTTCACTGTCCCGGGAAACTCTCTGCTAACACCCTGCAGAGCGCTGTGCCCAATGTACAGAAACTTCTTGCGGTATCTCCTACAGGGAAAGTGCCAGGAGGGAAAAGTGAGGATTATGCTTAGACTTTCTCGGAACTGCTTCAAATCAACTAGATATCTTTGTGCTGTAAATCTCCCAACAGCCAAATGTAAAAGCAGCAAACATCTCGCTCTATGTCCCACATCCAAAGTGCCAAGAGAGTAATGTAGAGCTTGCTCTCCCTGCCTTTGAGTACTGTTTGCACTGTCCCGATTACCTCTTTGCTAACATTCTCTTCAGAGCTGCAGTGAAACCAGGAACCACGTGGAGAAGGCACCCACACTGAAAGTGCCTGGAGGGAACATTGGGGCTTCTTCTCAGTGTCTCTGACATAGGGTTTCACTGTCCCGGGAAACTCTCTGCTAACACCCTGCAGAGCGCTGTGCCCAATATACAGAAACGTCTTGCGGTATCTCCTACAGGGAAAGTGCCAGGAGGGAAAAGTGAGGATTATGCTTAGACTTTCTCGGAACTGCTTCAAATCAACTAGATATCTTTGTGCTGTAAATCTCCCAACAGCCAAATGTAAAAGCAGCAAACATCTCGCTCTATGTCCCACATCCAAAGTGCCAAGAGAGTAATGTAGAGCTTGCTCTCCCTGCCTTTGAGTACTGTTTGCACTGTCCCGATTACCTCTTTGCTAACATTCTCTTCAGAGCTGCAGTGAAACCAGGAACCACGTGGAGAAGGCACCCACACTGAAAGTGCCTGGAGGGAACATTGGGGCTTCTTCTCACTGTCTCTGACATAGGGTTTCACTGTCCCGGGAAACTCTCTGCTAACACCCTGCAGAGCGCTGTGCCCAATATACAGAAACGTCTTGCGGTATCCCCTACAGGGAAAGTGCCTGGAGGGAAAAGTGAGGATTATGCTTAGACTATCTCGGAACTGCTTCAAATCAACTAGATATCTTTGTGCTGTAAATCTCCCAACAGCCAAACGTAAAAGCAGCAAACATCTCGCTCTGTGTCCCACATCCAAAGTGCCAAGAGAGTAATGTAGAGCTTGCTCTCCCTGTCTTTGAGTACTGTTTGCACTGTCCCGATTACCTCTTTGCTAACATTCTCTTCAGAGCTGCAGTGAAACCAGGAACCACGTGGAGAAGGCACCCACACTGAAAGTGCCTGGAGGGAACATTGGGGCTTCTTCTCACTGTCTCTGACATAGGGTTTCACTGTCCCGGGAAACTCTCTGCTAACACCCTGCAGAGCGCTGTGCCCAATATACAGAAACGTCTTGCGGTATCTCCTACAGGGAAAGTGCCAGGAGGGAAAAGTGAGGATTATGCTTAGACTTTCTCGGAACTGCTTCAAATCAACTAGATATCTTTGTGCTGTAAATCTCCCAACAGCCAAATGTAAAAGCAGCAAACATCTCGCTCTATGTCCCACATCCAAAGTGCCAAGAGAGTAATGTAGAGCTTGCTCTCCCTGTCTTTGAGTACTGTTTGCACTGTCCCGATTACCTCTTTGCTAACATTCTCTTCAGAGCTGCAGTGAAACCAGGAACCACGTGGAGAAGGCACCCACACTGAAAGTGCCTGGAGGGAACATTGGGGCTTCTTCTCAGTGTCTTTGACATAGGGTTTCACTGTCCCGGGAAACTCTCTGCTAACACCCTGCAGAGCGCTGTGCCCAATATACAGAAACGTCTTGCGGTATCTCCTACAGGGAAAGTGCCAGGAGGGAAAAGTGAGGATTATGTTTAGACTTTCTCGGAACTGCTTCAAATCAACTAGATATCTTTGTGCTGTAAATCTCCCAACAGCCAAATGTAAAAGCAGCAAACATCTCGCTGTATGTCCCACATCCAAAGTGCCAAGAGAGTAATGTAGAGCTTGCTCTCCCTGCCTTTGAGTACTGTTTGCACTGTCCCGATTACCTCTTTGCTAACATTCTCTTCAGAGCTGCAGTGAAACCAGGAACCACGTGGAGAAGGCACCCACACTGAAAGTGCCTGGAGGGAACATTGGGGCTTCTTCTCAGTGTCTTTGACATAGGGTTTCACTGTCCCGGGAAACTCTCTGCTAACACCCTGCAGAGCGCTGTGCCCAATATACAGAAACGTCTTGCGGTATCCCCTACAGGGAAAGTGCCAGGAGGGAAAAGTGAGGATTATGCTTAGACTTTCTCGGAACTGCTTCAAATCAACTAGATATCTTTGTGCTGTAAATCTCCCAACAGCCAAACGTAAAAGCAGCAAACATCTCGCTCTATGTCCCACATCCAAAGTGCCAAGAGAGTAATGTAGAGCTTGCTCTCCCTGTCTTTGAGTACTGTTTGCACTGTCCCGATTACCTCTTTGCTAACATTCTCTTCAGAGCTGCAGTGAAACCAGGAACCACGTGGAGAAGGCACCCACACTGAAAGTGCCTGGAGGGAACATTGGGGCTTCTTCTCAGTGTCTCTGACATAGGGTTTCACTGTCCCGGGAAACTCTCTGCTAACACCCTGCAGAGCGCTGTGCCCAATATACAGAAACGTCTTGCGGTATCTCCTACAGGGAAAGTGCCAGGAGGGAAAAGTGAGGATTATGCTTAGACTTTCTCGGAACTGCTTCAAATCAACTAGATATCTTTGTGCTGTAAATCTCCCAACAGCCAAACGTAAAAGCAGCAAACATCTCGCTCTATGTCCCACATCCAAAGTGCCAAGAGAGTAATGTAGAGCTTGCTCTCCCTGTCTTTGAGTACTGTTTGCACTGTCCCGATTACCTCTTTGCTAACATTCTCTTCAGAGCTGCAGTGAAACCAGGAACCACGTGGAGAAGGCACCCACACTGAAAGTGCCTGGAGGGAACATTGGGGCTTCTTCTCAGTGTCTCCGATATAGGGTTTCACTGTCCCGGGAAACTCTCTGCTAACACCCTGCAGAGCGCTGTGCCCAATGTACAGAAACTTCTTGCGGTATCTCCTACAGGGAAAGTGCCAGGAGGGAAAAGTGAGGATTATGCTTAGACTTTCTCGGAACTGCTTCAAATCAACTAGATATCTTTGTGCTGTAAATCTCCCAACAGCCAAACGTAAAAGCAGCAAACATCTCGCTCTATGTCCCACATCCAAAGTGCCAAGAGAGTAATGTAGAGCTTGCTCTCCCTGTCTTTGAGTACTGTTTGCACTGTCCCGATTACCTCTTTGCTAACATTCTCTTCAGAGCTGCAGTGAAACCAGGAACCACGTGGAGAAGGCACCCACACTGAAAGTGCCTGGAGGGAACATTGGGGCTTCTTCTCAGTGTCTCTGACATAGGGTTTCACTGTCCCGGGAAACTCTCTGCTAACACCCTGCAGAGCGCTGTGCCCAATATACAGAAACGTCTTGCGGTATCTCCTACAGGGAAAGTGCCAGGAGGGAAAAGTGAGGATTATGCTTAGACTTTCTCGGAACTGCTTCAAATCAACTAGATATCTTTGTGCTGTAAATCTCCCAACAGCCAAATGTAAAAGCAGCAAACATCTCGCTCTATGTCCCACATCCAAAGTGCCAAGAGAGTAATGTAGAGCTTGCTCTCCCTGTCTTTGAGTACTGTTTGCACTGTCCCGATTACCTCTTTGCTAACATTCTCTTCAGAGCTGCAGTGAAACCAGGAACCACGTGGAGAAGGCACCCACACTGAAAGTGCCTGGAGGGAACATTGGGGCTTCTTCTCACTGTCTCTGACATAGGGTTTCACTGTCCCGGGAAACTCTCTGCTAACACCCTGCAGAGCGCTGTGCCCAATATACAGAAACGTCTTGCGGTATCTCCTACAGGGAAAGTGCCAGGAGGGAAAAGTGAGGATTATGCTTAGACTTTCTCGGAACTGCTTCAAATCAACTAGATATCTTTGTGCTGTAAATCTCCCAACAGCCAAATGTAAAAGCAGCAAACATCTCGCTCTATGTCCCACATCCAAAGTGCCAAGAGAGAGCTTGCTCTCCCTGTCTTTGAGTACTGTTTGCACTGTCCTGATTACCTCTTTGCTAACATTCTCTTCAGAGCTGCAGTGAAACCAGGAACCACGTGGAGAAGGCACCCACACTGAAAGTGCCTGGAGGGAACGTTGGGGCTTCTTCTCAGTGTCTCTGATATAGGGTTTCACTGTCCCGGGAAACTCTCTGCTAACACCCTGCAGAGCGCTGTGCCCAATATACAGAAACGTCTTGCGGTATCTCCTACAGGGAAAGTGCCAGGAGGAATTGTGGAGCTTGTTCTTAGTGTCTCTGAGAATTGCTCTGATTATCCATGTGACCTCTTTGCTAAGACACTCCAGAAAGCTGTCCTCAAAACCAACACACATCTTGACATATCTCCCACATTGATCGCAGTGTCTCCAGAAACGGCATTCAAGGAGCCAGGAACTTTTCTCCCTACACTGTCCATTGAGTTGTCCTCAAAACCAATATACATCCTGCTATATCTCCCACATGGAAAGTGCCAGGAGGGAAAAGTGAGGATTATGCTTAGACTTTCTCGGAACTGCTTCAAATCAACTAGATATCTTTGTGCTGTAAATCTCCCAACAGCCAAATGTAAAAGCAGCAAACATCTCGCTCTATGTCCCACATCCAAAGTGCCGAGAGAACTTGCTCTCCCTGTCTTTGAGTACTGTTTGCACTGTCCCGATTACCTCTTTGCTAACATTCTCTTCAGAGCTGCAGTGAAACCAGGAACCACGTGGAGAAGGCACCCACACTGAAAGTGCCTGGAGGGAACATTGGGGCTTCTTCTCACTGTCTCTGACATAGGGTTTCACTGTCCCGGGAAACTCTCTGCTAACACCCTGCAGAGCGCTGTGCCCAATATACAGAAACGTCTTGCGGTATCTCCTACAGGGAAAGTGCCAGGAGGGAAAAGTGAGGATTATGCTTAGACTTTCTCGGAACTGCTTCAAATCAACTAGATATCTTTGTGCTGTAAATCTCCCAACAGCCAAACGTAAAAGCAGCAAACATCTCGCTGTATGTCCCACATCCAAAGTGCCAAGAGAGTAATGTAGAGCTTGCTCTCCCTGTCTTTGAGTACTGTTTGCACTGTCCCGATTACCTCTTTGCTAACATTCTCTTCAGAGCTGCAGTGAAACCAGGAACCACGTGGAGAAGGCACCCACACTGAAAGTGCCTGGAGGGAACATTGGGGCTTCTTCTCACTGTCTCTGACATAGGGTTTCACTGTCCCGGGAAACTCTCTGCTAACACCCTGCAGAGCGCTGTGCCCAATGTACAGAAACTTCTTGCGGTATCCCCTACAGGGAAAGTGCCAGGAGGGAAAAGTGAGGATTATGCTTAGACTTTCTCGGAACTGCTTCAAATCAACTAGATATCTTTGTGCTGTAAATCTCCCAACAGCCAAATGTAAAAGCAGCAAACATCTCGCTCTATGTCCCACATCCAAAGTGCCAAGAGAGTAATGTAGAGCTTGCTCTCCCTGCCTTTGAGTACTGTTTGCACTGTCCCGATTACCTCTTTGCTAACATTCTCTTCAGAGCTGCAGTGAAACCAGGAACCACGTGGAGAAGGCACCCACACTGAAAGTGCCTGGAGGGAACATTGGGGCTTCTTCTCACTGTCTCTGACATAGGGTTTCACTGTCCCGGGAAACTCTCTGCTAACACCCTGCAGAGCGCTGTGCCCAATATACAGAAACGTCTTGCGGTATCTCCTACAGGGAAAGTGCCAGGAGGGAAAAGTGAGGATTATGCTTAGACTTTCTCGGAACTGCTTCAAATCAACTAGATATCTTTGTGCTGTAAATCTCCCAACAGCCAAATGTAAAAGCAGCAAACATCTCGCTCTATGTCCCACATCCAAAGTGCCAAGAGAGTAATGTAGAGCTTGCTCTCCCTGTCTTTGAGTACTGTTTGCACTGTCCCGATTACCTCTTTGCTAACATTCTCTTCAGAGCTGCAGTGAAACCAGGAACCACGTGGAGAAGGCACCCACACTGAAAGTGCCTGGAGGGAACATTGGGGCTTCTTCTCACTGTCTCTGACATAGGGTTTCACTGTCCCGGGAAAGTCTCTGCTAACACCCTGCAGAGCGCTGTGCCCAATATACAGAAACGTCTTGCGGTATCCCGTACAGGGAAAGTGCCAGGAGGGAAAAGTGAGGATTATGCTTAGACTTTCTCGGAACTGCTTCAAATCAACTAGATATCTTTGTGCTGTAAATCTCCCAACAGCCAAACGTAAAAGCAGCAAACATCTCGCTCTATGTCCCACATCCAAAGTGCCAAGAGAGTAATGTAGAGCTTGCTCTCCCTGTCTTTGAGTACTGTTTGCACTGTCCCGATTACCTCTTTGCTAACATTCTCTTCAGAGCTGCAGTGAAACCAGGAACCACGTGGAGAAGGCACCCACACTGAAAGTGCCTGGAGGGAACATTGGGGCTTCTTCTCACTGTCTCTGACATAGGGTTTCACTGTCCCGGGAAACTCTCTGCTAACACCCTGCAGAGCGCTGTGCCCAATATACAGAAACGTCTTGCGGTATCTCCTACAGGGAAAGTGCCAGGAGGGAAAAGTGAGGATTATGCTTAGACTTTCTCGGAACTGCTTCAAATCAACTAGATATCTTTGTGCTGTAAATCTCCCAACAGCCAAACGTAAAAGCAGCAAACATCTCGCTCTATGTCCCACATCCAAAGTGCCAAGAGAGTAATGTAGAGCTTGCTCTCCCTGTCTTTGAGTACTGTTTGCACTGTCCCGATTACCTCTTTGCTAACATTCTCTTCAGAGCTGCAGTGAAACCAGGAACCACGTGGAGAAGGCACCCACACTGAAAGTGCCTGGAGGGAACATTGGGGCTTCTTCTCAGTGTCTCTGATATAGGGTTTCACTGTCCCGGGAAACTCTCTGCTAACACCCTGCAGAGCGCTGTGCCCAATATACAGAAACGTCTTGCGGTATCTCCTACAGGGAAAGTGCCAGGAGGGAAAAGTGAGGATTATGCTTAGACTTTCTCGGAACTGCTTCAAATCAACTAGATATCTTTGTGCTGTAAATCTCCCAACAGCCAAATGTAAAAGCAGCAAACATCTCGCTCTATGTCCCACATCCAAAGTGCCAAGAGAGTAATGTAGAGCTTGCTCTCCCTGTCTTTGAGTACTGTTTGCACTGTCCCGATTACCTCTTTGCTAACATTCTCTTCAGAGCTGCAGTGAAACCAGGAACCACGTGGAGAAGGCACCCACACTGAAAGTGCCTGGAGGGAACATTGGGGCTTCTTCTCACTGTCTCTGACATAGGGTTTCACTGTCCCGGGAAACTCTCTGCTAACACCCTGCAGAGCGCTGTGCCCAATATACAGAAACGTCTTGCGGTATCTCCTACAGGGAAAGTGCCAGGAGGGAAAAGTGAGGATTATGCTTAGACTTTCTCGGAACTGCTTCAAATCAACTAGATATCTTTGTGCTGTAAATCTCCCAACAGCCAAATGTAAAAGCAGCAAACATCTCGCTCTATGTCCCACATCCAAAGTGCCAAGAGAGAGCTTGCTCTCCCTGTCTTTGAGTACTGTTTGCACTGTCCTGATTACCTCTTTGCTAACATTCTCTTCAGAGCTGCAGTGAAACCAGGAACCACGTGGAGAAGGCACCCACACTGAAAGTGCCTGGAGGGAACGTTGGGGCTTCTTCTCAGTGTCTCTGATATAGGGTTTCACTGTCCCGGGAAACTCTCTGCTAACACCCTGCAGAGCGCTGTGCCCAATATACAGAAACGTCTTGCGGTATCTCCTACAGGGAAAGTGCCAGGAGGAATTGTGGAGCTTGTTCTTAGTGTCTCTGAGAATTGCTCTGATTATCCATGTGACCTCTTTGCTAAGACACTCCAGAAAGCTGTCCTCAAAACCAACACACATCTTGACATATCTCCCACATTGATCGCAGTGTCTCCAGAAACGGCATTCAAGGAGCCAGGAACTTTTCTCCCTACACTGTCCATTGAGTTGTCCTCAAAACCAATATACATCCTGCTATATCTCCCACATGGAAAGTGCCAGGAGGGAAAAGTGAGGATTATGCTTAGACTTTCTCGGAACTGCTTCAAATCAACTAGATATCTTTGTGCTGTAAATCTCCCAACAGCCAAATGTAAAAGCAGCAAACATCTCGCTCTATGTCCCACATCCAAAGTGCCGAGAGAACTTGCTCTCCCTGTCTTTGAGTACTGTTTGCACTGTCCCGATTACCTCTTTGCTAACATTCTCTTCAGAGCTGCAGTGAAACCAGGAACCACGTGGAGAAGGCACCCACACTGAAAGTGCCTGGAGGGAACATTGGGGCTTCTTCTCACTGTCTCTGACATAGGGTTTCACTGTCCCGGGAAACTCTCTGCTAACACCCTGCAGAGCGCTGTGCCCAATATACAGAAACGTCTTGCGGTATCTCCTACAGGGAAAGTGCCAGGAGGGAAAAGTGAGGATTATGCTTAGACTTTCTCGGAACTGCTTCAAATCAACTAGATATCTTTGTGCTGTAAATCTCCCAACAGCCAAACGTAAAAGCAGCAAACATCTCGCTGTATGTCCCACATCCAAAGTGCCAAGAGAGTAATGTAGAGCTTGCTCTCCCTGTCTTTGAGTACTGTTTGCACTGTCCCGATTACCTCTTTGCTAACATTCTCTTCAGAGCTGCAGTGAAACCAGGAACCACGTGGAGAAGGCACCCACACTGAAAGTGCCTGGAGGGAACATTGGGGCTTCTTCTCACTGTCTCTGACATAGGGTTTCACTGTCCCGGGAAACTCTCTGCTAACACCCTGCAGAGCGCTGTGCCCAATGTACAGAAACTTCTTGCGGTATCCCCTACAGGGAAAGTGCCAGGAGGGAAAAGTGAGGATTATGCTTAGACTTTCTCGGAACTGCTTCAAATCAACTAGATATCTTTGTGCTGTAAATCTCCCAACAGCCAAATGTAAAAGCAGCAAACATCTCGCTCTATGTCCCACATCCAAAGTGCCAAGAGAGTAATGTAGAGCTTGCTCTCCCTGCCTTTGAGTACTGTTTGCACTGTCCCGATTACCTCTTTGCTAACATTCTCTTCAGAGCTGCAGTGAAACCAGGAACCACGTGGAGAAGGCACCCACACTGAAAGTGCCTGGAGGGAACATTGGGGCTTCTTCTCACTGTCTCTGACATAGGGTTTCACTGTCCCGGGAAAGTCTCTGCTAACACCCTGCAGAGCGCTGTGCCCAATATACAGAAACGTCTTGCGGTATCTCCTACAGGGAAAGTGCCAGGAGGGAAAAGTGAGGATTATGCTTAGACTTTCTCGGAACTGCTTCAAATCAACTAGATATCTTTGTGCTGTAAATCTCCCAACAGCCAAACGTAAAAGCAGCAAACATCTCGCTCTATGTCCCACATCCAAAGTGCCAAGAGAGTAATGTAGAGCTTGCTCTCCCTGTCTTTGAGTACTGTTTGCACTGTCCCGATTACCTCTTTGCTAACATTCTCTTCAGAGCTGCAGTGAAACCAGGAACCACGTGGAGAAGGCACCCACACTGAAAGTGCCTGGAGGGAACATTGGGGCTTCTTCTCAGTGTCTCCGATATAGGGTTTCACTGTCCCGGGAAACTCTCTGCTAACACCCTGCAGAGCGCTGTGCCCAATGTACAGAAACTTCTTGCGGTATCTCCTACAGGGAAAGTGCCAGGAGGGAAAAGTGAGGATTATGCTTAGACTTTCTCGGAACTGCTTCAAATCAACTAGATATCTTTGTGCTGTAAATCTCCCAACAGCCAAATGTAAAAGCAGCAAACATCTCGCTCTATGTCCCACATCCAAAGTGCCAAGAGAGTAATGTAGAGCTTGCTCTCCCTGCCTTTGAGTACTGTTTGCACTGTCCCGATTACCTCTTTGCTAACATTCTCTTCAGAGCTGCAGTGAAACCAGGAACCACGTGGAGAAGGCACCCACACTGAAAGTGCCTGGAGGGAACATTGGGGCTTCTTCTCAGTGTCTCTGACATAGGGTTTCACTGTCCCGGGAAACTCTCTGCTAACACCCTGCAGAGCGCTGTGCCCAATATACAGAAACGTCTTGCGGTATCTCCTACAGGGAAAGTGCCAGGAGGGAAAAGTGAGGATTATGCTTAGACTTTCTCGGAACTGCTTCAAATCAACTAGATATCTTTGTGCTGTAAATCTCCCAACAGCCAAATGTAAAAGCAGCAAACATCTCGCTCTATGTCCCACATCCAAAGTGCCAAGAGAGTAATGTAGAGCTTGCTCTCCCTGTCTTTGAGTACTGTTTGCACTGTCCCGATTACCTCTTTGCTAACATTCTCTTCAGAGCTGCAGTGAAACCAGGAACCACGTGCAGAAGGCACCCACACTGAAAGTGCCTGGAGGGAACATTGGGGCTTCTTCTCAGTGTCTTTGACATAGGGTTTCACTGTCCCGGGAAACTCTCTGCTAACACCCTGCAGAGCGCTGTGCCCAATATACAGAAACGTCTTGCGGTATCTCCTACAGGGAAAGTGCCAGGAGGGAAAAGTGAGGATTATGTTTAGACTTTCTCGGAACTGCTTCAAATCAACTAGATATCTTTGTGCTGTAAATCTCCCAACAGCCAAATGTAAAAGCAGCAAACATCTCGCTGTATGTCCCACATCCAAAGTGCCAAGAGAGTAATGTAGAGCTTGCTCTCCCTGCCTTTGAGTACTGTTTGCACTGTCCCGATTACCTCTTTGCTAACATTCTCTTCAGAGCTGCAGTGAAACCAGGAACCACGTGGAGAAGGCACCCACACTGAAAGTGCCTGGAGGGAACATTGGGGCTTCTTCTCACTGTCTCTGACATAGGGTTTCACTGTCCCGGGAAACTCTCTGCTAACACCCTGCAGAGCGCTGTGCCCAATATACAGAAACGTCTTGCGGTATCCCCTACAGGGAAAGTGCCTGGAGGGAAAAGTGAGGATTATGCTTAGACTTTCTCGGAACTGCTTCAAATCAACTAGATATCTTTGTGCTGTAAATCTCCCAACAGCCAAACGTAAAAGCAGCAAACATCTCGCTCTGTGTCCCACATCCAAAGTGCCAAGAGAGTAATGTAGAGCTTGCTCTCCCTGTCTTTGAGTACTGTTTGCACTGTCCCGATTACCTCTTTGCTAACATTCTCTTCAGAGCTGCAGTGAAACCAGGAACCACGTGGAGAAGGCACCCACACTGAAAGTGCCTGGAGGGAACATTGGGGCTTCTTCTCACTGTCTCTGACATAGGGTTTCACTGTCCCGGGAAACTCTCTGCTAACACCCTGCAGAGCGCTGTGCCCAATATACAGAAACGTCTTGCGGTATCTCCTACAGGGAAAGTGCCAGGAGGGAAAAGTGAGGATTATGCTTAGACTTTCTCGGAACTGCTTCAAATCAACTAGATATCTTTGTGCTGTAAATCTCCCAACAGCCAAATGTAAAAGCAGCAAACATCTCGCTCTATGTCCCACATCCAAAGTGCCAAGAGAGTAATGTAGAGCTTGCTCTCCCTGTCTTTGAGTACTGTTTGCACTGTCCCGATTACCTCTTTGCTAACATTCTCTTCAGAGCTGCAGTGAAACCAGGAACCACGTGCAGAAGGCACCCACACTGAAAGTGCCTGGAGGGAACATTGGGGCTTCTTCTCAGTGTCTTTGACATAGGGTTTCACTGTCCCGGGAAACTCTCTGCTAACACCCTGCAGAGCGCTGTGCCCAATATACAGAAACGTCTTGCGGTATCTCCTACAGGGAAAGTGCCAGGAGGGAAAAGTGAGGATTATGTTTAGACTTTCTCGGAACTGCTTCAAATCAACTAGATATCTTTGTGCTGTAAATCTCCCAACAGCCAAATGTAAAAGCAGCAAACATCTCGCTGTATGTCCCACATCCAAAGTGCCAAGAGAGTAATGTAGAGCTTGCTCTCCCTGCCTTTGAGTACTGTTTGCACTGTCCCGATTACCTCTTTGCTAACATTCTCTTCAGAGCTGCAGTGAAACCAGGAACCACGTGGAGAAGGCACCCACACTGAAAGTGCCTGGAGGGAACATTGGGGCTTCTTCTCACTGTCTCTGACATAGGGTTTCACTGTCCCGGGAAACTCTCTGCTAACACCCTGCAGAGCGCTGTGCCCAATATACAGAAACGTCTTGCGGTATCCCCTACAGGGAAAGTGCCAGGAGGGAAAAGTGAGGATTATGCTTAGACTTTCTCGGAACTGCTTCAAATCAACTAGATATCTTTGTGCTGTAAATCTCCCAACAGCCAAACGTAAAAGCAGCAAACATCTCGCTCTGTGTCCCACATCCAAAGTGCCAAGAGAGTAATGTAGAGCTTGCTCTCCCTGTCTTTGAGTACTGTTTGCACTGTCCCGATTACCTCTTTGCTAACATTCTCTTCAGAGCTGCAGTGAAACCAGGAACCACGTGGAGAAGGCACCCACACTGAAAGTGCCTGGAGGGAACATTGGGGCTTCTTCTCACTGTCTCTGACATAGGGTTTCACTGTCCCGGGAAACTCTCTGCTAACACCCTGCAGAGCGCTGTGCCCAATATACAGAAACGTCTTGCGGTATCTCCTACAGGGAAAGTGCCAGGAGGGAAAAGTGAGGATTATGCTTAGACTTTCTCGGAACTGCTTCAAATCAACTAGATATCTTTGTGCTGTAAATCTCCCAACAGCCAAATGTAAAAGCAGCAAACATCTCGCTCTATGTCCCACATCCAAAGTGCCAAGAGAGTAATGTAGAGCTTGCTCTCCCTGTCTTTGAGTACTGTTTGCACTGTCCCGATTACCTCTTTGCTAACATTCTCTTCAGAGCTGCAGTGAAACCAGGAACCACGTGCAGAAGGCACCCACACTGAAAGTGCCTGGAGGGAACATTGGGGCTTCTTCTCAGTGTCTTTGACATAGGGTTTCACTGTCCCGGGAAACTCTCTGCTAACACCCTGCAGAGCGCTGTGCCCAATATACAGAAACGTCTTGCGGTATCTCCTACAGGGAAAGTGCCAGGAGGGAAAAGTGAGGATTATGTTTAGACTTTCTCGGAACTGCTTCAAATCAACTAGATATCTTTGTGCTGTAAATCTCCCAACAGCCAAATGTAAAAGCAGCAAACATCTCGCTGTATGTCCCACATCCAAAGTGCCAAGAGAGTAATGTAGAGCTTGCTCTCCCTGCCTTTGAGTACTGTTTGCACTGTCCTGATTACCTCTTTGCTAACATTCTCTTCAGAGCTGCAGTGAAACCAGGAACCACGTGGAGAAGGCACCCACACTGAAAGTGCCTGGAGGGAACATTGGGGCTTCTTCTCACTGTCTCTGACATAGGGTTTCACTGTCCCGGGAAACTCTCTGCTAACACCCTGCAGAGCGCTGTGCCCAATATACAGAAACGTCTTGCGGTATCCCCTACAGGGAAAGTGCCAGGAGGGAAAAGTGAGGATTATGCTTAGACTTTCTCGGAACTGCTTCAAATCAACTAGATATCTTTGTGCTGTAAATCTCCCAACAGCCAAACGTAAAAGCAGCAAACATCTCGCTCTATGTCCCACATCCAAAGTGCCAAGAGAGTAATGTAGAGCTTGCTCTCCCTGTCTTTGAGTACTGTTTGCACTGTCCCGATTACCTCTTTGCTAACATTCTCTTCAGAGCTGCAGTGAAACCAGGAACCACGTGGAGAAGGCACCCACACTGAAAGTGCCTGGAGGGAACATTGGGGCTTCTTCTCACTGTCTCCGATATAGGGTTTCACTGTCCCGGGAAACTCTCTGCTAACACCCTGCAGAGCGCTGTGCCCAATGTACAGAAACTTCTTGCGGTATCTCCTACAGGGAAAGTGCCAGGAGGGAAAAGTGAGGATTATGCTTAGACTTTCTCGGAACTGCTTCAAATCAACTAGATATCTTTGTGCTGTAAATCTCCCAACAGCCAAACGTAAAAGCAGCAAACATCTCGCTCTATGTCCCACATCCAAAGTGCCAAGAGAGTAATGTAGAGCTTGCTCTCCCTGTCTTTGAGTACTGTTTGCACTGTCCCGATTACCTCTTTGCTAACATTCTCTTCAGAGCTGCAGTGAAACCAGGAACCACGTGGAGAAGGCACCCACACTGAAAGTGCCTGGAGGGAACATTGGGGCTTCTTCTCAGTGTCTCTGACATAGGGTTTCACTGTCCCGGGAAACTCTCTGCTAACACCCTGCAGAGCGCTGTGCCCAATATACAGAAACGTCTTGCGGTATCTCCTACAGGGAAAGTGCCAGGAGGGAAAAGTGAGGATTATGCTTAGACTTTCTCGGAACTGCTTCAAATCAACTAGATATCTTTGTGCTGTAAATCTCCCAACAGCCAAATGTAAAAGCAGCAAACATCTCGCTCTATGTCCCACATCCAAAGTGCCAAGAGAGTAATGTAGAGCTTGCTCTCCCTGTCTTTGAGTACTGTTTGCACTGTCCCGATTACCTCTTTGCTAACATTCTCTTCAGAGCTGCAGTGAAACCAGGAACCACGTGGAGAAGGCACCCACACTGAAAGTGCCTGGAGGGAACATTGGGGCTTCTTCTCACTGTCTCTGACATAGGGTTTCACTGTCCCGGGAAACTCTCTGCTAACACCCTGCAGAGCGCTGTGCCCAATGTACAGAAACTTCTTGCGGTATCCCCTACAGGGAAAGTGCCAGGAGGGAAAAGTGAGGATTATGCTTAGACTTTCTCGGAACTGCTTCAAATCAACTAGATATCTTTGTGCTGTAAATCTCCCAACAGCCAAATGTAAAAGCAGCAAACATCTCGCTGTATGTCCCACATCCACAGTGCCGAGAGAACTTGCTCTTCCTGACTTTGAGTACTGTTTGCACTGTCCCGATTACCTCTTTGCTAACATTCTCTTCAGAGCTGCAGTGAAACCAGGAACCACGTGGAGAAGGCACCCACACTGAAAGTGCCTGGAGGGAACATTGGGGCTTCTTCTCAGTGTCTTTGACATAGGGTTTCACTGTCCCGGGAAACTCTCTGCTAACACCCTGCAGAGCGCTGTGCCCAATATACAGAAACGTCTTGCGGTATCTCCTACAGGGAAAGTGCCAGGAGGGAAAAGTGAGGATTATGCTTAGACTTTCTCGGAACTGCTTCAAATCAACTAGATATCTTTGTGCTGTAAATCTCCCAACAGCCAAATGTAAAAGCAGCAAACATCTCGCTCTATGTCCCACATCCAAAGTGCCAAGAGAGTAATGTAGAGCTTGCTCTCCCTGCCTTTGAGTACTGTTTGCACTGTCCCGATTACCTCTTTGCTAACATTCTCTTCAGAGCTGCAGTGAAACCAGGAACCACGTGGAGAAGGCACCCACACTGAAAGTGCCTGGAGGGAACATTGGGGCTTCTTCTCACTGTCTCTGACATAGGGTTTCACTGTCCCGGGAAAGTCTCTGCTAACACCCTGCAGAGCGCTGTGCCCAATATACAGAAACGTCTTGCGGTATCCCCTACAGGGAAAGTGCCAGGAGGGAAAAGTGAGGATTATGCTTAGACTTTCTCGGAACTGCTTCAAATCAACTAGATATCTTTGTGCTGTAAATCTCCCAACAGCCAAACGTAAAAGCAGCAAACATCTCGCTCTATGTCCCACATCCAAAGTGCCAAGAGAGTAATGTAGAGCTTGCTCTCCCTGTCTTTGAGTACTGTTTGCACTGTCCCGATTACCTCTTTGCTAACATTCTCTTCAGAGCTGCAGTGAAACCAGGAACCACGTGGAGAAGGCACCCACACTGAAAGTGCCTGGAGGGAACATTGGGGCTTCTTCTCAGTGTCTCCGATATAGGGTTTCACTGTCCCGGGAAACTCTCTGCTAACACCCTGCAGAGCGCTGTGCCCAATGTACAGAAACTTCTTGCGGTATCTCCTACAGGGAAAGTGCCAGGAGGGAAAAGTGAGGATTATGCTTAGACTTTCTCGGAACTGCTTCAAATCAACTAGATATCTTTGTGCTGTAAATCTCCCAACAGCCAAATGTAAAAGCAGCAAACATCTCGCTCTATGTCCCACATCCAAAGTGCCAAGAGAGTAATGTAGAGCTTGCTCTCCCTGTCTTTGAGTACTGTTTGCACTGTCCCAATTACCTCTTTGCTAACATTCTCTTCAGAGCTGCAGTGAAACCAGGAACCACGTGGAGAAGGCACCCACACTGAAAGTGCCTGGAGGGAACATTGGGGCTTCTTCTCAGTGTCTCTGACATAGGGTTTCACTGTCCCGGGAAACTCTCTGCTAACACCCTGCAGAGCGCTGTGCCCAATATACAGAAACGTCTTGCGGTATCTCCTACAGGGAAAGTGCCAGGAGGGAAAAGTGAGGATTATGCTTAGACTTTCTCGGAACTGCTTCAAATCAACTAGATATCTTTGTGCTGTAAATCTCCCAACAGCCAAATGTAAAAGCAGCAAACATCTCGCTCTATGTCCCACATCCAAAGTGCCAAGAGAGTAATGTAGAGCTTGCTCTCCCTGCCTTTGAGTACTGTTTGCACTGTCCCGATTACCTCTTTGCTAACATTCTCTTCAGAGCTGCAGTGAAACCAGGAACCACGTGGAGAAGGCACCCACACTGAAAGTGCCTGGAGGGAACATTGGGGCTTCTTCTCAGTGTCTCTGACATAGGGTTTCACTGTCCCGGGAAACTCTCTGCTAACACCCTGCAGAGCGCTGTGCCCAATATACAGAAACGTCTTGCGGTATCCCGTACAGGGAAAGTGCCAGGAGGGAAAAGTGAGGATTATGCTTAGACTTTCTCGGAACTGCTTCAAATCAACTAGATATCTTTGTGCTGTAAATCTCCCAACAGCCAAACGTAAAAGCAGCAAACATCTCGCTCTGTGTCCCACATCCAAAGTGCCAAGAGAGTAATGTAGAGCTTGCTCTCCCTGTCTTTGAGTACTGTTTGCACTGTCCCGATTACCTCTTTGCTAACATTCTCTTCAGAGCTGCAGTGAAACCAGGAACCACGTGGAGAAGGCACCCACACTGAAAGTGCCTGGAGGGAACATTGGGGCTTCTTCTCACTGTCTCTGACATAGGGTTTCACTGTCCCGGGAAACTCTCTGCTAACACCCTGCAGAGCGCTGTGCCCAATATACAGAAACGTCTTGCGGTATCCCCTACAGGGAAAGTGCCAGGAGGGAAAAGTGAGGATTATGCTTAGACTTTCTCGGAACTGCTTCAAATCAACTAGATATCTTTGTGCTGTAAATCTCCCAACAGCCAAACGTAAAAGCAGCAAACATCTCGCTCTATGTCCCACATCCAAAGTGCCAAGAGAGTAATGTAGAGCTTGCTCTCCCTGTCTTTGAGTACTGTTTGCACTGTCCCGATTACCTCTTTGCTAACATTCTCTTCAGAGCTGCAGTGAAACCAGGAACCACGTGCAGAAGGCACCCACACTGAAAGTGCCTGGAGGGAACATTGGGGCTTCTTCTCAGTGTCTTTGACATAGGGTTTCACTGTCCCGGGAAACTCTCTGCTAACACCCTGCAGAGCGCTGTGCCCAATATACAGAAACGTCTTGCGGTATCCCCTACAGGGAAAGTGCCAGGAGGGAAAAGTGAGGATTATGCTTAGACTTTCTCGGAACTGCTTCAAATCAACTAGATATCTTTGTGCTGTAAATCTCCCAACAGCCAAATGTAAAAGCAGCAAACATCTCGCTCTATGTCCCACATCCAAAGTGCCAAGAGAGTAATGTAGAGCTTGCTCTCCCTGTCTTTGAGTACTGTTTGCACTGTCCCGATTACCTCTTTGCTAACATTCTCTTCAGAGCTGCAGTGAAACCAGGAACCACGTGGAGAAGGCACCCACACTGAAAGTGCCTGGAGGGAACATTGGGGCTTCTTCTCACTGTCTCTGACATAGGGTTTCACTGTCCCGGGAAACTCTCTGCTAACACCCTGCAGAGCGCTGTGCCCAATATACAGAAACGTCTTGCGGTATCTCCTACAGGGAAAGTGCCAGGAGGGAAAAGTGAGGATTATGCTTAGACTTTCTCGGAACTGCTTCAAATCAACTAGATATCTTTGTGCTGTAAATCTCCCAACAGCCAAATGTAAAAGCAGCAAACATCTCGCTCTATGTCCCACATCCAAAGTGCCAAGAGAGTAATGTAGAGCTTGCTCTCCCTGTCTTTGAGTACTGTTTGCACTGTCCCGATTACCTCTTTGCTAACATTCTCTTCAGAGCTGCAGTGAAACCAGGAACCACGTGGAGAAGGCACCCACACTGAAAGTGCCTGGAGGGAACATTGGGGCTTCTTCTCACTGTCTCTGACATAGGGTTTCACTGTCCCGGGAAACTCTCTGCTAACACCCTGCAGAGCGCTGTGCCCAATATACAGAAACGTCTTGCGGTATCTCCTACAGGGAAAGTGCCAGGAGGGAAAAGTGAGGATTATGCTTAGACTTTCTCGGAACTGCTTCAAATCAACTAGATATCTTTGTGCTGTAAATCTCCCAACAGCCAAACGTAAAAGCAGCAAACATCTCGCTCTATGTCCCACATCCAAAGTGCCAAGAGAGTAATGTAGAGCTTGCTCTCCCTGTCTTTGAGTACTGTTTGCACTGTCCCGATTACCTCTTTGCTAACATTCTCTTCAGAGCTGCAGTGAAACCAGGAACCACGTGGAGAAGGCACCCACACTGAAAGTGCCTGGAGGGAACATTGGGGCTTCTTCTCAGTGTCTCCGATATAGGGTTTCACTGTCCCGGGAAACTCTCTGCTAACACCCTGCAGAGCGCTGTGCCCAATGTACAGAAACTTCTTGCGGTATCCCCTACAGGGAAAGTGCCAGGAGGGAAAAGTGAGGATTATGCTTAGACTTTCTCGGAACTGCTTCAAATCAACTAGATATCTTTGTGCTGTAAATCTCCCAACAGCCAAATGTAAAAGCAGCAAACATCTCGCTGTATGTCCCACATCCAAAGTGCCGAGAGAACTTGCTCTCCCTGTCTTTGAGTACTGTTTGCACTGTCCCGATTACCTCTTTGCTAACATTCTCTTCAGAGCTGCAGTGAAACCAGGAACCACGTGGAGAAGGCACCCACACTGAAAGTGCCTGGAGGGAACATTGGGGCTTCTTCTCAGTGTCTCTGACATAGGGTTTCACTGTCCCGGGAAACTCTCTGCTAACACCCTGCAGAGCGCTGTGCCCAATATACAGAAACGTCTTGCGGTATCTCCTACAGGGAAAGTGCCAGGAGGGAAAAGTGAGGATTATGCTTAGACTTTCTCGGAACTGCTTCAAATCAACTAGATATCTTTGTGCTGTAAATCTCCCAACAGCCAAATGTAAAAGCAGCAAACATCTCGCTCTATGTCCCACATCCAAAGTGCCAAGAGAGTAATGTAGAGCTTGCTCTCCCTGCCTTTGAGTACTGTTTGCACTGTCCCGATTACCTCTTTGCTAACATTCTCTTCAGAGCTGCAGTGAAACCAGGAACCACGTGGAGAAGGCACCCACACTGAAAGTGCCTGGAGGGAACATTGGGGCTTCTTCTCACTGTCTCTGACATAGGGTTTCACTGTCCCGGGAAACTCTCTGCTAACACCCTGCAGAGCGCTGTGCCCAATATACAGAAACGTCTTGCGGTATCCCCTACAGGGAAAGTGCCAGGAGGGAAAAGTGAGGATTATGCTTAGACTTTCTCGGAACTGCTTCAAATCAACTAGATATCTTTGTGCTGTAAATCTCCCAACAGCCAAACGTAAAAGCAGCAAACATCTCGCTCTATGTCCCACATCCAAAGTGCCAAGAGAGTAATGTAGAGCTTGCTCTCCCTGTCTTTGAGTACTGTTTGCACTGTCCCGATTACCTCTTTGCTAACATTCTCTTCAGAGCTGCAGTGAAACCAGGAACCACGTGGAGAAGGCACCCACACTGAAAGTGCCTGGAGGGAACATTGGGGCTTCTTCTCACTGTCTCTGACATAGGGTTTCACTGTCCCGGGAAACTCTCTGCTAACACCCTGCAGAGCGCTGTGCCCAATATACAGAAACGTCTTGCGGTATCCCCTACAGGGAAAGTGCCAGGAGGGAAAAGTGAGGATTATGCTTAGACTTTCTCGGAACTGCTTCAAATCAACTAGATATCTTTGTGCTGTAAATCTCCCAACAGCCAAACGTAAAAGCAGCAAACATCTCGCTCTATGTCCCACATCCAAAGTGCCAAGAGAGTAATGTAGAGCTTGCTCTCCCTGTCTTTGAGTACTGTTTGCACTGTCCCGATTACCTCTTTGCTAACATTCTCTTCAGAGCTGCAGTGAAACCAGGAACCACGTGGAGAAGGCACCCACACTGAAAGTGCCTGGAGGGAACATTGGGGCTTCTTCTCACTGTCTCTGACATAGGGTTTCACTGTCCCGGGAAACTCTCTGCTAACACCCTGCAGAGCGCTGTGCCCAATATACAGAAACGTCTTGCGGTATCTCCTACAGGGAAAGTGCCAGGAGGGAAAAGTGAGGATTATGCTTAGACTTTCTCGGAACTGCTTCAAATCAACTAGATATCTTTGTGCTGTAAATCTCCCAACAGCCAAACGTAAAAGCAGCAAACATCTCGCTCTATGTCCCACATCCAAAGTGCCAAGAGAGTAATGTAGAGCTTGCTCTCCCTGTCTTTGAGTACTGTTTGCACTGTCCCGATTACCTCTTTGCTAACATTCTCTTCAGAGCTGCAGTGAAACCAGGAACCACGTGGAGAAGGCACCCACACTGAAAGTGCCTGGAGGGAACATTGGGGCTTCTTCTCAGTGTCTCCGATATAGGGTTTCACTGTCCCGGGAAACTCTCTGCTAACACCCTGCAGAGCGCTGTGCCCAATGTACAGAAACTTCTTGCGGTATCCCCTACAGGGAAAGTGCCAGGAGGGAAAAGTGAGGATTATGCTTAGACTTTCTCGGAACTGCTTCAAATCAACTAGATATCTTTGTGCTGTAAATCTCCCAACAGCCAAATGTAAAAGCAGCAAACATCTCGCTGTATGTCCCACATCCAAAGTGCCGAGAGAACTTGCTCTCCCTGTCTTTGAGTACTGTTTGCACTGTCCCGATTACCTCTTTGCTAACATTCTCTTCAGAGCTGCAGTGAAACCAGGAACCACGTGGAGAAGGCACCCACACTGAAAGTGCCTGGAGGGAACATTGGGGCTTCTTCTCAGTGTCTCTGACATAGGGTTTCACTGTCCCGGGAAACTCTCTGCTAACACCCTGCAGAGCGCTGTGCCCAATATACAGAAACGTCTTGCGGTATCTCCTACAGGGAAAGTGCCAGGAGGGAAAAGTGAGGATTATGCTTAGACTTTCTCGGAACTGCTTCAAATCAACTAGATATCTTTGTGCTGTAAATCTCCCAACAGCCAAACGTAAAAGCAGCAAACATCTCGCTCTATGTCCCACATCCAAAGTGCCAAGAGAGTAATGTAGAGCTTGCTCTCCCTGCCTTTGAGTACTGTTTGCACTGTCCCGATTACCTCTTTGCTAACATTCTCTTCAGAGCTGCAGTGAAACCAGGAACCACGTGGAGAAGGCACCCACACTGAAAGTGCCTGGAGGGAACATTGGGGCTTCTTCTCACTGTCTCTGACATAGGGTTTCACTGTCCCGGGAAACTCTCTGCTAACACCCTGCAGAGCGCTGTGCCCAATATACAGAAACGTCTTGCGGTATCCCCTACAGGGAAAGTGCCAGGAGGGAAAAGTGAGGATTATGCTTAGACTTTCTCGGAACTGCTTCAAATCAACTAGATATCTTTGTGCTGTAAATCTCCCAACAGCCAAATGTAAAAGCAGCAAACATCTCGCTCTATGTCCCACATCCAAAGTGCCAAGAGAGTAATGTAGAGCTTGCTCTCCCTGTCTTTGAGTACTGTTTGCACTGTCCCGATTACCTCTTTGCTAACATTCTCTTCAGAGCTGCAGTGAAACCAGGAACCACGTGGAGAAGGCACCCACACTGAAAGTGCCTGGAGGGAACATTGGGGCTTCTTCTCACTGTCTCTGACATAGGGTTTCACTGTCCCGGGAAACTCTCTGCTAACACCCTGCAGAGCGCTGTGCCCAATATACAGAAACGTCTTGCGGTATCTCCTACAGGGAAAGTGCCAGGAGGGAAAAGTGAGGATTATGCTTAGACTTTCTCGGAACTGCTTCAAATCAACTAGATATCTTTGTGCTGTAAATCTCCCAACAGCCAAACGTAAAAGCAGCAAACATCTCGCTCTATGTCCCACATCCAAAGTGCCAAGAGAGTAATGTAGAGCTTGCTCTCCCTGTCTTTGAGTACTGTTTGCACTGTCCCGATTACCTCTTTGCTAACATTCTCTTCAGAGCTGCAGTGAAACCAGGAACCACGTGGAGAAGGCACCCACACTGAAAGTGCCTGGAGGGAACATTGGGGCTTCTTCTCAGTGTCTCCGATATAGGGTTTCACTGTCCCGGGAAACTCTCTGCTAACACCCTGCAGAGCGCTGTGCCCAATGTACAGAAACTTCTTGCAGTATCCCCTACAGGGAAAGTGCCAGGAGGGAAAAGTGAGGATTATGCTTAGACTTTCTCGGAACTGCTTCAAATCATCTAGATATCTTTGTGCTGTAAATCTCCCAACAGCCAAATGTAAAAGCAGCAAACATCTCGCTGTATGTCCCACATCCAAAGTGCCGAGAGAACTTGCTCTCCCTGTCTTTGAGTACTGTTTGCACTGTCCCGATTACCTCTTTGCTAACATTCTCTTCAGAGCTGCAGTGAAACCAGGAACCACGTGGAGAAGGCACCCACACTGAAAGTGCCTGGAGGGAACATTGGGGCTTCTTCTCAGTGTCTCTGACATAGGGTTTCACTGTCCCGGGAAACTCTCTGCTAACACCCTGCAGAGCGCTGTGCCCAATATACAGAAACGTCTTGCGGTATCTCCTACAGGGAAAGTGCCAGGAGGGAAAAGTGAGGATTATGCTTAGACTTTCTCGGAACTGCTTCAAATCAACTAGATATCTTTGTGCTGTAAATCTCCCAACAGCCAAATGTAAAAGCAGCAAACATCTCGCTCTATGTCCCACATCCAAAGTGCCAAGAGAGTAATGTAGAGCTTGCTCTCCCTGCCTTTGAGTACTGTTTGCACTGTCCCGATTACCTCTTTGCTAACATTCTCTTCAGAGCTGCAGTGAAACCAGGAACCACGTGGAGAAGGCACCCACACTGAAAGTGCCTGGAGGGAACATTGGGGCTTCTTCTCACTGTCTCTGACATAGGGTTTCACTGTCCCGGGAAACTCTCTGCTAACACCCTGCAGAGCGCTGTGCCCAATATACAGAAACGTCTTGCGGTATCCCCTACAGGGAAAGTGCCAGGAGGGAAAAGTGAGGATTATGCTTAGACTTTCTCGGAACTGCTTCAAATCAACTAGATATCTTTGTGCTGTAAATCTCCCAACAGCCAAACGTAAAAGCAGCAAACATCTCGCTCTATGTCCCACATCCAAAGTGCCAAGAGAGTAATGTAGAGCTTGCTCTCCCTGTCTTTGAGTACTGTTTGCACTGTCCCGATTACCTCTTTGCTAACATTCTCTTCAGAGCTGCAGTGAAACCAGGAACCACGTGGAGAAGGCACCCACACTGAAAGTGCCTGGAGGGAACATTGGGGCTTCTTCTCACTGTCTCTGACATAGGGTTTCACTGTCCCGGGAAACTCTCTGCTAACACCCTGCAGAGCGCTGTGCCCAATATACAGAAACGTCTTGCGGTATCCCCTACAGGGAAAGTGCCAGGAGGGAAAAGTGAGGATTATGCTTAGACTTTCTCGGAACTGCTTCAAATCAACTAGATATCTTTGTGCTGTAAATCTCCCAACAGCCAAACGTAAAAGCAGCAAACATCTCGCTCTATGTCCCACATCCAAAGTGCCAAGAGAGTAATGTAGAGCTTGCTCTCCCTGTCTTTGAGTACTGTTTGCACTGTCCCGATTACCTCTTTGCTAACATTCTCTTCAGAGCTGCAGTGAAACCAGGAACCACGTGGAGAAGGCACCCACACTGAAAGTGCCTGGAGGGAACATTGGGGCTTCTTCTCACTGTCTCTGACATAGGGTTTCACTGTCCCGGGAAACTCTCTGCTAACACCCTGCAGAGCGCTGTGCCCAATATACAGAAACGTCTTGCGGTATCTCCTACAGGGAAAGTGCCAGGAGGGAAAAGTGAGGATTATGCTTAGACTTTCTCGGAACTGCTTCAAATCAACTAGATATCTTTGTGCTGTAAATCTCCCAACAGCCAAACGTAAAAGCAGCAAACATCTCGCTCTATGTCCCACATCCAAAGTGCCAAGAGAGTAATGTAGAGCTTGCTCTCCCTGTCTTTGAGTACTGTTTGCACTGTCCCGATTACCTCTTTGCTAACATTCTCTTCAGAGCTGCAGTGAAACCAGGAACCACGTGGAGAAGGCACCCACACTGAAAGTGCCTGGAGGGAACATTGGGGCTTCTTCTCAGTGTCTCCGATATAGGGTTTCACTGTCCCGGGAAACTCTCTGCTAACACCCTGCAGAGCGCTGTGCCCAATGTACAGAAACTTCTTGCGGTATCCCCTACAGGGAAAGTGCCAGGAGGGAAAAGTGAGGATTATGCTTAGACTTTCTCGGAACTGCTTCAAATCAACTAGATATCTTTGTGCTGTAAATCTCCCAACAGCCAAATGTAAAAGCAGCAAACATCTCGCTGTATGTCCCACATCCAAAGTGCCGAGAGAACTTGCTCTCCCTGTCTTTGAGTACTGTTTGCACTGTCCCGATTACCTCTTTGCTAACATTCTCTTCAGAGCTGCAGTGAAACCAGGAACCACGTGGAGAAGGCACCCACACTGAAAGTGCCTGGAGGGAACATTGGGGCTTCTTCTCAGTGTCTCTGACATAGGGTTTCACTGTCCCGGGAAACTCTCTGCTAACACCCTGCAGAGCGCTGTGCCCAATATACAGAAACGTCTTGCGGTATCTCCTACAGGGAAAGTGCCAGGAGGGAAAAGTGAGGATTATGCTTAGACTTTCTCGGAACTGCTTCAAATCAACTAGATATCTTTGTGCTGTAAATCTCCCAACAGCCAAATGTAAAAGCAGCAAACATCTCGCTCTATGTCCCACATCCAAAGTGCCAAGAGAGTAATGTAGAGCTTGCTCTCCCTGCCTTTGAGTACTGTTTGCACTGTCCCGATTACCTCTTTGCTAACATTCTCTTCAGAGCTGCAGTGAAACCAGGAACCACGTGGAGAAGGCACCCACACTGAAAGTGCCTGGAGGGAACATTGGGGCTTCTTCTCACTGTCTCTGACATAGGGTTTCACTGTCCCGGGAAACTCTCTGCTAACACCCTGCAGAGCGCTGTGCCCAATATACAGAAACGTCTTGCGGTATCCCCTACAGGGAAAGTGCCAGGAGGGAAAAGTGAGGATTATGCTTAGACTTTCTCGGAACTGCTTCAAATCAACTAGATATCTTTGTGCTGTAAATCTCCCAACAGCCAAATGTAAAAGCAGCAAACATCTCGCTGTATGTCCCACATCCAAAGTGCCAAGAGAGTAATGTAGAGCTTGCTCTCCCTGTCTTTGAGTACTGTTTGCACTGTCCCGATTACCTCTTTGCTAACATTCTCTTCAGAGCTGCAGTGAAACCAGGAACCACGTGGAGAAGGCACCCACACTGAAAGTGCCTGGAGGGAACATTGGGGCTTCTTCTCACTGTCTCTGACATAGGGTTTCACTGTCCCGGGAAACTCTCTGCTAACACCCTGCAGAGCGCTGTGCCCAATATACAGAAACGTCTTGCGGTATCCCCTACAGGGAAAGTGCCAGGAGGGAAAAGTGAGGATTATGCTTAGACTTTCTCGGAACTGCTTCAAATCAACTAGATATCTTTGTGCTGTAAATCTCCCAACAGCCAAACGTAAAAGCAGCAAACATCTCGCTGTATGTCCCACATCCAAAGTGCCAAGAGAGTAATGTAGAGCTTGCTCTCCCTGTCTTTGAGTACTGTTTGCACTGTCCCGATTACCTCTTTGCTAACATTCTCTTCAGAGCTGCAGTGAAACCAGGAACCACGTGGAGAAGGCACCCACACTGAAAGTGCCTGGAGGGAACATTGGGGCTTCTTCTCACTGTCTCTGACATAGGGTTTCACTGTCCCGGGAAACTCTCTGCTAACACCCTGCAGAGCGCTGTGCCCAATATACAGAAACGTCTTGCGGTATCTCCTACAGGGAAAGTGCCAGGAGGGAAAAGTGAGGATTATGCTTAGACTTTCTCGGAACTGCTTCAAATCAACTAGATATCTTTGTGCTGTAAATCTCCCAACAGCCAAATGTAAAAGCAGCAAACATCTCGCTGTATGTCCCACATCCAAAGTGCCAAGAGAGTAATGTAGAGCTTGCTCTCCCTGTCTTTGAGTACTGTTTGCACTGTCCCGATTACCTCTTTGCTAACATTCTCTTCAGAGCTGCAGTGAAACCAGGAACCACGTGCAGAAGGCACCCACACTGAAAGTGCCTGGAGGGAACATTGGGGCTTCTTCTCAGTGTCTTTGACATAGGGTTTCACTGTCCCGGGAAACTCTCTGCTAACACCCTGCAGAGCGCTGTGCCCAATATACAGAAACGTCTTGCGGTATCTCCTACAGGGAAAGTGCCAGGAGGGAAAAGTGAGGATTATGTTTAGACTTTCTCGGAACTGCTTCAAATCAACTAGATATCTTTGTGCTGTAAATCTCCCAACAGCCAAATGTAAAAGCAGCAAACATCTCGCTGTATGTCCCACATCCAAAGTGCCAAGAGAGTAATGTAGAGCTTGCTCTCCCTGTCTTTGAGTACTGTTTGCACTGTCCCGATTACCTCTTTGCTAACATTCTCTTCAGAGCTGCAGTGAAACCAGGAACCACGTGGAGAAGGCACCCACACTGAAAGTGCCTGGAGGGAACATTGGGGCTTCTTCTCACTGTCTCTGACATAGGGTTTCACTGTCCCGGGAAAGTCTCTGCTAACACCCTGCAGAGCGCTGTGCCCAATATGCAGAAACGTCTTGCGGTATCCCCTACAGGGAAAGTGCCTGGAGGGAAAAGTGAGGATTATGCTTAGACTTTCTCGGAACTGCTTCAAATCAACTAGATATCTTTGTGCTGTAAATCTCCCAACAGCCAAACGTAAAAGCAGCAAACATCTCGCTCTATGTCCCACATCCAAAGTGCCAAGAGAGTAATGTAGAGCTTGCTCTCCCTGTCTTTGAGTACTGTTTGCACTGTCCCGATTACCTCTTTGCTAACATTCTCTTCAGAGCTGCAGTGAAACCAGGAACCACGTGGAGAAGGCACCCACACTGAAAGTGCCTGGAAGGAACATTGGGGCTTCTTCTCAGTGTCTCTGACATAGGGTTTCACTGTCCCGGGAAACTCTCTGCTAACACCCTGCAGAGCGCTGTGCCCAATATACAGAAACGTCTTGCGGTATCTCCTACAGGGAAAGTGCCAGGAGGGAAAAGTGAGGATTATGCTTAGACTTTCTCGGAACTGCTTCAAATCAACTAGATATCTTTGTGCTGTAAATCTCCCAACAGCCAAATGTAAAAGCAGCAAACATCTCGCTCTATGTCCCACATCCAAAGTGCCAAGAGAGTAATGTAGAGCTTGCTCTCCCTGTCTTTGAGTACTGTTTGCACTGTCCCGATTACCTCTTTGCTAACATTCTCTTCAGAGCTGCAGTGAAACCAGGAACCACGTGGAGAAGGCACCCACACTGAAAGTGCCTGGAGGGAACATTGGGGCTTCTTCTCAGTGTCTTTGACATAGGGTTTCACTGTCCCGGGAAACTCTCTGCTAACACCCTGCAGAGCGCTGTGCCCAATATACAGAAACGTCTTGCGGTATCTCCTACAGGGAAAGTGCCAGGAGGGAAAAGTGAGGATTATGCTTAGACTTTCTCGGAACTGCTTCAAATCAACTAGATATCTTTGTGCTGTAAATCTCCCAACAGCCAAATGTAAAAGCAGCAAACATCTCGCTCTATGTCCCACATCCAAAGTGCCAAGAGAGTAATGTAGAGCTTGCTCTCCCTGCCTTTGAGTACTGTTTGCACTGTCCCGATTACCTCTTTGCTAACATTCTCTTCAGAGCTGCAGTGAAACCAGGAACCACGTGCAGAAGGCACCCACACTGAAAGTGCCTGGAGGGAACATTGGGGCTTCTTCTCACTGTCTCTGACATAGGGTTTCACTGTCCCGGGAAACTCTCTGCTAACACCCTGCAGAGCGCTGTGCCCAATATACAGAAACGTCTTGCGGTATCCCCTACAGGGAAAGTGCCAGGAGGGAAAAGTGAGGATTATGCTTAGACTTTCTCGGAACTGCTTCAAATCAACTAGATATCTTTGTGCTGTAAATCTCCCAACAGCCAAACGTAAAAGCAGCAAACATCTCGCTCTATGTCCCACATCCAAAGTGCCAAGAGAGTAATGTAGAGCTTGCTCTCCCTGTCTTTGAGTACTGTTTGCACTGTCCCGATTACCTCTTTGCTAACATTCTCTTCAGAGCTGCAGTGAAACCAGGAACCACGTGGAGAAGGCACCCACACTGAAAGTGCCTGGAGGGAACATTGGGGCTTCTTCTCACTGTCTCTGACATAGGGTTTCACTGTCCCGGGAAACTCTCTGCTAACACCCTGCAGAGCGCTGTGCCCAATATACAGAAACGTCTTGCGGTATCTCCTACAGGGAAAGTGCCAGGAGGGAAAAGTGAGGATTATGCTTAGACTTTCTCGGAACTGCTTCAAATCAACTAGATATCTTTGTGCTGTAAATCTCCCAACAGCCAAATGTAAAAGCAGCAAACATCTCGCTCTATGTCCCACATCCAAAGTGCCAAGAGAGTAATGTAGAGCTTGCTCTCCCTGTCTTTGAGTACTGTTTGCACTGTCCCGATTACCTCTTTGCTAACATTCTCTTCAGAGCTGCAGTGAAACCAGGAACCACGTGCAGAAGGCACCCACACTGAAAGTGCCTGGAGGGAACATTGGGGCTTCTTCTCAGTGTCTTTGACATAGGGTTTCACTGTCCCGGGAAACTCTCTGCTAACACCCTGCAGAGCGCTGTGCCCAATATACAGAAACATCTTGCGGTATCTCCTACAGGGAAAGTGCCAGGAGGGAAAAGTGAGGATTATGCTTAGACTTTCTCGGAACTGCTTCAAATCAACTAGATATCTTTGTGCTGTAAATCTCCCAACAGCCAAACGTAAAAGCAGCAAACATCTCGCTGTATGTCCCACATCCAAAGTGCCAAGAGAGTAATGTAGAGCTTGCTCTCCCTGTCTTTGAGTACTGTTTGCACTGTCCCGATTACCTCTTTGCTAACATTCTCTTCAGAGCTGCAGTGAAACCAGGAACCACGTGGAGAAGGCACCCACACTGAAAGTGCCTGGAGGGAACATTGGGGCTTCTTCTCAGTGTCTTTGACATAGGGTTTCACTGTCCCGGGAAAGTCTCTGCTAACACCCTGCAGAGCGCTGTGCCCAATATACAGAAACGTCTTGCGGTATCTCCTACAGGGAAAGTGCCAGGAGGGAAAAGTGAGGATTATGCTTAGACTTTCTCGGAACTGCTTCAAATCAACTAGATATCTTTGTGCTGTAAATCTCCCAACAGCCAAATGTAAAAGCAGCAAACATCTCGCTCTATGTCCCACATCCAAAGTGCCAAGAGAGAGCTTGCTCTCCCTGTCTTTGAGTACTGTTTGCACTGTCCCGATTACCTCTTTGCTAACATTCTCTTCAGAGCTGCAGTGAAACCAGGAACCACGTGGAGAAGGCACCCACACTGAAAGTGCCTGGAAGGAACGTTGGGGCTTCTTCTCAGTGTCTCTGATATAGGGTTTCACTGTCCCGGGAAACTCTCTGCTAACACCCTGCAGAGCGCTGTGCCCAATATACAGAAACGTCTTGCGGTATCTCCTACAGGGAAAGTGCCAGGAGGAATTGTGGAGCTTGGTCTCAGTGTCTCTGAGAATTGCTCTGATTATCCGTGTGACCTCTTTGCTAAGACACTCCAGAAAGCTGTCCTCAAAACCAACACACATCTTGACATATCTCCCACATTGATCGCAGTGTCTCCAGAAACGGCATTCAAGGAGCCAGGAACTTTTCTCCCTACACTGTCCATTGAGTTGTCCTCAAAACCAATATACATCCTGCTATATCTCCCACATGGAAAGTGCCAGGAGGGAAAAGTGAGGATTATGCTTAGACTTTCTCGGAACTGCTTCAAATCAACTAGATATCTTTGTGCTGTAAATCTCCCAACAGCCAAATGTAAAAGCAGCAAACATCTCGCTGTATGTCCCACATCCAAAGTGCCAAGAGAGTAATGTAGAGCTTGCTCTCCCTGTCTTTGAGTACTGTTTGCACTGTCCCGATTACCTCTTTGCTAACATTCTCTTCAGAGCTGCAGTGAAACCAGGAACCACGTGGAGAAGGCACCCACACTGAAAGTGCCTGGAGGGAACATTGGGGCTTCTTCTCAGTGTCTTTGACATAGGGTTTCACTGTCCCGGGAAACTCTCTGCTAACACCCTGCAGAGCGCTGTGCCCAATATACAGAAACGTCTTGCGGTATCTCCTACAGGGAAAGTGCCAGGAGGGAAAAGTGAGGATTATGCTTAGACTTTCTCGGAACTGCTTCAAATCAACTAGATATCTTTGTGCTGTAAATCTCCCAACAGCCAAACGTAAAAGCAGCAAACATCTCGCTCTATGTCCCACATCCAAAGTGCCAAGAGAGTAATGTAGAGCTTGCTCTCCCTGTCTTTGAGTACTGTTTGCACTGTCCCGATTACCTCTTTGCTAACATTCTCTTCAGAGCTGCAGTGAAACCAGGAACCACGTGGAGAAGGCACCCACACTGAAAGTGCCTGGAGGGAACATTGGGGCTTCTTCTCACTGTCTCTGACATAGGGTTTCACTGTCCCGGGAAACTCTCTGCTAACACCCTGCAGAGCGCTGTGCCCAATATACAGAAACGTCTTGCGGTATCTCCTACAGGGAAAGTGCCAGGAGGGAAAAGTGAGGATTATGCTTAGACTTTCTCGGAACTGCTTCAAATCAACTAGATATCTTTGTGCTGTAAATCTCCCAACAGCCAAATGTAAAAGCAGCAAACATCTCGCTGTATGTCCCACATCCAAAGTGCCAAGAGAGTAATGTAGAGCTTGCTCTCCCTGTCTTTGAGTACTGTTTGCACTGTCCCGATTACCTCTTTGCTAACATTCTCTTCAGAGCTGCAGTGAAACCAGGAACCACGTGGAGAAGGCACCCACACTGAAAGTGCCTGGAGGGAACATTGGGGCTTCTTCTCAGTGTCTTTGACATAGGGTTTCACTGTCCCGGGAAACTCTCTGCTAACACCCTGCAGAGCGCTGTGCCCAATATACAGAAACGTCTTGCGGTATCTCCTACAGGGAAAGTGCCAGGAGGGAAAAGTGAGGATTATGTTTAGACTTTCTCGGAACTGCTTCAAATCAACTAGATATCTTTGTGCTGTAAATCTCCCAACAGCCAAATGTAAAAGCAGCAAACATCTCGCTCTATGTCCCACATCCAAAGTGCCAAGAGAGTAATGTAGAGCTTGCTCTCCCTGTCTTTGAGTACTGTTTGCACTGTCCCGATTACCTCTTTGCTAACATTCTCTTCAGAGCTGCAGTGAAACCAGGAACCACGTGGAGAAGGCACCCACACTGAAAGTGCCTGGAGGGAACATTGGGGCTTCTTCTCAGTGTCTTTGACATAGGGTTTCACTGTCCCGGGAAACTCTCTGCTAACACCCTGCAGAGCGCTGTGCCCAATATACAGAAACATCTTGCGTAATCTCCTACAGGGAAAGTGCCAGGAGGGAAAAGTGAGGATTATGCTTAGACTTTCTCGGAACTGCTTCAAATCAACTAGATATCTTTGTGCTGTAAATCTCCCAACAGCCAAATGTAAAAGCAGCAAACATCTCGCTCTATGTCCCACATCCAAAGTGCCAAGAGAGATCTTGCTCTCCCTGTCTTTGAGTACTGTTTGCACTGTCCCGATTACCTCTTTGCTAACATTCTCTTCAGAGCTGCAGTGAAACCAGGAACCACGTGGAGAAGGCACCCACACTGAAAGTGCCTGGAAGGAACGTTGGGGCTTCTTCTCAGTGTCTCTGATATAGGGTTTCACTGTCCCGGGAAACTCTCTGCTAACACCCTGCAGAGCGCTGTGCCCAATATACAGAAACGTCTTGCGGTATCTCCTACAGGGAAAGTGCCAGGAGGAATTGTGGAGCTTGGTCTCAGTGTCTCTGAGAATTGCTCTGATTATCCGTGTGACCTCTTTGCTAAGACACTCCAGAAAGCTGTCCTCAAAACCAACACACATCTTGACATATCTCCCACATTGATCGCAGTGCCTCCAGAAACGGCATTCAAGGAGCCAGGAACTTTTCTCCCTACACTGTCCATTGAGTTGTCCTCAAAACCAATAGACATCCTGCTATATCTCCCACATGGAAAGTGCCAGGAGGGAAAAGTGAGGATTATGCTTAGACTTTCTCGGAACTGCTTCAAATCAACTAGATATCTTTGTGCTGTAAATCTCCCAACAGCCAAATGTAAAAGCAGCAAACATCTCGCTGTATGTCCCACATCCAAAGTGCCAAGAGAGTAATGTAGAGCTTGCTCTCCCTGTCTTTGAGTACTGTTTGCACTGTCCCGATTACCTCTTTGCTAACATTCTCTTCAGAGCTGCAGTGAAACCAGGAACCACGTGGAGAAGGCACCCACACTGAAAGTGCCTGGAGGGAACATTGGGGCTTCTTCTCACTGTCTCTGACATAGGGTTTCACTGTCCCGGGAAACTCTGCTAACACCCTGCAGAGCGCTGTGCCCAATATACAGAAACGTCTTGCGGTATCCCCTACAGGGAAAGTGCCAGGAGGGAAAAGTGAGGATTATGCTTAGACTTTCTCGGAACTGCTTCAAATCAACTAGATATCTTTGTGCTGTAAATCTCCCAACAGCCAAACGTAAAAGCAGCAAACATCTCGCTCTATGTCCCACATCCAAAGTGCCAAGAGAGTAATGTAGAGCTTGCTCTCCCTGTCTTTGAGTACTGTTTGCACTGTCCCGATTACCTCTTTGCTAACATTCTCTTCAGAGCTGCAGTGAAACCAGGAACCACGTGGAGAAGGCACCCACACTGAAAGTGCCTGGAGGGAACATTGGGGCTTCTTCTCACTGTCTCTGACATAGGGTTTCACTGTCCCGGGAAACTCTCTGCTAACACCCTGCAGAGCGCTGTGCCCAATATACAGAAACGTCTTGCGGTATCTCCTACAGGGAAAGTGCCAGGAGGGAAAAGTGAGGATTATGCTTAGACTTTCTCGGAACTGCTTCAAATCAACTAGATATCTTTGTGCTGTAAATCTCCCAACAGCCAAATGTAAAAGCAGCAAACATCTCGCTGTATGTCCCACATCCAAAGTGCCAAGAGAGTAATGTAGAGCTTGCTCTCCCTGTCTTTGAGTACTGTTTGCACTGTCCCGATTACCTCTTTGCTAACATTCTCTTCAGAGCTGCAGTGAAACCAGGAACCACGTGGAGAAGGCACCCACACTGAAAGTGCCTGGAGGGAACATTGGGGCTTCTTCTCAGTGTCTTTGACATAGGGTTTCACTGTCCCGGGAAACTCTCTGCTAACACCCTGCAGAGCGCTGTGCCCAATATACAGAAACGTCTTGCGGTATCTCCTACAGGGAAAGTGCCAGGAGGGAAAAGTGAGGATTATGTTTAGACTTTCTCGGAACTGCTTCAAATCAACTAGATATCTTTGTGCTGTAAATCTCCCAACAGCCAAATGTAAAAGCAGCAAACATCTCGCTCTATGTCCCACATCCAAAGTGCCAAGAGAGTAATGTAGAGCTTGCTCTCCCTGTCTTTGAGTACTGTTTGCACTGTCCCGATTACCTCTTTGCTAACATTCTCTTCAGAGCTGCAGTGAAACCAGGAACCACGTGCAGAAGGCACCCACACTGAAAGTGCCTGGAAGGAACGTTGGGGCTTCTTCTCAGTGTCTCTGATATAGGGTTTCACTGTCCCGGGAAACTCTCTGCTAACACCCTGCAGAGCGCTGTGCCCAATATACAGAAACATCTTGCGTAATCTCCTACAGGGAAAGTGCCAGGAGGAATTGTGGAGCTTGGTCTCAGTGTCTCTGAGAATTGCTCTGATTATCCGTGTGACCTCTTTGCTAAGACACTCCAGAAAGTTGTCCTCAAAACCAACACACATCTTGACATATCTCCCACATTGATCGCAGTGTCTCCAGAAACGGCATTCAAGGAGCCAGGAACTTTTCTCCCTACACTGTCCATTGAGTTGTCCTCAAAACCAATATACATCCTGCTATATCTCCCACATGGAAAGTGCCAGGAGGGAAAAGTGAGGATTATGCTTAGACTTTCTCGGAACTGCTTCAAATCAACTAGATATCTTTGTGCTGTAAATCTCCCAACAGCCAAATGTAAAAGCAGCAAACATCTCGCTCTATGTCCCACATCCAAAGTGCCAAGAGAGTAATGTAGAGCTTGCTCTCCCTGTCTTTGAGTACTGTTTGCACTGTCCCGATTACCTCTTTGCTAACATTCTCTTCAGAGCTGCAGTGAAACCAGGAACCACGTGGAGAAGGCACCCACACTGAAAGTGCCTGGAGGGAACATTGGGGCTTCTTCTCAGTGTCTCCGATATAGGGTTTCACTGTCCCGGGAAACTCTCTGCTAACACCCTGCAGAGCGCTGTGCCCAATGTACAGAAACGTCTTGCGGTATCCCGTACAGGGAAAGTGCCAGGAGGGAAAAGTGAGGATTATGCTTAGACTTTCTCGGAACTGCTTCAAATCAACTAGATATCTTTGTGCTGTAAATCTCCCAACAGCCAAATGTAAAAGCAGCAAACATCTCGCTGTATGTCCCACATCCAAAGTGCCGAGAGAACTTGCTCTCCCTGTCTTTGAGTACTGTTTGCACTGTCCCGATTACCTCTTTGCTAACATTCTCTTCAGAGCTGCAGTGAAACCAGGAACCACGTGGAGAAGGCACCCACACTGAAAGTGCCTGGAGGGAACATTGGGGCTTCTTCTCACTGTCTCTGACATAGGGTTTCACTGTCCCGGGAAACTCTCTGCTAACACCCTGCAGAGCGCTGTGCCCAATATACAGAAACGTCTTGCGGTATCTCCTACAGGGAAAGTGCCAGGAGGGAAAAGTGAGGATTATGCTTAGACTTTCTCGGAACTGCTTCAAATCAACTAGATATCTTTGTGCTGTAAATCTCCCAACAGCCAAACGTAAAAGCAGCAAACATCTCGCTGTATGTCCCACATCCAAAGTGCCAAGAGAGTAATGTAGAGCTTGCTCTCCCTGTCTTTGAGTACTGTTTGCACTGTCCCGATTACCTCTTTGCTAACATTCTCTTCAGAGCTGCAGTGAAACCAGGAACCACGTGGAGAAGGCACCCACACTGAAAGTGCCTGGAGGGAACATTGGGGCTTCTTCTCACTGTCTCTGACATAGGGTTTCACTGTCCCGGGAAACTCTCTGCTAACACCCTGCAGAGCGCTGTGCCCAATATACAGAAACGTCTTGCGGTATCTCCTACAGGGAAAGTGCCAGGAGGGAAAAGTGAGGATTATGCTTAGACTTTCTCGGAACTGCTTCAAATCAACTAGATATCTTTGTGCTGTAAATCTCCCAACAGCCAAATGTAAAAGCAGCAAACATCTCGCTCTATGTCCCACATCCAAAGTGCCAAGAGAGTAATGTAGAGCTTGCTCTCCCTGTCTTTGAGTACTGTTTGCACTGTCCCGATTACCTCTTTGCTAACATTCTCTTCAGAGCTGCAGTGAAACCAGGAACCACGTGGAGAAGGCACCCACACTGAAAGTGCCTGGAGGGAACATTGGGGCTTCTTCTCACTGTCTCTGACATAGGGTTTCACTGTCCCGGGAAACTCTCTGCTAACACCCTGCAGAGCGCTGTGCCCAATATACAGAAACGTCTTGCGGTATCCCCTACAGGGAAAGTGCCTGGAGGGAAAAGTGAGGATTATGCTTAGACTTTCTCGGAACTGCTTCAAATCAACTAGATATCTTTGTGCTGTAAATCTCCCAACAGCCAAATGTAAAAGCAGCAAACATCTCGCTCTATGTCCCACATCCAAAGTGCCAAGAGAGTAATGTAGAGCTTGCTCTCCCTGTCTTTGAGTACTGTTTGCACTGTCCCGATTACCTCTTTGCTAACATTCTCTTCAGAGCTGCAGTGAAACCAGGAACCACGTGGAGAAGGCACCCACACTGAAAGTGCCTGGAGGGAACATTGGGGCTTCTTCTCAGTGTCTCCGATATAGGGTTTCACTGTCCCGGGAAACTCTCTGCTAACACCCTGCAGAGCGCTGTGCCCAATGTACAGAAACGTCTTGCGGTATCCCGTACAGGGAAAGTGCCAGGAGGGAAAAGTGAGGATTATGCTTAGACTTTCTCGGAACTGCTTCAAATCAACTAGATATCTTTGTGCTGTAAATCTCCCAACAGCCAAATGTAAAAGCAGCAAACATCTCGCTGTATGTCCCACATCCAAAGTGCCGAGAGAACTTGCTCTCCCTGTCTTTGAGTACTGTTTGCACTGTCCCGATTACCTCTTTGCTAACATTCTCTTCAGAGCTGCAGTGAAACCAGGAACCACGTGGAGAAGGCACCCACACTGAAAGTGCCTGGAGGGAACATTGGGGCTTCTTCTCACTGTCTCTGACATAGGGTTTCACTGTCCCGGGAAACTCTCTGCTAACACCCTGCAGAGCGCTGTGCCCAATATACAGAAACATCTTGCGGTATCTCCTACAGGGAAAGTGCCAGGAGGGAAAAGTGAGGATTATGCTTAGACTTTCTCGGAACTGCTTCAAATCAACTAGATATCTTTGTGCTGTAAATCTCCCAACAGCCAAACGTAAAAGCAGCAAACATCTCGCTGTATGTCCCACATCCAAAGTGCCAAGAGAGTAATGTAGAGCTTGCTCTCCCTGTCTTTGAGTACTGTTTGCACTGTCCCGATTACCTCTTTGCTAACATTCTCTTCAGAGCTGCAGTGAAACCAGGAACCACGTGGAGAAGGCACCCACACTGAAAGTGCCTGGAGGGAACATTGGGGCTTCTTCTCACTGTCTCTGACATAGGGTTTCACTGTCCCGGGAAACTCTCTGCTAACACCCTGCAGAGCGCTGTGCCCAATATACAGAAACGTCTTGCGGTATCTCCTACAGGGAAAGTGCCAGGAGGGAAAAGTGAGGATTATGCTTAGACTTTCTCGGAACTGCTTCAAATCAACTAGATATCTTTGTGCTGTAAATCTCCCAACAGCCAAATGTAAAAGCAGCAAACATCTCGCTCTATGTCCCACATCCAAAGTGCCAAGAGAGTAATGTAGAGCTTGCTCTCCCTGTCTTTGAGTACTGTTTGCACTGTCCCGATTACCTCTTTGCTAACATTCTCTTCAGAGCTGCAGTGAAACCAGGAACCACGTGGAGAAGGCACCCACACTGAAAGTGCCTGGAGGGAACATTGGGGCTTCTTCTCACTGTCTCTGACATAGGGTTTCACTGTCCCGGGAAACTCTCTGCTAACACCCTGCAGAGCGCTGTGCCCAATATACAGAAACGTCTTGCGGTATCCCCTACAGGGAAAGTGCCTGGAGGGAAAAGTGAGGATTATGCTTAGACTTTCTCGGAACTGCTTCAAATCAACTAGATATCTTTGTGCTGTAAATCTCCCAACAGCCAAACGTAAAAGCAGCAAACATCTCGCTCTATGTCCCACATCCAAAGTGCCAAGAGAGTAATGTAGAGCTTGCTCTCCCTGTCTTTGAGTACTGTTTGCACTGTCCCGATTACCTCTTTGCTAACATTCTCTTCAGAGCTGCAGTGAAACCAGGAACCACGTGGAGAAGGCACCCACACTGAAAGTGCCTGGAAGGAACATTGGGGCTTCTTCTCAGTGTCTCTGACATAGGGTTTCACTGTCCCGGGAAACTCTCTGCTAACACCCTGCAGAGCGCTGTGCCCAATATACAGAAACGTCTTGCGGTATCCCCTACAGGGAAAGTGCCAGGAGGGAAAAGTGAGGATTATGCTTAGACTTTCTCGGAACTGCTTCAAATCAACTAGATATCTTTGTGCTGTAAATCTCCCAACAGCCAAATGTAAAAGCAGCAAACATCTCGCTGTATGTCCCACATCCAAAGTGCCAAGAGAGTAATGTAGAGCTTGCTCTCCCTGTCTTTGAGTACTGTTTGCACTGTCCCGATTACCTCTTTGCTAACATTCTCTTCAGAGCTGCAGTGAAACCAGGAACCACGTGGAGAAGGCACCCACACTGAAAGTGCCTGGAAGGAACATTGGGGCTTCTTCTCAGTGTCTTTGACATAGGGTTTCACTGTCCCGGGAAACTCTCTGCTAACACCCTGCAGAGCGCTGTGCCCAATATACAGAAACGTCTTGCGGTATCTCCTACAGGGAAAGTGCCAGGAGGGAAAAGTGAGGATTATGCTTAGACTTTCTCGGAACTGCTTCAAATCAACTAGATATCTTTGTGCTGTAAATCTCCCAACAGCCAAATGTAAAAGCAGCAAACATCTCGCTCTATGTCCCACATCCAAAGTGCCAAGAGAGAGCTTGCTCTCCCTGTCTTTGAGTACTGTTTGCACTGTCCCGATTACCTCTTTGCTAACATTCTCTTCAGAGCTGCAGTGAAACCAGGAACCACGTGGAGAAGGCACCCACACTGAAAGTGCCTGGAAGGAACGTTGGGGCTTCTTCTCAGTGTCTCTGATATAGGGTTTCACTGTCCCGGGAAACTCTCTGCTAACACCCTGCAGAGCGCTGTGCCCAATATACAGAAACGTCTTGCGGTATCTCCTACAGGGAAAGTGCCAGGAGGAATTGTGGAGCTTGGTCTCAGTGTCTCTGAGAATTGCTCTGATTATCCATGTGACCTCTTTGCTAAGACACTCCAGAAAGCTGTCCTCAAAACCAACACACATCTTGACATATCTCCCACATTGATCGCAGTGTCTCCAGAAACGGCATTCAAGGAGCCAGGAACTTTTCTCCCTACACTGTCCATTGAGTTGTCCTCAAAACCAATATACATCCTGCTATGTCTCCCACATGGAAAGTGCCAGGAGGGAAAAGTGAGGATTATGCTTAGACTTTCTCGGAACTGCTTCAAATCAACTAGATATCTTTGTGCTGTAAATCTCCCAACAGCCAAATGTAAAAGCAGCAAACATCTCGCTCTATGTCCCACATCCAAAGTGCCAAGAGAGTAATGTAGAGCTTGCTCTCCCTGTCTTTGAGTACTGTTTGCACTGTCCCGATTACCTCTTTGCTAACATTCTCTTCAGAGCTGCAGTGAAACCAGGAACCACGTGGAGAAGGCACCCACACTGAAAGTGCCTGGAGGGAACATTGGGGCTTCTTCTCAGTGTCTCCGATATAGGGTTTCACTGTCCCGGGAAACTCTCTGCTAACACCCTGCAGAGCGCTGTGCCCAATGTACAGAAACGTCTTGCGGTATCCCGTACAGGGAAAGTGCCAGGAGGGAAAAGTGAGGATTATGCTTAGACTTTCTCGGAACTGCTTCAAATCAACTAGATATCTTTGTGCTGTAAATCTCCCAACAGCCAAATGTAAAAGCAGCAAACATCTCGCTGTATGTCCCACATCCAAAGTGCCGAGAGAACTTGCTCTCCCTGTCTTTGAGTACTGTTTGCACTGTCCCGATTACCTCTTTGCTAACATTCTCTTCAGAGCTGCAGTGAAACCAGGAACCACGTGGAGAAGGCACCCACACTGAAAGTGCCTGGAGGGAACATTGGGGCTTCTTCTCACTGTCTCTGACATAGGGTTTCACTGTCCCGGGAAACTCTCTGCTAACACCCTGCAGAGCGCTGTGCCCAATATACAGAAACATCTTGCGGTATCTCCTACAGGGAAAGTGCCAGGAGGGAAAAGTGAGGATTATGCTTAGACTTTCTCGGAACTGCTTCAAATCAACTAGATATCTTTGTGCTGTAAATCTCCCAACAGCCAAACGTAAAAGCAGCAAACATCTCGCTGTATGTCCCACATCCAAAGTGCCAAGAGAGTAATGTAGAGCTTGCTCTCCCTGTCTTTGAGTACTGTTTGCACTGTCCCGATTACCTCTTTGCTAACATTCTCTTCAGAGCTGCAGTGAAACCAGGAACCACATGCAGAAGGCACCCACACTGAAAGTGCCTGGAGGGAACATTGGGGCTTCTTCTCACTGTCTCTGACATAGGGTTTCACTGTCCCGGGAAACTCTCTGCTAACACCCTGCAGAGCGCTGTGCCCAATATACAGAAACGTCTTGCGGTATCTCCTACAGGGAAAGTGCCAGGAGGGAAAAGTGAGGATTATGCTTAGACTTTCTCGGAACTGCTTCAAATCAACTAGATATCTTTGTGCTGTAAATCTCCCAACAGCCAAATGTAAAAGCAGCAAACATCTCGCTCTATGTCCCACATCCAAAGTGCCAAGAGAGTAATGTAGAGCTTGCTCTCCCTGTCTTTGAGTACTGTTTGCACTGTCCCGATTACCTCTTTGCTAACATTCTCTTCAGAGCTGCAGTGAAACCAGGAACCACGTGGAGAAGGCACCCACACTGAAAGTGCCTGGAGGGAACATTGGGGCTTCTTCTCACTGTCTCTGACATAGGGTTTCACTGTCCCGGGAAACTCTCTGCTAACACCCTGCAGAGCGCTGTGCCCAATATACAGAAACGTCTTGCGGTATCCCCTACAGGGAAAGTGCCTGGAGGGAAAAGTGAGGATTATGCTTAGACTTTCTCGGAACTGCTTCAAATCAACTAGATATCTTTGTGCTGTAAATCTCCCAACAGCCAAACGTAAAAGCAGCAAACATCTCGCTCTATGTCCCACATCCAAAGTGCCAAGAGAGTAATGTAGAGCTTGCTCTCCCTGTCTTTGAGTACTGTTTGCACTGTCCCGATTACCTCTTTGCTAACATTCTCTTCAGAGCTGCAGTGAAACCAGGAACCACGTGGAGAAGGCACCCACACTGAAAGTGCCTGGAAGGAACATTGGGGCTTCTTCTCAGTGTCTCTGACATAGGGTTTCACTGTCCCGGGAAACTCTCTGCTAACACCCTGCAGAGCGCTGTGCCCAATATACAGAAACGTCTTGCGGTATCTCCTACAGGGAAAGTGCCAGGAGGGAAAAGTGAGGATTATGCTTAGACTTTCTCGGAACTGCTTCAAATCAACTAGATATCTTTGTGCTGTAAATCTCCCAACAGCCAAATGTAAAAGCAGCAAACATCTCGCTCTATGTCCCACATCCAAAGTGCCAAGAGAGTAATGTAGAGCTTGCTCTCCCTGTCTTTGAGTACTGTTTGCACTGTCCCGATTACCTCTTTGCTAACATTCTCTTCAGAGCTGCAGTGAAACCAGGAACCACGTGCAGAAGGCACCCACACTGAAAGTGCCTGGAGGGAACATTGGGGCTTCTTCTCAGTGTCTTTGACATAGGGTTTCACTGTCCCGGGAAACTCTCTGCTAACACCCTGCAGAGCGCTGTGCCCAATATACAGAAACGTCTTGCGGTATCTCCTACAGGGAAAGTGCCAGGAGGGAAAAGTGAGGATTATGCTTAGACTTTCTCGGAACTGCTTCAAATCAACTAGATATCTTTGTGCTGTAAATCTCCCAACAGCCAAATGTAAAAGCAGCAAACATCTCGCTCTATGTCCCACATCCAAAGTGCCAAGAGAGAGCTTGCTCTCCCTGTCTTTGAGTACTGTTTGCACTGTCCCGATTACCTCTTTGCTAACATTCTCTTCAGAGCTGCAGTGAAACCAGGAACCACGTGGAGAAGGCACCCACACTGAAAGTGCCTGGAAGGAACGTTGGGGCTTCTTCTCAGTGTCTCTGATATAGGGTTTCACTGTCCCGGGAAACTCTCTGCTAACACCCTGCAGAGCGCTGTGCCCAATATACAGAAACGTCTTGCGGTATCTCCTACAGGGAAAGTGCCAGGAGGAATTGTGGAGCTTGGTCTCAGTGTCTCTGAGAATTGCTCTGATTATCCGTGTGACCTCTTTGCTAAGACACTCCAGAAAGCTGTCCTCAAAACCAACACACATCTTGACATATCTCCCACATTGATCGCAGTGTCTCCAGAAACGGCATTCAAGGAGCCAGGAACTTTTCTCCCTACACTGTCCATTGAGTTGTCCTCAAAACCAATATACATCCTGCTATATCTCCCACATGGAAAGTGCCAGGAGGGAAAAGTGAGGATTATGCTTAGACTTTCTCGGAACTGCTTCAAATCAACTAGATATCTTTGTGCTGTAAATCTCCCAACAGCCAAACGTAAAAGCAGCAAACATCTCGCTCTATGTCCCACATCCAAAGTGCCAAGAGAGAGCTTGCTCTCCCTGTCTTTGAGTACTGTTTGCACTGTCCCGATTACCTCTTTGCTAACATTCTCTTCAGAGCTGCAGTGAAACCAGGAACCACGTGGAGAAGGCACCCACACTGAAAGTGCCTGGAGGGAACATTGGGGCTTCTTCTCAGTGTCTTTGACATAGGGTTTCACTGTCCCGGGAAACTCTCTGCTAACACCCTGCAGAGCGCTGTGCCCAATATACAGAAACGTCTTGCGGTATCTCCTACAGGGAAAGTGCCAGGAGGGAAAAGTGAGGATTATGCTTAGACTTTCTCGGAACTGCTTCAAATCAACTAGATATCTTTGTGCTGTAAATCTCCCAACAGCCAAATGTAAAAGCAGCAAACATCTCGCTCTATGTCCCACATCCAAAGTGCCAAGAGAGAGCTTGCTCTCCCTGTCTTTGAGTACTGTTTGCACTGTCCCGATTACCTCTTTGCTAACATTCTCTTCAGAGCTGCAGTGAAACCAGGAACCACGTGGAGAAGGCACCCACACTGAAAGTGCCTGGAAGGAACGTTGGGGCTTCTTCTCAGTGTCTCTGATATAGGGTTTCACTGTCCCGGGAAACTCTCTGCTAACACCCTGCAGAGCGCTGTGCCCAATATACAGAAACGTCTTGCGGTATCTCCTACAGGGAAAGTGCCAGGAGGAATTGTGGAGCTTGGTCTCAGTGTCTCTGAGAATTGCTCTGATTATCCGTGTGACCTCTTTGCTAAGACACTCCAGAAAGCTGTCCTCAAAACCAACACACATCTTGACATATCTCCCACATTGATCGCAGTGTCTCCAGAAACGGCATTCAAGGAACCAGGAACTTTTCTCCCTACACTGTCCATTGAGTTGTCCTCAAAACCAATATACATCCTGCTATATCTCCCACATGGAAAGTGCCAGGAGGGAAAAGTGAGGATTATGCTTAGACTTTCTCGGAACTGCTTCAAATCAACTAGATATCTTTGTGCTGTAAATCTCCCAACAGCCAAACGTAAAAGCAGCAAACATCTCGCTCTATGTCCCACATCCAAAGTGCCAAGAGAGTAATGTAGAGCTTGCTCTCCCTGTCTTTGAGTACTGTTTGCACTGTCCCGATTACCTCTTTGCTAACATTCTCTTCAGAGCTGCAGTGAAACCAGGAACCACGTGGAGAAGGCACCCACACTGAAAGTGCCTGGAGGGAACATTGGGGCTTCTTCTCACTGTCTCTGACATAGGGTTTCACTGTCCCGGGAAACTCTCTGCTAACACCCTGCAGAGCGCTGTGCCCAATATACAGAAACATCTTGCTGTATCTCCTACAGGGAAAGTGCCAGGAGGGAAAAGTGAGGATTATGCTTAGACTTTCTCGGAACTGCTTCAAATCAACTAGATATCTTTGTGCTGTAAATCTCCCAACAGCCAAATGTAAAAGCAGCAAACATCTCGCTCTATGTCCCACATCCAAAGTGCCAAGAGAGTAATGTAGAGCTTGCTCTCCCTGTCTTTGAGTACTGTTTGCACTGTCCCGATTACCTCTTTGCTAACATTCTCTTCAGAGCTGCAGTGAAACCAGGAACCACGTGCAGAAGGCACCCACACTGAAAGTGCCTGGAGGGAACATTGGGGCTTCTTCTCAGTGTCTTTGACATAGGGTTTCACTGTCCCGGGAAACTCTCTGCTAACACCCTGCAGAGCGCTGTGCCCAATATACAGAAACGTCTTGCGGTATCTCCTACAGGGAAAGTGCCAGGAGGGAAAAGTGAGGATTATGTTTAGACTTTCTCGGAACTGCTTTAAATCAACTAGATATCTTTGTGCTGTAAATCTCCCAACAGCCAAATGTAAAAGCAGCAAACATCTCGCTCTATGTCCCACATCCAAAGTGCCAAGAGAGTAATGTAGAGCTTGCTCTCCCTGTCTTTGAGTACTGTTTGCACTGTCCCGATTACCTCTTTGCTAACATTCTCTTCAGAGCTGCAGTGAAACCAGGAACCACGTGGAGAAGGCACCCACACTGAAAGTGCCTGGAGGGAACATTGGGGCTTCTTCTCACTGTCTCTGACATAGGGTTTCACTGTCCCGGGAAACTCTCTGCTAACACCCTGCAGAGCGCTGTGCCCAATATACAGAAACGTCTTGCGGTATCCCCTACAGGGAAAGTGCCTGGAGGGAAAAGTGAGGATTATGCTTAGACTTTCTCGGAACTGCTTCAAATCAACTAGATATCTTTGTGCTGTAAATCTCCCAACAGCCAAACGTAAAAGCAGCAAACATCTCGCTCTATGTCCCACATCCAAAGTGCCAAGAGAGTAATGTAGAGCTTGCTCTCCCTGTCTTTGAGTACTGTTTGCACTGTCCCGATTACCTCTTTGCTAACATTCTCTTCAGAGCTGCAGTGAAACCAGGAACCACGTGGAGAAGGCACCCACACTGAAAGTGCCTGGAAGGAACATTGGGGCTTCTTCTCAGTGTCTCTGACATAGGGTTTCACTGTCCCGGGAAACTCTCTGCTAACACCCTGCAGAGCGCTGTGCCCAATATACAGAAACGTCTTGCGGTATCTCCTACAGGGAAAGTGCCAGGAGGGAAAAGTGAGGATTATGCTTAGACTTTCTCGGAACTGCTTCAAATCAACTAGATATCTTTGTGCTGTAAATCTCCCAACAGCCAAATGTAAAAGCAGCAAACATCTCGCTCTATGTCCCACATCCAAAGTGCCAAGAGAGTAATGTAGAGCTTGCTCTCCCTGTCTTTGAGTACTGTTTGCACTGTCCCGATTACCTCTTTGCTAACATTCTCTTCAGAGCTGCAGTGAAACCAGGAACCACGTGGAGAAGGCACCCACACTGAAAGTGCCTGGGGGGAACATTGGGGCTTCTTCTCAGTGTCTCCGATATAGGGTTTCACTGTCCCGGGAAACTCTCTGCTAACACCCTGCAGAGCGCTGTGCCCAATATACAGAAACGTCTTGCGGTATCCCCTACAGGGAAAGTGCCTGGAGGGAAAAGTGAGGATTATGCTTAGACTTTCTCGGAACTGCTTCAAATCAACTAGATATCTTTGTGCTGTAAATCTCCCAACAGCCAAACGCAAAAGCAGCAAACATCTCGCTGTATGTCCCACATCCAAAGTGCCGAGAGAACTTGCTCTCCCTGTCTTTGAGTACTGTTTGCACTGTCCCGATTACCTCTTTGCTAACATTCTCTTCAGAGCTGCAGTGAAACCAGGAACCACGTGCAGAAGGCACCCACACTGAAAGTGCCTGGAGGGAACATTGGGGCTTCTTCTCAGTGTCTCTGACATAGGGTTTCACTGTCCCGGGAAACTCTCTGCTAACACCCTGCAGAGCGCTGTGCCCAATATACAGAAACGTCTTGCGGTATCTCCTACAGGGAAAGTGCCAGGAAGGAAAAGTGAGGATTATGCTTAGACTTTCTCGGAACTGCTTCAAATCAACTAGATATCTTTGTGCTGTAAATCTCCCAACAGCCAAACGTAAAAGCAGCAAACATCTCGCTGTATGTCCCACATCCAAAGTGCCAAGAGAGTAATGTAGAGCTTGCTCTCCCTGTCTTTGAGTACTGTTTGCACTGTCCCGATTACCTCTTTGCTAACATTCTCTTCAGAGCTGCAGTGAAACCAGGAACCACGTGGAGAAGGCACCCACACTGAAAGTGCCTGGAGGGAACATTGGGGCTTCTTCTCACTGTCTCTGACATAGGGTTTCACTGTCCCGGGAAACTCTCTGCTAACACCCTGCAGAGCGCTGTGCCCAATATACAGAAACGTCTTGCGGTATCCCCTACAGGGAAAGTGCCAGGAGGGAAAAGTGAGGATTATGCTTAGACTTTCTCGGAACTGCTTCAAATCAACTAGATATCTTTGTGCTGTAAATCTCCCAACAGCCAAACGTAAAAGCAGCAAACATCTCGCTGTATGTCCCACATCCAAAGTGCCAAGAGAGTAATGTAGAGCTTGCTCTCCCTGTCTTTGAGTACTGTTTGCACTGTCCCGATTACCTCTTTGCTAACATTCTCTTCAGAGCTGCAGTGAAACCAGGAACCACGTGGAGAAGGCACCCACACTGAAAGTGCCTGGAGGGAACATTGGGGCTTCTTCTCAGTGTCTTTGACATAGGGTTTCACTGTCCCGGGAAACTCTCTGCTAACACCCTGCAGAGCGCTGTGCCCAATATACAGAAACGTCTTGCGGTATCTCCTACAGGGAAAGTGCCAGGAGGGAAAAGTGAGGATTATGCTTAGACTTTCTCGGAACTGCTTCAAATCAACTAGATATCTTTGTGCTGTAAATCTCCCAACAGCCAAATGTAAAAGCAGCAAACATCTCGCTGTATGTCCCACATACAAAGTGCCAAGAGAGAGCTTGCTCTCCCTGTCTTTGAGTACTGTTTGCACTGTCCCGATTACCTCTTTGCTAACATTCTCTTCAGAGCTGCAGTGAAACCAGGAACCACGTGGAGAAGGCACCCACACTGAAAGTGCCTGGAAGGAACGTTGGGGCTTCTTCTCAGTGTCTCTGATATAGGGTTTCACTGTCCCGGGAAACTCTCTGCTAACACCCTGCAGAGCGCTGTGCCCAATATACAGAAACGTCTTGCGGTATCTCCTACAGGGAAAGTGCCAGGAGGGAAAAGTGAGGATTATGCTTAGACTTTCTCGGAACTGCTTCAAATCAACTAGATATCTTTGTGCTGTAAATCTCCCAACAGCCAAATGTAAAAGCAGCAAACATCTCGCTGTATGTCCCACATACAAAGTGCCAAGAGAGAGCTTGCTCTCCCTGTCTTTGAGTACTGTTTGCACTGTCCCGATTACCTCTTTGCTAACATTCTCTTCAGAGCTGCAGTGAAACCAGGAACCACGTGGAGAAGGCACCCACACTGAAAGTGCCTGGAAGGAACGTTGGGGCTTCTTCTCAGTGTCTCTGATATAGGGTTTCACTGTCCCGGGAAACTCTCTGCTAACACCCTGCAGAGCGCTGTGCCCAATATACAGAAACGTCTTGCGGTATCTCCTACAGGGAAAGTGCCAGGAGGAATTGTGGAGCTTGGTCTCAGTGTCTCTGAGAATTGCTCTGATTATCCGTGTGACCTCTTTGCTAAGACACTCCAGAAAGCTGTCCTCAAAACCAACACACATCTTGACATATCTCCCACATTGATCGCAGTGTCTCCAGAAACGGCATTCAAGGAGCCAGGAACTTTTCTCCCTACACTGTCCATTGAGTTGTCCTCAAAACCAATATACATCCTGCTATATCTCCCACATGGAAAGTGCCAGGAGGGAAAAGTGAGGATTATGCTTAGACTTTCTCGGAACTGCTTCAAATCAACTAGATATCTTTGTGCTGTAAATCTCCCAACAGCCAAATGTAAAAGCAGCAAACATCTCGCTGTATGTCCCACATCCAAAGTGCCAAGAGAGTAATGTAGAGCTTGCTCTCCCTGTCTTTGAGTACTGTTTGCAATGTCCCGATTACCTCTTTGCTAACATTCTCTTCAGAGCTGCAGTGAAACCAGGAACCACGTGGAGAAGGCACCCACACTGAAAGTGCCTGGAGGGAACATTGGGGCTTCTTCTCAGTGTCTCTGACATAGGGTTTCACTGTCCCGGGAAAGTCTCTGCTAACACCCTGCAGAGCGCTGTGCCCAATATACAGAAACGTCTTGCGGTATCTCCTACAGGGAAAGTGCCAGGAGGGAAAAGTGAGGATTATGTTTAGACTTTCTCGGAACTGCTTCAAATCAACTAGATATCTTTGTGCTGTAAATCTCCCAACAGCCAAATGTAAAAGCAGCAAACATCTCGCTCTATGTCCCACATCCAAAGTGCCAAGAGAGTAATGTAGAGCTTGCTCTCCCTGTCTTTGAGTACTGTTTGCACTGTCCCGATTACCTCTTTGCTAACATTCTCTTCAGAGCTGCAGTGAAACCAGGAACCACGTGGAGAAGGCACCCACACTGAAAGTGCCTGGAGGGAACATTGGGGCTTCTTCTCAGTGTCTCTGACATAGGGTTTCACTGTCCCGGGAAACTCTCTGCTAACACCCTGCAGAGCGCTGTGCCCAATATACAGAAACGTCTTGCGGTATCCCCTACAGGGAAAGTGCCAGGAGGGAAAAGTGAGGATTATGCTTAGACTTTCTCGGAACTGCTTCAAATCAACTAGATATCTTTGTGCTGTAAATCTCCCAACAGCCAAACGTAAAAGCAGCAAACATCTCGCTCTATGTCCCACATCCAAAGTGCCAAGAGAGTAATGTAGAGCTTGCTCTCCCTGTCTTTGAGTACTGTTTGCACTGTCCCGATTACCTCTTTGCTAACATTCTCTTCAGAGCTGCAGTGAAACCAGGAACCACGTGGAGAAGGCACCCACACTGAAAGTGCCTGGAAGGAACATTGGGGCTTCTTCTCAGTGTCTCTGACATAGGGTTTCACTGTCCCGGGAAACTCTCTGCTAACACCCTGCAGAGCGCTGTGCCCAATATACAGAAACGTCTTGCGGTATCTCCTACAGGGAAAGTGCCAGGAGGGAAAAGTGAGGATTATGCTTAGACTTTCTCGGAACTGCTTCAAATCAACTAGATATCTTTGTGCTGTAAATCTCCCAACAGCCAAACGTAAAAGCAGCAAACATCTCGCTCTATGTCCCACATCCAAAGTGCCAAGAGAGTAATGTAGAGCTTGCTCTCCCTGTCTTTGAGTACTGTTTGCACTGTCCCGATTACCTCTTTGCTAACATTCTCTTCAGAGCTGCAGTGAAACCAGGAACCACGTGGAGAAGGCACCCACACTGAAAGTGCCTGGGGGGAACATTGGGGCTTCTTCTCAGTGTCTCCGATATAGGGTTTCACTGTCCCGGGAAACTCTCTGCTAACACCCTGCAGAGCGCTGTGCCCAATGTACAGAAACGTCTTGCGGTATCCCGTACAGGGAAAGTGCCAGGAGGGAAAAGTGAGGATTATGCTTAGACTTTCTCGGAACTGCTTCAAATCAACTAGATATCTTTGTGCTGTAAATCTCCCAACAGCCAAATGTAAAAGCAGCAAACATCTCGCTCTATGTCCCACATCCAAAGTGCCGAGAGAACTTGCTCTCCCTGTCTTTGAGTACTGTTTGCACTGTCCCGATTACCTCTTTGCTAACATTCTCTTCAGAGCTGCAGTGAAACCAGGAACCACGTGGAGAAGGCACCCACACTGAAAGTGCCTGGAGGGAACATTGGGGCTTCTTCTCAGTGTCTCTGACATAGGGTTTCACTGTCCCGGGAAACTCTCTGCTAACACCCTGCAGAGCGCTGTGCCCAATATACAGAAACGTCTTGCGGTATCCCCTACAGGGAAAGTGCCAGGAAGGAAAAGTGAGGATTATGCTTAGACTTTCTCGGAACTGCTTCAAATCAACTAGATATCTTTGTGCTGTAAATCTCCCAACAGCCAAACGTAAAAGCAGCAAACATCTCGCTGTATGTCCCACATCCAAAGTGCCAAGAGAGTAATGTAGAGCTTGCTCTCCCTGTCTTTGAGTACTGTTTGCACTGTCCCGATTACCTCTTTGCTAACATTCTCTTCAGAGCTGCAGTGAAACCAGGAACCACGTGGAGAAGGCACCCACACTGAAAGTGCCTGGAGGGAACATTGGGGCTTCTTCTCAGTGTCTCTGACATAGGGTTTCACTGTCCCGGGAAACTCTCTGCTAACACCCTGCAGAGCGCTGTGCCCAATATACAGAAACGTCTTGCGGTATCTCCTACAGGGAAAGTGCCAGGAGGGAAAAGTGAGGATTATGCTTAGACTTTCTCGGAACTGCTTCAAATCAACTAGATATCTTTGTGCTGTAAATCTCCCAACAGCCAAACGTAAAAGCAGCAAACATCTCGCTCTATGTCCCACATCCAAAGTGCCAAGAGAGTAATGTAGAGCTTGCTCTCCCTGTCTTTGAGTACTGTTTGCACTGTCCCGATTACCTCTTTGCTAACATTCTCTTCAGAGCTGCAGTGAAACCAGGAACCACGTGGAGAAGGCACCCACACTGAAAGTGCCTGGAGGGAACATTGGGGCTTCTTCTCAGTGTCTCCGATATAGGGTTTCACTGTCCCGGGAAACTCTCTGCTAACACCCTGCAGAGCGCTGTGCCCAATGTACAGAAACGTCTTGCGGTATCCCCTACAGGGAAAGTGCCAGGAGGGAAAAGTGAGGATTATGCTTAGACTTTCTCGGAACTGCTTCAAATCAACTAGATATCTTTGTGCTGTAAATCTCCCAACAGCCAAATGTAAAAGCAGCAAACATCTCGCTCTATGTCCCACATCCAAAGTGCCGAGAGAACTTGCTCTCCCTGTCTTTGAGTACTGTTTGCACTGTCCCGATTACCTCTTTGCTAACATTCTCTTCAGAGCTGCAGTGAAACCAGGAACCACGTGGAGAAGGCACCCACACTGAAAGTGCCTGGAGGGAACATTGGGGCTTCTTCTCACTGTCTCTGACATAGGGTTTCACTGTCCCGGGAAACTCTCTGCTAACACCCTGCAGAGCGCTGTGCCCAATATACAGAAACGTCTTGCGGTATCCCCTACAGGGAAAGTGCCAGGAAGGAAAAGTGAAGATTATGCTTAGACTTTCTCGGAACTGCTTCAAATCAACTAGATATCTTTGTGCTGTAAATCTCCCAACAGCCAAACGTAAAAGCAGCAAACATCTCGCTGTATGTCCCACATCCAAAGTGCCAAGAGAGTAATGTAGAGCTTGCTCTCCCTGTCTTTGAGTACTGTTTGCACTGTCCCGATTACCTCTTTGCTAACATTCTCTTCAGAGCTGCAGTGAAACCAGGAACCACGTGGAGAAGGCACCCACACTGAAAGTGCCTGGAGGGAACATTGGGGCTTCTTCTCACTGTCTCTGACATAGGGTTTCACTGTCCCGGGAAACTCTCTGCTAACACCCTGCAGAGCGCTGTGCCCAATATACAGAAACGTCTTGCGGTATCTCCTACAGGGAAAGTGCCAGGAGGGAAAAGTGAGGATTATGCTTAGACTTTCTCGGAACTGCTTCAAATCAACTAGATATCTTTGTGCTGTAAATCTCCCAACAGCCAAATGTAAAAGCAGCAAACATCTCGCTGTATGTCCCACATCCAAAGTGCCAAGAGAGTAATGTAGAGCTTGCTCTCCCTGTCTTTGAGTACTGTTTGCACTGTCCCGATTACCTCTTTGCTAACATTCTCTTCAGAGCTGCAGTGAAACCAGGAACCACGTGCAGAAGGCACCCACACTGAAAGTGCCTGGAGGGAACATTGGGGCTTCTTCTCAGGGTCTTTGACATAGGGTTTCACTGTCCCGGGAAACTCTCTGCTAACACCCTGCAGAGCGCTGTGCCCAATATACAGAAACGTCTTGCGGTATCTCCTACAGGGAAAGTGCCAGGAGGGAAAAGTGAGGATTATGTTTAGACTTTCTCGGAACTGCTTCAAATCAACTAGATATCTTTGTGCTGTAAATCTCCCAACAGCCAAATGTAAAAGCAGCAAACATCTCGCTGTATGTCCCACATCCAAAGTGCCAAGAGAGTAATGTAGAGCTTGCTCTCCCTGCCTTTGAGTACTGTTTGCACTGTCCCGATTACCTCTTTGCTAACATTCTCTTCAGAGCTGCAGTGAAACCAGGAACCACGTGGAGAAGGCACCCACACTGAAAGTGCCTGGAGGGAACATTGGGGCTTCTTCTCACTGTCTCTGACATAGGGTTTCACTGTCCCGGGAAACTCTCTGCTAACACCCTGCAGAGCGCTGTGCCCAATATACAGAAACGTCTTGCGGTATCCCCTACAGGGAAAGTGCCAGGAGGGAAAAGTGAGGATTATGCTTAGACTTTCTCGGAACTGCTTCAAATCAACTAGATATCTTTGTGCTGTAAATCTCCCAACAGCCAAACGTAAAAGCAGCAAACATCTCGCTCTATGTCCCACATCCAAAGTGCCAAGAGAGTAATGTAGAGCTTGCTCTCCCTGTCTTTGAGTACTGTTTGCACTGTCCCGATTACCTCTTTGCTAACATTCTCTTCAGAGCTGCAGTGAAACCAGGAACCACGTGGAGAAGGCACCCACACTGAAAGTGCCTGGAGGGAACATTGGGGCTTCTTCTCAGTGTCTCTGACATAGGGTTTCACTGTCCCGGGAAACTCTCTGCTAACACCCTGCAGAGCGCTGTGCCCAATATACAGAAACGTCTTGCGGTATCCCCTACAGGGAAAGTGCCATGAGGGAAAAGTGAGGATTATGCTTAGACTTTCTCGGAACTGCTTCAAATCAACTAGATATCTTTGTGCTGTAAATCTCCCAACAGCCAAATGTAAAAGCAGCAAACATCTCGCTCTATGTCCCACATCCAAAGTGCCAAGAGAGAGCTTGCTCTCCCTGTCTTTGAGTACTGTTTGCACTGTCCCGATTACCTCTTTGCTAACATTCTCTTCAGAGCTGCAGTGAAACCAGGAACCACGTGGAGAAGGCACCCACACTGAAAGTGCCTGGAAGGAACGTTGGGGCTTCTTCTCAGTGTCTCCGATATAGGGTTTCACTGTCCCGGGAAACTCTCTGCTAACACCCTGCAGAGCGCTGTGCCCAATATACAGAAACGTCTTGCGGTATCTCCTACAGGGAAAGTGCCAGGAGGAATTGTGGAGCTTGGTCTCAGTGTCTCTGAGAATTGCTCTGATTATCCGTGTGACCTCTTTGCTAAGACACTCCAGAAAGCTGTCCTCAAAAACAACACACATCTTGACATATCTCCCACATTGATCGCAGTGTCTCCAGAAACGGCATTCAAGGAGCCAGGAACTTTTCTCCCTACACTGTCCATTGAGTTGTCCTCAAAACCAATATACATCCTGCTATATCTCCCACATGGAAAGTGCCAGGAGGGAAAAGTGAGGATTATGCTTAGACTTTCTCGGAACTGCTTCAAATCAACTAGATATCTTTGTGCTGTAAATCTCCCAACAGCCAAACGTAAAAGCAGCAAACATCTCGCTCTATGTCCCACATCCAAAGTGCCAAGAGAGTAATGTAGAGCTTGCTCTCCCTGTCTTTGAGTACTGTTTGCACTGTCCCGATTACCTCTTTGCTAACATTCTCTTCAGAGCTGCAGTGAAACCAGGAACCACGTGCAGAAGGCACCCACACTGAAAGTGCCTGGAGGGAACATTGGGGCTTCTTCTCAGTGTCTCTGACATAGGGTTTCACTGTCCCGGGAAACTCTCTGCTAACACCCTGCAGAGCGCTGTGCCCAATATACAGAAACGTCTTGCGGTATCTCCTACAGGGAAAGTGCCAGGAGGGAAAACTGAGGATTATGTTTAGACTTTCTCGGAACTGCTTCAAATCAACTAGATATCTTTGTGCTGTAAATCTCCCAACAGCCAAATGTAAAAGCAGCAAACATCTCGCTCTATGTCCCACATCCAAAGTGCCAAGAGAGTAATGTAGAGCTTGCTCTCCCTGTCTTTGAGTACTGTTTGCACTGTCCCGATTACCTCTTTGCTAACATTCTCTTCAGAGCTGCAGTGAAACCAGGAACCACGTGGAGAAGGCACCCACACTGAAAGGGCCTGGAGGGAACATTGGGGCTTCTTCTCAGTGTCTTTGACATAGGGTTTCACTGTCCCGGGAAACTCTCTGCTAACACCCTGCAGAGCGCTGTGCCCAATATACAGAAACGTCTTGCGGTATCTCCTACAGGGAAAGTGCCAGGAGGAATTGTGGAGCTTCGTCTCAGTGTCTCTGAGAATTGCTCTGATTATCCGTGTGACCTCTTTGCTAAAACACTCCAGAAAGCTGTCCTCAAAACCAACACACATCTTGACATATCTCCCACATTGATCGCAGTGTCTCCAGAAACGGCATTCAAGGAGCCAGGAACTTTTCTCCCTACACTGTCCATTGAGTTGTCCTCAAAACCAATATACATCCTGCTATATCTCCCACATGGAAAGTGCCAGGAGGGAAAAGTGAGGATTATGCTTAGACTTTCTCGGAACTGCTTCAAATCAACTAGATATCTTTGTGCTGTAAATCTCCCAACAGCCAAACGTAAAAGCAGCAAACATCTCGCTCTATGTCCCACATCCAAAGTGCCAAGAGAGTAATGTAGAGCTTGCTCTCCCTGTCTTTGAGTACTGTTTGCACTGTCCCGATTACCTCTTTGCTAACATTCTCTTCAGAGCTGCAGTGAAACCAGGAACCACGTGGAGAAGGCACCCACACTGAAAGTGCCTGGAGGGAACATTGGGGCTTCTTCTCAGTGTCTCCGATATAGGGTTTCACTGTCCCGGGAAACTCTCTGCTAACACCCTGCAGAGCGCTGTGTCCAATGTACAGAAACGTCTTGCGGTATCCCGTACAGGGAAAGTGCCAGGAGGGAAAAGTGAGGATTATGCTTAGACTTTCTCGGAACTGCTTCAAATCAACTAGATATCTTTGTGCTGTAAATCTCCTAACAGCCAAACGTAAAAGCAGCAAACATCTCGCTCTATGTCCCACATCCAAAGTGCCAAGAGAGTAATGTAGAGCTTGCTCTCCCTGTCTTTGAGTACTGTTTGCACTGTCCCGATTACCTCTTTGCTAACATTCTCTTCAGAGCTGCAGTGAAACCAGGAACCACGTGGAGAAGGCACCCACACTGAAAGTGCCTGGAGGGAACATTGGGGCTTCTTCTCACTGTCTCTGACATAGGGTTTCACTGTCCCGGGAAACTCTCTGCTAACACCCTGCAGAGCGCTGTGCCCAATATACAGAAACGTCTTGCGGTATCTCCTACAGGGAAAGTGCCAGGAGGGAAAAGTGAGGATTATGCTTAGACTTTCTCGGAACTGCTTCAAATCAACTAGATATCTTTGTGCTGTAAATCTCCCAACAGCCAAATGTAAAAGCAGCAAACATCTCGCTCTATGTCCCACATCCAAAGTGCCAAGAGAGTAATGTAGAGCTTGCTCTCCCTGTCTTTGAGTACTGTTTGCACTGTCCCGATTACCTCTTTGCTAACATTCTCTTCAGAGCTGCAGTGAAACCAGGAACCACGTGCAGAAGGCACCCACACTGAAAGTGCCTGGAGGGAACATTGGGGCTTCTTCTCAGTGTCTTTGACATAGGGTTTCACTGTCCCGGGAAACTCTCTGCTAACACCCTGCAGAGCGCTGTGCCCAATATACAGAAACGTCTTGCGGTATCTCCTACAGGGAAAGTGCCAGGAGGGAAAAGTGAGGATTATGTTTAGACTTTCTCGGAACTGCTTCAAATCAACTAGATATCTTTGTGCTGTAAATCTCCCAACAGCCAAATGTAAAAGCAGCAAACATCTCGCTCTATGTCCCACATCCAAAGTGCCAAGAGAGTAATGTAGAGCTTGCTCTCCCTGTCTTTGAGTACTGTTTGCACTGTCCCGATTACCTCTTTGCTAACATTCTCTTCAGAGCTGCAGTGAAACCAGGAACCACGTGGAGAAGGCACCCACACTGAAAGTGCCTGGAGGGAACATTGGGGCTTCTTCTCAGTGTCTCCGATATAGGGTTTCACTGTCCCGGGAAACTCTCTGCTAACACCCTGCAGAGCGCTGTGCCCAATGTACAGAAACGTCTTGCGGTATCCCGTACAGGGAAAGTGCCAGGAGGGAAAAGTGAGGATTATGCTTAGACTTTCTCGGAACTGCTTCAAATCAACTAGATACCTTTGTGCTGTAAATCTCCCAACAGCCAAATGTAAAAGCAGCAAACATCTCGCTCTATGTCCCACATCCAAAGTGCCGAGAGAACTTGCTCTCCCTGTCTTTGAGTACTGTTTGCACTGTCCCGATTACCTCTTTGCTAACATTCTCTTCAGAGCTGCAGTGAAACCAGGAACCACGTGGAGAAGGCACCCACACTGAAAGTGCCTGGAGGGAACGTTGGGGCTTCTTCTCAGTGTCTCTGATATAGGGTTTCACTGTCCCGGGAAACTCTCTGCTAACACCCTGCAGAGCGCTGTGCCCAATATACAGAAACGTCTTGCGGTATCTCCTACAGGGAAAGTGCCAGGAGGAATTGTGGAGCTTGGTCTCAGTGTCTCTGAGAATTGCTCTGATTATCCGTGTGACCTCTTTGCTAAGACACTCCAGAAAGCTGTCCTCAAAACCAACACACATCTTGACATATCTCCCACATTGATCGCAGTGTCTCCAGAAACGGCATTCAAGGAGCCAGGAACTTTTCTCCCTACACTGTCCATTGAGTTGTCCTCAAAACCAATATACATCCTGCTATATCTCCCACATGGAAAGTGCCAGGAGGGAAAAGTGAGGATTATGCTTAGACTTTCTCGGAACTGCTTCAAATCAACTAGATATCTTTGTGCTGTAAATCTCCCAACAGCCAAACGTAAAAGCAGCAAACATCTCGCTCTATGTCCCACATCCAAAGTGCCAAGAGAGTAATGTAGAGCTTGCTCTCCCTGTCTTTGAGTACTGTTTGCACTGTCCCAATTACCTCTTTGCTAACATTCTCTTCAGAGCTGCAGTGAAACCAGGAACCACGTGGAGAAGGCACCCACACTGAAAGTGCCTGGAGGGAACATTGGGGCTTCTTCTCAGTGTCTCCGATATAGGGTTTCACTGTCCCGGGAAACTCTCTGCTAACACCCTGCAGAGCGCTGTGCCCAATGTACAGAAACGTCTTGCGGTATCCCGTACAGGGAAAGTGCCAGGAGGGAAAAGTGAGGATTATGCTTAGACTTTCTCGGAACTGCTTCAAATCAACTAGATATCTTTGTGCTGTAAATCTCCCAACAGCCAAATGTAAAAGCAGCAAACATCTCGCTGTATGTCCCACATCCAAAGTGCCAAGAGAACTTGCTCTCCCTGTCTTTGAGTACTGTTTGCACTGTCCCGATTACCTCTTTGCTAACATTCTCTTCAGAGCTGCAGTGAAACCAGGAACCACGTGGAGAAGGCACCCACACTGAAAGTGCCTGGAGGGAACATTGGGGCTTCTTCTCAGTGTCTCTGACATAGGGTTTCACTGTCCCGGGAAACTCTCTGCTAACACCCTGCAGAGCGCTGTGCCCAATATACAGAAACGTCTTGCGGTATCTCCTACAGGGAAAGTGCCAGGAGGGAAAAGTGAGGATTATGCTTAGACTTTCTCGGAACTGCTTCAAATCAACTAGATATCTTTGTGCTGTAAATCTCCCAACAGCCAAACGTAAAAGCAGCAAACATCTCGCTCTATGTCCCACATCCAAAGTGCCAAGAGAGTAATGTAGAGCTTGCTCTCCCTGTCTTTGAGTACTGTTTGCACTGTCCCGATTACCTCTTTGCTAACATTCTCTTCAGAGCTGCAGTGAAACCAGGAACCACGTGGAGAAGGCACCCACACTGAAAGTGCCTGGAGGGAACATTGGGGCTTCTTCTCACTGTCTCTGACATAGGGTTTCACTGTCCCGGGAAACTCTCTGCTAACACCCTGCAGAGCGCTGTGCCCAATATACAGAAACGTCTTGCGGTATCTCCTACAGGGAAAGTGCCAGGAGGGAAAAGTGAGGATTATGCTTAGACTTTCTCGGAACTGCTTCAAATCAACTAGATATCTTTGTGCTGTAAATCTCCCAACAGCCAAACGTAAAAGCAGCAAACATCTCGCTGTATGTCCCACATCCAAAGTGCCAAGAGAGTAATGTAGAGCTTGCTCTCCCTGTCTTTGAGTACTGTTTGCACTGTCCCGATTACCTCTTTGCTAACATTCTCTTCAGAGCTGCAGTGAAACCAGGAACCACATGCAGAAGGCACCCACACTGAAAGTGCCTGGAGGGAACATTGGGGCTTCTTCTCACTGTCTCTGACATAGGGTTTCACTGTCCCGGGAAACTCTCTGCTAACACCCTGCAGAGCGCTGTGCCCAATATACAGAAACGTCTTGCGGTATCTCCTACAGGGAAAGTGCCAGGAGGGAAAAGTGAGGATTATGCTTAGACTTTCTCGGAACTGCTTCAAATCAACTAGATATCTTTGTGCTGTAAATCTCCCAACAGCCAAACGTAAAAGCAGCAAACATCTCGCTCTATGTCCCACATCCAAAGTGCCAAGAGAGTAATGTAGAGCTTGCTCTCCCTGTCTTTGAGTACTGTTTGCACTGTCCCGATTACCTCTTTGCTAACATTCTCTTCAGAGCTGCAGTGAAACCAGGAACCACGTGGAGAAGGCACCCACACTGAAAGTGCCTGGAGGGAACATTGGGGCTTCTTCTCAGTGTCTCCGATATAGGGTTTCACTGTCCCGGGAAACTCTCTGCTAACACCCTGCAGAGCGCTGTGCCCAATGTACAGAAACGTCTTGCGGTATCCCGTACAGGGAAAGTGCCAGGAGGGAAAAGTGAGGATTATGCTTAGACTTTCTCGGAACTGCTTCAAATCAACTAGATATCTTTGTGCTGTAAATCTCCCAACAGCCAAATGTAAAAGCAGCAAACATCTCGCTGTATGTCCCACATCCAAAGTGCCAAGAGAACTTGCTCTCCCTGTCTTTGAGTACTGTTTGCACTGTCCCGATTACCTCTTTGCTAACATTCTCTTCAGAGCTGCAGTGAAACCAGGAACCACGTGGAGAAGGCACCCACACTGAAAGTGCCTGGAGGGAACATTGGGGCTTCTTCTCAGTGTCTCTGACATAGGGTTTCACTGTCCCGGGAAACTCTCTGCTAACACCCTGCAGAGCGCTGTGCCCAATATACAGAAACGTCTTGCGGTATCTCCTACAGGGAAAGTGCCAGGAGGGAAAAGTGAGGATTATGCTTAGACTTTCTCGGAACTGCTTCAAATCAACTAGATATCTTTGTGCTGTAAATCTCCCAACAGCCAAACGTAAAAGCAGCAAACATCTCGCTCTATGTCCCACATCCAAAGTGCCAAGAGAGTAATGTAGAGCTTGCTCTCCCTGTCTTTGAGTACTGTTTGCACTGTCCCGATTACCTCTTTGCTAACATTCTCTTCAGAGCTGCAGTGAAACCAGGAACCACGTGGAGAAGGCACCCACACTGAAAGTGCCTGGAGGGAACATTGGGGCTTCTTCTCACTGTCTCTGACATAGGGTTTCACTGTCCCGGGAAACTCTCTGCTAACACCCTGCAGAGCGCTGTGCCCAATATACAGAAACGTCTTGCGGTATCTCCTACAGGGAAAGTGCCAGGAGGGAAAAGTGAGGATTATGCTTAGACTTTCTCGGAACTGCTTCAAATCAACTAGATATCTTTGTGCTGTAAATCTCCCAACAGCCAAACGTAAAAGCAGCAAACATCTCGCTCTATGTCCCACATCCAAAGTGCCAAGAGAGTAATGTAGAGCTTGCTCTCCCTGTCTTTGAGTACTGTTTGCACTGTCCCGATTACCTCTTTGCTAACATTCTCTTCAGAGCTGCAGTGAAACCAGGAACCACGTGGAGAAGGCACCCACACTGAAAGTGCCTGGAGGGAACATTGGGGCTTCTTCTCACTGTCTCTGACATAGGGTTTCACTGTCCCGGGAAACTCTCTGCTAACACCCTGCAGAGCGCTGTGCCCAATATACAGAAACGTCTTGCGGTATCTCCTACAGGGAAAGTGCCAGGAGGGAAAAGTGAGGATTATGCTTAGACTTTCTCGGAACTGCTTCAAATCAACTAGATATCTTTGTGCTGTAAATCTCCCAACAGCCAAACGTAAAAGCAGCAAACATCTCGCTCTATGTCCCACATCCAAAGTGCCAAGAGAGTAATGTAGAGCTTGCTCTCCCTGTCTTTGAGTACTGTTTGCACTGTCCCGATTACCTCTTTGCTAACATTCTCTTCAGAGCTGCAGTGAAACCAGGAACCACGTGGAGAAGGCACCCACACTGAAAGTGCCTGGAGGGAACATTGGGGCTTCTTCTCACTGTCTCTGACATAGGGTTTCACTGTCCCGGGAAACTCTCTGCTAACACCCTGCAGAGCGCTGTGCCCAATGTACAGAAACGTCTTGCGGTATCCCCTACAGGGAAAGTGCCAGGAGGGAAAAGTGAGGATTATGCTTAGACTTTCTCGGAACTGCTTCAAATCAACTAGATATCTTTGTGCTGTAAATCTCCCAACAGCCAAACGTAAAAGCAGCAAACATCTCGCTCTATGTCCCACATCCAAAGTGCCAAGAGAGTAATGTAGAGCTTGCTCTCCCTGTCTTTGAGTACTGTTTGCACTGTCCCGATTACCTCTTTGCTAACATTCTCTTCAGAGCTGCAGTGAAACCAGGAACCACGTGGAGAAGGCACCCACACTGAAAGTGCCTGGAGGGAACATTGGGGCTTCTTCTCACTGTCTCTGACATAGGGTTTCACTGTCCCGGGAAACTCTCTGCTAACACCCTGCAGAGCGCTGTGCCCAATGTACAGAAACGTCTTGCGGTATCCCGTACAGGGAAAGTGCCAGGAGGGAAAAGTGAGGATTATGCTTAGACTTTCTCGGAACTGCTTCAAATCAACTAGATACCTTTGTGCTGTAAATCTCCCAACAGCCAAATGTAAAAGCAGCAAACATCTCGCTGTATGTCCCACATCCAAAGTGCCGAGAGAACTTGCTCTCCCTGTCTTTGAGTACTGTTTGCACTGTCCCGATTACCTCTTTGCTAACATTCTCTTCAGAGCTGCAGTGAAACCAGGAACCACGTGGAGAAGGCACCCACACTGAAAGTGCCTGGAGGGAACATTGGGGCTTCTTCTCACTGTCTCTGACATAGGGTTTCACTGTCCCGGGAAACTCTCTGCTAACACCCTGCAGAGCGCTGTGCCCAATATACAGAAACGTCTTGCGGTATCTCCTACAGGGAAAGTGCCAGGAGGGAAAAGTGAGGATTATGCTTAGACTTTCTCGGAACTGCTTCAAATCAACTAGATATCTTTGTGCTGTAAATCTCCCAACAGCCAAACGTAAAAGCAGCAAACATCTCGCTCTATGTCCCACATCCAAAGTGCCAAGAGAGTAATGTAGAGCTTGCTCTCCCTGTCTTTGAGTACTGTTTGCACTGTCCCGATTACCTCTTTGCTAACATTCTCTTCAGAGCTGCAGTGAAACCAGGAACCACGTGGAGAAGGCACCCACACTGAAAGTGCCTGGAGGGAACATTGGGGCTTCTTCTCACTGTCTCTGACATAGGGTTTCACTGTCCCGGGAAAGTCTCTGCTAACACCCTGCAGAGCGCTGTGCCCAATATACAGAAACGTCTTGCGGTATCCCCTACAGGGAAAGTGCCAGGAGGGAAAAGTGAGGATTATGCTTAGACTTTCTCGGAACTGCTTCAAATCAACTAGATATCTTTGTGCTGTAAATCTCCCAACAGCCAAATGTAAAAGCAGCAAACATCTCGCTGTATGTCCCACATCCAAAGTGCCAAGAGAGTAATGTAGAGCTTGCTCTCCCTGTCTTTGAGTACTGTTTGCACTGTCCCGATTACCTCTTTGCTAACATTCTCTTCAGAGCTGCAGTGAAACCAGGAACCACGTGGAGAAGGCACCCACACTGAAAGTGCCTGGAGGGAAGACTGGGGCTTCTTCTCAGTGTCTCCGATATAGAGTTTCACTGTCCCGGGAAACTCTCTGCTAACACCCTGCAGAGCGCTGTGCCCAATGTACAGAAACGTCTTGCGGTATCCCGTACAGGGAAAGTGCCAGGAGGGAAAAGTGAGGATTATGCTTAGACTTTCTCGGAACTGCTTCAAATCAACTAGATATCTTTGTGCTGTAAATCTCCCAACAGCCAAATGTAAAAGCAGCAAACATCTCGCTCTATGTCCCACATCCAAAGTGCCGAGAGAACTTGCTCTCCCTGTCTTTGAGTACTGTTTGCACTGTCCCGATTACCTCTTTGCTAACATTCTCTTCAGAGCTGCAGTGAAACCAGGAACCACGTGGAGAAGGCACCCACACTGAAAGTGCCTGGAGGGAACATTGGGGCTTCTTCTCACTGTCTCTGACATAGGGTTTCACTGTCCCGGGAAACTCTCTGCTAACACCCTGCAGAGCGCTGTGCCCAATATACAGAAACGTCTTGCGGTATCCCCTACAGGGAAAGTGCCAGGAGGGAAAAGTGAGGATTATGCTTAGACTTTCTCGGAACTGCTTCAAATCAACTAGATATCTTTGTGCTGTAAATCTCCCAACAGCCAAATGTAAAAGCAGCAAACATCTCGCTCTATGTCCCACATCCAAAGTGCCAAGAGAGTAATGTAGAGCTTGCTCTCCCTGTCTTTGAGTACTGTTTGCACTGTCCCGATTACCTCTTTGCTAACATTCTCTTCAGAGCTGCAGTGAAACCAGGAACCACGTGGAGAAGGCACCCACACTGAAAGTGCCTGGAGGGAACATTGGGGCTTCTTCTCAGTGTCTCCGATATAGGGTTTCACTGTCCCGGGAAACTCTCTGCTAACACCCTGCAGAGCGCTGTGTCCAATGTACAGAAACGTCTTGCGGTATCCCGTACAGGGAAAGTGCCAGGAGGGAAAAGTGAGGATTATGCTTAGACTTTCTCGGAACTGCTTCAAATCAACTAGATATCTTTGTGCTGTAAATCTCCCAACAGCCAAACGTAAAAGCAGCAAACATCTCGCTCTATGTCCCACATCCAAAGTGCCAAGAGAGTAATGTAGAGCTTGCTCTCCCTGTCTTTGAGTACTGTTTGCACTGTCCCGATTACCTCTTTGCTAACATTCTCTTCAGAGCTGCAGTGAAACCAGGAACCACGTGGAGAAGGCACCCACACTGAAAGTGCCTGGAGGGAACATTGGGGCTTCTTCTCACTGTCTCTGACATAGGGTTTCACTGTCCCGGGAAACTCTCTGCTAACACCCTGCAGAGCGCTGTGCCCAATATACAGAAACGTCTTGCGGTATCTCCTACAGGGAAAGTGCCAGGAGGGAAAAGTGAGGATTATGCTTAGACTTTCTCGGAACTGCTTCAAATCAACTAGATATCTTTGTGCTGTAAATCTCCCAACAGCCAAATGTAAAAGCAGCAAACATCTCGCTCTATGTCCCACATCCAAAGTGCCAAGAGAGTAATGTAGAGCTTGCTCTCCCTGTCTTTGAGTACTGTTTGCACTGTCCCGATTACCTCTTTGCTAACATTCTCTTCAGAGCTGCAGTGAAACCAGGAACCACGTGCAGAAGGCACCCACACTGAAAGTGCCTGGAGGGAACATTGGGGCTTCTTCTCAGTGTCTTTGACATAGGGTTTCACTGTCCCGGGAAACTCTCTGCTAACACCCTGCAGAGCGCTGTGCCCAATATACAGAAACGTCTTGCGGTATCTCCTACAGGGAAAGTGCCAGGAGGGAAAAGTGAGGATTATGTTTAGACTTTCTCGGAACTGCTTCAAATCAACTAGATATCTTTGTGCTGTAAATCTCCCAACAGCCAAATGTAAAAGCAGCAAACATCTCGCTCTATGTCCCACATCCAAAGTGCCAAGAGAGTAATGTAGAGCTTGCTCTCCCTGTCTTTGAGTACTGTTTGCACTGTCCCGATTACCTCTTTGCTAACATTCTCTTCAGAGCTGCAGTGAAACCAGGAACCACGTGGAGAAGGCACCCACACTGAAAGTGCCTGGAGGGAACATTGGGGCTTCTTCTCAGTGTCTCCGATATAGGGTTTCACTGTCCCGGGAAACTCTCTGCTAACACCCTGCAGAGCGCTGTGCCCAATGTACAGAAACGTCTTGCGGTATCCCGTACAGGGAAAGTGCCAGGAGGGAAAAGTGAGGATTATGCTTAGACTTTCTCGGAACTGCTTCAAATCAACTAGATACCTTTGTGCTGTAAATCTCCCAACAGCCAAATGTAAAAGCAGCAAACATCTCGCTCTATGTCCCACATCCAAAGTGCCAAGAGAACTTGCTCTCCCTGTCTTTGAGTACTGTTTGCACTGTCCCGATTACCTCTTTGCTAACATTCTCTTCAGAGCTGCAGTGAAACCAGGAACCACGTGGAGAAGGCACCCACACTGAAAGTGCCTGGAGGGAACGTTGGGGCTTCTTCTCAGTGTCTCTGATATAGGGTTTCACTGTCCCGGGAAACTCTCTGCTAACACCCTGCAGAGCGCTGTGCCCAATATACAGAAACGTCTTGCGGTATCTCCTACAGGGAAAGTGCCAGGAGGAATTGTGGAGCTTGGTCTCAGTGTCTCTGAGAATTGCTCTGATTATCCGTGTGACCTCTTTGCTAAGACACTCCAGAAAGCTGTCCTCAAAACCAACACACATCTTGACATATCTCCCACATTGATCGCAGTGTCTCCAGAAACGGCATTCAAGGAGCCAGGAACTTTTCTCCCTACACTGTCCATTGAGTTGTCCTCAAAACCAATATACATCCTGCTATATCTCCCACATGGAAAGTGCCAGGAGGGAAAAGTGAGGATTATGCTTAGACTTTCTCGGAACTGCTTCAAATCAACTAGATATCTTTGTGCTGTAAATCTCCCAACAGCCAAACGTAAAAGCAGCAAACATCTCGCTCTATGTCCCACATCCAAAGTGCCAAGAGAGTAATGTAGAGCTTGCTCTCCCTGTCTTTGAGTACTGTTTGCACTGTCCCAATTACCTCTTTGCTAACATTCTCTTCAGAGCTGCAGTGAAACCAGGAACCACGTGGAGAAGGCACCCACACTGAAAGTGCCTGGAGGGAACATTGGGGCTTCTTCTCAGTGTCTCCGATATAGGGTTTCACTGTCCCGGGAAACTCTCTGCTAACACCCTGCAGAGCGCTGTGCCCAATGTACAGAAACGTCTTGCGGTATCCCGTACAGGGAAAGTGCCAGGAGGGAAAAGTGAGGATTATGCTTAGACTTTCTCGGAACTGCTTCAAATCAACTAGATATCTTTGTGCTGTAAATCTCCCAACAGCCAAATGTAAAAGCAGCAAACATCTCGCTGTATGTCCCACATCCAAAGTGCCAAGAGAACTTGCTCTCCCTGTCTTTGAGTACTGTTTGCACTGTCCCGATTACCTCTTTGCTAACATTCTCTTCAGAGCTGCAGTGAAACCAGGAACCACGTGGAGAAGGCACCCACACTGAAAGTGCCTGGAGGGAACATTGGGGCTTCTTCTCAGTGTCTCTGACATAGGGTTTCACTGTCCCGGGAAACTCTCTGCTAACACCCTGCAGAGCGCTGTGCCCAATATACAGAAACGTCTTGCGGTATCTCCTACAGGGAAAGTGCCAGGAGGGAAAAGTGAGGATTATGCTTAGACTTTCTCGGAACTGCTTCAAATCAACTAGATATCTTTGTGCTGTAAATCTCCCAACAGCCAAACGTAAAAGCAGCAAACATCTCGCTCTATGTCCCACATCCAAAGTGCCAAGAGAGTAATGTAGAGCTTGCTCTCCCTGTCTTTGAGTACTGTTTGCACTGTCCCGATTACCTCTTTGCTAACATTCTCTTCAGAGCTGCAGTGAAACCAGGAACCACGTGGAGAAGGCACCCACACTGAAAGTGCCTGGAGGGAACATTGGGGCTTCTTCTCACTGTCTCTGACATAGGGTTTCACTGTCCCGGGAAACTCTCTGCTAACACCCTGCAGAGCGCTGTGCCCAATATACAGAAACGTCTTGCGGTATCTCCTACAGGGAAAGTGCCAGGAGGGAAAAGTGAGGATTATGCTTAGACTTTCTCGGAACTGCTTCAAATCAACTAGATATCTTTGTGCTGTAAATCTCCCAACAGCCAAACGTAAAAGCAGCAAACATCTCGCTCTATGTCCCACATCCAAAGTGCCAAGAGAGTAATGTAGAGCTTGCTCTCCCTGTCTTTGAGTACTGTTTGCACTGTCCCGATTACCTCTTTGCTAACATTCTCTTCAGAGCTGCAGTGAAACCAGGAACCACATGCAGAAGGCACCCACACTGAAAGTGCCTGGAGGGAACATTGGGGCTTCTTCTCACTGTCTCTGACATAGGGTTTCACTGTCCCGGGAAACTCTCTGCTAACACCCTGCAGAGCGCTGTGCCCAATATACAGAAACGTCTTGCGGTATCTCCTACAGGGAAAGTGCCAGGAGGGAAAAGTGAGGATTATGCTTAGACTTTCTCGGAACTGCTTCAAATCAACTAGATATCTTTGTGCTGTAAATCTCCCAACAGCCAAACGTAAAAGCAGCAAACATCTCGCTCTATGTCCCACATCCAAAGTGCCAAGAGAGTAATGTAGAGCTTGCTCTCCCTGTCTTTGAGTACTGTTTGCACTGTCCCGATTACCTCTTTGCTAACATTCTCTTCAGAGCTGCAGTGAAACCAGGAACCACGTGGAGAAGGCACCCACACTGAAAGTGCCTGGAGGGAACATTGGGGCTTCTTCTCAGTGTCTCCGATATAGGGTTTCACTGTCCCGGGAAACTCTCTGCTAACACCCTGCAGAGCGCTGTGCCCAATGTACAGAAACGTCTTGCGGTATCCCGTACAGGGAAAGTGCCAGGAGGGAAAAGTGAGGATTATGCTTAGACTTTCTCGGAACTGCTTCAAATCAACTAGATATCTTTGTGCTGTAAATCTCCCAACAGCCAAATGTAAAAGCAGCAAACATCTCGCTGTATGTCCCACATCCAAAGTGCCAAGAGAACTTGCTCTCCCTGTCTTTGAGTACTGTTTGCACTGTCCCGATTACCTCTTTGCTAACATTCTCTTCAGAGCTGCAGTGAAACCAGGAACCACGTGGAGAAGGCACCCACACTGAAAGTGCCTGGAGGGAACATTGGGGCTTCTTCTCAGTGTCTCTGACATAGGGTTTCACTGTCCCGGGAAACTCTCTGCTAACACCCTGCAGAGCGCTGTGCCCAATATACAGAAACGTCTTGCGGTATCTCCTACAGGGAAAGTGCCAGGAGGGAAAAGTGAGGATTATGCTTAGACTTTCTCGGAACTGCTTCAAATCAACTAGATATCTTTGTGCTGTAAATCTCCCAACAGCCAAACGTAAAAGCAGCAAACATCTCGCTCTATGTCCCACATCCAAAGTGCCAAGAGAGTAATGTAGAGCTTGCTCTCCCTGTCTTTGAGTACTGTTTGCACTGTCCCGATTACCTCTTTGCTAACATTCTCTTCAGAGCTGCAGTGAAACCAGGAACCACGTGGAGAAGGCACCCACACTGAAAGTGCCTGGAGGGAACATTGGGGCTTCTTCTCACTGTCTCTGACATAGGGTTTCACTGTCCCGGGAAACTCTCTGCTAACACCCTGCAGAGCGCTGTGCCCAATATACAGAAACGTCTTGCGGTATCTCCTACAGGGAAAGTGCCAGGAGGGAAAAGTGAGGATTATGCTTAGACTTTCTCGGAACTGCTTCAAATCAACTAGATATCTTTGTGCTGTAAATCTCCCAACAGCCAAACGTAAAAGCAGCAAACATCTCGCTCTATGTCCCACATCCAAAGTGCCAAGAGAGTAATGTAGAGCTTGCTCTCCCTGTCTTTGAGTACTGTTTGCACTGTCCCGATTACCTCTTTGCTAACATTCTCTTCAGAGCTGCAGTGAAACCAGGAACCACGTGGAGAAGGCACCCACACTGAAAGTGCCTGGAGGGAACATTGGGGCTTCTTCTCACTGTCTCTGACATAGGGTTTCACTGTCCCGGGAAACTCTCTGCTAACACCCTGCAGAGCGCTGTGCCCAATATACAGAAACGTCTTGCGGTATCTCCTACAGGGAAAGTGCCAGGAGGGAAAAGTGAGGATTATGCTTAGACTTTCTCGGAACTGCTTCAAATCAACTAGATATCTTTGTGCTGTAAATCTCCCAACAGCCAAACGTAAAAGCAGCAAACATCTCGCTCTATGTCCCACATCCAAAGTGCCAAGAGAGTAATGTAGAGCTTGCTCTCCCTGTCTTTGAGTACTGTTTGCACTGTCCCGATTACCTCTTTGCTAACATTCTCTTCAGAGCTGCAGTGAAACCAGGAACCACGTGGAGAAGGCACCCACACTGAAAGTGCCTGGAGGGAACATTGGGGCTTCTTCTCACTGTCTCTGACATAGGGTTTCACTGTCCCGGGAAACTCTCTGCTAACACCCTGCAGAGCGCTGTGCCCAATGTACAGAAACGTCTTGCGGTATCCCCTACAGGGAAAGTGCCAGGAGGGAAAAGTGAGGATTATGCTTAGACTTTCTCGGAACTGCTTCAAATCAACTAGATATCTTTGTGCTGTAAATCTCCCAACAGCCAAACGTAAAAGCAGCAAACATCTCGCTCTATGTCCCACATCCAAAGTGCCAAGAGAGTAATGTAGAGCTTGCTCTCCCTGTCTTTGAGTACTGTTTGCACTGTCCCGATTACCTCTTTGCTAACATTCTCTTCAGAGCTGCAGTGAAACCAGGAACCACGTGGAGAAGGCACCCACACTGAAAGTGCCTGGAGGGAACATTGGGGCTTCTTCTCACTGTCTCTGACATAGGGTTTCACTGTCCCGGGAAACTCTCTGCTAACACCCTGCAGAGCGCTGTGCCCAATGTACAGAAACGTCTTGCGGTATCCCCTACAGGGAAAGTGCCAGGAGGGAAAAGTGAGGATTATGCTTAGACTTTCTCGGAACTGCTTCAAATCAACTAGATATCTTTGTGCTGTAAATCTCCCAACAGCCAAACGTAAAAGCAGCAAACATCTCGCTCTATGTCCCACATCCAAAGTGCCAAGAGAGTAATGTAGAGCTTGCTCTCCCTGTCTTTGAGTACTGTTTGCACTGTCCCGATTACCTCTTTGCTAACATTCTCTTCAGAGCTGCAGTGAAACCAGGAACCACGTGGAGAAGGCACCCACACTGAAAGTGCCTGGAGGGAACATTGGGGCTTCTTCTCACTGTCTCTGACATAGGGTTTCACTGTCCCGGGAAACTCTCTGCTAACACCCTGCAGAGCGCTGTGCCCAATGTACAGAAACGTCTTGCGGTATCCCGTACAGGGAAAGTGCCAGGAGGGAAAAGTGAGGATTATGCTTAGACTTTCTCGGAACTGCTTCAAATCAACTAGATACCTTTGTGCTGTAAATCTCCCAACAGCCAAATGTAAAAGCAGCAAACATCTCGCTGTATGTCCCACATCCAAAGTGCCGAGAGAACTTGCTCTCCCTGTCTTTGAGTACTGTTTGCACTGTCCCGATTACCTCTTTGCTAACATTCTCTTCAGAGCTGCAGTGAAACCAGGAACCACGTGGAGAAGGCACCCACACTGAAAGTGCCTGGAGGGAACATTGGGGCTTCTTCTCACTGTCTCTGACATAGGGTTTCACTGTCCCGGGAAACTCTCTGCTAACACCCTGCAGAGCGCTGTGCCCAATATACAGAAACGTCTTGCGGTATCTCCTACAGGGAAAGTGCCAGGAGGGAAAAGTGAGGATTATGCTTAGACTTTCTCGGAACTGCTTCAAATCAACTAGATATCTTTGTGCTGTAAATCTCCCAACAGCCAAACGTAAAAGCAGCAAACATCTCGCTCTATGTCCCACATCCAAAGTGCCAAGAGAGTAATGTAGAGCTTGCTCTCCCTGTCTTTGAGTACTGTTTGCACTGTCCCGATTACCTCTTTGCTAACATTCTCTTCAGAGCTGCAGTGAAACCAGGAACCACGTGGAGAAGGCACCCACACTGAAAGTGCCTGGAGGGAACATTGGGGCTTCTTCTCACTGTCTCTGACATAGGGTTTCACTGTCCCGGGAAAGTCTCTGCTAACACCCTGCAGAGCGCTGTGCCCAATATACAGAAACGTCTTGCGGTATCCCCTACAGGGAAAGTGCCAGGAGGGAAAAGTGAGGATTATGCTTAGACTTTCTCGGAACTGCTTCAAATCAACTAGATATCTTTGTGCTGTAAATCTCCCAACAGCCAAATGTAAAAGCAGCAAACATCTCGCTGTATGTCCCACATCCAAAGTGCCAAGAGAGTAATGTAGAGCTTGCTCTCCCTGTCTTTGAGTACTGTTTGCACTGTCCCGATTACCTCTTTGCTAACATTCTCTTCAGAGCTGCAGTGAAACCAGGAACCACGTGGAGAAGGCACCCACACTGAAAGTGCCTGGAGGGAAGACTGGGGCTTCTTCTCAGTGTCTCCGATATAGAGTTTCACTGTCCCGGGAAACTCTCTGCTAACACCCTGCAGAGCGCTGTGCCCAATGTACAGAAACGTCTTGCGGTATCCCGTACAGGGAAAGTGCCAGGAGGGAAAAGTGAGGATTATGCTTAGACTTTCTCGGAACTGCTTCAAATCAACTAGATATCTTTGTGCTGTAAATCTCCCAACAGCCAAATGTAAAAGCAGCAAACATCTCGCTCTATGTCCCACATCCAAAGTGCCGAGAGAACTTGCTCTCCCTGTCTTTGAGTACTGTTTGCACTGTCCCGATTACCTCTTTGCTAACATTCTCTTCAGAGCTGCAGTGAAACCAGGAACCACGTGGAGAAGGCACCCACACTGAAAGTGCCTGGAGGGAACATTGGGGCTTCTTCTCACTGTCTCTGACATAGGGTTTCACTGTCCCGGGAAACTCTCTGCTAACACCCTGCAGAGCGCTGTGCCCAATATACAGAAACGTCTTGCGGTATCCCCTACAGGGAAAGTGCCAGGAGGGAAAAGTGAGGATTATGCTTAGACTTTCTCGGAACTGCTTCAAATCAACTAGATATCTTTGTGCTGTAAATCTCCCAACAGCCAAATGTAAAAGCAGCAAACATCTCGCTCTATGTCCCACATCCAAAGTGCCAAGAGAGTAATGTAGAGCTTGCTCTCCCTGTCTTTGAGTACTGTTTGCACTGTCCCGATTACCTCTTTGCTAACATTCTCTTCAGAGCTGCAGTGAAACCAGGAACCACGTGGAGAAGGCACCCACACTGAAAGTGCCTGGAGGGAAGACTGGGGCTTCTTCTCAGTGTCTCCGATATAGAGTTTCACTGTCCCGGGAAACTCTCTGCTAACACCCTGCAGAGCGCTGTGCCCAATGTACAGAAACGTCTTGCGGTATCCCCTACAGGGAAAGTGCCAGGAGGGAAAAGTGAGGATTATGCTTAGACTTTCTCAGAACTGCTTCAAATCAACTAGATATCTTTGTGCTGTAAATCTCCCAACAGCCAAATGTAAAAGCAGCAAACATCTCGCTCTATGTCCCACATCCAAAGTGCCAAGAGAGTAATGTAGAGCTTGCTCTCCCTGTCTTTGAGTACTGTTTGCACTGTCCCGATTACCTCTTTGCTAACATTCTCTTCAGAGCTGCAGTGAAACCAGGAACCACGTGGAGAAGGCACCCACACTGAAAGTGCCTGGAAGGAACATTGGGGCTTCTTCTCACTGTCTCTGACATAGGGTTTCACTGTCCCGGGAAACTCTCTGCTAACACCCTGCAGAGCGCTGTGCCCAATATACAGAAACGTCTTGCGGTATCTCCTACAGGGAAAGTGCCAGGAGGGAAAAGTGAGGATTATGCTTAGACTTTCTCGGAACTGCTTCAAATCAACTAGATATCTTTGTGCTGTAAATCTCCCAACAGCCAAACGTAAAAGCAGCAAACATCTCGCTCTATGTCCCACATCCAAAGTGCCAAGAGAGTAATGTAGAGCTTGCTCTCCCTGTCTTTGAGTACTGTTTGCACTGTCCCGATTACCTCTTTGCTAACATTCTCTTCAGAGCTGCAGTGAAACCAGGAACCACGTGGAGAAGGCACCCACACTGAAAGTGCCTGGAGGGAACATTGGGGCTTCTTCTCACTGTCTCTGACATAGGGTTTCACTGTCCCGGGAAAGTCTCTGCTAACACCCTGCAGAGCGCTGTGCCCAATATACAGAAACGTCTTGCGGTATCCCCTACAGGGAAAGTGCCAGGAGGGAAAAGTGAGGATTATGCTTAGACTTTCTCGGAACTGCTTCAAATCAACTAGATATCTTTGTGCTGTAAATCTCCCAACAGCCAAATGTAAAAGCAGCAAACATCTCGCTGTATGTCCCACATCCAAAGTGCCAAGAGAGTAATGTAGAGCTTGCTCTCCCTGTCTTTGAGTACTGTTTGCACTGTCCCGATTACCTCTTTGCTAACATTCTCTTCAGAGCTGCAGTGAAACCAGGAACCACGTGGAGAAGGCACCCACACTGAAAGTGCCTGGAGGGAAGACTGGGGCTTCTTCTCAGTGTCTCCGATATAGAGTTTCACTGTCCCGGGAAACTCTCTGCTAACACCCTGCAGAGCGCTGTGCCCAATGTACAGAAACGTCTTGCGGTATCCCGTACAGGGAAAGTGCCAGGAGGGAAAAGTGAGGATTATGCTTAGACTTTCTCGGAACTGCTTCAAATCAACTAGATATCTTTGTGCTGTAAATCTCCCAACAGCCAAATGTAAAAGCAGCAAACATCTCGCTCTATGTCCCACATCCAAAGTGCCGAGAGAACTTGCTCTCCCTGTCTTTGAGTACTGTTTGCACTGTCCCGATTACCTCTTTGCTAACATTCTCTTCAGAGCTGCAGTGAAACCAGGAACCACGTGGAGAAGGCACCCACACTGAAAGTGCCTGGAGGGAACATTGGGGCTTCTTCTCACTGTCTCTGACATAGGGTTTCACTGTCCCGGGAAACTCTCTGCTAACACCCTGCAGAGCGCTGTGCCCAATATACAGAAACGTCTTGCGGTATCCCCTACAGGGAAAGTGCCAGGAGGGAAAAGTGAGGATTATGCTTAGACTTTCTCGGAACTGCTTCAAATCAACTAGATATCTTTGTGCTGTAAATCTCCCAACAGCCAAATGTAAAAGCAGCAAACATCTCGCTCTATGTCCCACATCCAAAGTGCCAAGAGAGTAATGTAGAGCTTGCTCTCCCTGTCTTTGAGTACTGTTTGCACTGTCCCGATTACCTCTTTGCTAACATTCTCTTCAGAGCTGCAGTGAAACCAGGAACCACGTGGAGAAGGCACCCACACTGAAAGTGCCTGGAGGGAACACTGGGGCTTCTTCTCACTGTCTCTGACATAGGGTTTCACTGTCCCGGGAAACTCTCTGCTAACACCCTGCAGAGCGCTGTGCCCAATATACAGAAACGTCTTGCGGTATCCCCTACAGGGAAAGTGCCAGGAGGGAAAAGTGAGGATTATGCTTAGACTTTCTCGGAACTGCTTCAAATCAACTAGATATCTTTGTGCTGTAAATCTCCCAACAGCCAAACGTAAAAGCAGCAAACATCTCGCTCTATGTCCCACATCCAAAGTGCCAAGAGAGTAATGTAGAGCTTGCTCTCCCTGTCTTTGAGTACTGTTTGCACTGTCCCGATTACCTCTTTGCTAACATTCTCTTCAGAGCTGCAGTGAAACCAGGAACCACGTGGAGAAGGCACCCACACTGAAAGTGCCTGGAGGGAACATTGGGGCTTCTTCTCAGTGTCTTTGACATAGGGTTTCACTGTCCCGGGAAACTCTCTGCTAACACCCTGCAGAGCGCTGTGCCCAATATACAGAAACGTCTTGCGGTATCTCCTACAGGGAAAGTGCCAGGAGGGAAAAGTGAGGATTATGTTTAGACTTTCTCGGAACTGCTTCAAATCAACTAGATATCTTTGTGCTGTAAATCTCCCAACAGCCAAATGTAAAAGCAGCAAACATCTCGCTCTATGTCCCACATCCAAAGTGCCAAGAGAGTAATGTAGAGCTTGCTCTCCCTGTCTTTGAGTACTGTTTGCACTGTCCCGATTACCTCTTTGCTAACATTCTCTTCAGAGCTGCAGTGAAACCAGGAACCACGTGGAGAAGGCACCCACACTGAAAGTGCCTGGAGGGAACATTGGGGCTTCTTCTCACTGTCTCTGACATAGGGTTTCACTGTCCCGGGAAACTCTCTGCTAACACCCTGCAGAGCGCTGTGCCCAATATACAGAAACGTCTTGCGGTATCCCCTACAGGGAAAGTGCCTGGAGGGAAAAGTGAGGATTATGCTTAGACTTTCTCAGAACTGCTTCAAATCAACTAGATATCTTTGTGCTGTAAATCTCCCAACAGCCAAACGTAAAAGCAGCAAACATCTCGCTCTATGTCCCACATCCAAAGTGCCAAGAGAGTAATGTAGAGCTTGCTCTCCCTGTCTTTGAGTACTGTTTGCACTGTCCCGATTACCTCTTTGCTAACATTCTCTTCAGAGCTGCAGTGAAACCAGGAACCACGTGGAGAAGGCACCCACACTGAAAGTGCCTGGAAGGAATATTGGGTCTTCTTCTCACTCTCTCTGGCATAGGGTTTCACTGTCCCGGGAAACTCTCTGCTAACACCCTGCAGAGCGCTGTGCCCAATATACAGAAACGTCTTGCGGTATCTCCTACAGGGAAAGTGCCAGGAGGGAAAAGTGAGGATTATGCTTAGACTTTCTCGGAACTGCTTCAAATCAACTAGATATCTTTGTGCTGTAAATCTCCCAACAGCCAAACGTAAAAGCAGCAAACATCTCGCTGTATGTCCCACATCCAAAGTGCCAAGAGAGTAATGTAGAGCTTGCTCTCCCTGTCTTTGAGTACTGTTTGCACTGTCCCGATTACCTCTTTGCTAACATTCTCTTCAGAGCTGCAGTGAAACCAGGAACCACGTGGAGAAGGCACCCACACTGAAAGTGCCTGGAGGGAACATTGGGGCTTCTTCTCACTGTCTCTGACATAGGGTTTCACTGTCCCGGGAAACTCTCTGCTAACACCCTGCAGAGCGCTGTGCCCAATATACAGAAACGTCTTGCGGTATCCCCTACAGGGAAAGTGCCAGGAGGGAAAAGTGAGGATTATGCTTAGACTTTCTCGGAACTGCTTCAAATCAACTAGATATCTTTGTGCTGTAAATCTCCCAACAGCCAAATGTAAAAGCAGCAAACATCTCGCTCTATGTCCCACATCCAAAGTGCCAAGAGAGTAATGTAGAGCTTGCTCTCCCTGTCTTTGAGTACTGTTTGCACTGTCCCGATTACCTCTTTGCTAACATTCTCTTCAGAGCTGCAGTGAAACCAGGAACCACGTGGAGAAGGCACCCACACTGAAAGTGCCTGGAGGGAACATTGGGGCTTCTTCTCACTGTCTCTGACATAGGGTTTCACTGTCCCGGGAAACTCTCTGCTAACACCCTGCAGAGCGCTGTGCCCAATATACAGAAACGTCTTGCGGTATCCCCTACAGGGAAAGTGCCTGGAGGGAAAAGTGAGGATTATGCTTAGACTTTCTCAGAACTGCTTCAAATCAACTAGATATCTTTGTGCTGTAAATCTCCCAACAGCCAAACGTAAAAGCAGCAAACATCTCGCTCTATGTCCCACATCCAAAGTGCCAAGAGAGTAATGTAGAGCTTGCTCTCCCTGTCTTTGAGTACTGTTTGCACTGTCCCGATTACCTCTTTGCTAACATTCTCTTCAGAGCTGCAGTGAAACCAGGAACCACGTGGAGAAGGCACCCACACTGAAAGTGCCTGGAAGGAATATTGGGGCTTCTTCTCACTCTCTCTGGCATAGGGTTTCACTGTCCCGGGAAACTCTCTGCTAACACCCTGCAGAGCGCTGTGCCCAATATACAGAAACGTCTTGCGGTATCCCCTACAGGGAAAGTGCCTGGAGGGAAAAGTGAGGATTATGCTTAGACTTTCTCGGAACTGCTTCAAATCAACTAGATATCTTTGTGCTGTAAATCTCCCAACAGCCAAACGTAAAAGCAGCAAACATCTCGCTCTATGTCCCACATCCAAAGTGCCAAGAGAGTAATGTAGAGCTTGCTCTCCCTGTCTTTGAGTACTGTTTGCACTGTCCCGATTACCTCTTTGCTAACATTCTCTTCAGAGCTGCAGTGAAACCAGGAACCACGTGGAGAAGGCACCCACACTGAAAGTGCCTGGAGGGAACATTGGGGCTTCTTCTCACTGTCTTTGACATAGGGTTTCACTGTCCCGGGAAACTCTCTGCTAACACCCTGCAGAGCGCTGTGCCCAATATACAGAAACGTCTTGCGGTATCTCCTACAGGGAAAGTGCCAGGAGGGAAAAGTGAGGATTATGTTTAGACTTTCTCGGAACTGCTTCAAATCAACTAGATATCTTTGTGCTGTAAATCTCCCAACAGCCAAATGTAAAAGCAGCAAACATCTCGCTCTATGTCCCACATCCAAAGTGCCAAGAGAGTAATGTAGAGCTTGCTCTCCCTGTCTTTGAGTACTGTTTGCACTGTCCCGATTACCTCTTTGCTAACATTCTCTTCAGAGCTGCAGTGAAACCAGGAACCACGTGGAGAAGGCACCCACACTGAAAGTGCCTGGAAGGAATATTGGGTCTTCTTCTCACTCTCTCTGGCATAGGGTTTCACTGTCCCGGGAAAGTCTCTGCTAACACCCTGCAGAGCGCTGTGCCCAATATACAGAAACGTCTTGCGGTATCTCCTACAGGGAAAGTGCCAGGAGGGAAAAGTGAGGATTATGCTTAGACTTTCTCGGAACTGCTTCAAATCAACTAGATATCTTTGTGCTGTAAATCTCCCAACAGCCAAACGTAAAAGCAGCAAACATCTCGCTCTATGTCCCACATCCAAAGTGCCAAGAGAGTAATGTAGAGCTTGCTCTCCCTGTCTTTGAGTACTGTTTGCACTGTCCCGATTACCTCTTTGCTAACATTCTCTTCAGAGCTGCAGTGAAACCAGGAACCACGTGGAGAAGGCACCCAAACTGAAAGTGCCTGGAGGGAACATTGGGGCTTCTTCTCACTGTCTCTGACATAGGGTTTCACTGTCCCGGGAAACTCTCTGCTAACACCCTGCAGAGCGCTGTGCCCAATATACAGAAACGTCTTGCGGTATCTCCTACAGGGAAAGTGCCAGGAGGGAAAAGTGAGGATTATGCTTAGACTTTCTCGGAACTGCTTCAAATCAACTAGATATCTTTGTGCTGTAAATCTCCCAACAGCCAAATGTAAAAGCAGCAAACATCTCGCTCTATGTCCCACATCCAAAGTGCCAAGAGAGTAATGTAGAGCTTGCTCTCCCTGTCTTTGAGTACTGTTTGCACTGTCCCGATTACCTCTTTGCTAACATTCTCTTCAGAGCTGCAGTGAAACCAGGAACCACGTGGAGAAGGCACCCACACTGAAAGTGCCTGGAGGGAACATTGGGGCTTCTTCTCAGTGTCTCTGACATAGGGTTTCACTGTCCCGGGAAACTCTCTGCTAACACCCTGCAGAGCGCTGTGCCCAATATACAGAAACGTCTTGCGGTATCCCCTACAGGGAAAGTGCCTGGAGGGAAAAGTGAGGATTATGCTTAGACTTTCTCAGAACTGCTTCAAATCAACTAGATATCTTTGTGCTGTAAATCTCCCAACAGCCAAACGTAAAAGCAGCAAACATCTCGCTCTATGTCCCACATCCAAAGTGCCAAGAGAGTAATGTAGAGCTTGCTCTCCCTGTCTTTGAGTACTGTTTGCACTGTCCCGATTACCTCTTTGCTAACATTCTCTTCAGAGCTGCAGTGAAACCAGGAACCACGTGGAGAAGGCACCCACACTGAAAGTGCCTGGAAGGAATATTGGGGCTTCTTCTCAGTGTCTCTGACATAGGGTTTCACTGTCCCGGGAAACTCTCTGCTAACACCCTGCAGAGCGCTGTGCCCAATATACAGAAACGTCTTGCGGTATCCCCTACAGGGAAAGTGCCTGGAGGGAAAAGTGAGGATTATGCTTAGACTTTCTCAGAACTGCTTCAAATCAACTAGATATCTTTGTGCTGTAAATCTCCCAACAGCCAAACGTAAAAGCAGCAAACATCTCGCTCTATGTCCCACATCCAAAGTGCCAAGAGAGTAATGTAGAGCTTGCTCTCCCTGTCTTTGAGTACTGTTTGCACTGTCCCGATTACCTCTTTGCTAACATTCTCTTCAGAGCTGCAGTGAAACCAGGAACCACGTGGAGAAGGCACCCACACTGAAAGTGCCTGGAGTGAACATTGGGGCTTCTTCTCACTGTCTTTGACATAGGGTTTCACTGTCCCGGGAAACTCTCTGCTAACACCCTGCAGAGCGCTGTGCCCAATATACAGAAACGTCTTGCGGTATCTCCTACAGGGAAAGTGCCAGGAGGGAAAAGTGAGGATTATGTTTAGACTTTCTCGGAACTGCTTCAAATCAACTAGATATCTTTGTGCTGTAAATCTCCCAACAGCCAAATGTAAAAGCAGCAAACATCTCGCTCTATGTCCCACATCCAAAGTGCCAAGAGAGTAATGTAGAGCTTGCTCTCCCTGTCTTTGAGTACTGTTTGCACTGTCCCGATTACCTCTTTGCTAACATTCTCTTCAGAGCTGCAGTGAAACCAGGAACCACGTGGAGAAGGCACCCACACTGAAAGTGCCTGGAGGGAACATTGGGGCTTCTTCTCACTGTCTCTGACATAGGGTTTCACTGTCCCGGGAAAGTCTCTGCTAACACCCTGCAGAGCGCTGTGCCCAATATACAGAAACGTCTTGCGGTATCCCCTACAGGGAAAGTGCCTGGAGGGAAAAGTGAGGATTATGCTTAGACTTTCTCGGAACTGCTTCAAATCAACTAGATATCTTTGTGCTGTAAATCTCCCAACAGCCAAACGTAAAAGCAGCAAACATCTCGCTCTATGTCCCACATCCAAAGTGCCAAGAGAGTAATGTAGAGCTTGCTCTCCCTGTCTTTGAGTACTGTTTGCACTGTCCCGATTACCTCTTTGCTAACATTCTCTTCAGAGCTGCAGTGAAACCAGGAACCACGTGGAGAAGGCACCCACACTGAAAGTGCCTGGAAGGAATATTGGGGCTTCTTCTCACTCTCTCTGGCATAGGGTTTCACTGTCCCGGGAAACTCTCTGCTAACACCCTGCAGAGCGCTGTGCCCAATATACAGAAACGTCTTGCGGTATCTCCTACAGGGAAAGTGCCAGGAGGGAAAAGTGAGGATTATGCTTAGACTTTCTCGGAACTGCTTCAAATCAACTAGATATCTTTGTGCTGTAAATCTCCCAACAGCCAAATGTAAAAGCAGCAAACATCTCGCTGTATGTCCCACATCCAAAGTGCCAAGAGAGTAATGTAGAGCTTGCTCTCCCTGTCTTTGAGTACTGTTTGCACTGTCCCGATTACCTCTTTGCTAACATTCTCTTCAGAGCTGCAGTGAAACCAGGAACCACGTGGAGAAGGCACCCACACTGAAAGTGCCTGGAGGGAACATTGGGGCTTCTTCTCACTGTCTCTGACATAGGGTTTCACTGTCCCGGGAAACTCTCTGCTAACACCCTGCAGAGCGCTGTGCCCAATATACAGAAACGTCTTGCGGTATCTCCTACAGGGAAAGTGCCAGGAGGGAAAAGTGAGGATTATGCTTAGACTTTCTCGGAACTGCTTCAAATCAACTAGATATCTTTGTGCTGTAAATCTCCCAACAGCCAAACGTAAAAGCAGCAAACATCTCGCTGTATGTCCCACATCCAAAGTGCCGAGAGAACTTGCTCTCCCTGTCTTTGAGTACTGTTTGCACTGTCCCGATTACCTCTTTGCTAACATTCTCTTCAGAGCTGCAGTGAAACCAGGAACCACGTGGAGAAGGCACCCACACTGAAAGTGCCTGGAGGGAACATTGGGGCTTCTTCTCAGTGTCTCTGACATAGGGTTTCACTGTCCCGGGAAACTCTCTGCTAACACCCTGCAGAGCGCTGTGCCCAATATACAGAAACGTCTTGCGGTATCCCCTACAAGGAAAGTGCCAGGAGGGAAAAGTGAGGATTATGCTTAGACTTTCTCGGAACTGCTTCAAATCAACTAGATATCTTTGTGCTGTAAATCTCCCAACAGCCAAATGTAAAAGCAGCAAACATCTCGCTGTATGTCCCACATCCAAAGTGCCAAGAGAGTAATGTAGAGCTTGCTCTCCCTGTCTTTGAGTACTGTTTGCACTGTCCCGATTACCTCTTTGCTAACATTCTCTTCAGAGCTGCAGTGAAACCAGGAACCACGTGGAGAAGGCACCCACACTGAAAGTGCCTGGAGGGAACACTGGGGCTTCTTCTCAGTGTCTCCGATATAGGGTTTCACTGTCCCGGGAAACTCTCTGCTAACACCCTGCAGAGCGCTGTGCCCAATGTACAGAAACGTCTTGCGGTATCCCGTACAGGGAAAGTGCCAGGAGGGAAAAGTGAGGATTATGCTTAGACTTTCTCGGAACTGCTTCAAATCAACTAGATATCTTTGTGCTGTAAATCTCCCAACAGCCAAATGTAAAAGCAGCAAACATCTCGCTCTATGTCCCACATCCTAAGTGCCAAGAGAGTAATGTAGAGCTTGCTCTCCCTGTCTTTGAGTACTGTTTGCACTGTCCCGATTACCTCTTTGCTAACATTCTCTTCAGAGCTGCAGTGAAACCAGGAACCACGTGGAGAAGGCACCCACACTGAAAGTGCCTGGAGGGAACATTGGGGCTTCTTCTCAGTGTCTCTGACATAGGGTTTCACTGTCCCGGGAAACTCTCTGCTAACACCCTGCAGAGCGCTGTGCCCAATATACAGAAACGTCTTGCGGTATCTCCTACAGGGAAAGTGCCAGGAGGGAAAAGTGAGGATTATGCTTAGACTTTCTCGGAACTGCTTCAAATCAACTAGATATCTTTGTGCTGTAAATCTCCCAACAGCCAAACGTAAAAGCAGCAAACATCTCGCTGTATGTCCCACATCCAAAGTGCCAAGAGAGTAATGTAGAGCTTGCTCTCCCTGTCTTTGAGTACTGTTTGCACTGTCCCGATTACCTCTTTGCTAACATTCTCTTCAGAGCTGCAGTGAAACCAGGAACCACGTGGAGAAGGCACCCACACTGAAAGTGCCTGGAGGGAACATTGGGGCTTCTTCTCACTGTCTCTGACATAGGGTTTCACTGTCCCGGGAAACTCTCTGCTAACACCCTGCAGAGCGCTGTGCCCAATGTACAGAAACGTCTTGCGGTATCCCCTACAAGGAAAGTGCCAGGAGGGAAAAGTGAGGATTATGCTTAGACTTTCTCGGAACTGCTTCAAATCAACTAGATATCTTTGTGCTGTAAATCTCCCAACAGCCAAACGTAAAAGCAGCAAACATCTCACTGTATGTCCCACATCCAAAGTGCCAAGAGAGTAATGTAGAGCTTGCTCTCCCTGTCTTTGAGTACTGTTTGCACTGTCCCGATTACCTCTTTGCTAACATTCTCTTCAGAGCTGCAGTGAAACCAGGAACCACGTGGAGAAGGCACCCACACTGAAAGTGCCTGGAGGGAACACTGGGGCTTCTTCTCAGTGTCTCCGATATAGGGTTTCACTGTCCCGGGAAACTCTCTGCTAACACCCTGCAGAGCGCTGTGCCCAATGTACAGAAACGTCTTGCGGTATCCCGTACAGGGAAAGTGCCAGGAGGGAAAAGTGAGGATTATGCTTAGACTTTCTCGGAACTGCTTCAAATCAACTAGATATCTTTGTGCTGTAAATCTCCCAACAGCCAAATGTAAAAGCAGCAAACATCTCGCTGTATGTCCCACATCCAAAGTGCCGAGAGAACTTGCTCTCCCTGTCTTTGAGTACTGTTTGCACTGTCCCGATTACCTCTTTGCTAACATTCTCTTCAGAGCTGCAGTGAAACCAGGAACCACGTGGAGAAGGCACCCACACTGAAAGTGCCTGGAGGGAACACTGGGGCTTCTTCTCAGTGTCTCCGATATAGGGTTTCACTGTCCCGGGAAACTCTCTGCTAACACCCTGCAGAGCGCTGTGCCCAATGTACAGAAACGTCTTGCGGTATCCCGTACAGGGAAAGTGCCAGGAGGGAAAAGTGAGGATTATGCTTAGACTTTCTCGGAACTGCTTCAAATCAACTAGATATCTTTGTGCTGTAAATCTCCCAACAGCCAAATGTAAAAGCAGCAAACATCTCGCTGTATGTCCCACATCCAAAGTGCCAAGAGAGTAATGTAGAGCTTGCTCTCCCTGTCTTTGAGTACTGTTTGCACTGTCCCGATTACCTCTTTGCTAACATTCTCTTCAGAGCTGCAGTGAAACCAGGAACCACGTGGAGAAGGCACCCACACTGAAAGTGCCTGGAGGGAACATTGGGGCTTCTTCTCAGTGTCTCTGACATAGGGTTTCACTGTCCCGGGAAACTCTCTGCTAACACCCTGCAGAGCGCTGTGCCCAATATACAGAAACGTCTTGCGGTATCTCCTACAGGGAAAGTGCCAGGAGGGAAAAGTGAGGATTATGCTTAGACTTTCTCGGAACTGCTTCAAATCAACTAGATATCTTTGTGCTGTAAATCTCCCAACAGCCAAACGTAAAAGCAGCAAACATCTCGCTGTATGTCCCACATCCAAAGTGCCAAGAGAGTAATGTAGAGCTTGCTCTCCCTGTCTTTGAGTACTGTTTGCACTGTCCCGATTACCTCTTTGCTAACATTCTCTTCAGAGCTGCAGTGAAACCAGGAACCACGTGGAGAAGGCACCCACACTGAAAGTGCCTGGAGGGAACATTGGGGCTTCTTCTCACTGTCTCTGACATAGGGTTTCACTGTCCCGGGAAACTCTCTGCTAACACCCTGCAGAGCGCTGTGCCCAATGTACAGAAACGTCTTGCGGTATCCCCTACAAGGAAAGTGCCAGGAGGGAAAAGTGAGGATTATGCTTAGACTTTCTCGGAACTGCTTCAAATCAACTAGATATCTTTGTGCTGTAAATCTCCCAACAGCCAAACGTAAAAGCAGCAAACATCTCACTGTATGTCCCACATCCAAAGTGCCAAGAGAGTAATGTAGAGCTTGCTCTCCCTGTCTTTGAGTACTGTTTGCACTGTCCCGATTACCTCTTTGCTAACATTCTCTTCAGAGCTGCAGTGAAACCAGGAACCACGTGGAGAAGGCACCCACACTGAAAGTGCCTGGAGGGAACACTGGGGCTTCTTCTCAGTGTCTCCGATATAGGGTTTCACTGTCCCGGGAAACTCTCTGCTAACACCCTGCAGAGCGCTGTGCCCAATGTACAGAAACGTCTTGCGGTATCCCGTACAGGGAAAGTGCCAGGAGGGAAAAGTGAGGATTATGCTTAGACTTTCTCGGAACTGCTTCAAATCAACTAGATATCTTTGTGCTGTAAATCTCCCAACAGCCAAATGTAAAAGCAGCAAACATCTCGCTGTATGTCCCACATCCAAAGTGCCGAGAGAACTTGCTCTCCCTGTCTTTGAGTACTGTTTGCACTGTCCCGATTACCTCTTTGCTAACATTCTCTTCAGAGCTGCAGTGAAACCAGGAACCACGTGGAGAAGGCACCCACACTGAAAGTGCCTGGAGGGAACATTGGGGCTTCTTCTCACTGTCTCTGACATAGGGTTTCACTGTCCCGGGAAACTCTCTGCTAACACCCTGCAGAGCGCTGTGCCCAATATACAGAAACGTCTTGCGGTATCTCCTACAGGGAAAGTGCCAGGAGGGAAAAGTGAGGATTATGCTTAGACTTTCTCGGAACTGCTTCAAATCAACTAGATATCTTTGTGCTGTAAATCTCCCAACAGCCAAACGTAAAAGCAGCAAACATCTCGCTGTATGTCCCACATCCAAAGTGCCAAGAGAGTAATGTAGAGCTTGCTCTCCCTGTCTTTGAGTACTGTTTGCACTGTCCCGATTACCTCTTTGCTAACATTCTCTTCAGAGCTGCAGTGAAACCAGGAACCACGTGGAGAAGGCACCCACACTGAAAGTGCCTGGAGGGAACATTGGGGCTTCTTCTCACTGTCTCTGACATAGGGTTTCACTGTCCCGGGAAACTCTCTGCTAACACCCTGCAGAGCGCTGTGCCCAATGTACAGAAACGTCTTGCGGTATCCCCTACAGGGAAAGTGCCAGGAGGGAAAAGTGAGGATTATGCTTAGACTTTCTCGGAACTGCTTCAAATCAACTAGATATCTTTGTGCTGTAAATCTCCCAACAGCCAAACGTAAAAGCAGCAAACATCTCGCTGTATGTCCCACATCCAAAGTGCCAAGAGAGTAATGTAGAGCTTGCTCTCCCTGTCTTTGAGTACTGTTTGCACTGTCCCGATTACCTCTTTGCTAACATTCTCTTCAGAGCTGCAGTGAAACCAGGAACCACGTGGAGAAGGCACCCACACTGAAAGTGCCTGGAGGGAACATTGGGGCTTCTTCTCACTGTCTCTGACATAGGGTTTCACTGTCCCGGGAAACTCTCTGCTAACACCCTGCAGAGCGCTGTGCCCAATGTACAGAAACGTCTTGCGGTATCCCCTACAAGGAAAGTGCCAGGAGGGAAAAGTGAGGATTATGCTTAGACTTTCTCGGAACTGCTTCAAATCAACTAGATATCTTTGTGCTGTAAATCTCCCAACAGCCAAACGTAAAAGCAGCAAACATCTCACTGTATGTCCCACATCCAAAGTGCCAAGAGAGTAATGTAGAGCTTGCTCTCCCTGTCTTTGAGTACTGTTTGCACTGTCCCGATTACCTCTTTGCTAACATTCTCTTCAGAGCTGCAGTGAAACCAGGAACCACGTGGAGAAGGCACCCACACTGAAAGTGCCTGGAGGGAACACTGGGGCTTCTTCTCAGTGTCTCCGATATAGGGTTTCACTGTCCCGGGAAACTCTCTGCTAACACCCTGCAGAGCGCTGTGCCCAATGTACAGAAACGTCTTGCGGTATCCCGTACAGGGAAAGTGCCAGGAGGGAAAAGTGAGGATTATGCTTAGACTTTCTCGGAACTGCTTCAAATCAACTAGATATCTTTGTGCTGTAAATCTCCCAACAGCCAAATGTAAAAGCAGCAAACATCTCGCTGTATGTCCCACATCCAAAGTGCCGAGAGAACTTGCTCTCCCTGTCTTTGAGTACTGTTTGCACTGTCCCGATTACCTCTTTGCTAACATTCTCTTCAGAGCTGCAGTGAAACCAGGAACCACGTGGAGAAGGCACCCACACTGAAAGTGCCTGGAGGGAACATTGGGGCTTCTTCTCACTGTCTCTGACATAGGGTTTCACTGTCCCGGGAAACTCTCTGCTAACACCCTGCAGAGCGCTGTGCCCAATATACAGAAACGTCTTGCGGTATCTCCTACAGGGAAAGTGCCAGGAGGGAAAAGTGAGGATTATGCTTAGACTTTCTCGGAACTGCTTCAAATCAACTAGATATCTTTGTGCTGTAAATCTCCCAACAGCCAAACGTAAAAGCAGCAAACATCTCGCTCTATGTCCCACATCCAAAGTGCCAAGAGAGTAATGTAGAGCTTGCTCTCCCTGTCTTTGAGTACTGTTTGCACTGTCCCGATTACCTCTTTGCTAACATTCTCTTCAGAGCTGCAGTGAAACCAGGAACCACGTGGAGAAGGCACCCACACTGAAAGTGCCTGGAGGGAACATTGGGGCTTCTTCTCACTGTCTCTGACATAGGGTTTCACTGTCCCGGGAAACTCTCTGCTAACACCCTGCAGAGCGCTGTGCCCAATGTACAGAAACGTCTTGCGGTATCCCCTACAGGGAAAGTGCCAGGAGGGAAAAGTGAGGATTATGCTTAGACTTTCTCGGAACTGCTTCAAATCAACTAGATATCTTTGTGCTGTAAATCTCCCAACAGCCAAATGTAAAAGCAGCAAACATCTCGCTGTATGTCCCACATCCAAAGTGCCAAGAGAGTAATGTAGAGCTTGCTCTCCCTGTCTTTGAGTACTGTTTGCACTGTCCCGATTACCTCTTTGCTAACATTCTCTTCAGAGCTGCAGTGAAACCAGGAACCACGTGGAGAAGGCACCCACACTGAAAGTGCCTGGAGGGAACATTGGGGCTTCTTCTCAGTGTCTTTGACATAGGGTTTCACTGTCCCGGGAAACTCTCTGCTAACACCCTGCAGAGCGCTGTGCCCAATATACAGAAACGTCTTGCGGTATCTCCTACAGGGAAAGTGCCAGGAGGGAAAAGTGAGGATTATGTTTAGACTTTCTCGGAACTGCTTCAAATCAACTAGATATCTTTGTGCTGTAAATCTCCCAACAGCCAAATGTAAAAGCAGCAAACATCTCGCTGTATGTCCCACATCCAAAGTGCCAAGAGAGAGCTTGCTCTCCCTGTCTTTGAGTACTGTTTGCACTGTCCCGATTACCTCTTTGCTAACATTCTCTTCAGAGCTGCAGTGAAACCAGGAACCACGTGGAGAAGGCACCCACACTGAAAGTGCCTGGAAGGAACGTTGGGGCTTCTTCTCAGTGTCTCTGATATAGGGTTTCACTGTCCCGGGAAACTCTCTGCTAACACCCTGCAGAGCGCTGTGCCCAATATACAGAAACGTCTTGCGGTATCTCCTACAGGGAAAGTGCCAGGAGGAATTGTGGAGCTTGGTCTCAGTGTCTCTGAGAATTGCTCTGATTATCCGTCTGACCTCTTTGCTAAGACACTCCAGAAAGCTGTCCTCAAAACCAACACACATCTTGACATATCTCCCACATTGATCGCAGTGTCTCCAGAAACGGCATTCAAGGAGCCAGGAACTTTTCTCCCTACACTGTCCATTGAGTTGTCCTCAAAACCAATATACATCCTGCTATATCTCCCACATGGAAAGTTCCAGGAGGGAAAAGTGAGGATTATGCTTAGACTTTCTCGGAACTGCTTCAAATCAACTAGATATCTTTGTGCTGTAAATCTCCCAACAGCCAAATGTAAAAGCAGCAAACATCTCGCTGTATGTCCCACATCCAAAGTGCCAAGAGAGAGCTTGCTCTCCCTGTCTTTGAGTACTGTTTGCACTGTCCCGATTACCTCTTTGCTAACATTCTCTTCAGAGCTGCAGTGAAACCAGGAACCACGTGGAGAAGGCACCCACACTGAAAGTGCCTGGAAGGAACGTTGGGGCTTCTTCTCAGTGTCTCTGATATAGGGTTTCACTGTCCCGGGAAACTCTCTGCTAACACCCTGCAGAGCGCTGTGCCCAATTTACAGAAACGTCTTGCGGTATCTCCTACAGGGAAAGTGCCAGGAGGAATTGTGGAGCTTGGTCTCAGTGTCTCTGAGAATTGCTCTGATTATCCGTGTGACCTCTTTGCTAAGACACTCCAGAAAGCTGTCCTCAAAACCAACACACATCTTGACATATCTCCCACATTGATCGCAGTGTCTCCAGAAACGGCATTCAAGGAGCCAGGAACTTTTCTCCCTACACTGTCCATTGAGTTGTCCTCAAAACCAATATACATCCTGCTATATCTCCCACATGGAAAGTGCCAGGAGGGAAAAGTGAGGATTATGCTTAGACTTTCTCGGAACTGCTTCAAATCAACTAGATATCTTTGTGCTGTAAATCTCCCAACAGCCAAATGTAAAAGCAGCAAACATCTCGCTCTATGTCCCACATCCAAAGTGCCAAGAGAGTAATGTAGAGCTTGCTCTCCCTGTCTTTGAGTACTGTTTGCACTGTCCCGATTACCTCTTTGCTAACATTCTCTTCAGAGCTGCAGTGAAACCAGGAACCACGTGGAGAAGGCACCCACACTGAAAGTGCCTGGAGGGAACATTGGGGCTTCTTCTCAGTGTCTCCGATATAGGGTTTCACTGTCCCGGGAAACTCTCTGCTAACACCCTGCAGAGCGCTGTGCCCAATGTACAGAAACGTCTTGCGGTATCCCGTACAGGGAAAGTGCCAGGAGGGAAAAGTGAGGATTATGCTTAGACTTTCTCGGAACTGCTTCAAATCAACTAGATATCTTTGTGCTGTAAATCTCCCAACAGCCAAATGTAAAAGCAGCAAACATCTCGCTGTATGTCCCACATCCAAAGTGCCGAGAGAACTTGCTCTCCCTGTCTTTGAGTACTGTTTGCACTGTCCCGATTACCTCTTTGCTAACATTCTCTTCAGAGCTGCAGTGAAACCAGGAACCACGTGGAGAAGGCACCCACACTGAAAGTGCCTGGAGGGAACATTGGGGCTTCTTCTCAGTGTCTCTGACATAGGGTTTCACTGTCCTGGGAAACTCTCTGCTAACACCCTGCAGAGCGCTGTGCCCAATATACAGAAACGTCTTGCGGTATCTCCTACAGGGAAAGTGCCAGGAGGGAAAAGTGAGGATTATGCTTAGACTTTCTCGGAACTGCTTCAAATCAACTAGATAACTTTGTGCTGTAAATCTCCCAACAGCCAAACGTAAAAGCAGCAAACATCTCGCTGTATGTCCCACATCCAAAGTGCCAAGAGAGTAATGTAGAGCTTGCTCTCCCTGTCTTTGAGTACTGTTTGCACTGTCCCGATTACCTCTTTGCTAACATTCTCTTCAGAGCTGCAGTGAAACCAGGAACCACGTGGAGAAGGCACCCACACTGAAAGTGCCTGGAGGGAACACTGGGGCTTCTTCTCAGTGTCTCCGATATAGGGTTTCACTGTCCCGGGAAACTCTCTGCTAACACCCTGCAGAGCGCTGTGCCCAATGTACAGAAACGTCTTGCGGTATCCCGTACAGGGAAAGTGCCAGGAGGGAAAAGTGAGGATTATGCTTAGACTTTCTCGGAACTGCTTCAAATCAACTAGATATCTTTGTGCTGTAAATCTCCCAACAGCCAAACGTAAAAGCAGCAAACATCTCGCTGTATGTCCCACATCCAAAGTGCCAAGAGAGTAATGTAGAGCTTGCTCTCCCTGTCTTTGAGTACTGTTTGCACTGTCCCGATTACCTCTTTGCTAACATTCTCTTCAGAGCTGCAGTGAAACCAGGAACCACGTGGAGAAGGCACCCACACTGAAAGTGCCTGGAGGGAACATTGGGGCTTCTTCTCACTGTCTCTGACATAGGGTTTCACTGTCCCGGGAAACTCTCTGCTAACACCCTGCAGAGCGCTGTGCCCAATGTACAGAAACATCTTGCGGTATCCCGTACAGGGAAAGTGCCAGGAGGGAAAAGTGAGGATTATGCTTAGACTTTCTCGGAACTGCTTCAAATCAACTAGATATCTTTGTGCTGTAAATCTCCCAACAGCCAAATGTAAAAGCAGCAAACATCTCGCTGTATGTCCCACATCCAAAGTGCCAAGAGAGAGCTTGCTCTCCCTGTCTTTGAGTACTGTTTGCACTGTCCCGATTACCTCTTTGCTAACATTCTCTTCAGAGCTGCAGTGAAACCAGGAACCACGTGGAGAAGGCACCCACACTGAAAGTGCCTGGAAGGAACGTTGGGGCTTCTTCTCAGTGTCTCTGATATAGGGTTTCACTGTCCCGGGAAACTCTCTGCTAACACCCTGCAGAGCGCTGTGCCCAATATACAGAAACGTCTTGCGGTATCTCCTACAGGGAAAGTGCCAGGAGGAATTGTGGAGCTTGGTCTCAGTGTCTCTGAGAATTGCTCTGATTATCCGTCTGACCTCTTTGCTAAGACACTCCAGAAAGCTGTCCTCAAAACCAACACACATCTTGACATATCTCCCACATTGATCGCAGTGTCTCCAGAAACGGCATTCAAGGAGCCAGGAACTTTTCTCCCTACACTGTCCATTGAGTTGTCCTCAAAACCAATATACATCCTGCTATATCTCCCACATGGAAAGTTCCAGGAGGGAAAAGTGAGGATTATGCTTAGACTTTCTCGGAACTGCTTCAAATCAACTAGATATCTTTGTGCTGTAAATCTCCCAACAGCCAAATGTAAAAGCAGCAAACATCTCGCTGTATGTCCCACATCCAAAGTGCCAAGAGAGAGCTTGCTCTCCCTGTCTTTGAGTACTGTTTGCACTGTCCTGATTACCTCTTTGCTAACATTCTCTTCAGAGCTGCAGTGAAACCAGGAACCACGTGGAGAAGGCACCCACACTGAAAGTGCCTGGAAGGAACGTTGGGGCTTCTTCTCAGTGTCTCTGATATAGGGTTTCACTGTCCCGGGAAACTCTCTGCTAACACCCTGCAGAGCGCTGTGCCCAATTTACAGAAACGTCTTGCGGTATCTCCTACAGGGAAAGTGCCAGGAGGAATTGTGGAGCTTGGTCTCAGTGTCTCTGAGAATTGCTCTGATTATCCGTGTGACCTCTTTGCTAAGACACTCCAGAAAGCTGTCCTCAAAACCAACACACATCTTGACATATCTCCCACATTGATCGCAGTGTCTCCAGAAACGGCATTCAAGGAGCCAGGAACTTTTCTCCCTACACTGTCCATTGAGTTGTCCTCAAAACCAATATACATCCTGCTATATCTCCCACATGGAAAGTGCCAGGAGGGAAAAGTGAGGATTATGCTTAGACTTTCTCGGAACTGCTTCAAATCAACTAGATATCTTTGTGCTGTAAATCTCCCAACAGCCAAATGTAAAAGCAGCAAACATCTAGCTCTATGTCCCACATCCAAAGTGCCAAGAGAGTAATGTAGAGCTTGCTCTCCCTGTCTTTGAGTACTGTTTGCACTGTCCCGATTACCTCTTTGCTAACATTCTCTTCAGAGCTGCAGTGAAACCAGGAACCACGTGGAGAAGGCACCCACACTGAAAGTGCCTGGAGGGAACATTGGGGCTTCTTCTCAGTGTCTCTGACATAGGGTTTCACTGTCCTGGGAAACTCTCTGCTAACACCCTGCAGAGCGCTGTGCCCAATATACAGAAACGTCTTGCGGTATCTCCTACAGGGAAAGTGCCAGGAGGGAAAAGTGAGGATTATGCTTAGACTTTCTCGGAACTGCTTCAAATCAACTAGATATCTTTGTGCTGTAAATCTCCCAACAGCCAAATGTAAAAGCAGCAAACATCTCGCTGTATGTCCCACATCCAAAGTGCCAAGAGAGAGCTTGCTCTCCCTGTCTTTGAGTACTGTTTGCACTGTCCCGATTACCTCTTTGCTAACATTCTCTTCAGAGCTGCAGTGAAACCAGGAACCACGTGGAGAAGGCACCCACACTGAAAGTGCCTGGAGGGAACATTGGGGCTTCTTCTCACTGTCTCTGACATAGGGTTTCACTGTCCCGGGAAACTCTCTGCTAACACCCTGCAGAGCGCTGTGCCCAATATACAGAAACGTCTTGCGGTATCCCCTACAGGGAAAGTGCCAGGAGGGAAAAGTGAGGATTATGCTTAGACTTTCTCGGAACTGCTTCAAATCAACTAGATATCTTTGTGCTGTAAATCTCCCAACAGCCAAACGTAAAAGCAGCAAACATCTCGCTCTATGTCCCACATCCAAAGTGCCAAGAGAGTAATGTAGAGCTTGCTCTCCCTGTCTTTGAGTACTGTTTGCACTGTCCCGATTACCTCTTTGCTAACATTCTCTTCAGAGCTGCAGTGAAACCAGGAACCACGTGGAGAAGGCACCCACACTGAAAGTGCCTGGAGGGAACATTGGGGCTTCTTCTCACTGTCTCTGACATAGGGTTCCACTGTCCCGGGAAACTCTCTGCTAACACCCTGCAGAGCGCTGTGCCCAATATACAGAAACGTCTTGCGGTATCCCCTACAGGGAAAGTGCCTGGAGGGAAAAGTGAGGATTATGCTTAGACTTTCTCGGAACTGCTTCAAATCAACTAGATATCTTTGTGCTGTAAATCTCCCAACAGCCAAATGTAAAAGCAGCAAACATCTCGCTGTATGTCCCACATCCAAAGTGCCGAGAGAACTTGCTCTCCCTGTCTTTGAGTACTGTTTGCACTGTCCCGATTACCTCTTTGCTAACATTCTCTTCAGAGCTGCAGTGAAACCAGGAACCACGTGGAGAAGGCACCCACACTGAAAGTGCCTGGAGGGAACATTGGGGCTTCTTCTCAGTGTCTCTGACATAGGGTTTCACTGTCCCGGGAAACTCTCTGCTAACACCCTGCAGAGCGCTGTGCCCAATATACAGAAACGTCTTGCGGTATCTCCTACAGGGAAAGTGCCAGGAGGGAAAAGTGAGGATTATGCTTAGACTTTCTCGGAACTGCTTCAAATCAACTAGATATCTTTGTGCTGTAAATCTCCCAACAGCCAAACGTAAAAGCAGCAAACATCTCGCTCTATGTCCCACATCCAAAGTGCCAAGAGAGTAATGTAGAGCTTGCTCTCCCTGTCTTTGAGTACTGTTTGCACTGTCCCGATTACCTCTTTGCTAACATTCTCTTCAGAGCTGCAGTGAAACCAGGAACCACGTGGAGAAGGCACCCACACTGAAAGTGCCTGGAGGGAACATTGGGGCTTCTTCTCAGTGTCTCTGACATAGGGTTTCACTGTCCCGGGAAACTCTCTGCTAACACCCTGCAGAGCGCTGTGCCCAATATACAGAAACGTCTTGCGGTATCCCCTACAGGGAAAGTGCCAGGAGGGAAAAGTGAGGATTATGCTTAGACTTTCTCGGAACTGCTTCAAATCAACTAGATATCTTTGTGCTGTAAATCTCCCAACAGCCAAATGTAAAAGCAGCAAACATCTCGCTGTATGTCCCACATCCAAAGTGCCGAGAGAACTTGCTCTCCCTGTCTTTGAGTACTGTTTGCACTGTCCCGATTACCTCTTTGCTAACATTCTCTTCAGAGCTGCAGTGAAACCAGGAACCACGTGGAGAAGGCACCCACACTGAAAGTGCCTGGAGGGAACATTGGGGCTTCTTCTCAGTGTCTCTGACATAGGGTTTCACTGTCCCGGGAAACTCTCTGCTAACACCCTGCAGAGCGCTGTGCCCAATATACAGAAACGTCTTGCGGTATCCCCTACAGGGAAAGTGCCATGAGGGAAAAGTGAGGATTATGCTTAGACTTTCTCGGAACTGCTTCAAATCAACTGGATATCTTTGTGCTGTAAATCTCCCAACAGCCAAATGTAAAAGCAGCAAACATCTCGCTCTATGTCCCACATCCAAAGTGCCAAGAGAGTAATGTAGAGCTTGCTCTCCCTGTCTTTGAGTACTGTTTGCACTGTCCCGATTACCTCTTTGCTAACATTCTCTTCAGAGCTGCAGTGAAACCAGGAACCACGTGGAGAAGGCACCCACACTGAAAGTGCCTGGAGGGAACACTGGGGCTTCTTCTCACTGTCTCTGACATAGGGTTTCACTGTCCCGGGAAAGTCTCTGCTAACACCCTGCAGAGCGCTGTGCCCAATATACAGAAACGTCTTGCGGTATCCCCTACAGGGAAAGTGCCAGGAGGGAAAAGTGAGGATTATGCTTAGACTTTCTCGGAACTGCTTCAAATCAACCAGATATCTTTGTGCTGTAAATCTCCCAACAGCCAAATGTAAAAGCAGCAAACATCTCGCTGTATGTCCCACATCCAAAGTGCTAAGAGAGAGCTTGCTCTCCCTGTCTTTGAGTACTGTTTGCACTGTCCCGATTACCTCGTTGCTAACATTCTCTTCAGAGCTGCAGTGAAACCAGGAACCACGTGGAGAAGGCACCCACACTGAAAGTGCCTGGAGGGAACATTGGGGCTTCTTCTCAGTGTCTCCGATATAGGGTTTCACTGTCCCGGGAAACTCTCTGCTAACACCCTGCAGAGCGCTGTGCCCAATGTACAGAAACGTCTTGCGGTATCCCGTACAGGGAAAGTGCCAGGAGGGAAAAGTGAGGATTATGCTTAGACTTTCTCGGAACTGCTTCAAATCAACTAGATATCTTTGTGCTGTAAATCTCCCAACAGCCAAATGTAAAAGCAGCAAACATCTCGCTGTATGTCCCACATCCAAAGTGCCGAGAGAACTTGCTCTCCCTGTCTTTGAGTACTGTTTGCACTGTCCCGATTACCTCTTTGCTAACATTCTCTTCAGAGCTGCAGTGAAACCAGGAACCACGTGGAGAAGGCACCCACACTGAAAGTGCCTGGAGGGAACATTGGGGCTTCTTCTCAGTGTCTCTGACATAGGGTTTCACTGTCCCGGGAAACTCTCTGCTAACACCCTGCAGAGCGCTGTGCCCAATGTACAGAAACGTCTTGCGGTATCTCCTACAGGGAAAGTGCCAGGAGGGAAAAGTGAGGATTATGCTTAGACTTTCTCGGAACTGCTTCAAATCAACTAGATATCTTTGTGCTGTAAATCTCCCAACAGCCAAACGTAAAAGCAGCAAACATCTCGCTCTATGTCCCACATCCAAAGTGCCAAGAGAGTAATGTAGAGCTTGCTCTCCCTGTCTTTGAGTACTGTTTGCACTGTCCCGATTACCTCTTTGCTAACATTCTCTTCAGAGCTGCAGTGAAACCAGGAACCACGTGGAGAAGGCACCCACACTGAAAGTGCCTGGAGGGAACATTGGGGCTTCTTCTCACTGTCTCTGACATAGGGTTTCACTGTCCCGGGAAACTCTCTGCTAACACCCTGCAGAGCGCTGTGCCCAATATACAGAAACGTCTTGCGGTATCCCCTACAGGGAAAGTGCCAGGAGGGAAAAGTGAGGATTATGCTTAGACTTTCTCGGAACTGCTTCAAATCAACTAAATATCTTTGTGCTGTAAATCTCCCAACAGCCAAATGTAAAAGCAGCAAACATCTCGCTGTATGTCCCACATCCAAAGTGCCAAGAGAGTAATGTAGAGCTTGCTCTCCCTGTCTTTGAGTACTGTTTGCACTGTCCCGATTACCTCTTTGCTAACATTCTCTTCAGAGCTGCAGTGAAACCAGGAACCACGTGGAGAAGGCACCCACACTGAAAGTGCCTGGAGGGAACACTGGGGCTTCTTCTCAGTGTCTCCGATATAGGGTTTCACTGTCCCGGGAAACTCTCTGCTAACACCCTGCAGAGCGCTGTGCCCAATGTACAGAAACGTCTTGCGGTATCCCGTACAGGGAAAGTGCCAGGAGGGAAAAGTGAGGATTATGCTTAGACTTTCTCGGAACTGCTTCAAATCAACTAGATATCTTTGTGCTGTAAATCTCCCAACAGCCAAATGTAAAAGCAGCAAACATCTCGCTGTATGTCCCACATCCAAAGTGCCGAGAGTACTTGCTCTCCCTGTCTTTGAGTACTGTTTGCACTGTCCCGATTACCTCTTTGCTAACATTCTCTTCAGAGCTGCAGTGAAACCAGGAACCACGTGGAGAAGGCACCCACACTGAAAGTGCCTGGAGGGAACATTGGGGCTTCTTCTCAGTGTCTCTGACATAGGGTTTCACTGTCCCGGGAAACTCTCTGCTAACACCCTGCAGAGCGCTGTGCCCAATATACAGAAACGTCTTGCGGTATCTCCTACAGGGAAAGTGCCAGGAGGGAAAAGTGAGGATTATGCTTAGACTTTCTCGGAACTGCTTCAAATCAACTAGATATCTTTGTGCTGTAAATCTCCCAACAGCCAAATGTAAAAGCAGCAAACATCTCGCTGTATGTCCCACATCCAAAGTGCCAAGAGAGTAATGTAGAGCTTGCTCTCCCTGTCTTTGAGTACTGTTTGCACTGTCCCGATTACCTCTTTGCTAACATTCTCTTCAGAGCTGCAGTGAAACCAGGAACCACGTGGAGAAGGCACCCACACTGAAAGTGCCTGGAGGGAACATTGGGGCTTCTTCTCAGTGTCTCTGACATAGGGTTTCACTGTCCCGGGAAACTCTCTGCTAACACCCTGCAGAGCGCTGTGCCCAATGTACAGAAACGTCTTGCGGTATCTCCTACAGGGAAAGTGCCAGGAGGGAAAAGTGAGGATTATGCTTAGACTTTCTCGGAACTGCTTCAAATCAACTAGATATCTTTGTGCTGTAAATCTCCCAACAGCCAAACGTAAAAGCAGCAAACATCTCGCTCTATGTCCCACATCCAAAGTGCCAAGAGAGTAATGTAGAGCTTGCTCTCCCTGTCTTTGAGTACTGTTTGCACTGTCCCGATTACCTCTTTGCTAACATTCTCTTCAGAGCTGCAGTGAAACCAGGAACCACGTGGAGAAGGCACCCACACTGAAAGTGCCTGGAGGGAACATTGGGGCTTCTTCTCACTGTCTCTGACATAGGGTTTCACTGTCCCGGGAAACTCTCTGCTAACACCCTGCAGAGCGCTGTGCCCAATATACAGAAACGTCTTGCGGTATCTCCTACAGGGAAAGTGCCAGGAGGGAAAAGTGAGGATTATGCTTAGACTTTCTCGGAACTGCTTCAAATCAACTAGATATCTTTGTGCTGTAAATCTCCCAACAGCCAAATGTAAAAGCAGCAAACATCTCGCTGTATGTCCCACATCCAAAGTGCCAAGAGAGTAATGTAGAGCTTGCTCTCCCTGTCTTTGAGTACTGTTTGCACTGTCCCGATTACCTCTTTGCTAACATTCTCTTCAGAGCTGCAGTGAAACCAGGAACCACGTGGAGAAGGCACCCACACTGAAAGTGCCTGGAGGGAACATTGGGGCTTCTTCTCACTGTCTCTGACATAGGGTTTCACTGTCCCGGGAAACTCTCTGCTAACACCCTGCAGAGCGCTGTGCCCAATATACAGAAACGTCTTGCGGTATCCCGTACAGGGAAAGTGCCAGGAGGGAAAAGTGAGGATTATGCTTAGACTTTCTCGGAACTGCTTCAAATCAACTAGATATCTTTGTGCTGTAAATCTCCCAACAGCCAAACGTAAAAGCAGCAAACATCTCGCTCTATGTCCCACATCCAAAGTGCCAAGAGAGTAATGTAGAGCTTGCTCTCCCTGTCTTTGAGTACTGTTTGCACTGTCCCGATTACCTCTTTGCTAACATTCTCTTCAGAGCTGCAGTGAAACCAGGAACCACGTGGAGAAGGCACCCACACTGAAAGTGCCTGGAGGGAACATTGGGGCTTCTTCTCACTGTCTCTGACATAGGGTTTCACTGTCCCGGGAAACTCTCTGCTAACACCCTGCAGAGCGCTGTGCCCAATATACAGAAACGTCTTGCGGTATCCCCTACAGGGAAAGTGCCAGGAGGGAAAAGTGAGGATTATGCTTAGACTTTCTCGGAACTGCTTCAAATCAACTAGATATCTTTGTGCTGTAAATCTCCCAACAGCCAAATGTAAAAGCAGCAAACATCTCGCTGTATGTCCCACATCCAAAGTGCCAAGAGAGTAATGTAGAGCTTGCTCTCCCTGTCTTTGAGTACTGTTTGCACTGTCCCGATTACCTCTTTGCTAACATTCTCTTCAGAGCTGCAGTGAAACCAGGAACCACGTGGAGAAGGCACCCACACTGAAAGTGCCTGGAGGGAAGACTGGGGCTTCTTCTCAGTGTCTCCGATATAGGGTTTCACTGTCCCGGGAAACTCTCTGCTAACACCCTGCAGAGCGCTGTGCCCAATGTACAGAAACGTCTTGCGGTATCCCGTACAGGGAAAGTGCCAGGAGGGAAAAGTGAGGATTATGCTTAGACTTTCTCGGAACTGCTTCAAATCAACTAGATATCTTTGTGCTGTAAATCTCCCAACAGCCAAATGTAAAAGCAGCAAACATCTCGCTCTATGTCCCACATCCAAAGTGCCGAGAGAACTTGCTCTCCCTGTCTTTGAGTACTGTTTGCACTGTCCCGATTACCTCTTTGCTAACATTCTCTTCAGAGCTGCAGTGAAACCAGGAACCACGTGGAGAAGGCACCCACACTGAAAGTGCCTGGAGGGAACATTGGGGCTTCTTCTCAGTGTCTCTGACATAGGGTTTCACTGTCCCGGGAAACTCTCTGCTAACACCCTGCAGAGCGCTGTGCCCAATATACAGAAACGTCTTGCGGTATCTCCTACAGGGAAAGTGCCAGGAGGGAAAAGTGAGGATTATGCTTAGACTTTCTCAGAACTGCTTCAAATCAACTAGATATCTTTGTGCTGTAAATCTCCCAACAGCCAAATGTAAAAGCAGCAAACATCTCGCTGTATGTCCCACATCCAAAGTGCCAAGAGAGTAATGTAGAGCTTGCTCTCCCTGTCTTTGAGTACTGTTTGCACTGTCCCGATTACCTCTTTGCTAACATTCTCTTCAGAGCTGCAGTGAAACCAGGAACCACGTGGAGAAGGCACCCACACTGAAAGTGCCTGGAGGGAACATTGGGGCTTCTTCTCACTGTCTCTGACATAGGGTTTCACTGTCCCGGGAAACTCTCTGCTAACACCCTGCAGAGCGCTGTGCCCAATGTACAGAAACGTCTTGCGGTATCCCGTACAGGGAAAGTGCCAGGAGGGAAAAGTGAGGATTATGCTTAGACTTTCTCGGAACTGCTTCAAATCAACTAGATATCTTTGTGCTGTAAATCTCCCAACAGCCAAATGTAAAAGCAGCAAACATCTCGCTCTATGTCCCACATCCAAAGTGCCAAGAGAGTAATGTAGAGCTTGCTCTCCCTGCCTTTGAGTACTGTTTGCACTGTCCCGATTACCTCTTTGCTAACATTCTCTTCAGAGCTGCAGTGAAACCAGGAACCACGTGCAGAAGGCACCCACACTGAAAGTGCCTGGAGGGAACATTGGGGCTTCTTCTCAGTGTCTTTGACATAGGGTTTCACTGTCCCGGGAAACTCTCTGCTAACACCCTGCAGAGCGCTGTGCCCAATATACAGAAACGTCTTGCGGTATCTCCTACAGGGAAATGCCAGGAGGGAAAAGTGAGGATTATGTTTAGACTTTCTCGGAACTGCTTCAAATCAACTAGATATCTTTGTGCTGTAAATCTCCCAACAGCCAAATGTAAAAGCAGCAAACATCTCGCTCTATGTCCCACATCCAAAGTGCCAAGAGAGAGCTTGCTCTCCCTGTCTTTGAGTACTGTTTGCACTGTCCCGATTACCTCTTTGCTAACATTCTCTTCAGAGCTGCAGTGAAACCAGGAACCACATGGAGAAGGCACCCACACTGAAAGTGCCTGGAAGGAACGTTGGGGCTTCTTCTCAGTGTCTCTGATATAGGGTTTCACTGTCCCGGGAAACTCTCTGCTAACACCCTGCAGAGCGCTGTGCCCAATTTACAGAAACGTCTTGCGGTATCTCCTACAGGGAAAGTGCCAGGAGGAATTGTGGAGCTTGGTCTCAGTGTCTCTGAGAATTGCTCTGATTATCCGTCTGACCTCTTTGCTAAGACACTCCAGAAAGCTGTCCTCAAAACCAACACACATCTTGACATATCTCCCACATTGATCGCAGTGTCTCCAGAAACGGCATTCAAGGAGCCAGGAACTTTTCTCCCTACACTGTCCATTGAGTTGTCCTCAAAACCAATATACATCCTGCTATATCTCCCACATGGAAAGTTCCAGGAGGGAAAAGTGAGGATTATGCTTAGACTTTCTCGGAACTGCTTCAAATCAACTAGATATCTTTGTGCTGTAAATCTCCCAACAGCCAAATGTAAAAGCAGCAAACATCTCGCTCTATGTCCCACATCCAAAGTGCCAAGAGAGAGCTTGCTCTCCCTGTCTTTGAGTACTGTTTGCACTGTCCCGATTACCTCTTTGCTAACATTCTCTTCAGAGCTGCAGTGAAACCAGGAACCACGTGGAGAAGGCACCCACACTGAAAGTGCCTGGAAGGAACGTTGGGGCTTCTTCTCAGTGTCTCTGATATAGGGTTTCACTGTCCCGGGAAACTCTCTGCTAACACCCTGCAGAGCGCTGTGCCCAATTTACAGAAACGTCTTGCGGTATCTCCTACAGGGAAAGTGCCAGGAGGAATTGTGGAGCTTGGTCTCAGTGTCTCTGAGAATTGCTCTGATTATCCGTGTGACCTCTTTGCTAAGACACTCCAGAAAGCTGTCCTCAAAACCAACACACATCTTGACATATCTCCCACATTGATCGCAGTGTCTCCAGAAACGGCATTCAAGGAGCCAGGAACTTTTCTCCCTACACTGTCCATTGAGTTGTCCTCAAAACCAATATACATCCTGCTATATCTCCCACATGGAAAGTGCCAGGAGGGAAAAGTGAGGATTATGCTTAGACTTTCTCGGAACTGCTTCAAATCAACTAGATATCTTTGTGCTGTAAATCTCCCAACAGCCAAATGTAAAAGCAGCAAACATCTAGCTCTATGTCCCACATCCAAAGTGCCAAGAGAGTAATGTAGAGCTTGCTCTCCCTGTCTTTGAGTACTGTTTGCACTGTCCCGATTACCTCTTTGCTAACATTCTCTTCAGAGCTGCAGTGAAACCAGGAACCACGTGGAGAAGGCACCCACACTGAAAGTGCCTGGAGTGAACATTGGGGCTTCTTCTCAGTGTCTCCGATATAGGGTTTCACTGTCCCGGGAAACTCTCTGCTAACACCCTGCAGAGCGCTGTGCCCAATGTACAGAAACGTCTTGCGGTATCCCGTACAGGGAAAGTGCCAGGAGGGAAAAGTGAGGATTATGCTTAGACTTTCTCGGAACTGCTTCAAATCAACTAGATATCTTTGTGCTGTAAATCTCCCAACAGCCAAATGTAAAAGCAGCAAACATCTCGCTCTATGTCCCACATCCAAAGTGCCGAGAGAACTTGCTCTCCCTGTCTTTGAGTACTGTTTGCACTGTCCCGATTACCTCTTTGCTAACATTCTCTTCAGAGCTGCAGTGAAACCAGGAACCACGTGGAGAAGGCACCCACACTGAAAGTGCCTGGAGGGAACATTGGGGCTTCTTCTCAGTGTCTCTGACATAGGGTTTCACTGTCCCGGGAAACTCTCTGCTAACACCCTGCAGAGCGCTGTGCCCAATATACAGAAACGTCTTGCGGTATCTCCTACAGGGAAAGTGCCAGGAGGGAAAAGTGAGGATTATGCTTAGACTTTCTCGGAACTGCTTCAAATCAACTAGATATCTTTGTGCTGTAAATCTCCCAACAGCCAAATGTAAAAGCAGCAAACATCTCGCTGTATGTCCCACATCCAAAGTGCCAAGAGAGAGCTTGCTCTCCCTGTCTTTGAGTACTGTTTGCACTGTCCCGATTACCTCTTTGCTAACATTCTCTTCAGAGCTGCAGTGAAACCAGGAACCACGTGGAGAAGGCACCCACACTGAAAGTGCCTGGAGGGAACATTGGGGCTTCTTCTCAGTGTCTCTGACATAGGGTTTCACTGTCCCGGGAAACTCTCTGCTAACACCCTGCAGAGCGCTGTGCCCAATATACAGAAACGTCTTGCGGTATCCCCTACAGGGAAAGTGCCAGGAGGGAAAAGTGAGGATTATGCTTAGACTTTCTCGGAACTGCTTCAAATCAACTAGATATCTTTGTGCTGTAAATCTCCCAACAGCCAAACGCAAAAGCAGCAAACATCTCGCTGTATGTCCCACATCCAAAGTGCCAAGAGAGTAATGTAGAGCTTGCTCTCCCTGTCTTTGAGTACTGTTTGCACTGTCCCGATTACCTCTTTGCTAACATTCTCTTCAGAGCTGCAGTGAAACCAGGAACCACGTGGAGAAGGCACCCACACTGAAAGTGCCTGGAGTGAACATTGGGGCTTCTTCTCAGTGTCTCCGATATAGGGTTTCACTGTCCCGGGAAACTCTCTGCTAACACCCTGCAGAGCGCTGTGCCCAATGTACAGAAACGTCTTGCGGTATCCCGTACAGGGAAAGTGCCAGGAGGGAAAAGTGAGGATTATGCTTAGACTTTCTCGGAACTGCTTCAAATCAACTAGATATCTTTGTGCTGTAAATCTCCCAACAGCCAAATGTAAAAGCAGCAAACATCTCGCTGTATGTCCCACATCCAAAGTGCCGAGAGAACTTGCTCTCCCTGTCTTTGAGTACTGTTTGCACTGTCCCGATTACCTCTTTGCTAACATTCTCTTCAGAGCTGCAGTGAAACCAGGAACCACGTGGAGAAGGCACCCACACTGAAAGTGCCTGGAGGGAACATTGGGGCTTCTTCTCAGTGTCTCTGACATAGGGTTTCACTGTCCCGGGAAACTCTCTGCTAACACCCTGCAGAGCGCTGTGCCCAATATACAGAAACGTCTTGCGGTATCTCCTACAGGGAAAGTGCCAGGAGGGAAAAGTGAGGATTATGCTTAGACTTTCTCGGAACTGCTTCAAATCAACTAGATATCTTTGTGCTGTAAATCTCCCAACAGCCAAATGTAAAAGCAGCAAACATCTCGCTGTATGTCCCACATCCAAAGTGCCAAGAGAGAGCTTGCTCTCCCTGTCTTTGAGTACTGTTTGCACTGTCCCGATTACCTCTTTGCTAACATTCTCTTCAGAGCTGCAGTGAAACCAGGAACCACGTGGAGAAGGCACCCACACTGAAAGTGCCTGGAGGGAACATTGGGGCTTCTTCTCACTGTCTCTGACATAGGGTTTCACTGTCCCGGGAAACTCTCTGCTAACACCCTGCAGAGCGCTGTGCCCAATATACAGAAACGTCTTGCGGTATCCCCTACAGGGAAAGTGCCAGGAGGGAAAAGTGAGGATTATGCTTAGACTTTCTCGGAACTGCTTCAAATCAACTAGATATCTTTGTGCTGTAAATCTCCCAACAGCCAAATGTAAAAGCAGCAAACATCTCGCTCTATGTCCCACATCCAAAGTGCCAAGAGAGAGCTTGCTCTCCCTGTCTTTGAGTACTGTTTGCACTGTCCCGATTACCTCTTTGCTAACATTCTCTTCAGAGCTGCAGTGAAACCAGGAACCACGTGGAGAAGGCACCCACACTGAAAGTGCCTGGAGGGAACATTGGGGCTTCTTCTCACTGTCTCTGACATAGGGTTTCACTGTCCCGGGAAACTCTCTGCTAACACCCTGCAGAGCGCTGTGCCCAATATACAGAAACGTCTTGCGGTATCCCCTACAGGGAAAGTGCCTGGAGGGAAAAGTGAGGATTATGCTTAGACTTTCTCGGAACTGCTTCAAATCAACTAGATATCTTTGTGCTGTAAATCTCCCAACAGCCAAATGTAAAAGCAGCAAACATCTCGCTGTATGTCCCACATCCAAAGTGCCAAGAGAGTAATGTAGAGCTTGCTCTCCCTGTCTTTGAGTACTGTTTGCACTGTCCCGATTACCTCTTTGCTAACATTCTCTTCAGAGCTGCAGTGAAACCAGGAACCACGTGGAGAAGGCACCCACACTGAAAGTGCCTGGAGGGAACATTGGGGCTTCTTCTCACTGTCTCTGACATAGGGTTTCACTGTCCCGGGAAACTCTCTGCTAACACCCTGCAGAGCGCTGTGCCCAATATACAGAAACGTCTTGCGGTATCCCCTACAGGGAAAGTGCCAGGAGGGAAAAGTGAGGATTATGCTTAGACTTTCTCGGAACTGCTTCAAATCAACTAGATATCTTTGTGCTGTAAATCTCCCAACAGCCAAACGTAAAAGCAGCAAACATCTCGCTCTATGTCCCACATCCAAAGTGCCAAGAGAGTAATGTAGAGCTTGCCCTCCCTGTCTTTGAGTACTGTTTGCACTGTCCCGATTACCTCTTTGCTAACATTCTCTTCAGAGCTGCAGTGAAACCAGGAATCACGTGGAGAAGGCACCCACACTGAAAGTGCCTGGAGTGAACATTGGGGCTTCTTCTCAGTGTCTCCGATATAGGGTTTCACTGTCCCGGGAAACTCTCTGCTAACACCCTGCAGAGCGCTGTGCCCAATGTACAGAAACGTCTTGCGGTATCCCGTACAGGGAAAGTGCCAGGAGGGAAAAGTGAGGATTATGCTTAGACTTTCTCGGAACTGCTTCAAATCAACTAGATATCTTTGTGCTGTAAATCTCCCAACAGCCAAATGTAAAAGCAGCAAACATCTCGCTGTATGTCCCACATCCAAAGTGCCGAGAGAACTTGCTCTCCCTGTCTTTGAGTACTGTTTGCACTGTCCCAATTACCTCTTTGCTAACATTCTCTTCAGAGCTGCAGTGAAACCAGGAACCACGTGGAGAAGGCACCCACACTGAAAGTGCCTGGAGGGAACATTGGGGCTTCTTCTCAGTGTCTCTGACATAGGGTTTCACTGTCCCGGGAAACTCTCTGCTAACACCCTGCAGAGCGCTGTGCCCAATATACAGAAACGTCTTGCGGTATCTCCTACAGGGAAAGTGCCAGGAGGGAAAAGTGAGGATTATGCTTAGACTTTCTCGGAACTGCTTCAAATCAACTAGATATCTTTGTGCTGTAAATCTCCCAACAGCCAAATGTAAAAGCAGCAAACATCTCGCTGTATGTCCCACATCCAAAGTGCCAAGAGAGAGCTTGCTCTCCCTGTCTTTGAGTACTGTTTGCACTGTCCCGATTACCTCTTTGCTAACATTCTCTTCAGAGCTGCAGTGAAACCAGGAACCACGTGGAGAAGGCACCCACACTGAAAGTGCCTGGAGGGAACATTGGGGCTTCTTCTCACTGTCTCTGACATAGGGTTTCACTGTCCCGGGAAACTCTCTGCTAACACCCTGCAGAGCGCTGTGCCCAATATACAGAAACGTCTTGCGGTATCCCGTACAGGGAAAGTGCCAGGAGGGAAAAGTGAGGATTATGCTTAGACTTTCTCGGAACTGCTTCAAATCAACTAGATATCTTTGTGCTGTAAATCTCCCAACAGCCAAATGTAAAAGCAGCAAACATCTCGCTGTATGTCCCACATCCAAAGTGCCGAGAGAACTTGCTCTCCCTGTCTTTGAGTACTGTTTGCACTGTCCCGATTACCTCTTTGCTAACATTCTCTTCAGAGCTGCAGTGAAACCAGGAACCACGTGGAGAAGGCACCCACACTGAAAGTGCCTGGAGGGAACATTGGGGCTTCTTCTCACTGTCTCTGACATAGGGTTTCACTGTCCCGGGAAACTCTCTGCTAACACCCTGCAGAGCGCTGTGCCCAATATACAGAAACGTCTTGCGGTATCTCCTACAGGGAAAGTGCCAGGAGGGAAAAGTGAGGATTATGCTTAGACTTTCTCGGAACTGCTTCAAATCAACTAGATATCTTTGTGCTGTAAATCTCCCAACAGCCAAATGTAAAAGCAGCAAACATCTCGCTGTATGTCCCACATCCAAAGTGCCAAGAGAGAGCTTGCTCTCCCTGTCTTTGAGTACTGTTTGCACTGTCCCGATTACCTCTTTGCTAACATTCTCTTCAGAGCTGCAGTGAAACCAGGAACCACGTGGAGAAGGCACCCACACTGAAAGTGCCTGGAGGGAACATTGGGGCTTCTTCTCACTGTCTCTGACATAGGGTTTCACTGTCCCGGGAAACTCTCTGCTAACACCCTGCAGAGCGCTGTGCCCAATATACAGAAACGTCTTGCGGTATCCCCTACAGGGAAAGTGCCAGGAGGGAAAAGTGAGGATTATGCTTAGACTTTCTCGGAACTGCTTCAAATCAACTAGATATCTTTGTGCTGTAAATCTCCCAACAGCCAAATGTAAAAGCAGCAAACATCTCGCTGTATGTCCCACATCCAAAGTGCCAAGAGAGAGCTTGCTCTCCCTGTCTTTGAGTACTGTTTGCACTGTCCCGATTACCTCTTTGCTAACATTCTCTTCAGAGCTGCAGTGAAACCAGGAACCACGTGGAGAAGGCACCCACACTGAAAGTGCCTGGAGGGAACATTGGGGCTTCTTCTCACTGTCTCTGACATAGGGTTTCACTGTCCCGGGAAACTCTCTGCTAACACCCTGCAGAGCGCTGTGCCCAATATACAGAAACGTCTTGCGGTATCCCCTACAGGGAAAGTGCCTGGAGGGAAAAGTGAGGATTATGCTTAGACTTTCTCGGAACTGCTTCAAATCAACTAGATATCTTTGTGCTGTAAATCTCCCAACAGCCAAATGTAAAAGCAGCAAACATCTCGCTGTATGTCCCACATCCAAAGTGCCAAGAGAGTAATGTAGAGCTTGCTCTCCCTGTCTTTGAGTACTGTTTGCACTGTCCCGATTACCTCTTTGCTAACATTCTCTTCAGAGCTGCAGTGAAACCAGGAACCACGTGGAGAAGGCACCCACACTGAAAGTGCCTGGAGGGAACATTGGGGCTTCTTCTCACTGTCTCTGACATAGGGTTTCACTGTCCCGGGAAACTCTCTGCTAACACCCTGCAGAGCGCTGTGCCCAATATACAGAAACGTCTTGCGGTATCCCCTACAGGGAAAGTGCCAGGAGGGAAAAGTGAGGATTATGCTTAGACTTTCTCGGAACTGCTTCAAATCAACTAGATATCTTTGTGCTGTAAATCTCCCAACAGCCAAACGTAAAAGCAGCAAACATCTCGCTCTATGTCCCACATCCAAAGTGCCAAGAGAGTAATGTAGAGCTTGCCCTCCCTGTCTTTGAGTACTGTTTGCACTGTCCCGATTACCTCTTTGCTAACATTCTCTTCAGAGCTGCAGTGAAACCAGGAATCACGTGGAGAAGGCACCCACACTGAAAGTGCCTGGAGTGAACATTGGGGCTTCTTCTCAGTGTCTCCGATATAGGGTTTCACTGTCCCGGGAAACTCTCTGCTAACACCCTGCAGAGCGCTGTGCCCAATGTACAGAAACGTCTTGCGGTATCCCGTACAGGGAAAGTGCCAGGAGGGAAAAGTGAGGATTATGCTTAGACTTTCTCGGAACTGCTTCAAATCAACTAGATATCTTTGTGCTGTAAATCTCCCAACAGCCAAATGTAAAAGCAGCAAACATCTCGCTGTATGTCCCACATCCAAAGTGCCGAGAGAACTTGCTCTCCCTGTCTTTGAGTACTGTTTGCACTGTCCCAATTACCTCTTTGCTAACATTCTCTTCAGAGCTGCAGTGAAACCAGGAACCACGTGGAGAAGGCACCCACACTGAAAGTGCCTGGAGGGAACATTGGGGCTTCTTCTCAGTGTCTCTGACATAGGGTTTCACTGTCCCGGGAAACTCTCTGCTAACACCCTGCAGAGCGCTGTGCCCAATATACAGAAACGTCTTGCGGTATCTCCTACAGGGAAAGTGCCAGGAGGGAAAAGTGAGGATTATGCTTAGACTTTCTCGGAACTGCTTCAAATCAACTAGATATCTTTGTGCTGTAAATCTCCCAACAGCCAAATGTAAAAGCAGCAAACATCTCGCTGTATGTCCCACATCCAAAGTGCCAAGAGAGAGCTTGCTCTCCCTGTCTTTGAGTACTGTTTGCACTGTCCCGATTACCTCTTTGCTAACATTCTCTTCAGAGCTGCAGTGAAACCAGGAACCACGTGGAGAAGGCACCCACACTGAAAGTGCCTGGAGGGAACATTGGGGCTTCTTCTCACTGTCTCTGACATAGGGTTTCACTGTCCCGGGAAACTCTCTGCTAACACCCTGCAGAGCGCTGTGCCCAATATACAGAAACGTCTTGCGGTATCCCCTACAGGGAAAGTGCCAGGAGGGAAAAGTGAGGATTATGCTTAGACTTTCTCAGAACTGCTTCAAATCAACTAGATATCTTTGTGCTGTAAATCTCCCAACAGCCAAACGTAAAAGCAGCAAACATCTCGCTGTATGTCCCACATCCAAAGTGCCAAGAGAGTAATGTAGAGCTTGCTCTCCCTGTCTTTGAGTACTGTTTGCACTGTCCCGATTACCTCTTTGCTAACATTCTCTTCAGAGCTGCAGTGAAACCAGGAACCACGTGGAGAAGGCACCCACACTGAAAGTGCCTGGAAGGAACGTTGGGGCTTCTTCTCAGTGTCTCTGATATAGGGTTTCACTGTCCCGGGAAACTCTCTGCTAACACCCTGCAGAGCGCTGTGCCCAATATACAGAAACGTCTTGCGGTATCTCCTACAGGGAAAGTGCCAGGAGGAAGTGTGGAGCTTGGTCTCAGTGTCGCTGAGAATTGCTCTGATTATCCGTGTGACCTCTTTGCTAAGACACTCCAGAAAGCTGTCCTCAAAACCAACACACATCTTGACATATCTCCCACATTGATCGCAGTGTCTCCAGAAACGGCATTCAAGGAGCCAGGAACTTTTCTCCCTACACTGTCCATTGAGTTGTCCTCAAAACCATTATACATCCTGCTATATCTCCCACATGGAAAGTGCCAGGAGGGAAAAGTGAGGATTATGCTTAGACTTTCTCGGAACTGCTTCAAATCAACTAGATATCTTTGTGCTGTAAATCTCCCAACAGCCAAACGTAAAAGCAGCAAACATCTCGCTCTATGTCCCACATCCAAAGTGCCAAGAGAGTAATGTAGAGCTTGCTCTCCCTGCCTTTGAGTACTGTTTGCACTGTCCCGATTACCTCTTTGCTAACATTCTCTTCAGAGCTGCAGTGAAACCAGGAACCACGTGGAGAAGGCACCCACACTGAAAGTGCCTGGAGGGAACATTGGGGCTTCTTCTCAGTGTCTCCGATATAGGGTTTCACTGTCCCGGGAAACTCTCTGCTAACACCCTGCAGAGCGCTGTGCCCAATATACAGAAACGTCTTGCGGTATCCCCTACAGGGAAAGTGCCAGGAGGGAAAAGTGAGGATTATGCTTAGACTTTCTCGGAACTGCTTCAAATCAACTAGATATCTTTGTGCTGTAAATCTCCCAACAGCCAAATGTAAAAGCAGCAAACATCTCGCTGTATGTCCCACATCCAAAGTGCCAAGAGAGAGCTTGCTCTCCCTGTCTTTGAGTACTGTTTGCACTGTCCCGATTACCTCTTTGCTAACATTCTCTTCAGAGCTGCAGTGAAACCAGGAACCACGTGGAGAAGGCACCCACACTGAAAGTGCCTGGAGGGAACATTGGGGCTTCTTCTCACTGTCTCTGACATAGGGTTTCACTGTCCCGGGAAACTCTCTGCTAACACCCTGCAGAGCGCTGTGCCCAATATACAGAAACGTCTTGCGGTATCCCCTACAGGGAAAGTGCCTGGAGGGAAAAGTGAGGATTATGCTTAGACTTTCTCGGAACTGCTTCAAATCAACTAGATATCTTTGTGCTGTAAATCTCCCAACAGCCAAACGTAAAAGCAGCAAACATCTCGCTCTGTGTCCCACATCCAAAGTGCCAAGAGAGTGATGTAGAGCTTGCTCTCCCTGTCTTTGAGTACTGTTTGCACTGTCCCGATTACCTCTTTGCTAACATTCTCTTCAGAGCTGCAGTGAAACCAGGAACCACGTGGAGAAGGCACCCACACTGAAAGTGCCTGGAGGGAACATTGGGGCTTCTTCTCACTGTCTCTGACATAGGGTTCCACTGTCCCGGGAAACTCTCTGCTAACACCCTGCAGAGCGCTGTGCCCAATATACAGAAACGTCTTGCGGTATCTCCTACAGGGAAAGTGCCAGGAGGGAAAAGTGAGGATTATGCTTAGACTTTCTCGGAACTGCTTCAAATCAACTAGATATCTTTGTGCTGTAAATCTCCCAACAGCCAAACGTAAAAGCAGCAAACATCTCGCTCTATGTCCCACATCCAAAGTGCCAAGAGAGAGCTTGCTCTCCCTGTCTTTGAGTACTGTTTGCACTGTCCCGATTACCTCTTTGCTAACATTCTCTTCAGAGCTGCAGTGAAACCAGGAACCACGTGGAGAAGGCACCCACACTGAAAGTGCCTGGAGGGAACATTGGGGCTTCTTCTCACTGTCTCTGACATAGGGTTTCACTGTCCCGGGAAACTCTCTGCTAACACCCTGCAGAGCGCTGTGCCCAATATACAGAAACGTCTTGCGGTATCCCCTACAGGGAAAGTGCCAGGAGGGAAAAGTGAGGATTATGCTTAGACTTTCTCAGAACTGCTTCAAATCAACTAGATATCTTTGTGCTGTAAATCTCCCAACAGCCAAACGTAAAAGCAGCAAACATCTCGCTCTATGTCCCACATCCAAAGTGCCAAGAGAGTAATGTAGAGCTTGCTCTCCCTGTCTTTGAGTACTGTTTGCACTGTCCCGATTACCTCTTTGCTAACATTCTCTTCAGAGCTGCAGTGAAACCAGGAACCACGTGGAGAAGGCACCCACACTGAAAGTGCCTGGAAGGAACGTTGGGGCTTCTTCTCAGTGTCTCTGATATAGGGTTTCACTGTCCCGGGAAACTCTCTGCTAACACCCTGCAGAGCGCTGTGCCCAATATACAGAAACGTCTTGCGGTATCTCCTACAGGGAAAGTGCCAGGAGGAATTGTGGAGCTTGGTCTCAGTGTCGCTGAGAATTGCTCTGATTATCCGTGTGACCTCTTTGCTAAGACACTCCAGAAAGCTGTCCTCAAAACCAACACACATCTTGACATATCTCCCACATTGATCGCAGTGTCTCCAGAAACGGCATTCAAGGAGCCAGGAACTTTTCTCCCTACACTGTCCATTGAGTTGTCCTCAAAACCAATATACATCCTGCTATATCTCCCACATGGAAAGTGCCAGGAGGGAAAAGTGAGGATTATGCTTAGACTTTCTCGGAACTGCTTCAAATCAACTAGATATCTTTGTGCTGTAAATCTCCCAACAGCCAAACGTAAAAGCAGCAAACATCTCGCTGTATGTCCCACATCCAAAGTGCCAAGAGAGTAATGTAGAGCTTGCTCTCCCTGTCTTTGAGTACTGTTTGCACTGTCCCGATTACCTCTTTGCTAACATTCTCTTCAGAGCTGCAGTGAAACCAGGAACCACGTGGAGAAGGCACCCACACTGAAAGTGCCTGGAGGGAACATCGGGGCTTCTTCTCAGTGTCTCCGATATAGGGTTTCACTGTCCCGGGACACTCTCTGCTAACACCCTGCAGAGCGCTGTGCCCAATGTACAGAAACGTCTTGCGGTATCTCCTACAGGGAAAGTGCCAGGAGGGAAAAGTAAGGATTATGCTTAGACTTTCTCGGAACTGCTTCAAATCAACTAGATATCTTTGTGCTGTAAATCTCCCAACAGCCAAATGTAAAAGCAGCAAACATCTCGCTGTATGTCCCACATCCAATGTGCCGAGAGAACTTGCTCTCCCTGTCTTTGAGTACTGTTTGCACTGTCCCGATTACCTCTTTGCTAACATTCTCTTCAGAGCTGCAGTGAAACCAGGAACCACGTGGAGAAGGCACCCACACTGAAAGTGCCTGGAGTGAACATTGGGGCTTCTTCTCAGTGTCTCCGATATAGGGTTTCACTGTCCCGGGAAACTCTCTGCTAACACCCTGCAGAGCGCTGTGCCCAATGTACAGAAACGTCTTGCGGTATCCCGTACAGGGAAAGTGCCAGGAGGGAAAAGTGAGGATTATGCTTAGACTTTCTCGGAACTGCTTCAAATCAACTAGATATCTTTGTGCTGTAAATCTCCCAACAGCCAAATGTAAAAGCAGCAAACATCTCGCTGTATGTCCCACATCCAAAGTGCCGAGAGAACTTGCTCTCCCTGTCTTTGAGTACTGTTTGCACTGTCCCGATTACCTCTTTGCTAACATTCTCTTCAGAGCTGCAGTGAAACCAGGAACCACGTGGAGAAGGCACCCACACTGAAAGTGCCTGGAGTGAACATTGGGGCTTCTTCTCACTGTCGCTGACATAGGGTTTCACTGTCCCGGGAAACTCTCTGCTAACACCCTGCAGAGCGCTGTGCCCAATATACAGAAACGTCTTGCGGTATCCCCTACAGGGAAAGTGCCAGGAGGGAAAAGTGAGGATTATGCTTAGACTTTCTCGGAACTGCTTCAAATCAACTAGATATCTTTGTGCTGTAAATCTCCCAACAGCCAAACGTAAAAGCAGCAAACATCTCGCTCTATGTCCCACATCCAAAGTGCCAAGAGAGTAATGTAGAGCTTGCTCTCCCTGTCTTTGAGTACTGTTTGCACTGTCCCGATTACCTCTTTGCTAACATTCTCTTCAGAGCTGCAGTGAAACCAGGAACCACGTGGAGAAGGCACCCACACTGAAAGTGCCTGGAGGGAACATTGGGGCTTCTTCTCACTGTCTCTGACATAGGGTTTCACTGTCCCGGGAAACTCTCTGCTAACACCCTGCAGAGGGCTGTGCCCAATATACAGAAACGTCTTGCGGTATCTCCTACAGGGAAAGTGCCAGGAGCAAGTGTGGAGCTTGGTCTCAGTGTCGCTGAGAATTGCTCTGATTATCCGTGTGACCTCTTTGCTAAGACACTCCAGAAAGCTGTCCTCAAAACCAACACACATCTTGACATATCTCCCACATTGATCGCAGTGTCTCCAGAAACGGCATTCAAGGAGCCAGGAACTTTTCTCCCTACACTGTCCATTGAGTTGTCCTCAAAACCAATATACATCCTGCTATATCTCCCACATGGAAAGTGCCAGGAGGGAAAAGTGAGGATTATGCTTAGACTTTCTCGGAACTGCTTCAAATCAACTAGATATCTTTGTGCTGTAAATCTCCCAACAGCCAAACGTAAAAGCAGCAAACATCTCGCTCTATGTCCCACATCCAAAGTGCCAAGAGAGTAATGTAGAGCTTGCTCTCCCTGTCTTTGAGTACTGTTTGCACTGTCCCGATTACCTCTTTGCTAACATTCTCTTCAGAGCTGCAGTGAAACCAGGAACCACGTGGAGAAGGCACCCACACTGAAAGTGCCTGGAGTGAACATTGGGGCTTCTTCTCAGTGTCTCCGATATAGGGTTTCACTGTCCCGGGAAACTCTCTGCTAACACCCTGCAGAGCGCTGTGCCCAATGTACAGAAACGTCTTGCGGTATCTCCTACAGGGAAAGTGCCAGGAGGGAAAAGTGAGGATTATGCTTAGACTTTCTCGGAACTGCTTCAAATCAACTAGATATCTTTGTGCTGTAAATCTCCCAACAGCCAAATGTAAAAGCAGCAAACATCTCGCTCTATGTCCCACATCCAAAGTGCCAAGAGAGCTTGCTCTCCCTGTCTTTGAGTACTGTTTGCACTGTCCCGATTACCTCTTTGCTAACATTCTCTTCAGAGCTGCAGTGAAACCAGGAACCACGTGGAGAAGGCACCCACACTGAAAGTGCCTGGAGGGAACGTTGGGGCTTCTTCTCACTGTCTCTGACATAGGGTTTCACTGTCCCGGGAAACTCTCTGCTAACACCCTGCAGAGCGCTGTGCCCAATATACAGAAACGTCTTGCGGTATCCCCTACAGGGAAAGTGCCTGGAGGGAAAAGTGAGGATTATGCTTAGACTTTCTCGGAACTGCTTCAAATCAACTAGATATCTTTGTGCTGTAAATCTCCCAACAGCCAAACGTAAAAGCAGCAAACATCTCGCTCTGTGTCCCACATCCAAAGTGCCAAGAGAGTAATGTAGAGCTTGCTCTCCCTGTCTTTGAGTACTGTTTGCACTGTCCCGATTACCTCTTTGCTAACATTCTCTTCAGAGCTGCAGTGAAACCAGGAACCACGTGGAGAAGGCACCCACACTGAAAGTGCCTGGAGGGAACATTGGGGCTTCTTCTCACTGTCTCTGACATAGGGTTTCACTGTCCCGGGAAACTCTCTGCTAACACCCTGCAGAGCGCTGTGCCCAATATACAGAAACGTCTTGCGGTATCTCCTACAGGGAAAGTGCCAGGAGGGAAAAGTGAGGATTATGCTTAGACTTTCTCAGAACTGCTTCAAATCAACTAGATATCTTTGTGCTGTAAATCTCCCAACAGCCAAATGTAAAAGCAGCAAACATCTTGCTGTATGTCACACATCCAAAGTGCCAAGAGAGTAATGTAGAGCTTGCTCTCCCTGTCTTTGAGTACTGTTTGCACTGTCCCGATTACCTCTTTGCTAACATTCTCTTCAGAGCTGCAGTGAAACCAGGAACCACGTGGAGAAGGCACCCACACTGAAAGTGCCTGGAGGGAACATTGGGGCTTCTTCTCAGTGTCTCTGACATAGGGTTTCACTGTCCCGGGAAACTCTCTGCTAACACCCTGCAGAGCGCTGTGCCCAATATACAGAAACGTCTTGCGGTATCCCCTACAGGGAAAGTGCCAGGAGGGAAAAGTGAGGATTATGCTTAGACTTTCTCGGAACTGCTTCAAATCAACTAGATATCTTTGTGCTGTAAATCTCCCAACAGCCAAACGTAAAAGCAGCAAACATCTCGCTGTATGTCCCACATCCAAAGTGCCAAGAGAGTAATGTAGAGCTTGCTCTCCCTGTCTTTGAGTACTGTTTGCACTGTCCCGATTACCTCTTTGCTAACATTCTCTTCAGAGCTGCAGTGAAACCAGGAACCACGTGGAGAAGGCACCCACACTGAAAGTGCCTGGAGGGAACATTGGGGCTTCTTCTCAGTGTCTCTGACATAGGGTTTCACTGTCCCGGGAAACTCTCTGCTAACACCCTGCAGAGCGCTGTGCCCAATATACAGAAACATCTTGCGGTATCTCCTACAGGGAAAGTGCCAGGAGGGAAAAGTGAGGATTATGTTTAGACTTTCTCGGAACTGCTTCAAATCAACTAGATATCTTTGTGCTGTAAATCTCCCAACAGCCAAATGTAAAAGCAGCAAACATCTCGCTGTATGTCCCACATCCAAAGTGCCAAGAGAGAGCTTGCTCTCCCTGTCTTTGAGTACTGTTTGCACTGTCCCGATTACCTCTTTGCTAACATTCTCTTCAGAGCTGCAGTGAAACCAGGAACCACGTGGAGAAGGCACCCACACTGAAAGTGCCTGGAGGGAACATTGGGGCTTCTTCTCAGTGTCTCTGACATAGGGTTTCACTGTCCCGGGAAACTCTCTGCTAACACCCTGCAGAGCGCTGTGCCCAATATACAGAAACATCTTGCGGTATCTCCTACAGGGAAAGTGCCAGGAGGGAAAAGTGAGGATTATGTTTAGACTTTCTCGGAACTGCTTCAAATCAACTAGATATCTTTGTGCTGTAAATCTCCCAACAGCCAAATGTAAAAGCAGCAAACATCTCGCTGTATGTCCCACATCCAAAGTGCCAAGAGAGAGCTTGCTCTCCCTGTCTTTGAGTACTGTTTGCACTGTCCCGATTACCTCTTTGCTAACATTCTCTTCAGAGCTGCAGTGAAACCAGGAACCACGTGGAGAAGGCACCCACACTGAAAGTGCCTGGAAGGAACGTTGGGGCTTCTTCTCAGTGTCTCTGATATAGGGTTTCACTGTCCCGGGAAACTCTCTGCTAACACCCTGCAGAGCGCTGTGCCCAATATACAGAAACGTCTTGCGGTATCTCCTACAGGGAAAGTGCCAGGAGGAATTGTGGAGCTTGGTCTCAGTGTCGCTGAGAATTGCTCTGATTATCCGTGTGACCTCTTTGCTAAGACACTCCAGAAAGCTGTCCTCAAAACCAACACACATCTTGACATATCTCCCACATTGATCGCAGTGTCTCCAGAAACGGCATTCAAGGAGCCAGGAACTTTTCTCCCTACACTGTCCATTGAGTTGTCCTCAAAACCAATATACATCCTGCTATATCTCCCACATGGAAAGTGCCAGGAGGGAAAAGTGAGGATTATGCTTAGACTTTCTCGGAACTGCTTCAAATCAACTAGATATCTTTGTGCTGTAAATCTCCCAACAGCCAAACGTAAAAGCAGCAAACATCTCGCTCTATGTCCCACATCCAAAGTGCCAAGAGAGTAATGTAGAGCTTGCTCTCCCTGTCTTTGAGTACTGTTTGCACTGTCCCGATTACCTCTTTGCTAACATTCTCTTCAGAGCTGCAGTGAAACCAGGAACCACGTGGAGAAGGCACCCACACTGAAAGTGCCTGGAGGGAACATCGGGGCTTCTTCTCAGTGTCTCCGATATAGGGTTTCACTGTCCCGGGACACTCTCTGCTAACACCCTGCAGAGCGCTGTGCCCAATGTACAGAAACGTCTTGCGGTATCTCCTACAGGGAAAGTGCCAGGAGGGAAAAGTGAGGATTATGCTTAGACTTTCTCGGAACTGCTTCAAATCAACTAGATATCTTTGTGCTGTAAATCTCCCAACAGCCAAATGTAAAAGCAGCAAACATCTCGCTGTATGTCCCACATCCAAAGTGCCAAGAGAGTAATGTAGAGCTTGCTCTCCCTGTCTTTGAGTACTGTTTGCACTGTCCCGATTACCTCTTTGCTAACATTCTCTTCAGAGCTGCAGTGAAACCAGGAACCACGTGGAGAAGGCACCCACACTGAAAGTGCCTGGAGGGAACATTGGGGCTTCTTCTCACTGTCTCTGACATAGGGTTTCACTGTCCCGGGACACTCTCTGCTAACACCCTGCAGAGCGCTGTGCCCAATGTACAGAAACGTCTTGCGGTATCTCCTACAGGGAAAGTGCCAGGAGGGAAAAGTGAGGATTATGCTTAGACTTTCTCGGAACTGCTTCAAATCAACTAGATATCTTTGTGCTGTAAATCTCCCAACAGCCAAATTTAAAAGCAGCAAACATCTCGCTCTATGTCCCACATCCAAAGTGCCAAGAGAGAGCTTGCTCTCCCTGTCTTTGAGTACTGTTTGCACTGTCCCGATTACCTCTTTGCTAACATTCTCTTCAGAGCTGCAGTGAAACCAGGAACCACGTGGAGAAGGCACCCACACTGAAAGTGCCTGGAGGGAACATTGGGGCTTCTTCTCACTGTCTCTGACATAGGGTTTCACTGTCCCGGGAAACTCTCTGCTAACACCCTGCAGAGCGCTGTGCCCAATATACAGAAACGTCTTGCGGTATCCCCTACAGGGAAAGTGCCAGGAGGGAAAAGTGAGGATTATGCTTAGACTTTCTCGGAACTGCTTCAAATCAACTAGATATCTTTGTGCTGTAAATCTCCCAACAGCCAAACGTAAAAGCAGCAAACATCTCGCTCTATGTCCCACATCCAAAGTGCCAAGAGAGTAATGTAGAGCTTGCTCTCCCTGTCTTTGAGTACTGTTTGCACTGTCCCGATTACCTCTTTGCTAACATTCTCTTCAGAGCTGCAGTGAAACCAGGAACCACGTGGAGAAGGCACCCACACTGAAAGTGCCTGGAGGGAACATTGGGGCTTCTTCTCACTGTCTCTGACATAGGGTTTCACTGTCCCGGGAAACTCTCTGCTAACACCCTGCAGAGGGCTGTGCCCAATATACAGAAACGTCTTGCGGTATCTCCTACAGGGAAAGTGCCAGGAGGAAGTGTGGAGCTTGGTCTCAGTGTCGCTGAGAATTGCTCTGATTATCCGTGTGACCTCTTTGCTAAGACACTCCAGAAAGCTGTCCTCAAAACCAACACACATCTTGACATATCTCCCACATTGATCGCAGTGTCTCCAGAAACGGCATTCAAGGAGCCAGGAACTTTTCTCCCTACACTGTCCATTGAGTTGTCCTCAAAACCAATATACATCCTGCTATATCTCCCACATGGAAAGTGCCAGGAGGGAAAAGTGAGGATTATGCTTAGACTTTCTCGGAACTGCTTCAAATCAACTAGATATCTTTGTGCTGTAAATCTCCCAACAGCCAAACGTAAAAGCAGCAAACATCTCGCTCTATGTCCCACATCCAAAGTGCCAAGAGAGTAATGTAGAGCTTGCTCTCCCTGTCTTTGAGTACTGTTTGCACTGTCCCGATTACCTCTTTGCTAACATTCTCTTCAGAGCTGCAGTGAAACCAGGAACCACGTGGAGAAGGCACCCACACTGAAAGTGCCTGGAGTGAACATTGGGGCTTCTTCTCAGTGTCTCCGATATAGGGTTTCACTGTCCCGGGAAACTCTCTGCTAACACCCTGCAGAGCGCTGTGCCCAATGTACAGAAACGTCTTGCGGTATCTCCTACAGGGAAAGTGCCAGGAGGGAAAAGTGAGGATTATGCTTAGACTTTCTCGGAACTGCTTCAAATCAACTAGATATCTTTGTGCTGTAAATCTCCCAACAGCCAAATGTAAAAGCAGCAAACATCTCGCTCTATGTCCCACATCCAAAGTGCCAAGAGAGCTTGCTCTCCCTGTCTTTGAGTACTGTTTGCACTGTCCCGATTACCTCTTTGCTAACATTCTCTTCAGAGCTGCAGTGAAACCAGGAACCACGTGGAGAAGGCACCCACACTGAAAGTGCCTGGAGGGAACGTTGGGGCTTCTTCTCACTGTCTCTGACATAGGGTTTCACTGTCCCGGGAAACTCTCTGCTAACACCCTGCAGAGCGCTGTGCCCAATATACAGAAACGTCTTGCGGTATCCCCTACAGGGAAAGTGCCTGGAGGGAAAAGTGAGGATTATGCTTAGACTTTCTCGGAACTGCTTCAAATCAACTAGATATCTTTGTGCTGTAAATCTCCCAACAGCCAAACGTAAAAGCAGCAAACATCTCGCTCTGTGTCCCACATCCAAAGTGCCAAGAGAGTAATGTAGAGCTTGCTCTCCCTGTCTTTGAGTACTGTTTGCACTGTCCCGATTACCTCTTTGCTAACATTCTCTTCAGAGCTGCAGTGAAACCAGGAACCACGTGGAGAAGGCACCCACACTGAAAGTGCCTGGAGGGAACATTGGGGCTTCTTCTCACTGTCTCTGACATAGGGTTTCACTGTCCCGGGAAACTCTCTGCTAACACCCTGCAGAGCGCTGTGCCCAATATACAGAAACGTCTTGCGGTATCTCCTACAGGGAAAGTGCCAGGAGGGAAAAGTGAGGATTATGCTTAGACTTTCTCAGAACTGCTTCAAATCAACTAGATATCTTTGTGCTGTAAATCTCCCAACAGCCAAATGTAAAAGCAGCAAACATCTTGCTGTATGTCACACATCCAAAGTGCCAAGAGAGTAATGTAGAGCTTGCTCTCCCTGTCTTTGAGTACTGTTTGCACTGTCCCGATTACCTCTTTGCTAACATTCTCTTCAGAGCTGCAGTGAAACCAGGAACCACGTGGAGAAGGCACCCACACTGAAAGTGCCTGGAGGGAACATTGGGGCTTCTTCTCAGTGTCTCTGACATAGGGTTTCACTGTCCCGGGAAACTCTCTGCTAACACCCTGCAGAGCGCTGTGCCCAATATACAGAAACGTCTTGCGGTATCCCCTACAGGGAAAGTGCCAGGAGGGAAAAGTGAGGATTATGCTTAGACTTTCTCGGAACTGCTTCAAATCAACTAGATATCTTTGTGCTGTAAATCTCCCAACAGCCAAACGTAAAAGCAGCAAACATCTCGCTGTATGTCCCACATCCAAAGTGCCAAGAGAGTAATGTAGAGCTTGCTCTCCCTGTCTTTGAGTACTGTTTGCACTGTCCCGATTACCTCTTTGCTAACATTCTCTTCAGAGCTGCAGTGAAACCAGGAACCACGTGGAGAAGGCACCCACACTGAAAGTGCCTGGAGGGAACATTGGGGCTTCTTCTCAGTGTCTCTGACATAGGGTTTCACTGTCCCGGGAAACTCTCTGCTAACACCCTGCAGAGCGCTGTGCCCAATATACAGAAACATCTTGCGGTATCTCCTACAGGGAAAGTGCCAGGAGGGAAAAGTGAGGATTATGTTTAGACTTTCTCGGAACTGCTTCAAATCAACTAGATATCTTTGTGCTGTAAATCTCCCAACAGCCAAATGTAAAAGCAGCAAACATCTCGCTGTATGTCCCACATCCAAAGTGCCAAGAGAGAGCTTGCTCTCCCTGTCTTTGAGTACTGTTTGCACTGTCCCGATTACCTCTTTGCTAACATTCTCTTCAGAGCTGCAGTGAAACCAGGAACCACGTGGAGAAGGCACCCACACTGAAAGTGCCTGGAGGGAACATTGGGGCTTCTTCTCAGTGTCTCTGACATAGGGTTTCACTGTCCCGGGAAACTCTCTGCTAACACCCTGCAGAGCGCTGTGCCCAATATACAGAAACATCTTGCGGTATCTCCTACAGGGAAAGTGCCAGGAGGGAAAAGTGAGGATTATGTTTAGACTTTCTCGGAACTGCTTCAAATCAACTAGATATCTTTGTGCTGTAAATCTCCCAACAGCCAAATGTAAAAGCAGCAAACATCTCGCTGTATGTCCCACATCCAAAGTGCCAAGAGAGAGCTTGCTCTCCCTGTCTTTGAGTACTGTTTGCACTGTCCCGATTACCTCTTTGCTAACATTCTCTTCAGAGCTGCAGTGAAACCAGGAACCACGTGGAGAAGGCACCCACACTGAAAGTGCCTGGAAGGAACGTTGGGGCTTCTTCTCAGTGTCTCTGATATAGGGTTTCACTGTCCCGGGAAACTCTCTGCTAACACCCTGCAGAGTGCTGTGCCCAATATACAGAAACGTCTTGCGGTATCTCCTACAGGGAAAGTGCCAGGAGGAATTGTGGAGCTTGGTCTCAGTGTCGCTGAGAATTGCTCTGATTATCCGTGTGACCTCTTTGCTAAGACACTCCAGAAAGCTGTCCTCAAAACCAACACACATCTTGACATATCTCCCACATTGATCGCAGTGTCTCCAGAAACGGCATTCAAGGAGCCAGGAACTTTTCTCCCTACACTGTCCATTGAGTTGTCCTCAAAACCAATATACATCCTGCTATATCTCCCACATGGAAAGTGCCAGGAGGGAAAAGTGAGGATTATGCTTAGACTTTCTCGGAACTGCTTCAAATCAACTAGATATCTTTGTGCTGTAAATCTCCCAACAGCCAAACGTAAAAGCAGCAAACATCTCGCTCTATGTCCCACATCCAAAGTGCCAAGAGAGTAATGTAGAGCTTGCTCTCCCTGTCTTTGAGTACTGTTTGCACTGTCCCGATTACCTCTTTGCTAACATTCTCTTCAGAGCTGCAGTGAAACCAGGAACCACGTGGAGAAGGCACCCACACTGAAAGTGCCTGGAGGGAACATCGGGGCTTCTTCTCAGTGTCTCCGATATAGGGTTTCACTGTCCCGGGACACTCTCTGCTAACACCCTGCAGAGCGCTGTGCCCAATGTACAGAAACGTCTTGCGGTATCTCCTACAGGGAAAGTGCCAGGAGGGAAAAGTGAGGATTATGCTTAGACTTTCTCGGAACTGCTTCAAATCAACTAGATATCTTTGTGCTGTAAATCTCCCAACAGCCAAATGTAAAAGCAGCAAACATCTCGCTGTATGTCCCACATCCAAAGTGCCAAGAGAGTAATGTAGAGCTTGCTCTCCCTGTCTTTGAGTACTGTTTGCACTGTCCCGATTACCTCTTTGCTAACATTCTCTTCAGAGCTGCAGTGAAACCAGGAACCACGTGGAGAAGGCACCCACACTGAAAGTGCCTGGAGGGAACATTGGGGCTTCTTCTCACTGTCTCTGACATAGGGTTTCACTGTCCCGGGAAAGTCTCTGCTAACACCCTGCAGAGCGCTGTGCCCAATATACAGAAACGTCTTGCGGTATCCCCTACAGGGAAAGTGCCAGGAGGGAAAAGTGAGGATTATGCTTAGACTTTCTCGGAACTGCTTCAAATCAACTAGATATCTTTGTGCTGTAAATCTCCCAACAGCCAAATGTAAAAGCAGCAAACATCTCGCTGTATGTCCCACATCCAAAGTGCCAAGAGAGAGCTTGCTCTCCCTGTCTTTGAGTACTGTTTGCACTGTCCCGATTACCTTTTTGCTAACATTCTCTTCAGAGCTGCAGTGAAACCAGGAACCACGTGGAGAAGGCACCCACACTGAAAGTGCCTGGAAGGAACATTGGGGCTTCTTCTCAGTGTCTCTGACATAGGGTTTCACTGTCCCGGGAAACTCTCTGCTAACACCCTGCAGAGCGCTGTGCCCAATATACAGAAACGTCTTGCGGTATCCCCTACAGGGAAAGTGCCAGGAGGGAAAAGTGAGGATTATGCTTAGACTTTCTCGGAACTGCTTCAAATCAACTAGATATCTTTGTGCTGTAAATCTCCCAACAGCCAAACGTAAAAGCAGCAAACATCTCGCTGTATGTCCCACATCCAAAGTGCCAAGAGAGAGCTTGCTCTCCCTGTCTTTGAGTACTGTTTGCACTGTCCCGATTACCTCTTTGCTAACATTCTCTTCAGAGCTGCAGTGAAACCAGGAACCACGTGGAGAAGGCACCCACACTGAAAGTGCCTGGAGGGAACGTTGGGGCTTCTTCTCACTGTCTCTGACATAGGGTTTCACTGTCCCGGGAAACTCTCTGCTAACACCCTGCAGAGCGCTGTGCCCAATATACAGAAACGTCTTGCGGTATCCCCTACAGGGAAAGTGCCTGGAGGGAAAAGTGAGGATTATGCTTAGACTTTCTCGGAACTGCTTCAAATCAACTAGATATCTTTGTGCTGTAAATCTCCCAACAGCCAAACGTAAAAGCAGCAAACATCTCGCTCTGTGTCCCACATCCAAAGTGCCAAGAGAGTAATGTAGAGCTTGCTCTCCCTGTCTTTGAGTACTGTTTGCACTGTCCCGATTACCTCTTTGCTAACATTCTCTTCAGAGCTGCAGTGAAACCAGGAACCACGTGGAGAAGGCACCCACACTGAAAGTGCCTGGAGGGAACATTGGGGCTTCTTCTCACTGTCTCTGACATAGGGTTTCACTGTCCCGGGAAACTCTCTGCTAACACCCTGCAGAGCGCTGTGCCCAATATACAGAAACGTCTTGCGGTATCTCCTACAGGGAAAGTGCCAGGAGGGAAAAGTGAGGATTATGCTTAGACTTTCTCGGAACTGCTTCAAATCAACTAGATATCTTTGTGCTGTAAATCTCCCAACAGCCAAACGTAAAAGCAGCAAACATCTCGCTCTATGTCCCACATCCAAAGTGCCAAGAGAGTAATGTAGAGCTTGCTCTCCCTGTCTTTGAGTACTGTTTGCACTGTCCCGATTACCTCTTTGCTAACATTCTCTTCAGAGCTGCAGTGAAACCAGGAACCACGTGGAGAAGGCACCCACACTGAAAGTGCCTGGAGGGAACATTGGGGCTTCTTCTCAGTGTCTCTGACATAGGGTTTCACTGTCCCGGGAAACTCTCTGCTAACACCCTGCAGAGCGCTGTGCCCAATATACAGAAACGTCTTGCGGTATCTCCTACAGGGAAAGTGCCAGGAGGAAGTGTGGAGCTTGGTCTCAGTGTCGCTGAGAATTGCTCTGATTATCCGTGTGACCTCTTTGCTAAGACACTCCAGAAAGCTGTCCTCAAAACCAACACACATCTTGACATATCTCCCACATTGATCGCAGTGTCTCCAGAAACGGCATTCAAGGAGCCAGGAACTTTTCTCCCTACACTGTCCATTGAGTTGTCCTCAAAACCAATATACATCCTGCTATATCTCCCACATGGAAAGTGCCAGGAGGGAAAAGTGAGGATTATGCTTAGACTTTCTCGGAACTGCTTCAAATCAACTAGATATCTTTGTGCTGTAAATCTCCCAACAGCCAAACGTAAAAGCAGCAAACATCTCGCTCTATGTCCCACATCCAAAGTGCCAAGAGAGTAATGTAGAGCTTGCTCTCCCTGTCTTTGAGTACTGTTTGCACTGTCCCAATTACCTCTTTGCTAACATTCTCTTCAGAGCTGCAGTGAAACCAGGAACCACGTGGAGAAGGCACCCACACTGAAAGTGCCTGGAGTGAACATTGGGGCTTCTTCTCAGTGTCTCCGATATAGGGTTTCACTGTCCCGGGAAACTCTCTGCTAACACCCTGCAGAGCGCTGTGCCCAATGTACAGAAACGTCTTGCGGTATCTCCTACAGGGAAAGTGCCAGGAGGGAAAAGTGAGGATTATGCTTAGACTTTCTCGGAACTGCTTCAAATCAACTAGATATCTTTGTGCTGTAAATCTCCCAACAGCCAAATGTAAAAGCAGCAAACATCTTGCTCTATGTCCCACATCCAAAGTGCCAAGAGAGCTTGCTCTCCCTGTCTTTGAGTACTGTTTGCACTGTCCCGATTACCTCTTTGCTAACATTCTCTTCAGAGCTGCAGTGAAACCAGGAACCACGTGGAGAAGGCACCCACACTGAAAGTGCCTGGAGGGAACGTTGGGGCTTCTTCTCACTGTCTCTGACATAGGGTTTCACTGTCCCGGGAAACTCTCTGCTAACACCCTGCAGAGCGCTGTGCCCAATATACAGAAACGTCTTGCGGTATCCCCTACAGGGAAAGTGCCAGGAGGGAAAAGTGAGGATTATGCTTAGACTTTCTCGGAACTGCTTCAAATCAACTAGATATCTTTGTGCTGTAAATCTCCCAACAGCCAAACGTAAAAGCAGCAAACATCTCGCTCTGTGTCCCACATCCAAAGTGCCAAGAGAGTAATGTAGAGCTTGCTCTCCCTGTCTTTGAGTACTGTTTGCACTGTCCCGATTACCTCTTTGCTAACATTCTCTTCAGAGCTGCAGTGAAACCAGGAACCACGTGGAGAAGGCACCCACACTGAAAGTGCCTGGAGGGAACATTGGGGCTTCTTCTCACTGTCTCTGACATAGGGTTTCACTGTCCCGGGAAACTCTCTGCTAACACCCTGCAGAGCGCTGTGCCCAATATACAGAAACGTCTTGCGGTATCTCCTACAGGGAAAGTGCCAGGAGGGAAAAGTGAGGATTATGCTTAGACTTTCTCGGAACTGCTTCAAATCAACTAGATATCTTTGTGCTGTAAATCTCCCAACAGCCAAACGTAAAAGCAGCAAACATCTCGCTCTATGTCCCACATCCAAAGTGCCAAGAGAGTAATGTAGAGCTTGCTCTCCCTGTCTTTGAGTACTGTTTGCACTGTCCCGATTACCTCTTTGCTAACATTCTCTTCAGAGCTGCAGTGAAACCAGGAACCACGTGGAGAAGGCACCCACACTGAAAGTGCCTGGAGGGAACATTGGGGCTTCTTCTCAGTGTCTCTGACATAGGGTTTCACTGTCCCGGGAAACTCTCTGCTAACACCCTGCAGAGCGCTGTGCCCAATATACAGAAACGTCTTGCGGTATCTCCTACAGGGAAAGTGCCAGGAGGAAGTGTGGAGCTTGGTCTCAGTGTCGCTGAGAATTGCTCTGATTATCCGTGTGACCTCTTTGCTAAGACACTCCAGAAAGCTGTCCTCAAAACCAACACACATCTTGACATATCTCCCACATTGATCGCAGTGTCTCCAGAAACGGCATTCAAGGAGCCAGGAACTTTTCTCCCTACACTGTCCATTGAGTTGTCCTCAAAACCAATATACATCCTGCTATATCTCCCACATGGAAAGTGCCAGGAGGGAAAAGTGAGGATTATGCTTAGACTTTCTCGGAACTGCTTCAAATCAACTAGATATCTTTGTGCTGTAAATCTCCCAACAGCCAAACGTAAAAGCAGCAAACATCTCGCTCTATGTCCCACATCCAAAGTGCCAAGAGAGTAATGTAGAGCTTGCTCTCCCTGTCTTTGAGTACTGTTTGCACTGTCCCAATTACCTCTTTGCTAACATTCTCTTCAGAGCTGCAGTGAAACCAGGAACCACGTGGAGAAGGCACCCACACTGAAAGTGCCTGGAGTGAACATTGGGGCTTCTTCTCAGTGTCTCCGATATAGGGTTTCACTGTCCCGGGAAACTCTCTGCTAACACCCTGCAGAGCGCTGTGCCCAATGTACAGAAACGTCTTGCGGTATCTCCTACAGGGAAAGTGCCAGGAGGGAAAAGTGAGGATTATGCTTAGACTTTCTCGGAACTGCTTCAAATCAACTAGATATCTTTGTGCTGTAAATCTCCCAACAGCCAAATGTAAAAGCAGCAAACATCTCGCTCTATGTCCCACATCCAAAGTGCCAAGAGAGCTTGCTCTCCCTGTCTTTGAGTACTGTTTGCACTGTCCCGATTACCTCTTTGCTAACATTCTCTTCAGAGCTGCAGTGAAACCAGGAACCACGTGGAGAAGGCACCCACACTGAAAGTGCCTGGAGGGAACGTTGGGGCTTCTTCTCACTGTCTCTGACATAGGGTTTCACTGTCCCGGGAAACTCTCTGCTAACACCCTGCAGAGCGCTGTGCCCAATATACAGAAACGTCTTGCGGTATCCCCTACAGGGAAAGTGCCTGGAGGGAAAAGTGAGGATTATGCTTAGACTTTCTCGGAACTGCTTCAAATCAACTAGATATCTTTGTGCTGTAAATCTCCCAACAGCCAAACGTAAAAGCAGCAAACATCTCGCTCTGTGTCCCACATCCAAAGTGCCAAGAGAGTAATGTAGAGCTTGCTCTCCCTGTCTTTGAGTACTGTTTGCACTGTCCCGATTACCTCTTTGCTAACATTCTCTTCAGAGCTGCAGTGAAACCAGGAACCACGTGGAGAAGGCACCCACACTGAAAGTGCCTGGAGGGAACATTGGGGCTTCTTCTCACTGTCTCTGACATAGGGTTTCACTGTCCCGGGAAACTCTCTGCTAACACCCTGCAGAGCGCTGTGCCCAATATACAGAAACGTCTTGCGGTATCCCCTACAGGGAAAGTGCCAGGAGGGAAAAGTGAGGATTATGCTTAGACTTTCTCGGAACTGCTTCAAATCAACTAGATATCTTTGTGCCGTAAATCTCCCAACAGCCAAACGTAAAAGCAGCAAACATCTCGCTGTATGTCCCACATCCAAAGTGCCAAGAGAGTAATGTAGAGCTTGCTCTCCCTGTCTTTGAGTACTGTTTGCACTGTCCCGATTACCTCTTTGCTAACATTCTCTTCAGAGCTGCAGTGAAACCAGGAACCACGTGGAGAAGGCACCCACACTGAAAGTGCCTGGAGGGAACATTGGGGCTTCTTCTCACTGTCTCTGACATAGGGTTTCACTGTCCCGGGAAACTCTCTGCTAACACCCTGCAGAGCGCTGTGCCCAATATACAGAAACGTCTTGCGGTATCCCCTACAGGGAAAGTGCCAGGAGGGAAAAGTGAGGATTATGCTTAGACTTTCTCGGAACTGCTTCAAATCAACTAGATATCTTTGTGCTGTAAATCTCCCAACAGCCAAATGTAAAAGCAGCAAACATCTTGCTGTATGTCCCACATCCAAAGTGCCAAGAGAGTAATGTAGAGCTTGCTCTCCCTGTCTTTGAGTACTGTTTGCACTGTCCCGATTACCTCTTTGCTAACATTCTCTTCAGAGCTGCAGTGAAACCAGGAACCACGTGGAGAAGGCACCCACACTGAAAGTGCCTGGAGGGAACATTGGGGCTTCTTCTCACTGTCTCTGACATAGGGTTTCACTGTCCCGGGAAACTCTCTGCTAACACCCTGCAGAGCGCTGTGCCCAATATACAGAAACGTCTTGCGGTATCCCCTACAGGGAAAGTGCCAGGAGGGAAAAGTGAGGATTATGCTTAGACTTTCTCGGAACTGCTTCAAATCAACTAGATATCTTTGTGCTGTAAATCTCCCAACAGCCAAACGTAAAAGCAGCAAACATCTCGCTGTATGTCCCACATCCAAAGTGCCAAGAGAGTAATGTAGAGCTTGCTCTCCCTGTCTTTGAGTACTGTTTGCACTGTCCCGATTACCTCTTTGCTAACATTCTCTTCAGAGCTGCAGTGAAACCAGGAACCACGTGGAGAAGGCACCCACACTGAAAGTGCCTGGAGGGAACATTGGGGCTTCTTCTCAGTGTCTCTGACATAGGGTTTCACTGTCCCGGGAAACTCTCTGCTAACACCCTGCAGAGCGCTGTGCCCAATGTACAGAAACGTCTTGCGGTATCTCCTACAGGGAAAGTGCCAGGAGGGAAAAGTGAGGATTATGCTTAGACTTTCTCGGAACTGCTTCAAATCAACTAGATATCTTTGTGCTGTAAATCTCCCAACAGCCAAATGTAAAAGCAGCAAACATCTCGCTCTATGTCCCACATCCAAAGTGCCAAGAGAGCTTGCTCTCCCTGTCTTTGAGTACTGTTTGCACTGTCCCGATTACCTCTTTGCTAACATTCTCTTCAGAGCTGCAGTGAAACCAGGAACCACGTGGAGAAGGCACCCACACTGAAAGTGCCTGGAGGGAACATTGGGGCTTCTTCTCAGTGTCTCTGACATAGGGTTTCACTGTCCCGGGAAACTCTCTGCTAACACCCTGCAGAGCGCTGTGCCCAATATACAGAAACGTCTTGCGGTATCCCCTACAGGGAAAGTGCCAGGAGGGAAAAGTGAGGATTATGCTTAGACTTTCTCGGAACTGCTTCAAATCAACTAGATATCTTTGTGCTGTAAATCTCCCAACAGCCAAACGTAAAAGCAGCAAACATCTCGCTGTATGTCCCACATCCAAAGTGCCAAGAGAGTAATGTAGAGCTTGCTCTCCCTGTCTTTGAGTACTGTTTGCACTGTCCCGATTACCTCTTTGCTAACATTCTCTTCAGAGCTGCAGTGAAACCAGGAACCACGTGGAGAAGGCACCCACACTGAAAGTGCCTGGAGGGAACATTGGGGCTTCTTCTCAGTGTCTCTGACATAGGGTTTCACTGTCCCGGGAAACTCTCTGCTAACACCCTGCAGAGCGCTGTGCCCAATGTACAGAAACGTCTTGCGGTATCTCCTACAGGGAAAGTGCCAGGAGGGAAAAGTGAGGATTATGCTTAGACTTTCTCGGAACTGCTTCAAATCAACTAGATATCTTTGTGCTGTAAATCTCCCAACAGCCAAATGTAAAAGCAGCAAACATCTCGCTCTATGTCCCACATCCAAAGTGCCAAGAGAGCTTGCTCTCCCTGTCTTTGAGTACTGTTTGCACTGTCCCGATTACCTCTTTGCTAACATTCTCTTCAGAGCTGCAGTGAAACCAGGAACCACGTGGAGAAGGCACCCACACTGAAAGTGCCTGGAGGGAACATTGGGGCTTCTTCTCACTGTCTCTGACATAGGGTTTCACTGTCCCGGGAAACTCTCTGCTAACACCCTGCAGAGCGCTGTGCCCAATATACAGAAACGTCTTGCGGTATCCCCTACAGGGAAAGTGCCAGGAGGGAAAAGTGAGGATTATGCTTAGACTTTCTCGGAACTGCTTCAAATCAACTAGATATCTTTGTGCTGTAAATCTCCCAACAGCCAAACGTAAAAGCAGCAAACATCTCGCTGTATGTCCCACATCCAAAGTGCCAAGAGAGTAATGTAGAGCTTGCTCTCCCTGTCTTTGAGTACTGTTTGCACTGTCCCGATTACCTCTTTGCTAACATTCTCTTCAGAGCTGCAGTGAAACCAGGAACCACGTGGAGAAGGCACCCACACTGAAAGTGCCTGGAGGGAACATTGGGGCTTCTTCTCACTGTCTCTGACATAGGGTTTCACTGTCCCGGGAAACTCTCTGCTAACACCCTGCAGAGCGCTGTGCCCAATATACAGAAACGTCTTGCGGTATCTCCTACAGGGAAAGTGCCAGGAGGGAAAAGTGAGGATTATGCTTAGACTTTCTCGGAACTGCTTCAAATCAACTAGATATCTTTGTGCTGTAAATCTCCCAACAGCCAAATGTAAAAGCAGCAAACATCTTGCTGTATGTCCCACATCCAAAGTGCCAAGAGAGTAATGTAGAGCTTGCTCTCCCTGTCTTTGAGTACTGTTTGCACTGTCCCGATTACCTCTTTGCTAACATTCTCTTCAGAGCTGCAGTGAAACCAGGAACCACGTGGAGAAGGCACCCACACTGAAAGTGCCTGGAGGGAACATTGGGGCTTCTTCTCAGTGTCTCTGACATAGGGTTTCACTGTCCCGGGAAACTCTCTGCTAACACCCTGCAGAGCGCTGTGCCCAATATACAGAAACATCTTGCGGTATCTCCTACAGGGAAAGTGCCAGGAGGGAAAAGTGAGGATTATGTTTAGACTTTCTCGGAACTGCTTCAAATCAACTAGATATCTTTGTGCTGTAAATCTCCCAACAGCCAAATGTAAAAGCAGCAAACATCTCGCTGTATGTCCCACATCCAAAGTGCCAAGAGAGAGCTTGCTCTCCCTGTCTTTGAGTACTGTTTGCACTGTCCCGATTACCTCTTTGCTAACATTCTCTTCAGAGCTGCAGTGAAACCAGGAACCACGTGGAGAAGGCACCCACACTGAAAGTGCCTGGAAGGAACGTTGGGGCTTCTTCTCAGTGTCTCTGATATAGGGTTTCACTGTCCCGGGAAACTCTCTGCTAACACCCTGCAGAGTGCTGTGCCCAATATACAGAAACGTCTTGCGGTATCTCCTACAGGGAAAGTGCCAGGAGGAATTGTGGAGCTTGGTCTCAGTGTCGCTGAGAATTGCTCTGATTATCCGTGTGACCTCTTTGCTAAGACACTCCAGAAAGCTGTCCTCAAAACCAACACACATCTTGACATATCTCCCACATTGATCGCAGTGTCTCCAGAAACGGCATTCAAGGAGCCAGGAACTTTTCTCCCTACACTGTCCATTGAGTTGTCCTCAAAACCAATATACATCCTGCTATATCTCCCACATGGAAAGTGCCAGGAGGGAAAAGTGAGGATTATGCTTAGACTTTCTCGGAACTGCTTCAAATCAACTAGATATCTTTGTGCTGTAAATCTCCCAACAGCCAAACGTAAAAGCAGCAAACATCTCGCTCTATGTCCCACATCCAAAGTGCCAAGAGAGTAATGTAGAGCTTGCTCTCCCTGTCTTTGAGTACTGTTTGCACTGTCCCGATTACCTCTTTGCTAACATTCTCTTCAGAGCTGCAGTGAAACCAGGAACCACGTGGAGAAGGCACCCACACTGAAAGTGCCTGGAGGGAACATCGGGGCTTCTTCTCAGTGTCTCCGATATAGGGTTTCACTGTCCCGGGACACTCTCTGCTAACACCCTGCAGAGCGCTGTGCCCAATGTACAGAAACGTCTTGCGGTATCTCCTACAGGGAAAGTGCCAGGAGGGAAAAGTGAGGATTATGCTTAGACTTTCTCGGAACTGCTTCAAATCAACTAGATATCTTTGTGCTGTAAATCTCCCAACAGCCAAATGTAAAAGCAGCAAACATCTCGCTGTATGTCCCACATCCAAAGTGCCAAGAGAGTAATGTAGAGCTTGCTCTCCCTGTCTTTGAGTACTGTTTGCACTGTCCCGATTACCTCTTTGCTAACATTCTCTTCAGAGCTGCAGTGAAACCAGGAACCACGTGGAGAAGGCACCCACACTGAAAGTGCCTGGAGGGAACATTGGGGCTTCTTCTCACTGTCTCTGACATAGGGTTTCACTGTCCCGGGAAACTCTCTGCTAACACCCTGCAGAGCGCTGTGCCCAATATACAGAAACGTCTTGCGGTATCCCCTACAGGGAAAGTGCCAGGAGGGAAAAGTGAGGATTATGCTTAGACTTTCTCGGAACTGCTTCAAATCAACTAGATATCTTTGTGCTGTAAATCTCCCAACAGCCAAATGTAAAAGCAGCAAACATCTCGCTGTATGTCCCACATCCAAAGTGCCAAGAGAGAGCTTGCTCTCCCTGTCTTTGAGTACTGTTTGCACTGTCCCGATTACCTTTTTGCTAACATTCTCTTCAGAGCTGCAGTGAAACCAGGAACCACGTGGAGAAGGCACCCACACTGAAAGTGCCTGGAAGGAACATTGGGGCTTCTTCTCAGTGTCTCTGACATAGGGTTTCACTGTCCCGGGAAACTCTCTGCTAACACCCTGCAGAGCGCTGTGCCCAATATACAGAAACGTCTTGCGGTATCCCCTACAGGGAAAGTGCCAGGAGGGAAAAGTGAGGATTATGCTTAGACTTTCTCGGAACTGCTTCAAATCAACTAGATATCTTTGTGCTGTAAATCTCCCAACAGCCAAACGTAAAAGCAGCAAACATCTCGCTCTATGTCCCACATCCAAAGTGCCAAGAGAGAGCTTGCTCTCCCTGTCTTTGAGTACTGTTTGCACTGTCCCGATTACCTCTTTGCTAACATTCTCTTCAGAGCTGCAGTGAAACCAGGAACCACGTGGAGAAGGCACCCACACTGAAAGTGCCTGGAGGGAACGTTGGGGCTTCTTCTCACTGTCTCTGACATAGGGTTTCACTGTCCCGGGAAACTCTCTGCTAACACCCTGCAGAGCGCTGTGCCCAATATACAGAAACGTCTTGCGGTATCCCCTACAGGGAAAGTGCCTGGAGGGAAAAGTGAGGATTATGCTTAGACTTTCTCGGAACTGCTTCAAATCAACTAGATATCTTTGTGCTGTAAATCTCCCAACAGCCAAACGTAAAAGCAGCAAACATCTCGCTCTGTGTCCCACATCCAAAGTGCCAAGAGAGTAATGTAGAGCTTGCTCTCCCTGTCTTTGAGTACTGTTTGCACTGTCCCGATTACCTCTTTGCTAACATTCTCTTCAGAGCTGCAGTGAAACCAGGAACCACGTGGAGAAGGCACCCACACTGAAAGTGCCTGGAGGGAACATTGGGGCTTCTTCTCACTGTCTCTGACATAGGGTTTCACTGTCCCGGGAAACTCTCTGCTAACACCCTGCAGAGCGCTGTGCCCAATATACAGAAACGTCTTGCGGTATCTCCTACAGGGAAAGTGCCAGGAGGGAAAAGTGAGGATTATGCTTAGACTTTCTCGGAACTGCTTCAAATCAACTAGATATCTTTGTGCTGTAAATCTCCCAACAGCCAAACGTAAAAGCAGCAAACATCTCGCTCTATGTCCCACATCCAAAGTGCCAAGAGAGTAATGTAGAGCTTGCTCTCCCTGTCTTTGAGTACTGTTTGCACTGTCCCGATTACCTCTTTGCTAACATTCTCTTCAGAGCTGCAGTGAAACCAGGAACCACGTGGAGAAGGCACCCACACTGAAAGTGCCTGGAGGGAACATTGGGGCTTCTTCTCAGTGTCTCTGACATAGGGTTTCACTGTCCCGGGAAACTCTCTGCTAACACCCTGCAGAGCGCTGTGCCCAATATACAGAAACGTCTTGCGGTATCTCCTACAGGGAAAGTGCCAGGAGGAAGTGTGGAGCTTGGTCTCAGTGTCGCTGAGAATTGCTCTGATTATCCGTGTGACCTCTTTGCTAAGACACTCCAGAAAGCTGTCCTCAAAACCAACACACATCTTGACATATCTCCCACATTGATCGCAGTGTCTCCAGAAACGGCATTCAAGGAGCCAGGAACTTTTCTCCCTACACTGTCCATTGAGTTGTCCTCAAAACCAATATACATCCTGCTATATCTCCCACATGGAAAGTGCCAGGAGGGAAAAGTGAGGATTATGCTTAGACTTTCTCGGAACTGCTTCAAATCAACTAGATATCTTTGTGCTGTAAATCTCCCAACAGCCAAACGTAAAAGCAGCAAACATCTCGCTCTATGTCCCACATCCAAAGTGCCAAGAGAGTAATGTAGAGCTTGCTCTCCCTGTCTTTGAGTACTGTTTGCACTGTCCCAATTACCTCTTTGCTAACATTCTCTTCAGAGCTGCAGTGAAACCAGGAACCACGTGGAGAAGGCACCCACACTGAAAGTGCCTGGAGTGAACATTGGGGCTTCTTCTCAGTGTCTCCGATATAGGGTTTCACTGTCCCGGGAAACTCTCTGCTAACACCCTGCAGAGCGCTGTGCCCAATGTACAGAAACGTCTTGCGGTATCTCCTACAGGGAAAGTGCCAGGAGGGAAAAGTGAGGATTATGCTTAGACTTTCTCGGAACTGCTTCAAATCAACTAGATATCTTTGTGCTGTAAATCTCCCAACAGCCAAATGTAAAAGCAGCAAACATCTCGCTCTATGTCCCACATCCAAAGTGCCAAGAGAGCTTGCTCTCCCTGTCTTTGAGTACTGTTTGCACTGTCCCGATTACCTCTTTGCTAACATTCTCTTCAGAGCTGCAGTGAAACCAGGAACCACGTGGAGAAGGCACCCACACTGAAAGTGCCTGGAGGGAACGTTGGGGCTTCTTCTCACTGTCTCTGACATAGGGTTTCACTGTCCCGGGAAACTCTCTGCTAACACCCTGCAGAGCGCTGTGCCCAATATACAGAAACGTCTTGCGGTATCCCCTACAGGGAAAGTGCCAGGAGGGAAAAGTGAGGATTATGCTTAGACTTTCTCGGAACTGCTTCAAATCAACTAGATATCTTTGTGCTGTAAATCTCCCAACAGCCAAACGTAAAAGCAGCAAACATCTCGCTCTGTGTCCCACATCCAAAGTGCCAAGAGAGTAATGTAGAGCTTGCTCTCCCTGTCTTTGAGTACTGTTTGCACTGTCCCGATTACCTCTTTGCTAACATTCTCTTCAGAGCTGCAGTGAAACCAGGAACCACGTGGAGAAGGCACCCACACTGAAAGTGCCTGGAGGGAACATTGGGGCTTCTTCTCACTGTCTCTGACATAGGGTTTCACTGTCCCGGGAAACTCTCTGCTAACACCCTGCAGAGCGCTGTGCCCAATATACAGAAACGTCTTGCGGTATCTCCTACAGGGAAAGTGCCAGGAGGGAAAAGTGAGGATTATGCTTAGACTTTCTCGGAACTGCTTCAAATCAACTAGATATCTTTGTGCTGTAAATCTCCCAACAGCCAAACGTAAAAGCAGCAAACATCTCGCTCTATGTCCCACATCCAAAGTGCCAAGAGAGTAATGTAGAGCTTGCTCTCCCTGTCTTTGAGTACTGTTTGCACTGTCCCGATTACCTCTTTGCTAACATTCTCTTCAGAGCTGCAGTGAAACCAGGAACCACGTGGAGAAGGCACCCACACTGAAAGTGCCTGGAGGGAACATTGGGGCTTCTTCTCAGTGTCGCTGACATAGGGTTTCACTGTCCCGGGAAACTCTCTGCTAACACCCTGCAGAGCGCTGTGCCCAATATACAGAAACGTCTTGCGGTATCTCCTACAGGGAAAGTGCCAGGAGGAAGTGTGGAGCTTGGTCTCAGTGTCGCTGAGAATTGCTCTGATTATCCGTGTGACCTCTTTGCTAAGACACTCCAGAAAGCTGTCCTCAAAACCAACACACATCTTGACATATCTCCCACATTGATCGCAGTGTCTCCAGAAACGGCATTCAAGGAGCCAGGAACTTTTCTCCCTACACTGTCCATTGAGTTGTCCTCAAAACCAATATACATCCTGCTATATCTCCCACATGGAAAGTGCCAGGAGGGAAAAGTGAGGATTATGCTTAGACTTTCTCGGAACTGCTTCAAATCAACTAGATATCTTTGTGCTGTAAATCTCCCAACAGCCAAACGTAAAAGCAGCAAACATCTCGCTCTATGTCCCACATCCAAAGTGCCAAGAGAGTAATGTAGAGCTTGCTCTCCCTGTCTTTGAGTACTGTTTGCACTGTCCCAATTACCTCTTTGCTAACATTCTCTTCAGAGCTGCAGTGAAACCAGGAACCACGTGGAGAAGGCACCCACACTGAAAGTGCCTGGAGTGAACATTGGGGCTTCTTCTCAGTGTCTCCGATATAGGGTTTCACTGTCCCGGGAAACTCTCTGCTAACACCCTGCAGAGCGCTGTGCCCAATGTACAGAAACGTCTTGCGGTATCTCCTACAGGGAAAGTGCCAGGAGGGAAAAGTGAGGATTATGCTTAGACTTTCTCGGAACTGCTTCAAATCAACTAGATATCTTTGTGCTGTAAATCTCCCAACAGCCAAATGTAAAAGCAGCAAACATCTCGCTCTATGTCCCACATCCAAAGTGCCAAGAGAGCTTGCTCTCCCTGTCTTTGAGTACTGTTTGCACTGTCCCGATTACCTCTTTGCTAACATTCTCTTCAGAGCTGCAGTGAAACCAGGAACCACGTGGAGAAGGCACCCACACTGAAAGTGCCTGGAGGGAACGTTGGGGCTTCTTCTCACTGTCTCTGACATAGGGTTTCACTGTCCCGGGAAACTCTCTGCTAACACCCTGCAGAGCGCTGTGCCCAATATACAGAAACGTCTTGCGGTATCCCCTACAGGGAAAGTGCCTGGAGGGAAAAGTGAGGATTATGCTTAGACTTTCTCGGAACTGCTTCAAATCAACTAGATATCTTTGTGCTGTAAATCTCCCAACAGCCAAACGTAAAAGCAGCAAACATCTCGCTCTGTGTCCCACATCCAAAGTGCCAAGAGAGTAATGTAGAGCTTGCTCTCCCTGTCTTTGAGTACTGTTTGCACTGTCCCGATTACCTCTTTGCTAACATTCTCTTCAGAGCTGCAGTGAAACCAGGAACCACGTGGAGAAGGCACCCACACTGAAAGTGCCTGGAGGGAACATTGGGGCTTCTTCTCACTGTCTCTGACATAGGGTTTCACTGTCCCGGGAAACTCTCTGCTAACACCCTGCAGAGCGCTGTGCCCAATATACAGAAACGTCTTGCGGTATCCCCTACAGGGAAAGTGCCAGGAGGGAAAAGTGAGGATTATGCTTAGACTTTCTCGGAACTGCTTCAAATCAACTAGATATCTTTGTGCCGTAAATCTCCCAACAGCCAAATGTAAAAGCAGCAAACATCTCGCTCTATGTCCCACATCCAAAGTGCCAAGAGAGTAATGTAGAGCTTGCTCTCCCTGTCTTTGAGTACTGTTTGCACTGTCCCGATTACCTCTTTGCTAACATTCTCTTCAGAGCTGCAGTGAAACCAGGAACCACGTGGAGAAGGCACCCACACTGAAAGTGCCTGGAGGGAACATTGGGGCTTCTTCTCACTGTCTCTGACATAGGGTTTCACTGTCCCGGGAAACTCTCTGCTAACACCCTGCAGAGCGCTGTGCCCAATGTACAGAAACGTCTTGCGGTATCTCCTACAGGGAAAGTGCCAGGAGGGAAAAGTGAGGATTATGCTTAGACTTTCTCGGAACTGCTTCAAATCAACTAGATATCTTTGTGCTGTAAATCTCCCAACAGCCAAATGTAAAAGCAGCAAACATCTCGCTCTATGTCCCACATCCAAAGTGCCAAGAGAGCTTGCTCTCCCTGTCTTTGAGTACTGTTTGCACTGTCCCGATTACCTCTTTGCTAACATTCTCTTCAGAGCTGCAGTGAAACCAGGAACCACGTGGAGAAGGCACCCACACTGAAAGTGCCTGGAGGGAACATTGGGGCTTCTTCTCAGTGTCTCTGACATAGGGTTTCACTGTCCCGGGAAACTCTCTGCTAACACCCTGCAGAGCGCTGTGCCCAATATACAGAAACGTCTTGCGGTATCCCCTACAGGGAAAGTGCCAGGAGGGAAAAGTGAGGATTATGCTTAGACTTTCTCGGAACTGCTTCAAATCAACTAGATATCTTTGTGCTGTAAATCTCCCAACAGCCAAACGTAAAAGCAGCAAACATCTCGCTGTATGTCCCACATCCAAAGTGCCAAGAGAGTAATGTAGAGCTTGCTCTCCCTGTCTTTGAGTACTGTTTGCACTGTCCCGATTACCTCTTTGCTAACATTCTCTTCAGAGCTGCAGTGAAACCAGGAACCACGTGGAGAAGGCACCCACACTGAAAGTGCCTGGAGGGAACATTGGGGCTTCTTCTCAGTGTCTCTGACATAGGGTTTCACTGTCCCGGGAAACTCTCTGCTAACACCCTGCAGAGCGCTGTGCCCAATGTACAGAAACGTCTTGCGGTATCTCCTACAGGGAAAGTGCCAGGAGGGAAAAGTGAGGATTATGCTTAGACTTTCTCGGAACTGCTTCAAATCAACTAGATATCTTTGTGCTGTAAATCTCCCAACAGCCAAATGTAAAAGCAGCAAACATCTCGCTCTATGTCCCACATCCAAAGTGCCAAGAGAGCTTGCTCTCCCTGTCTTTGAGTACTGTTTGCACTGTCCCGATTACCTCTTTGCTAACATTCTCTTCAGAGCTGCAGTGAAACCAGGAACCACGTGGAGAAGGCACCCACACTGAAAGTGCCTGGAGGGAACATTGGGGCTTCTTCTCACTGTCTCTGACATAGGGTTTCACTGTCCCGGGAAACTCTCTGCTAACACCCTGCAGAGCGCTGTGCCCAATATACAGAAACGTCTTGCGGTATCCCCTACAGGGAAAGTGCCAGGAGGGAAAAGTGAGGATTATGCTTAGACTTTCTCGGAACTGCTTCAAATCAACTAGATATCTTTGTGCTGTAAATCTCCCAACAGCCAAACGTAAAAGCAGCAAACATCTCGCTGTATGTCCCACATCCAAAGTGCCAAGAGAGTAATGTAGAGCTTGCTCTCCCTGTCTTTGAGTACTGTTTGCACTGTCCCGATTACCTCTTTGCTAACATTCTCTTCAGAGCTGCAGTGAAACCAGGAACCACGTGGAGAAGGCACCCACACTGAAAGTGCCTGGAGGGAACATTGGGGCTTCTTCTCACTGTCTCTGACATAGGGTTTCACTGTCCCGGGAAACTCTCTGCTAACACCCTGCAGAGCGCTGTGCCCAATATACAGAAACGTCTTGCGGTATCTCCTACAGGGAAAGTGCCAGGAGGGAAAAGTGAGGATTATGCTTAGACTTTCTCGGAACTGCTTCAAATCAACTAGATATCTTTGTGCTGTAAATCTCCCAACAGCCAAATGTAAAAGCAGCAAACATCTTGCTGTATGTCCCACATCCAAAGTGCCAAGAGAGTAATGTAGAGCTTGCTCTCCCTGTCTTTGAGTACTGTTTGCACTGTCCCGATTACCTCTTTGCTAACATTCTCTTCAGAGCTGCAGTGAAACCAGGAACCACGTGGAGAAGGCACCCACACTGAAAGTGCCTGGAGGGAACATTGGGGCTTCTTCTCAGTGTCTCTGACATAGGGTTTCACTGTCCCGGGAAACTCTCTGCTAACACCCTGCAGAGCGCTGTGCCCAATATACAGAAACGTCTTGCGGTATCCCCTACAGGGAAAGTGCCAGGAGGGAAAAGTGAGGATTATGCTTAGACTTTCTCGGAACTGCTTCAAATCAACTAGATATCTTTGTGCTGTAAATCTCCCAACAGCCAAACGTAAAAGCAGCAAACATCTCGCTCTATGTCCCACATCCAAAGTGCCAAGAGAGTAATGTAGAGCTTGCTCTCCCTGTCTTTGAGTACTGTTTGCACTGTCCCGATTACCTCTTTGCTAACATTCTCTTCAGAGCTGCAGTGAAACCAGGAACCACGTGGAGAAGGCACCCACACTGAAAGTGCCTGGAGGGAACATTGGGGCTTCTTCTCACTGTCTCTGACATAGGGTTTCACTGTCCCGGGAAACTCTCTGCTAACACCCTGCAGAGCGCTGTGCCCAATATACAGAAACGTCTTGCGGTATCTCCTACAGGGAAAGTGCCAGGAGGGAAAAGTGAGGATTATGCTTAGACTTTCTCGGAACTGCTTCAAATCAACTAGATATCTTTGTGCTGTAAATCTCCCAACAGCCAAATGTAAAAGCAGCAAACATCTCGCTGTATGTCCCACATCCAAAGTGCCAAGAGAGAGCTTGCTCTCCCTGTCTTTGAGTACTGTTTGCACTGTCCCGATTACCTCTTTGCTAACATTCTCTTCAGAGCTGCAGTGAAACCAGGAACCACGTGGAGAAGGCACCCACACTGAAAGTGCCTGGAAGGAACGTTGGGGCTTCTTCTCAGTGTCTCTGATATAGGGTTTCACTGTCCCGGGAAACTCTCTGCTAACACCCTGCAGAGCGCTGTGCCCAATATACAGAAACGTCTTGCGGTATCTCCTACAGGGAAAGTGCCAGGAGGAATTGTGGAGCTTGGTCTCAGTGTCGCTGAGAATTGCTCTGATTATCCGTGTGACCTCTTTGCTAAGACACTCCAGAAAGCTGTCCTCAAAACCAACACACATCTTGACATATCTCCCACATTGATCGCAGTGTCTCCAGAAACGGCATTCAAGGAGCCAGGAACTTTTCTCCCTACACTGTCCATTGAGTTGTCCTCAAAACCAATATACATCCTGCTATATCTCCCACATGGAAAGTGCCAGGAGGGAAAAGTGAGGATTATGCTTAGACTTTCTCGGAACTGCTTCAAATCAACTAGATATCTTTGTGCTGTAAATCTCCCAACAGCCAAACGTAAAAGCAGCAAACATCTCGCTCTATGTCCCACATCCAAAGTGCCAAGAGAGTAATGTAGAGCTTGCTCTCCCTGTCTTTGAGTACTGTTTGCACTGTCCCGATTACCTCTTTGCTAACATTCTCTTCAGAGCTGCAGTGAAACCAGGAACCACGTGGAGAAGGCACCCACACTGAAAGTGCCTGGAGGGAACATTGGGGCTTCTTCTCACTGTCTCTGACATAGGGTTTCACTGTCCCGGGAAACTCTCTGCTAACACCCTGCAGAGCGCTGTGCCCAATATACAGAAACGTCTTGCGGTATCTCCTACAGGGAAAGTGCCAGGAGGAATTGTGGAGCTTGGTCTCAGTGTCGCTGAGAATTGCTCTGATTATCCGTGTGACCTCTTTGCTAAGACACTCCAGAAAGCTGTCCTCAAAACCAACACACATCTTGACATATCTCCCACATTGATCGCAGTGTCTCCAGAAACGGCATTCAAGGAGCCAGGAACTTTTCTCCCTACACTGTCCATTGAGTTGTCCTCAAAACCAATATACATCCTGCTATATCTCCCACATGGAAAGTGCCAGGAGGGAAAAGTGAGGATTATGCTTAGACTTTCTCGGAACTGCTTCAAATCAACTAGATATCTTTGTGCTGTAAATCTCCCAACAGCCAAATGTAAAAGCAGCAAACATCTCGCTGTATGTCCCACATCCAAAGTGCCAAGAGAGAGCTTGCTCTCCCTGTCTTTGAGTACTGTTTGCACTGTCCCGATTACCTCTTTGCTAACATTCTCTTCAGAGCTGCAGTGAAACCAGGAACCACGTGGAGAAGGCACCCACACTGAAAGTGCCTGGAGGGAACATTGGGGCTTCTTCTCACTGTCTCTGACATAGGGTTTCACTGTCCCGGGAAACTCTCTGCTAACACCCTGCAGAGCGCTGTGCCCAATATACAGAAACGTCTTGCGGTATCCCCTACAGGGAAAGTGCCAGGAGGGAAAAGTGAGGATTATGCTTAGACTTTCTCGGAACTGCTTCAAATCAACTAGATATCTTTGTGCTGTAAATCTCCCAACAGCCAAATGTAAAAGCAGCAAACATCTCGCTCTATGTCCCACATCCAAAGTGCCAAGAGAGTAATGTAGAGCTTGCTCTCCCTGTCTTTGAGTACTGTTTGCACTGTCCCGATTACCTCTTTGCTAACATTCTCTTCAGAGCTGCAGTGAAACCAGGAACCACGTGGAGAAGGCACCCACACTGAAAGTGCCTGGAGGGAACATTGGGGCTTCTTCTCACTGTCGCTGACATAGGGTTTCACTGTCCCGGGAAACTCTCTGCTAACACCCTGCAGAGCGCTGTGCCCAATATACAGAAACGTCTTGCGGTATCTCCTACAGGGAAAGTGCCAGGAGGGAAAAGTGAGGATTATGCTTAGACTTTCTCGGAACTGCTTCAAATCAACTAGATATCTTTGTGCTGTAAATCTCCCAACAGCCAAATGTAAAAGCAGCAAACATCTCGCTGTATGTCCCACATCCAAAGTGCCAAGAGAGAGCTTGCTCTCCCTGTCTTTGAGTACTGTTTGCACTGTCCCGATTACCTCTTTGCTAACATTCTCTTCAGAGCTGCAGTGAAACCAGGAACCACGTGGAGAAGGCACCCACACTGAAAGTGCCTGGAAGGAACGTTGGGGCTTCTTCTCAGTGTCTCTGATATAGGGTTTCACTGTCCCGGGAAACTCTCTGCTAACACCCTGCAGAGCGCAGTGCCCAATATACAGAAACGTCTTGCGGTATCTCCTACAGGGAAAGTGCCAGGAGGAATTGTGGAGCTTGGTCTCAGTGTCTCTGAGAATTGCTCTGATTATCCGTGTGACCTCTTTGCTAAGACACTCCAGAAAGCTGTCCTCAAAACCAACACACATCTTGACATATCTCCCACATTGATCGCAGTGTCTCCAGAAACGGCATTCAAGGAGCCAGGAACTTTTCTCCCTACACTGTCCATTGAGTTGTCCTCAAAACCAATATACATCCTGCTATATCTCCCACATGGAAAGTGCCAGGAGGGAAAAGTGAGGATTATGCTTAGACTTTCTCGGAACTGCTTCAAATCAACTAGATATCTTTGTGCTGTAAATCTCCCAACAGCCAAACGTAAAAGCAGCAAACATCTCGCTCTATGTCCCACATCCAAAGTGCCAAGAGAGTAATGTAAAGCTTGCTCTCCCTGTCTTTGAGTACTGTTTGCACTGTCCCGATTACCTCTTTGCTAACATTCTCTTCAGAGCTGCAGTGAAACCAGGAACCACGTGGAGAAGGCACCCACACTGAAAGTGCCTGGAGGGAACATTGGGGCTTCTTCTCAGTGTCTTTGACATAGGGTTTCACTGTCCCGGGAAACTCTCTGCTAACACCCTGCAGAGCGCTGTGCCCAATGTACAGAAACGTCTTGCGGTATCCCGTACAGGGAAAGTGCCAGGAGGGAAAAGTGAGGATTATGCTTAGACTTTCTCGGAACTGCTTCAAATCAACTAGATATCTTTGTGCTGTAAATCTCCCAACAGCCAAATGTAAAAGCAGCAAACATCTCGCTGTATGTCCCACATCCAAAGTGCCGAGAGAACTTGCTCTCCCTGTCTTTGAGTACTGTTTGCACTGTCCCGATTACCTCTTTGCTAACATTCTCTTCAGAGCTGCAGTGAAACCAGGAACCACGTGGAGAAGGCACCCACACTGAAAGTGCCTGGAGGGAACATTGGGGCTTCTTCTCACTGTCTCTGACATAGGGTTTCACTGTCCCGGGAAACTCTCTGCTAACACCCTGCAGAGCGCTGTGCCCAATATACAGAAACGTCTTGCGGTATCCCCTACAGGGAAAGTGCCAGGAGGGAAAAGTGAGGATTATGCTTAGACTTTCTCGGAACTGCTTCAAATCAACTAGATATCTTTGTGCTGTAAATCTCCCAACAGCCAAATGTAAAAGCAGCAAACATCTCGCTGTATGTCCCACATCCAAAGTGCCAAGAGAGCGCTTGCTCTCCCTGTCTTTGAGTACTGTTTGCACTGTCCCGATTACCTCTTTGCTAACATTCTCTTCAGAGCTGCAGTGAAACCAGGAACCACGTGGAGAAGGCACCCACACTGAAAGTGCCTGGAAGGAACGTTGGGGCTTCTTCTCAGTGTCTCTGATATAGGGTTTCACTGTCCCGGGAAACTCTCTGCTAACACCCTGCAGAGCGCAGTGCCCAATATACAGAAACGTCTTGCGGTATCTCCTACAGGGAAAGTGCCAGGAGGAATTGTGGAGCTTGGTCTCAGTGTCTCTGAGAATTGCTCTGATTATCCGTGTGACCTCTTTGCTAAGACACTCCAGAAAGCTGTCCTCAAAACCAACACACATCTTGACATATCTCCCACATTGATCGCAGTGTCTCCAGAAACGGCATTCAAGGAGCCAGGAACTTTTCTCCCTACACTGTCCATTGAGTTGTCCTCAAAACCAATATACATCCTGCTATATCTCCCACATGGAAAGTGCCAGGAGGGAAAAGTGAGGATTATGCTTAGACTTTCTCGGAACTGCTTCAAATCAACTAGATATCTTTGTGCTGTAAATCTCCCAACAGCCAAATGTAAAAGCAGCAAACATCTCGCTCTATGTCCCACATCCAAAGTGCCAAGAGAGTAATGTAAAGCTTGCTCTCCCTGTCTTTGAGTACTGTTTGCACTGTCCCGATTACCTCTTTGCTAACATTCTCTTCAGAGCTGCAGTGAAACCAGGAACCACGTGGAGAAGGCACCCACACTGAAAGTGCCTGGAGGGAACATTGGGGCTTCTTCTCAGTGTCTTTGACATAGGGTTTCACTGTCCCGGGAAACTCTCTGCTAACACCCTGCAGAGCGCTGTGCCCAATGTACAGAAACGTCTTGCGGTATCCCGTACAGGGAAAGTGCCAGGAGGGAAAAGTGAGGATTATGCTTAGACTTTCTCGGAACTGCTTCAAATCAACTAGATATCTTTGTGCTGTAAATCTCCCAACAGCCAAATGTAAAAGCAGCAAACATCTCGCTGTATGTCCCACATCCAAAGTGCCGAGAGAACTTGCTCTCCCTGTCTTTGAGTACTGTTTGCACTGTCCCGATTACCTCTTTGCTAACATTCTCTTCAGAGCTGCAGTGAAACCAGGAACCACGTGGAGAAGGCACCCACACTGAAAGTGCCTGGAGGGAACATTGGGGCTTCTTCTCAGTGTCTCTGACATAGGGTTTCACTGTCCCGGGAAACTCTCTGCTAACACCCTGCAGAGCGCTGTGCCCAATATACAGAAACGTCTTGCGGTATCCCCTACAGGGAAAGTGCCAGGAGGGAAAAGTGAGGATTATGCTTAGACTTTCTCGGAACTGCTTCAAATCAACTAGATATCTTTGTGCTGTAAATCTCCCAACAGCCAAATGTAAAAGCAGCAAACATCTCGCTGTATGTCCCACATCCAAAGTGCCAAGAGAGCGCTTGCTCTCCCTGTCTTTGAGTACTGTTTGCACTGTCCCGATTACCTCTTTGCTAACATTCTCTTCAGAGCTGCAGTGAAACCAGGAAGCACGTGGAGAAGGCACCCACACTGAAAGTGCCTGGAAGGAACGTTGGGGCTTCTTCTCAGTGTCTCTGATATAGGGTTTCACTGTCCCGGGAAACTCTCTGCTAACACCCTGCAGAGCGCAGTGCCCAATATACAGAAACGTCTTGCGGTATCTCCTACAGGGAAAGTGCCAGGAGGAATTGTGGAGCTTGGTCTCAGTGTCTCTGAGAATTGCTCTGATTATCCGTGTGACCTCTTTGCTAAGACACTCCAGAAAGCTGTCCTCAAAACCAACACACATCTTGACATATCTCCCACATTGATCGCAGTGTCTCCAGAAACGGCATTCAAGGAGCCAGGAACTTTTCTCCCTACACTGTCCATTGAGTTGTCCTCAAAACCAATATACATCCTGCTATATCTCCCACATGGAAAGTGCCAGGAGGGAAAAGTGAGGATTATGCTTAGACTTTCTCGGAACTGCTTCAAATCAACTAGATATCTTTGTGCTGTAAATCTCCCAACAGCCAAACGTAAAAGCAGCAAACATCTCGCTCTATGTCCCACATCCAAAGTGCCAAGAGAGCGCTTGCTCTCCCTGTCTTTGAGTACTGTTTGCACTGTCCCGATTACCTCTTTGCTAACATTCTCTTCAGAGCTGCAGTGAAACCAGGAACCACGTGGAGAAGGCACCCACACTGAAAGTGCCTGGAGGGAACATTGGGGCTTCTTCTCACTGTCTCTGACATAGGGTTTCACTGTCCCGGGAAACTCTCTGCTAACACCCTGCAGAGCGCTGTGCCCAATATACAGAAACGTCTTGCGGTATCCCCTACAGGGAAAGTGCCAGGAGGGAAAAGTGAGGATTATGCTTAGACTTTCTCGGAACTGCTTCAAATCAACTAGATATCTTTGTGCTGTAAATCTCCCAACAGCCAAACGTAAAAGCAGCAAACATCTCGCTGTATGTCCCACATCCAAAGTGCCAAGAGAGTAATGTAGAGCTTGCTCTCCCTGTCTTTGAGTACTGTTTGCACTGTCCCGATTACCTCTTTGCTAACATTCTCTTCAGAGCTGCAGTGAAACCAGGAACCACGTGGAGAAGGCACCCACACTGAAAGTGCCTGGAGGGAACATTGGGGCTTCTTCTCACTGTCTCTGACATAGGGTTTCACTGTCCCGGGAAACTCTCTGCTAACACCCTGCAGAGCGCTGTGCCCAATATACAGAAACGTCTTGCGGTATCTCCTACAGGGAAAGTGCCAGGAGGGAAAAGTGAGGATTATGCTTAGACTTTCTCGGAACTGCTTCAAATCAACTAGATATCTTTGTGCTGTAAATCTCCCAACAGCCAAATGTAAAAGCAGCAAACATCTTGCTGTATGTCCCACATCCAAAGTGCCAAGAGAGTAATGTAGAGCTTGCTCTCCCTGTCTTTGAGTACTGTTTGCACTGTCCCGATTACCTCTTTGCTAACATTCTCTTCAGAGCTGCAGTGAAACCAGGAACCACGTGGAGAAGGCACCCACACTGAAAGTGCCTGGAGGGAACATTGGGGCTTCTTCTCAGTGTCTCTGACATAGGGTTTCACTGTCCCGGGAAACTCTCTGCTAACACCCTGCAGAGCGCTGTGCCCAATATACAGAAACGTCTTGCGGTATCCCCTACAGGGAAAGTGCCAGGAGGGAAAAGTGAGGATTATGCTTAGACTTTCTCGGAACTGCTTCAAATCAACTAGATATCTTTGTGCTGTAAATCTCCCAACAGCCAAACGTAAAAGCAGCAAACATCTCGCTCTATGTCCCACATCCAAAGTGCCAAGAGAGTAATGTAGAGCTTGCTCTCCCTGTCTTTGAGTACTGTTTGCACTGTCCCGATTACCTCTTTGCTAACATTCTCTTCAGAGCTGCAGTGAAACCAGGAACCACGTGGAGAAGGCACCCACACTGAAAGTGCCTGGAGGGAACATTGGGGCTTCTTCTCACTGTCTCTGACATAGGGTTTCACTGTCCCGGGAAACTCTCTGCTAACACCCTGCAGAGCGCTGTGCCCAATATACAGAAACGTCTTGCGGTATCTCCTACAGGGAAAGTGCCAGGAGGGAAAAGTGAGGATTATGCTTAGACTTTCTCGGAACTGCTTCAAATCAACTAGATATCTTTGTGCTGTAAATCTCCCAACAGCCAAATGTAAAAGCAGCAAACATCTCGCTGTATGTCCCACATCCAAAGTGCCAAGAGAGAGCTTGCTCTCCCTGTCTTTGAGTACTGTTTGCACTGTCCCGATTACCTCTTTGCTAACATTCTCTTCAGAGCTGCAGTGAAACCAGGAACCACGTGGAGAAGGCACCCACACTGAAAGTGCCTGGAAGGAACGTTGGGGCTTCTTCTCAGTGTCTCTGATATAGGGTTTCACTGTCCCGGGAAACTCTCTGCTAACACCCTGCAGAGCGCTGTGCCCAATATACAGAAACGTCTTGCGGTATCTCCTACAGGGAAAGTGCCAGGAGGAATTGTGGAGCTTGGTCTCAGTGTCGCTGAGAATTGCTCTGATTATCCGTGTGACCTCTTTGCTAAGACACTCCAGAAAGCTGTCCTCAAAACCAACACACATCTTGACATATCTCCCACATTGATCGCAGTGTCTCCAGAAACGGCATTCAAGGAGCCAGGAACTTTTCTCCCTACACTGTCCATTGAGTTGTCCTCAAAACCAATATACATCCTGCTATATCTCCCACATGGAAAGTGCCAGGAGGGAAAAGTGAGGATTATGCTTAGACTTTCTCGGAACTGCTTCAAATCAACTAGATATCTTTGTGCTGTAAATCTCCCAACAGCCAAACGTAAAAGCAGCAAACATCTCGCTCTATGTCCCACATCCAAAGTGCCAAGAGAGTAATGTAGAGCTTGCTCTCCCTGTCTTTGAGTACTGTTTGCACTGTCCCGATTACCTCTTTGCTAACATTCTCTTCAGAGCTGCAGTGAAACCAGGAACCACGTGGAGAAGGCACCCACACTGAAAGTGCCTGGAGGGAACATTGGGGCTTCTTCTCACTGTCTCTGACATAGGGTTTCACTGTCCCGGGAAACTCTCTGCTAACACCCTGCAGAGCGCTGTGCCCAATATACAGAAACGTCTTGCGGTATCTCCTACAGGGAAAGTGCCAGGAGGAATTGTGGAGCTTGGTCTCAGTGTCGCTGAGAATTGCTCTGATTATCCGTGTGACCTCTTTGCTAAGACACTCCAGAAAGCTGTCCTCAAAACCAACACACATCTTGACATATCTCCCACATTGATCGCAGTGTCTCCAGAAACGGCATTCAAGGAGCCAGGAACTTTTCTCCCTACACTGTCCATTGAGTTGTCCTCAAAACCAATATACATCCTGCTATATCTCCCACATGGAAAGTGCCAGGAGGGAAAAGTGAGGATTATGCTTAGACTTTCTCGGAACTGCTTCAAATCAACTAGATATCTTTGTGCTGTAAATCTCCCAACAGCCAAATGTAAAAGCAGCAAACATCTCGCTGTATGTCCCACATCCAAAGTGCCAAGAGAGAGCTTGCTCTCCCTGTCTTTGAGTACTGTTTGCACTGTCCCGATTACCTCTTTGCTAACATTCTCTTCAGAGCTGCAGTGAAACCAGGAACCACGTGGAGAAGGCACCCACACTGAAAGTGCCTGGAGGGAACATTGGGGCTTCTTCTCACTGTCTCTGACATAGGGTTTCACTGTCCCGGGAAACTCTCTGCTAACACCCTGCAGAGCGCTGTGCCCAATATACAGAAACGTCTTGCGGTATCCCCTACAGGGAAAGTGCCAGGAGGGAAAAGTGAGGATTATGCTTAGACTTTCTCGGAACTGCTTCAAATCAACTAGATATCTTTGTGCTGTAAATCTCCCAACAGCCAAATGTAAAAGCAGCAAACATCTCGCTCTATGTCCCACATCCAAAGTGCCAAGAGAGTAATGTAGAGCTTGCTCTCCCTGTCTTTGAGTACTGTTTGCACTGTCCCGATTACCTCTTTGCTAACATTCTCTTCAGAGCTGCAGTGAAACCAGGAACCACGTGGAGAAGGCACCCACACTGAAAGTGCCTGGAGGGAACATTGGGGCTTCTTCTCACTGTCGCTGACATAGGGTTTCACTGTCCCGGGAAACTCTCTGCTAACACCCTGCAGAGCGCTGTGCCCAATATACAGAAACGTCTTGCGGTATCTCCTACAGGGAAAGTGCCAGGAGGGAAAAGTGAGGATTATGCTTAGACTTTCTCGGAACTGCTTCAAATCAACTAGATATCTTTGTGCTGTAAATCTCCCAACAGCCAAATGTAAAAGCAGCAAACATCTCGCTGTATGTCCCACATCCAAAGTGCCAAGAGAGAGCTTGCTCTCCCTGTCTTTGAGTACTGTTTGCACTGTCCCGATTACCTCTTTGCTAACATTCTCTTCAGAGCTGCAGTGAAACCAGGAACCACGTGGAGAAGGCACCCACACTGAAAGTGCCTGGAAGGAACGTTGGGGCTTCTTCTCAGTGTCTCTGATATAGGGTTTCACTGTCCCGGGAAACTCTCTGCTAACACCCTGCAGAGCGCAGTGCCCAATATACAGAAACGTCTTGCGGTATCTCCTACAGGGAAAGTGCCAGGAGGAATTGTGGAGCTTGGTCTCAGTGTCTCTGAGAATTGCTCTGATTATCCGTGTGACCTCTTTGCTAAGACACTCCAGAAAGCTGTCCTCAAAACCAACACACATCTTGACATATCTCCCACATTGATCGCAGTGTCTCCAGAAACGGCATTCAAGGAGCCAGGAACTTTTCTCCCTACACTGTCCATTGAGTTGTCCTCAAAACCAATATACATCCTGCTATATCTCCCACATGGAAAGTGCCAGGAGGGAAAAGTGAGGATTATGCTTAGACTTTCTCGGAACTGCTTCAAATCAACTAGATATCTTTGTGCTGTAAATCTCCCAACAGCCAAACGTAAAAGCAGCAAACATCTCGCTCTATGTCCCACATCCAAAGTGCCAAGAGAGTAATGTAAAGCTTGCTCTCCCTGTCTTTGAGTACTGTTTGCACTGTCCCGATTACCTCTTTGCTAACATTCTCTTCAGAGCTGCAGTGAAACCAGGAACCACGTGGAGAAGGCACCCACACTGAAAGTGCCTGGAGGGAACATTGGGGCTTCTTCTCAGTGTCTTTGACATAGGGTTTCACTGTCCCGGGAAACTCTCTGCTAACACCCTGCAGAGCGCTGTGCCCAATGTACAGAAACGTCTTGCGGTATCCCGTACAGGGAAAGTGCCAGGAGGGAAAAGTGAGGATTATGCTTAGACTTTCTCGGAACTGCTTCAAATCAACTAGATATCTTTGTGCTGTAAATCTCCCAACAGCCAAATGTAAAAGCAGCAAACATCTCGCTGTATGTCCCACATCCAAAGTGCCGAGAGAACTTGCTCTCCCTGTCTTTGAGTACTGTTTGCACTGTCCCGATTACCTCTTTGCTAACATTCTCTTCAGAGCTGCAGTGAAACCAGGAACCACGTGGAGAAGGCACCCACACTGAAAGTGCCTGGAGGGAACATTGGGGCTTCTTCTCACTGTCTCTGACATAGGGTTTCACTGTCCCGGGAAACTCTCTGCTAACACCCTGCAGAGCGCTGTGCCCAATATACAGAAACGTCTTGCGGTATCCCCTACAGGGAAAGTGCCAGGAGGGAAAAGTGAGGATTATGCTTAGACTTTCTCGGAACTGCTTCAAATCAACTAGATATCTTTGTGCTGTAAATCTCCCAACAGCCAAATGTAAAAGCAGCAAACATCTCGCTGTATGTCCCACATCCAAAGTGCCAAGAGAGCGCTTGCTCTCCCTGTCTTTGAGTACTGTTTGCACTGTCCCGATTACCTCTTTGCTAACATTCTCTTCAGAGCTGCAGTGAAACCAGGAACCACGTGGAGAAGGCACCCACACTGAAAGTGCCTGGAAGGAACGTTGGGGCTTCTTCTCAGTGTCTCTGATATAGGGTTTCACTGTCCCGGGAAACTCTCTGCTAACACCCTGCAGAGCGCAGTGCCCAATATACAGAAACGTCTTGCGGTATCTCCTACAGGGAAAGTGCCAGGAGGAATTGTGGAGCTTGGTCTCAGTGTCTCTGAGAATTGCTCTGATTATCCGTGTGACCTCTTTGCTAAGACACTCCAGAAAGCTGTCCTCAAAACCAACACACATCTTGACATATCTCCCACATTGATCGCAGTGTCTCCAGAAACGGCATTCAAGGAGCCAGGAACTTTTCTCCCTACACTGTCCATTGAGTTGTCCTCAAAACCAATATACATCCTGCTATATCTCCCACATGGAAAGTGCCAGGAGGGAAAAGTGAGGATTATGCTTAGACTTTCTCGGAACTGCTTCAAATCAACTAGATATCTTTGTGCTGTAAATCTCCCAACAGCCAAATGTAAAAGCAGCAAACATCTCGCTCTATGTCCCACATCCAAAGTGCCAAGAGAGTAATGTAAAGCTTGCTCTCCCTGTCTTTGAGTACTGTTTGCACTGTCCCGATTACCTCTTTGCTAACATTCTCTTCAGAGCTGCAGTGAAACCAGGAACCACGTGGAGAAGGCACCCACACTGAAAGTGCCTGGAGGGAACATTGGGGCTTCTTCTCAGTGTCTTTGACATAGGGTTTCACTGTCCCGGGAAACTCTCTGCTAACACCCTGCAGAGCGCTGTGCCCAATGTACAGAAACGTCTTGCGGTATCCCGTACAGGGAAAGTGCCAGGAGGGAAAAGTGAGGATTATGCTTAGACTTTCTCGGAACTGCTTCAAATCAACTAGATATCTTTGTGCTGTAAATCTCCCAACAGCCAAATGTAAAAGCAGCAAACATCTCGCTGTATGTCCCACATCCAAAGTGCCGAGAGAACTTGCTCTCCCTGTCTTTGAGTACTGTTTGCACTGTCCCGATTACCTCTTTGCTAACATTCTCTTCAGAGCTGCAGTGAAACCAGGAACCACGTGGAGAAGGCACCCACACTGAAAGTGCCTGGAGGGAACATTGGGGCTTCTTCTCAGTGTCTCTGACATAGGGTTTCACTGTCCCGGGAAACTCTCTGCTAACACCCTGCAGAGCGCTGTGCCCAATATACAGAAACGTCTTGCGGTATCCCCTACAGGGAAAGTGCCAGGAGGGAAAAGTGAGGATTATGCTTAGACTTTCTCGGAACTGCTTCAAATCAACTAGATATCTTTGTGCTGTAAATCTCCCAACAGCCAAATGTAAAAGCAGCAAACATCTCGCTGTATGTCCCACATCCAAAGTGCCAAGAGAGCGCTTGCTCTCCCTGTCTTTGAGTACTGTTTGCACTGTCCCGATTACCTCTTTGCTAACATTCTCTTCAGAGCTGCAGTGAAACCAGGAAGCACGTGGAGAAGGCACCCACACTGAAAGTGCCTGGAAGGAACGTTGGGGCTTCTTCTCAGTGTCTCTGATATAGGGTTTCACTGTCCCGGGAAACTCTCTGCTAACACCCTGCAGAGCGCAGTGCCCAATATACAGAAACGTCTTGCGGTATCTCCTACAGGGAAAGTGCCAGGAGGAATTGTGGAGCTTGGTCTCAGTGTCTCTGAGAATTGCTCTGATTATCCGTGTGACCTCTTTGCTAAGACACTCCAGAAAGCTGTCCTCAAAACCAACACACATCTTGACATATCTCCCACATTGATCGCAGTGTCTCCAGAAACGGCATTCAAGGAGCCAGGAACTTTTCTCCCTACACTGTCCATTGAGTTGTCCTCAAAACCAATATACATCCTGCTATATCTCCCACATGGAAAGTGCCAGGAGGGAAAAGTGAGGATTATGCTTAGACTTTCTCGGAACTGCTTCAAATCAACTAGATATCTTTGTGCTGTAAATCTCCCAACAGCCAAACGTAAAAGCAGCAAACATCTCGCTCTATGTCCCACATCCAAAGTGCCAAGAGAGCGCTTGCTCTCCCTGTCTTTGAGTACTGTTTGCACTGTCCCGATTACCTCTTTGCTAACATTCTCTTCAGAGCTGCAGTGAAACCAGGAACCACGTGGAGAAGGCACCCACACTGAAAGTGCCTGGAGGGAACATTGGGGCTTCTTCTCACTGTCTCTGACATAGGGTTTCACTGTCCCGGGAAACTCTCTGCTAACACCCTGCAGAGCGCTGTGCCCAATATACAGAAACGTCTTGCGGTATCCCCTACAGGGAAAGTGCCAGGAGGGAAAAGTGAGGATTATGCTTAGACTTTCTCGGAACTGCTTCAAATCAACTAGATATCTTTGTGCTGTAAATCTCCCAACAGCCAAATGTAAAAGCAGCAAACATCTCGCTCTATGTCCCACATCCAAAGTGCCAAGAGAGTAATGTAGAGCTTGCTCTCCCTGTCTTTGAGTACTGTTTGCACTGTCCCGATTACCTCTTTGCTAACATTCTCTTCAGAGCTGCAGTGAAACCAGGAACCACGTGGAGAAGGCACCCACACTGAAAGTGCCTGGAGGGAACATTGGGGCTTCTTCTCACTGTCGCTGACATAGGGTTTCACTGTCCCGGGAAACTCTCTGCTAACACCCTGCAGAGCGCTGTGCCCAATATACAGAAACGTCTTGCGGTATCTCCTACAGGGAAAGTGCCAGGAGGGAAAAGTGAGGATTATGCTTAGACTTTCTCGGAACTGCTTCAAATCAACTAGATATCTTTGTGCTGTAAATCTCCCAACAGCCAAATGTAAAAGCAGCAAACATCTCGCTGTATGTCCCACATCCAAAGTGCCAAGAGAGCGCTTGCTCTCCCTGTCTTTGAGTACTGTTTGCACTGTCCCGATTACCTCTTTGCTAACATTCTCTTCAGAGCTGCAGTGAAACCAGGAACCACGTGGAGAAGGCACCCACACTGAAAGTGCCTGGAAGGAACGTTGGGGCTTCTTCTCAGTGTCTCTGATATAGGGTTTCACTGTCCCGGGAAACTCTCTGCTAACACCCTGCAGAGCGCAGTGCCCAATATACAGAAACGTCTTGCGGTATCTCCTACAGGGAAAGTGCCAGGAGGAATTGTGGAGCTTGGTCTCAGTGTCTCTGAGAATTGCTCTGATTATCCGTGTGACCTCTTTGCTAAGACACTCCAGAAAGCTGTCCTCAAAACCAACACACATCTTGACATATCTCCCACATTGATCGCAGTGTCTCCAGAAACGGCATTCAAGGAGCCAGGAACTTTTCTCCCTACACTGTCCATTGAGTTGTCCTCAAAACCAATATACATCCTGCTATATCTCCCACATGGAAAGTGCCAGGAGGGAAAAGTGAGGATTATGCTTAGACTTTCTCGGAACTGCTTCAAATCAACTAGATATCTTTGTGCTGTAAATCTCCCAACAGCCAAACGTAAAAGCAGCAAACATCTCGCTCTATGTCCCACATCCAAAGTGCCAAGAGAGTAATGTAAAGCTTGCTCTCCCTGTCTTTGAGTACTGTTTGCACTGTCCCGATTACCTCTTTGCTAACATTCTCTTCAGAGCTGCAGTGAAACCAGGAACCACGTGGAGAAGGCACCCACACTGAAAGTGCCTGGAGGGAACATTGGGGCTTCTTCTCAGTGTCTTTGACATAGGGTTTCACTGTCCCGGGAAACTCTCTGCTAACACCCTGCAGAGCGCTGTGCCCAATGTACAGAAACGTCTTGCGGTATCCCGTACAGGGAAAGTGCCAGGAGGGAAAAGTGAGGATTATGCTTAGACTTTCTCGGAACTGCTTCAAATCAACTAGATATCTTTGTGCTGTAAATCTCCCAACAGCCAAATGTAAAAGCAGCAAACATCTCGCTGTATGTCCCACATCCAAAGTGCCGAGAGAACTTGCTCTCCCTGTCTTTGAGTACTGTTTGCACTGTCCCGATTACCTCTTTGCTAACATTCTCTTCAGAGCTGCAGTGAAACCAGGAACCACGTGGAGAAGGCACCCACACTGAAAGTGCCTGGAGGGACCATTGGGGCTTCTTCTCAGTGTCTCTGACATAGGGTTTCACTGTCCCGGGAAACTCTCTGCTAACACCCTGCAGAGCGCTGTGCCCAATATACAGAAACGTCTTGCGGTATCCCCTACAGGGAAAGTGCCAGGAGGGAAAAGTGAGGATTATGCTTAGACTTTCTCGGAACTGCTTCAAATCAACTAGATATCTTTGTGCTGTAAATCTCCCAACAGCCAAATGTAAAAGCAGCAAACATCTCGCTGTATGTCCCACATCCAAAGTGCCAAGAGAGCGCTTGCTCTCCCTGTCTTTGAGTACTGTTTGCACTGTCCCGATTACCTCTTTGCTAACATTCTCTTCAGAGCTGCAGTGAAACCAGGAACCACGTGGAGAAGGCACCCACACTGAAAATGCCTGGAAGGAACGTTGGGGCTTCTTCTCAGTGTCTCTGATATAGGGTTTCACTGTCCCGGGAAACTCTCTGCTAACACCCTGCAGAGCGCAGTGCCCAATATACAGAAACGTCTTGCGGTATCTCCTACAGGGAAAGTGCCAGGAGGAATTGTGGAGCTTGGTCTCAGTGTCTCTGAGAATTGCTCTGATTATCCGTGTGACCTCTTTGCTAAGACACTCCAGAAAGCTGTCCTCAAAACCAACACACATCTTGACATATCTCCCACATTGATCGCAGTGTCTCCAGAAACGGCATTCAAGGAGCCAGGAACTTTTCTCCCTACACTGTCCATTGAGTTGTCCTCAAAACCAATATACATCCTGCTATATCTCCCACATGGAAAGTGCCAGGAGGGAAAAGTGAGGATTATGCTTAGACTTTCTCGGAACTGCTTCAAATCAACTAGATATCTTTGTGCTGTAAATCTCCCAACAGCCAAACGTAAAAGCAGCAAACATCTCGCTCTATGTCCCACATCCAAAGTGCCAAGAGAGTAATGTAAAGCTTGCTCTCCCTGTCTTTGAGTACTGTTTGCACTGTCCCGATTACCTCTTTGCTAACATTCTCTTCAGAGCTGCAGTGAAACCAGGAACCACGTGGAGAAGGCACCCACACTGAAAGTGCCTGGAGGGAACATTGGGGCTTCTTCTCACTGTCTTTGACATAGGGTTTCACTGTCCCGGGAAACTCTCTGCTAACACCCTGCAGAGCGCTGTGCCCAATGTACAGAAACGTCTTGCGGTATCCCCTACAGGGAAAGTGCCAGGAGGGAAAAGTGAGGATTATGCTTAGACTTTCTCGGAACTGCTTCAAATCAACTAGATATCTTTGTGCTGTAAATCTCCCAACAGCCAAATGTAAAAGCAGCAAACATCTCGCTGTATGTCCCACATCCAAAGTGCCGAGAGAACTTGCTCTCCCTGTCTTTGAGTACTGTTTGCACTGTCCCGATTACCTCTTTGCTAACATTCTCTTCAGAGCTGCAGTGAAACCAGGAACCACGTGGAGAAGGCACCCACACTGAAAGTGCCTGGAGGGAACATTGGGGCTTCTTCTCAGTGTCTCTGACATAGGGTTTCACTGTCCCGGGAAACTCTCTGCTAACACCCTGCAGAGCGCTGTGCCCAATATACAGAAACGTCTTGCGGTATCTCCTACAGGGAAAGTGCCAGGAGGGAAAAGTGAGGATTATGCTTAGACTTTCTCGGAACTGCTTCAAATCAACTAGATATCTTTGTGCTGTAAATCTCCCAACAGCCAAACGTAAAAGCAGCAAACATCTCGCTCTATGTCCCACATCCAAAGTGCCAAGAGAGTAATGTAGAGCTTGCTCTCCCTGTCTTTGAGTACTGTTTGCACTGTCCCGATTACCTCTTTGCTAACATTCTCTTCAGAGCTGCAGTGAAACCAGGAACCACGTGGAGAAGGCACCCACACTGAAAGTGCCTGGAGGGAACATTGGGGCTTCTTCTCAGTGTCTCTGACATAGGGTTTCACTGTCCCGGGAAACTCTCTGCTAACACCCTGCAGAGCGCTGTGCCCAATATACAGAAACGTCTTGCGGTATCTCCTACAGGGAAAGTGCCAGGAGGGAAAAGTGAGGATTATGCTTAGACTTTCTTGGAACTGCTTCAAATCAACTAGATATCTTTGTGCTGTAAATCTCCCAACAGCCAAATGTAAAAGCAGCAAACATCTCGCTGTATGTCCCACATCCAAAGTGCCAAGAGAGTAATGTAGAGCTTGCTCTCCCTGTCTTTGAGTACTGTTTGCACTGTCCTGATTACCTCTTTGCTAACATTCTCTTCAGAGCTGCAGTGAAACCAGGAACCACGTGGAGAAGGCACCCACACTGAAAGTGCCTGGAGTGAACATTGGGGCTTCTTCTCAGTGTCTCTGACATAGGGTTTCACTGTCCCGGGAAACTCTCTGCTAACACCCTGCAGAGCGCTGTGCCCAATATACAGAAACGTCTTGCGGTATCTCCTACAGGGAAAGTGCCAGGAGGGAAAAGTGAGGATTATGCTTAGACTTTCTCGGAACTGCTTCAAATCAACTAGATATCTTTGTGCTGTAAATCTCCCAACAGCCAAATGTAAAAGCAGCAAACATCTCGCTGTATGTCCCACATCCAAAGTGCCAAGAGAGCGCTTGCTCTCCCTGTCTTTGAGTACTGTTTGCACTGTCCCGATTACCTCTTTGCTAACATTCTCTTCAGAGCTGCAGTGAAACCAGGAACCACGTGGAGAAGGCACCCACACTGAAAGTGCCTGGAGGGAACGTTGGGGCTTCTTCTCAGTGTCTTTGACATAGGGTTTCACTGTCCCGGGAAACTCTCTGCTAACACCCTGCAGAGCGCTGTGCCCAATATACAGAAACGTCTTGCGGTATCTCCTACAGGGAAAGTGCCAGGAGGAATTGTGGAGCTTGGTCTCAGTGTCTCTGAGAATTGCTCTGATTATCCGTGTGACCTCTTTGCTAAGACACTCCAGAAAGCTGTCCTCAAAACCAACACACATCTTGACATATCTCCCACATTGATCGCAGTGTCTCCAGAAACGGCATTCAAGGAGCCAGGAACTTTTCTCCCTACACTGTCCATTGAGTTGTCCTCAAAACCAATATACATCCTGCTATATCTCCCACATGGAAAGTGCCAGGAGGGAAAAGTGAGGATTATGCTTAGACTTTCTCGGAACTGCTTCAAATCAACTAGATATCTTTGTGCTGTAAATCTCCCAACAGCCAAACGTAAAAGCAGCAAACATCTCGCTCTATGTCCCACATCCAAAGTGCCAAGAGAGTAATGTAAAGCTTGCTCTCCCTGTCTTTGAGTACTGTTTGCACTGTCCCGATTACCTCTTTGCTAACATTCTCTTCAGAGCTGCAGTGAAACCAGGAACCACGTGGAGAAGGCACCCACACTGAAAGTGCCTGGAGGGAACATTGGGGCTTCTTCTCAGTGTCTTTGACATAGGGTTTCACTGTCCCGGGAAACTCTCTGCTAACACCCTGCAGAGCGCTGTGCCCAATGTACAGAAACGTCTTGCGGTATCCCGTACAGGGAAAGTGCCAGGAGGGAAAAGTGAGGATTATGCTTAGACTTTCTCGGAACTGCTTCAAATCAACTAGATATCTTTGTGCTGTAAATCTCCCAACAGCCAAATGTAAAAGCAGCAAACATCTCGCTGTATGTCCCACATCGAAAGTGCCGAGAGAACTTGCTCTCCCTGTCTTTGAGTACTGTTTGCACTGTCCCGATTACCTCTTTGCTAACATTCTCTTCAGAGCTGCAGTGAAACCAGGAACCACGTGGAGAAGGCACCCACACTGAAAGTGCCTGGAGGGAACATTGGGGCTTCTTCTCAGTGTCTCTGACATAGGGTTTCACTGTCCCGGGAAACTCTCTGCTAACACCCTGCAGAGCGCTGTGCCCAATATACAGAAACGTCTTGCGGTATCCCCTACAGGGAAAGTGCCAGGAGGGAAAAGTGAGGATTATGCTTAGACTTTCTCGGAACTGCTTCAAATCAACTAGATATCTTTGTGCTGTAAATCTCCCAACAGCCAAATGTAAAAGCAGCAAACATCTCGCTGTATGTCCCATATCCAAAGTGCCAAGAGAGCGCTTGCTCTCCCTGTCTTTGAGTACTGTTTGCACTGTCCCGATTACCTCTTTGCTAACATTCTCTTCAGAGCTGCAGTGAAACCAGGAACCACGTGGAGAAGGCACCCACACTGAAAGTGCCTGGAAGGAACGTTGGGGCTTCTTCTCAGTGTCTCTGATATAGGGTTTCACTGTCCCGGGAAACTCTCTGCTAACACCCTGCAGAGCGCAGTGCCCAATATACAGAAACGTCTTGCGGTATCTCCTACAGGGAAAGTGCCAGGAGGAATTGTGGAGCTTGGTCTCAGTGTCTCTGAGAATTGCTCTGATTATCCGTGTGACCTCTTTGCTAAGACACTCCAGAAAGCTGTCCTCAAAACCAACACACATCTTGACATATCTCCCACATTGATCGCAGTGTCTCCAGAAACGGCATTCAAGGAGCCAGGAACTTTTCTCCCTACACTGTCCATTGAGTTGTCCTCAAAACCAATATACATCCTGCTATATCTCCCACATGGAAAGTGCCAGGAGGGAAAAGTGAGGATTATGCTTAGACTTTCTCGGAACTGCTTCAAATCAACTAGATATCTTTGTGCTGTAAATCTCCCAACAGCCAAACGTAAAAGCAGCAAACATCTCGCTCTATGTCCCACATCCAAAGTGCCAAGAGAGTAATGTAAAGCTTGCTCTCCCTGTCTTTGAGTACTGTTTGCACTGTCCCGATTACCTCTTTGCTAACATTCTCTTCAGAGCTGCAGTGAAACCAGGAACCACGTGGAGAAGGCACCCACACTGAAAGTGCCTGGAGGGAACATTGGGGCTTCTTCTCACTGTCTTTGACATAGGGTTTCACTGTCCCGGGAAACTCTCTGCTAACACCCTGCAGAGCGCTGTGCCCAATGTACAGAAACGTCTTGCGGTATCCCGTACAGGGAAAGTGCCAGGAGGGAAAAGTGAGGATTATGCTTAGACTTTCTCGGAACTGCTTCAAATCAACTAGATATCTTTGTGCTGTAAATCTCCCAACAGCCAAATGTAAAAGCAGCAAACATCTCGCTGTATGTCCCACATCGAAAGTGCCGAGAGAACTTGCTCTCCCTGTCTTTGAGTACTGTTTGCACTGTCCCGATTACCTCTTTGCTAACATTCTCTTCAGAGCTGCAGTGAAACCAGGAACCACGTGGAGAAGGCACCCACACTGAAAGTGCCTGGAGGGAACATTGGGGCTTCTTCTCAGTGTCTCTGACATAGGGTTTCACTGTCCCGGGAAACTCTCTGCTAACACCCTGCAGAGCGCTGTGCCCAATATACAGAAACGTCTTGCGGTATCTCCTACAGGGAAAGTGCCAGGAGGGAAAAGTGAGGATTATGCTTAGACTTTCTCGGAACTGCTTCAAATCAACTAGATATCTTTGTGCTGTAAATCTCCCAACAGCCAAACGTAAAAGCAGCAAACATCTCGCTCTATGTCCCACATCCAAAGTGCCAAGAGAGTAATGTAGAGCTTGCTCTCCCTGTCTTTGAGTACTGTTTGCACTGTCCCGATTACCTCTTTGCTAACATTCTCTTCAGAGCTGCAGTGAAACCAGGAACCACGTGGAGAAGGCACCCACACTGAAAGTGCCTGGAGGGAACATTGGGGCTTCTTCTCACTGTCTCTGACATAGGGTTTCACTGTCCCGGGAAACTCTCTGCTAACACCCTGCAGAGCGCTGTGCCCAATATACAGAAACGTCTTGCGGTATCTCCTACAGGGAAAGTGCCAGGAGGGAAAAGTGAGGATTATGCTTAGACTTTCTTGGAACTGCTTCAAATCAACTAGATATCTTTGTGCTGTAAATCTCCCAACAGCCAAATGTAAAAGCAGCAAACATCTCGCTGTATGTCCCACATCCAAAGTGCCAAGAGAGTAATGTAGAGCTTGCTCTCCCTGTCTTTGAGTACTGTTTGCACTGTCCTGATTACCTCTTTGCTAACATTCTCTTCAGAGCTGCAGTGAAACCAGGAACCACGTGGAGAAGGCACCCACACTGAAAGTGCCTGGAGTGAACATTGGGGCTTCTTCTCAGTGTCTCTGACATAGGGTTTCACTGTCCCGGGAAACTCTCTGCTAACACCCTGCAGAGCGCTGTGCCCAATATACAGAAACGTCTTGCGGTATCTCCTACAGGGAAAGTGCCAGGAGGGAAAAGTGAGGATTATGCTTAGACTTTCTCGGAACTGCTTCAAATCAACTAGATATCTTTGTGCTGTAAATCTCCCAACAGCCAAATGTAAAAGCAGCAAACATCTCGCTGTATGTCCCACATCCAAAGTGCCAAGAGAGAGCTTGCTCTCCCTGTCTTTGAGTACTGTTTGCACTGTCCCGATTACCTCTTTGCTAACATTCTCTTCAGAGCTGCAGTGAAACCAGGAACCACGTGGAGAAGGCACCCACACTGAAAGTGCCTGGAGGGAACATTGGGGCTTCTTCTCACTGTCTTTGACATAGGGTTTCACTGTCCCGGGAAACTCTCTGCTAACACCCTGCAGAGCGCTGTGCCCAATATACAGAAACGTCTTGCGGTATCCCCTACAGGGAAAGTGCCAGGAGGGAAAAGTGAGGATTATGCTTAGACTTTCTCGGAACTGCTTCAAATCAACTAGATATCTTTGTGCTGTAAATCTCCCAACAGCCAAACGTAAAAGCAGCAAACATCTCGCTCTATGTCCCACATCCAAAGTGCCAAGAGAGTAATGTAGAGCTTGCTCTCCCTGTCTTTGAGTACTGTTTGCACTGTCCCGATTACCTCTTTGCTAACATTCTTTTCAGAGCTGCAGTGAAACCAGGAACCACGTGGAGAAGGCACCCACACTGAAAGTGCCTGGAGGGAACATTGGGGCTTCTTCTCAGTGTCTTTGACATAGGGTTTCACTGTCCCGGGAAACTCTCTGCTAACACCCTGCAGAGCGCTGTGCCCAATATACAGAAACGTCTTGCGGTATCCCCTACAGGGAAAGTGCCAGGAGGGAAAAGTGAGGATTATGCTTAGACTTTCTCGGAACTGCTTCAAATCAACTAGATATCTTTGTGCTGTAAATCTCCCAACAGCCAAACGTAAAAGCAGCAAACATCTCGCTCTATGTCCCACATCCAAAGTGCCAAGAGAGTAATGTAGAGCTTGCTCTCCCTGTCTTTGAGTACTGTTTGCACTGTCCCGATTACCTCTTTGCTAACATTCTCTTCAGAGCTGCAGTGAAACCAGGAACCACGTGGAGAAGGCACCCACACTGAAAGTGCCTGGAGGGAACATTGGGGCTTCTTCTCACTGTCTCTGACATAGGGTTTCACTGTCCCGGGAAACTCTCTGCTAACACCCTGCAGAGCGCTGTGCCCAATATACAGAAACGTCTTGCGGTATCTCCTACAGGGAAAGTGCCAGGAGGGAAAAGTGAGGATTATGCTTAGACTTTCTCGGAACTGCTTCAAATCAACTAGATATCTTTGTGCTGTAAATCTCCCAACAGCCAAACGTAAAAGCAGCAAACATCTCGCTCTATGTCCCACATCCAAAGTGCCAAGAGAGAGCTTGCTCTCCCTGTCTTTGAGTACTGTTTGCACTGTCCCGATTACCTCTTTGCTAACATTCTCTTCAGAGCTGCAGTGAAACCAGGAACCACGTGGAGAAGGCACCCACACTGAAAGTGCCTGGAGGGAACATTGGGGCTTCTTCTCAGTGTCTCTGACATAGGGTTTCACTGTCCCGGGAAACTCTCTGCTAACACCCTGCAGAGCGCTGTGCCCAATATACAGAAACGTCTTGCGGTATCTCCTACAGGGAAAGTGCCAGGAGGGAAAAGTGAGGATTATGCTTAGACTTTCTCGGAACTGCTTCAAATCAACTAGATATCTTTGTGCTGTAAATCTCCCAACAGCCAAACGTAAAAGCAGCAAACATCTCGCTCTATGTCCCACATCCAAAGTGCCAAGAGAGTAATGTAGAGCTTGCTCTCCCTGTCTTTGAGTACTGTTTGCACTGTCCCGATTACCTCTTTGCTAACATTCTCTTCAGAGCTGCAGTGAAACCAGGAACCACGTGGAGAAGGCACCCACACTGAAAGTGCCTGGAGGGAACATTGGGGCTTCTTCTCAGTGTCTTTGACATAGGGTTTCACTGTCCTGGGAAACTCTCTGCTAACACCCTGCAGAGCGCTGTGCCCAATATACAGAAACGTCTTGCGGTATCCCCTACAGGGAAAGTGCCAGGAGGGAAAAGTGAGGATTATGCTTAGACTTTCTCGGAACTGCTTCAAATCAACTAGATATCTTTGTGCTGTAAATCTCCCAACAGCCAAACGTAAAAGCAGCAAACATCTCGCTCTATGTCCCACATCCAAAGTGCCAAGAGAGTAATGTAGAGCTTGCTCTCCCTGTCTTTGAGTACTGTTTGCACTGTCCCGATTACCTCTTTGCTAACATTCTCTTCAGAGCTGCAGTGAAACCAGGAACCACGTGGAGAAGGCACCCACACTGAAAGTGCCTGGAGTGAACATTGGGGCTTCTTCTCAGTGTCTCTGACATAGGGTTTCACTGTCCCGGGAAACTCTCTGCTAACACCCTGCAGAGCGCTGTGCCCAATATACAGAAACGTCTTGCGGTATCTCCTACAGGGAAAGTGCCAGGAGGGAAAAGTGAGGATTATGCTTAGACTTTCTCGGAACTGCTTCAAATCAACTAGATATCTTTGTGCTGTAAATCTCCCAACAGCCAAATGTAAAAGCAGCAAACATCTCGCTGTATGTCCCACATCCAAAGTGCCGAGAGAACTTGCTCTCCCTGTCTTTGAGTACTGTTTGCACTGTCCCGATTACCTCTTTGCTAACATTCTCTTCAGAGCTGCAGTGAAACCAGGAACCACGTGGAGAAGGCACCCACACTGAAAGTGCCTGGAGGGAACATTGGGGCTTCTTCTCAGTGTCTCTGACATAGGGTTTCACTGTCCCGGGAAACTCTCTGCTAACACCCTGCAGAGCGCTGTGCCCAATATACAGAAACGTCTTGCGGTATCCCCTACAGGGAAAGTGCCAGGAGGGAAAAGTGAGGATTATGCTTAGACTTTCTCGGAACTGCTTCAAATCAACTAGATATCTTTGTGCTGTAAATCTCCCAACAGCCAAATGTAAAAGCAGCAAACATCTCGCTCTATGTCCCACATCCAAAGTGCCAAGAGAGAGCTTGCTCTCCCTGTCTTTGAGTACTGTTTGCACTGTCCCGATTACCTCTTTGCTAACATTCTCTTCAGAGCTGCAGTGAAACCAGGAACCACGTGGAGAAGGCACCCACACTGAAAGTGCCTGGAGGGAACATTGGGGCTTCTTCTCAGTGTCTCTGACATAGGGTTTCACTGTCCCGGGAAACTCTCTGCTAACACCCTGCAGAGCGCTGTGCCCAATATACAGAAACGTCTTGCGGTATCCCCTACAGGGAAAGTGCCATGAGGGAAAAGTGAGGATTATGCTTAGACTTTCTCGGAACTGCTTCAAATCAACTAGATATCTTTGTGCTGTAAATCTCCCAACAGCCAAACGTAAAAGCAGCAAACATCTCGCTCTATGTCCCACATCCAAAGTGCCAAGAGAGTAATGTAGAGCTTGCTCTCCCTGTCTTTGAGTACTGTTTGCACTGTCCCGATTACCTCTTTGCTAACATTCTCTTCAGAGCTGCAGTGAAACCAGGAACCACGTGGAGAAGGCACCCACACTGAAAGTGCCTGGAGGGAACATTGGGGCTTCTTCTCACTGTCTCTGACATAGGGTTTCACTGTCCCGGGAAACTCTCTGCTAACACCCTGCAGAGCGCTGTGCCCAATATACAGAAACGTCTTGCGGTATCTCCTACAGGGAAAGTGCCAGGAGGGAAAAGTGAGGATTATGCTTAGACTTTCTCGGAACTGCTTCAAATCAACTAGATATCTTTGTGCTGTAAATCTCCCAACAGCCAAATGTAAAAGCAGCAAACATCTCGCTGTATGTCCCACATCCAAAGTGCCGAGAGAACTTGCTCTCCCTGTCTTTGAGTACTGTTTGCACTGTCCCGATTACCTCTTTGCTAACATTCTCTTCAGAGCTGCAGTGAAACCAGGAACCACGTGGAGAAGGCACCCACACTGAAAGTGCCTGGAGGGAACATTGGGGCTTCTTCTCAGTGTCTCTGACATAGGGTTTCACTGTCCCGGGAAACTCTCTGCTAACACCCTGCAGAGCGCTGTGCCCAATATACAGAAACGTCTTGCGGTATCCCCTACAGGGAAAGTGCCAGGAGGGAAAAGTGAGGATTATGCTTAGACTTTCTCGGAACTGCTTCAAATCAACTAGATATCTTTGTGCTGTAAATCTCCCAACAGCCAAATGTAAAAGCAGCAAACATCTCGCTCTATGTCCCACATCCAAAGTGCCAAGAGAGAGCTTGCTCTCCCTGTCTTTGAGTACTGTTTGCACTGTCCCGATTACCTCTTTGCTAACATTCTCTTCAGAGCTGCAGTGAAACCAGGAACCACGTGGAGAAGGCACCCACACTGAAAGTGCCTGGAGGGAACATTGGGGCTTCTTCTCAGTGTCTCTGACATAGGGTTTCACTGTCCCGGGAAACTCTCTGCTAACACCCTGCAGAGCGCTGTGCCCAATATACAGAAACGTCTTGCGGTATCCCCTACAGGGAAAGTGCCATGAGGGAAAAGTGAGGATTATGCTTAGACTTTCTCGGAACTGCTTCAAATCAACTAGATATCTTTGTGCTGTAAATCTCCCAACAGCCAAACGTAAAAGCAGCAAACATCTCGCTGTATGTCCCACATCCAAAGTGCCAAGAGAGTAATGTAGAGCTTGCTCTCCCTGTCTTTGAGTACTGTTTGCACTGTCCCGATTACCTCTTTGCTAACATTCTCTTCAGAGCTGCAGTGAAACCAGGAACCACGTGGAGAAGGCACCCACACTGAAAGTGCCTGGAGGGAACATTGGGGCTTCTTCTCACTGTCTCTGACATAGGGTTTCACTGTCCCGGGAAACTCTCTGCTAACACCCTGCAGAGCGCTGTGCCCAATATACAGAAACGTCTTGCGGTATCTCCTACAGGGAAAGTGCCAGGAGGGAAAAGTGAGGATTATGCTTAGACTTTCTCGGAACTGCTTCAAATCAACTAGATATCTTTGTGCTGTAAATCTCCCAACAGCCAAACGTAAAAGCAGCAAACATCTCGCTCTATGTCCCACATCCAAAGTGCCAAGAGAGTAATGTAGAGCTTGCTCTCCCTGTCTTTGAGTACTGTTTGCACTGTCCCGATTACCTCTTTGCTAACATTCTCTTCAGAGCTGCAGTGAAACCAGGAACCACGTGGAGAAGGCACCCACACTGAAAGTGCCTGGAGGGAACATTGGGGCTTCTTCTCACTGTCTCTGACATAGGGTTTCACTGTCCCGGGAAACTCTCTGCTAACACCCTGCAGAGCGCTGTGCCCAATATACAGAAACGTCTTGCGGTATCTCCTACAGGGAAAGTGCCAGGAGGGAAAAGTGAGGATTATGCTTAGACTTTCTTGGAACTGCTTCAAATCAACTAGATATCTTTGTGCTGTAAATCTCCCAACAGCCAAATGTAAAAGCAGCAAACATCTCGCTCTATGTCCCACATCCAAAGTGCCAAGAGAGTAATGTAGAGCTTGCTCTCCCTGTCTTTGAGTACTGTTTGCACTGTCCCGATTACCTCTTTGCTAACATTCTCTTCAGAGCTGCAGTGAAACCAGGAACCACGTGGAGAAGGCACCCACACTGAAAGTGCCTGGAGGGAACATTGGGGCTTCTTCTCACTGTCTCTGACATAGGGTTTCACTGTCCCGGGAAACTCTCTGCTAACACCCTGCAGAGCGCTGTGCCCAATGTACAGAAACGTCTTGCGGTATCTCCTACAGGGAAAGTGCCAGGAAAGAAAAGTGAGGATTATGCTTAGACTTTCTCGGAACTGCTTCAAATCAACTAGATATCTTTGTGCTGTAAATCTCCCAACAGCCAAATGTAAAAGCAGCAAACATCTCGCTGTATGTCCCACATCCAAAGTGCCAAGAGAGTAATGTAGAGCTTGCTCTCCCTGTCTTTGAGTACTGTTTGCACTGTCCCGATTACCTCTTTGCTAACATTCTCTTCAGAGCTGCAGTGAAACCAGGAACCACGTGGAGAAGGCACCCACACTGAAAGTGCCTGGAGGGAACATTGGGGCTTCTTCTCAGTGTCTCTGACATAGGGTTTCACTGTCCCGGGAAACTCTCTGCTAACACCCTGCAGAGCGCTGTGCCCAATATACAGAAACGTCTTGCGGTATCCCCTACAGGGAAAGTGCCAGGAGGGAAAAGTGAGGATTATGCTTAGACTTTCTCGGAACTGCTTCAAATCAACTAGATATCTTTGTGCTGTAAATCTCCCAACAGCCAAACGTAAAAGCAGCAAACATCTCGCTGTATGTCCCACATCCAAAGTGCCAAGAGAGAGCTTGCTCTCCCTGTCTTTGAGTACTGTTTGCACTGTCCCGATTACCTCTTTGCTAACATTCTCTTCAGAGCTGCAGTGAAACCAGGAACCACGTGGAGAAGGCACCCACACTGAAAGTGCCTGGAGGGAACATTGGGGCTTCTTCTCACTGTCTCTGACATAGGGTTTCACTGTCCCGGGAAAGTCTCTGCTAACACCCTGCAGAGCGCTGTGCCCAATGTACAGAAACGTCTTGCGGTATCTCCTACAGGGAAAGTGCCAGGAAAGAAAAGTGAGGATTATGCTTAGACTTTCTCGGAACTGCTTCAAATCAACTAGATATCTTTGTGCTGTAAATCTCCCAACAGCCAAATGTAAAAGCAGCAAACATCTCGCTGTATGTCCCACATCCAAAGTGCCAAGAGAGTAATGTAGAGCTTGCTCTCCCTGTCTTTGAGTACTGTTTGCACTGTCCCGATTACCTCTTTGCTAACATTCTCTTCAGAGCTGCAGTGAAATCAGGAACCACGTGGAGAAGGCACCCACACTGAAAGTGCCTGGAAGGAATGTTGGGGCTTCTTCTCAGTGTCTCTGATATAGGGTTTCACTGTCCCGGGAAACTCTCTGCTAACACCTTGCAGAGCGCTGTGCCCAATATACAGAAACGTCTTGCGGTATCTCCTACAGGGAAAGTGCCAGGAGGAATTGTGGAGCTTGGTCTCAGTGTCTCTGAGAATTGCTCTGATTATCCGTGTGACCTCTTTGCTAAGACACTCCAGAAAGCTGTCCTCAAAACCAACACACATCTTGACATATCTCCCACATTGATCGCAGTGTCTCCAGAAACGGCATTCAAGGAGCCAGGAACTTTTCTCCCTACACTGTCCATTGAGTTGTCCTCAAAACCAATATACATCCTGCTATATCTCCCACATGGAAAGTGCCAGGAGGGAAAAGTGAGGATTATGCTTAGACTTTCTCGGAACTGCTTCAAATCAACTAGATATCTTTGTGCTGTAAATCTCCCAACAGCCAAACGTAAAAGCAGCAAACATCTCGCTCTATGTCCCACATCCAAAGTGCCAAGAGAGTAATGTAGAGCTTGCTCCCCCTGTCTTTGAGTACTGTTTGCACTGTCCCGATTACCTCTTTGCTAACATTCTCTTCAGAGCTGCAGTGAAACCAGGAACCACGTGGAGAAGGCACCCACACTGAAAGTGCCTGGAGGGAACATTGGGGCTTCTTCTCAGTGTCTTTGACATAGGGTTTCACTGTCCCGGGAAACTCTCTGCTAACACCCTGCAGAGCGCTGTGCCCAATATACAGAAACGTCTTGCGGTATCTCCTACAGGGAAAGTGCCAGGAGGGAAAAGTGAGGATTATGCTTAGACTTTCTCGGAACTGCTTCAAATCAACTAGATATCTTTGTGCTGTAAATCTCCCAACAGCCAAATGTAAAAGCAGCAAACATCTCGCTGTATGTCCCACATCCAAAGTGCCAAGAGAGAGCTTGCTCTCCCTGTCTTTGAGTACTGTTTGCACTGTCCCGATTACCTCTTTGCTAACATTCTCTTCAGAGCTGCAGTGAAACCAGGAACCACGTGGAGAAGGCACCCACACTGAAAGTGCCTGGAGGGAACATTGGGGCTTCTTCTCAGTGTCTTTGACATAGGGTTTCACTGTCCCGGGAAACTCTCTGCTAACACCCTGCAGAGCGCTGTGCCCAATATACAGAAACGTCTTGCGGTATCCCCTACAGGGAAAGTGCCAGGAGGGAAAAGTGAGGATTATGCTTAGACTTTCTCAGAACTGCTTCAAATCAACTAGATATCTTTGTGCTGTAAATCTCCCAACAGCCAAACGTAAAAGCAGCAAACATCTCGCTGTATGTCCCACATCCAAAGTGCCAAGAGAGTAATGTAGAGCTTGCTCTCCCTGTCTTTGAGTACTGTTTGCACTGTCCCGATTACCTCTTTGCTAACATTCTCTTCAGAGCTGCAGTGAAACCAGGAACCACGTGGAGAAGGCACCCACACTGAAAGTGCCTGGAGGGAACATTGGGGCTTCTTCTCAGTGTCTTTGACATAGGGTTTCACTGTCCCGGGAAACTCTCTGCTAACACCCTGCAGAGCGCTGTGCCCAATATACAGAAACGTCTTGCGGTATCTCCTACAGGGAAAGTGCCAGGAGGGAAAAGTGAGGATTATGTTTAGACTTTCTCGGAACTGCTTCAAATCAACTAGATATCTTTGTGCTGTAAATCTCCCAACAGCCAAATGTAAAAGCAGCAAACATCTAGCTGTATGTCCCACATCCAAAGTGCCAAGAGAGAGCTTGCTCTCCCTGTCTTTGAGTACTGTTTGCACTGTCCCGATTACCTCTTTGCTAACATTCTCTTCAGAGCTGCAGTGAAACCAGGAACCACGTGGAGAAGGCACCCACACTGAAAGTGCCTGGAAGGAACGTTGGGGCTTCTTCTCAGTGTCTCTGATATAGGGTTTCACTGTCCCGGGAAACTCTCTGCTAACACCCTGCAGAGCGCAGTGCCCAATATACAGAAACGTCTTGCGGTATCTCCTACAGGGAAAGTGCCAGGAGGAATTGTGGAGCTTGGTCTCAGTGTCGCTGAGAATTGCTCTGATTATCCGTGTGACCTCTTTGCTAAGACACTCCAGAAAGCTGTCCTCAAAACCAACACACATCTTGACATATCTCCCACATTGATCGCAGTGTCTCCAGAAACGGCATTCAAGGAGCCAGGAACTTTTCTCCCTACACTGTCCATTGAGTTGTCCTCAAAACCAATATACATCCTGCTATATCTCCCACATGGAAAGTGCCAGGAGGGAAAAGTGAGGATTATGCTTAGACTTTCTCGGAACTGCTTCAAATCAACTAGATATCTTTGTGCTGTAAATCTCCCAACAGCCAAACGTAAAAGCAGCAAACATCTCGCTCTATGTCCCACATCCAAAGTGCCAAGAGAGTAATGTAGAGCTTGCTCTCCCTGTCTTTGAGTACTGTTTGCACTGTCCCGATTACCTCTTTGCTAACATTCTCTTCAGAGCTGCAGTGAAACCAGGAACCACGTGGAGAAGGCACCCACACTGAAAGTGCCTGGAGTGAACATTGGGGCTTCTTCTCAGTGTCTCCGATATAGGGTTTCACTGTCCCGGGAAACTCTCTGCTAACACCCTGCAGAGCGCTGTGCCCAATGTACAGAAACGTCTTGCGGTATCTCCTACAGGGAAAGTGCCAGGAGGGAAAAGTGAGGATTATGCTTAGACTTTCTCGGAACTGCTTCAAATCAACTAGATATCTTTGTGCTGTAAATCTCCCAACAGCCAAATGTAAAAGCAGCAAACATCTCGCTGTATGTCCCACATCCAAAGTGCCAAGAGAGAGCTTGCTCTCCGTGTCTTTGAGTACTGTTTGCACTGTCCCGATTACCTCTTTGCTAACATTCTCTTCAGAGCTGCAGTGAAACCAGGAACCACGTGGAGAAGGCACCCACACTGAAAGTGCCTGGAGGGAACATTGGGGCTTCTTCTCAGTGTCTCTGACATAGGGTTTCACTGTCCCGGGAAACTCTCTGCTAACACCCTGCAGAGCGCTGTGCCCAATATACAGAAACGTCTTGCGGTATCCCCTACAGGGAAAGTGCCTGGAGGGAAAAGTGAGGATTATGCTTAGACTTTCTCGGAACTGCTTCAAATCAACTAGATATCTTTGTGCTGTAAATCTCCCAACAGCCAAACGTAAAAGCAGCAAACATCTCGCTCTATGTCCCACATCCAAAGTGCCAAGAGAGTAATGTAGAGCTTGCTCTCCCTGTCTTTGAGTACTGTTTGCACTGTCCCGATTACCTCTTTGCTAACATTCTCTTCAGAGCTGCAGTGAAACCAGGAACCACGTGGAGAAGGCACCCACACTGAAAGTGCCTGGAGGGAACATTGGGGCTTCTTCTCACTGTCTCTGACATAGGGTTTCACTGTCCCGGGAAACTCTCTGCTAACACCCTGCAGAGCGCAGTGCCCAATATACAGAAACGTCTTGCGGTATCTCCTACAGGGAAAGTGCCAGGAGGAATTGTGGAGCTTGGTCTCAGTGTCGCTGAGAATTGCTCTGATTATCCGTGTGACCTCTTTGCTAAGACACTCCAGAAAGCTGTCCTCAAAACCAACACACATCTTGACATATCTCCCACATTGATCGCAGTGTCTCCAGAAACGGCATTCAAGGAGCCAGGAACTTTTCTCCCTACACTGTCCATTGAGTTGTCCTCAAAACCAATATACATCCTGCTATATCTCCCACATGGAAAGTGCCAGGAGGGAAAAGTGAGGATTATGCTTAGACTTTCTCGGAACTGCTTCAAATCAACTAGATATCTTTGTGCTGTAAATCTCCCAACAGCCAAACGTAAAAGCAGCAAACATCTCGCTCTATGTCCCACATCCAAAGTGCCAAGAGAGTAATGTAGAGCTTGCTCTCCCTGTCTTTGAGTACTGTTTGCACTGTCCCGATTACCTCTTTGCTAACATTCTCTTCAGAGCTGCAGTGAAACCAGGAACCACGTGGAGAAGGCACCCACACTGAAAGTGCCTGGAGTGAACATTGGGGCTTCTTCTCAGTGTCTCCGATATAGGGTTTCACTGTCCCGGGAAACTCTCTGCTAACACCCTGCAGAGCGCTGTGCCCAATGTACAGAAACGTCTTGCGGTATCTCCTACAGGGAAAGTGCCAGGAGGGAAAAGTGAGGATTATGCTTAGACTTTCTCGGAACTGCTTCAAATCAACTAGATATCTTTGTGCTGTAAATCTCCCAACAGCCAAATGTAAAAGCAGCAAACATCTCGCTCTATGTCCCACATCCAAAATGCCAAGAGAGAGCTTGCTCTCCCTGTCTTTGAGTACTGTTTGCACTGTCCCGATTACCTCTTTGCTAACATTCTCTTCAGAGCTGCAGTGAAACCAGGAACCACGTGGAGAAGGCACCCACACTGAAAGTGCCTGGAGGGAACATTGGGGCTTCTTCTCAGTGTCTCTGACATAGGGTTTCACTGTCCCGGGAAACTCTCTGCTAACACCCTGCAGAGCGCTGTGCCCAATATACAGAAACGTCTTGCGGTATCCCCTACAGGGAAAGTGCCAGGAGGGAAAAGTGAGGATTATGCTTAGACTTTCTCGGAACTGCTTCAAATCAACTAGATATCTTTGTGCTGTAAATCTCCCAACAGCCAAACGTAAAAGCAGCAAACATCTCGCTCTATGTCCCACATCCAAAGTGCCAAGAGAGTAATGTAGAGCTTGCTCTCCCTGTCTTTGAGTACTGTTTGCACTGTCCCGATTACCTCTTTGCTAACATTCTCTTCAGAGCTGCAGTGAAACCAGGAACCACGTGGAGAAGGCACCCACACTGAAAGTGCCTGGAGGGAACATTGGGGCTTCTTCTCAGTGTCTTTGACATAGGGTTTCACTGTCCCGGGAAACTCTCTGCTAACACCCTGCAGAGCGCTGTGCCCAATATACAGAAACGTCTTGCGGTATCTCCTACAGGGAAAGTGCCAGGAGGGAAAAGTGAGGATTATGCTTAGACTTTCTCGGAACTGCTTCAAATCAACTAGATATCTTTGTGCTGTAAATCTCCCAACAGCCAAATGTAAAAGCAGCAAACATCTCGCTCTATGTCCCACATCCAAAGTGCCAAGAGAGAGCTTGCTCTCCCTGTCTTTGAGTACTGTTTGCACTGTCCCGATTACCTCTTTGCTAACATTCTCTTCAGAGCTGCAGTGAAACCAGGAACCACGTGGAGAAGGCACCCACACTGAAAGTGCCTGGAAGGAACGTTGGGGCTTCTTCTCAGTGTCTCTGATATAGGGTTTCACTGTCCCGGGAAACTCTCTGCTAACACCCTGCAGAGCGCAGTGCCCAATATACAGAAACGTCTTGCGGTATCTCCTACAGGGAAAGTGCCAGGAGGAATTGTGGAGCTTGGTCTCAGTGTCGCTGAGAATTGCTCTGATTATCCGTGTGACCTCTTTGCTAAGACACTCCAGAAAGCTGTCCTCAAAACCAACACACATCTTGACATATCTCCCACATTGATCGCAGTGTCTCCAGAAACGGCATTCAAGGAGCCAGGAACTTTTCTCCCTACACTGTCCATTGAGTTGTCCTCAAAACCAATATACATCCTGCTATATCTCCCACATGGAAAGTGCCAGGAGGGAAAAGTGAGGATTATGCTTAGACTTTCTCGGAACTGCTTCAAATCAACTAGATATCTTTGTGCTGTAAATCTCCCAACAGCCAAACGTAAAAGCAGCAAACATCTCGCTCTATGTCCCACATCCAAAGTGCCAAGAGAGTAATGTAGAGCTTGCTCTCCCTGTCTTTGAGTACTGTTTGCACTGTCCCGATTACCTCTTTGCTAACATTCTCTTCAGAGCTGCAGTGAAACCAGGAACCACGTGGAGAAGGCACCCACACTGAAAGTGCCTGGAGGGAACATCGGGGCTTCTTCTCAGTGTCTCCGATATAGGGTTTCACTGTCCCGGGACACTCTCTGCTAACACCCTGCAGAGCGCTGTGCCCAATGTACAGAAACGTCTTGCGGTATCTCCTACAGGGAAAGTGCCAGGAGGGAAAAGTAAGGATTATGCTTAGACTTTCTCGGAACTGCTTCAAATCAACTAGATATCTTTGTGCTGTAAATCTCCCAACAGCCAAACGTAAAAGCAGCAAACATCTCGCTCTATGTCCCACATCCAAAGTGCCAAGAGAGTAATGTAGAGCTTGCTCTCCCTGTCTTTGAGTACTGTTTGCACTGTCCCGATTACCTCTTTGCTAACATTCTCTTCAGAGCTGCAGTGAAACCAGGAACCACGTGGAGAAGGCACCCACACTGAAAGTGCCTGGAGTGAACATTGGGGCTTCTTCTCAGTGTCTCCGATATAGGGTTTCACTGTCCCGGGAAACTCTCTGCTAACACCCTGCAGAGCGCTGTGCCCAATGTACAGAAACGTCTTGCGGTATCTCCTACAGGGAAAGTGCCAGGAGGGAAAAGTGAGGATTATGCTTAGACTTTCTCGGAACTGCTTCAAATCAACTAGATATCTTTGTGCTGTAAATCTCCCAACAGCCAAATGTAAAAGCAGCAAACATCTCGCTGTATGTCCCACATCCAAAGTGCCAAGAGAGAGCTTGCTCTCCCTGTCTTTGAGTACTGTTTGCACTGTCCCGATTACCTCTTTGCTAACATTCTCTTCAGAGCTGCAGTGAAACCAGGAACCACGTGGAGAAGGCACCCACACTGAAAGTGCCTGGAAGGAACGTTGGGGCTTCTTCTCAGTGTCTCTGACATAGGGTTTCACTGTCCCGGGAAACTCTCTGCTAACACCCTGCAGAGCGCTGTGCCCAATATACAGAAACGTCTTGCGGTATCCCCTACAGGGAAAGTGCCAGGAGGGAAAAGTGAGGATTATGCTTAGACTTTCTCGGAACTGCTTCAAATCAACTAGATATCTTTGTGCTGTAAATCTCCCAACAGCCAAACGTAAAAGCAGCAAACATCTCGCTGTATGTCCCACATCCAAAGTGCCAAGAGAGTAATGTAGAGCTTGCTCTCCCTGTCTTTGAGTACTGTTTGCACTGTCCCGATTACCTCTTTGCTAACATTCTCTTCAGAGCTGCAGTGAAACCAGGAACCACGTGGAGAAGGCACCCACACTGAAAGTGCCTGGAGGGAACATTGGGGCTTCTTCTCACTGTCTCTGACATAGGGTTTCACTGTCCCGGGAAACTCTCTGCTAACACCCTGCAGAGCGCAGTGCCCAATATACAGAAACGTCTTGCGGTATCTCCTACAGGGAAAGTGCCAGGAGGAATTGTGGAGCTTGGTCTCAGTGTCGCTGAGAATTGCTCTGATTATCCGTGTGACCTCTTTGCTAAGACACTCCAGAAAGCTGTCCTCAAAACCAACACACATCTTGACATATCTCCCACATTGATCGCAGTGTCTCCAGAAACGGCATTCAAGGAGCCAGGAACTTTTCTCCCTACACTGTCCATTGAGTTGTCCTCAAAACCAATATACATCCTGCTATATCTCCCACATGGAAAGTGCCAGGAGGGAAAAGTGAGGATTATGCTTAGACTTTCTCGGAACTGCTTCAAATCAACTAGATATCTTTGTGCTGTAAATCTCCCAACAGCCAAACGTAAAAGCAGCAAACATCTCGCTCTATGTCCCACATCCAAAGTGCCAAGAGAGTAATGTAGAGCTTGCTCTCCCTGTCTTTGAGTACTGTTTGCACTGTCCCGATTACCTCTTTGCTAACATTCTCTTCAGAGCTGCAGTGAAACCAGGAACCACGTGGAGAAGGCACCCACACTGAAAGTGCCTGGAGGGAACATTGGGGCTTCTTCTCAGTGTCTCCGATATAGGGTTTCACTGTCCCGGGAAACTCTCTGCTAACACCCTGCAGAGCGCTGTGCCCAATGTACAGAAACGTCTTGCGGTATCTCCTACAGGGAAAGTGCCAGGAGGGAAAAGTGAGGATTATGCTTAGACTTTCTCGGAACTGCTTCAAATCAACTAGATATCTTTGTGCTGTAAATCTCCCAACAGCCAAATGTAAAAGCAGCAAACATCTCGCTCTATGTCCCACATCCAAAATGCCAAGAGAGAGCTTGCTCTCCCTGTCTTTGAGTACTGTTTGCACTGTCCCGATTACCTCTTTGCTAACATTCTCTTCAGAGCTGCAGTGAAACCAGGAACCACGTGGAGAAGGCACCCACACTGAAAGTGCCTGGAGGGAACATTGGGGCTTCTTCTCACTGTCTCTGACATAGGGTTTCACTGTCCCGGGAAACTCTCTGCTAACACCCTGCAGAGCGCTGTGCCCAATATACAGAAACGTCTTGCGGTATCTCCTACAGGGAAAGTGCCAGGAGGAATTGTGGAGCTTGGTCTCAGTGTCGCTGAGAATTGCTCTGATTATCCGTGTGACCTCTTTGCTAAGACACTCCAGAAAGCTGTCCTCAAAACCAACACACATCTTGACATATCTCCCACATTGATCGCAGTGTCTCCAGAAACGGCATTCAAGGAGCCAGGAACTTTTCTCCCTACACTGTCCATTGAGTTGTCCTCAAAACCAATATACATCCTGCTATATCTCCCACATGGAAAGTGCCAGGAGGGAAAAGTGAGGATTATGCTTAGACTTTCTCGGAACTGCTTCAAATCAACTAGATATCTTTGTGCTGTAAATCTCCCAACAGCCAAACGTAAAAGCAGCAAACATCTCGCTCTATGTCCCACATCCAAAGTGCCAAGAGAGTAATGTAGAGCTTGCTCTCCCTGTCTTTGAGTACTGTTTGCACTGTCCCGATTACCTCTTTGCTAACATTCTCTTCAGAGCTGCAGTGAAACCAGGAACCACGTGGAGAAGGCACCCACACTGAAAGTGCCTGGAGGGAACATCGGGGCTTCTTCTCAGTGTCTCCGATATAGGGTTTCACTGTCCCGGGACACTCTCTGCTAACACCCTGCAGAGCGCTGTGCCCAATGTACAGAAACGTCTTGCGGTATCTCCTACAGGGAAAGTGCCAGGAGGGAAAAGTAAGGATTATGCTTAGACTTTCTCGGAACTGCTTCAAATCAACTAGATATCTTTGTGCTGTAAATCTCCCAACAGCCAAACGTAAAAGCAGCAAACATCTCGCTCTATGTCCCACATCCAAAGTGCCAAGAGAGTAATGTAGAGCTTGCTCTCCCTGTCTTTGAGTACTGTTTGCACTGTCCCGATTACCTCTTTGCTAACATTCTCTTCAGAGCTGCAGTGAAACCAGGAACCACGTGGAGAAGGCACCCACACTGAAAGTGCCTGGAGTGAACATTGGGGCTTCTTCTCAGTGTCTCCGATATAGGGTTTCACTGTCCCGGGAAACTCTCTGCTAACACCCTGCAGAGCGCTGTGCCCAATGTACAGAAACGTCTTGCGGTATCTCCTACAGGGAAAGTGCCAGGAGGGAAAAGTGAGGATTATGCTTAGACTTTCTCGGAACTGCTTCAAATCAACTAGATATCTTTGTGCTGTAAATCTCCCAACAGCCAAATGTAAAAGCAGCAAACATCTCGCTGTATGTCCCACATCCAAAGTGCCAAGAGAGAGCTTGCTCTCCCTGTCTTTGAGTACTGTTTGCACTGTCCCGATTACCTCTTTGCTAACATTCTCTTCAGAGCTGCAGTGAAACCAGGAACCACGTGGAGAAGGCACCCACACTGAAAGTGCCTGGAAGGAACGTTGGGGCTTCTTCTCAGTGTCTCTGACATAGGGTTTCACTGTCCCGGGAAACTCTCTGCTAACACCCTGCAGAGCGCTGTGCCCAATATACAGAAACGTCTTGCGGTATCCCCTACAGGGAAAGTGCCAGGAGGGAAAAGTGAGGATTATGCTTAGACTTTCTCGGAACTGCTTCAAATCAACTAGATATCTTTGTGCTGTAAATCTCCCAACAGCCAAACGTAAAAGCAGCAAACATCTCGCTGTATGTCCCACATCCAAAGTGCCAAGAGAGTAATGTAGAGCTTGCTCTCCCTGTCTTTGAGTACTGTTTGCACTGTCCCGATTACCTCTTTGCTAACATTCTCTTCAGAGCTGCAGTGAAACCAGGAACCACGTGGAGAAGGCACCCACACTGAAAGTGCCTGGAGGGAACATTGGGGCTTCTTCTCACTGTCTCTGACATAGGGTTTCACTGTCCCGGGAAACTCTCTGCTAACACCCTGCAGAGCGCAGTGCCCAATATACAGAAACGTCTTGCGGTATCTCCTACAGGGAAAGTGCCAGGAGGAATTGTGGAGCTTGGTCTCAGTGTCGCTGAGAATTGCTCTGATTATCCGTGTGACCTCTTTGCTAAGACACTCCAGAAAGCTGTCCTCAAAACCAACACACATCTTGACATATCTCCCACATTGATCGCAGTGTCTCCAGAAACGGCATTCAAGGAGCCAGGAACTTTTCTCCCTACACTGTCCATTGAGTTGTCCTCAAAACCAATATACATCCTGCTATATCTCCCACATGGAAAGTGCCAGGAGGGAAAAGTGAGGATTATGCTTAGACTTTCTCGGAACTGCTTCAAATCAACTAGATATCTTTGTGCTGTAAATCTCCCAACAGCCAAACGTAAAAGCAGCAAACATCTCGCTCTATGTCCCACATCCAAAGTGCCAAGAGAGTAATGTAGAGCTTGCTCTCCCTGTCTTTGAGTACTGTTTGCACTGTCCCGATTACCTCTTTGCTAACATTCTCTTCAGAGCTGCAGTGAAACCAGGAACCACGTGGAGAAGGCACCCACACTGAAAGTGCCTGGAGTGAACATTGGGGCTTCTTCTCAGTGTCTCCGATATAGGGTTTCACTGTCCCGGGAAACTCTCTGCTAACACCCTGCAGAGCGCTGTGCCCAATGTACAGAAACGTCTTGCGGTATCTCCTACAGGGAAAGTGCCAGGAGGGAAAAGTGAGGATTATGCTTAGACTTTCTCGGAACTGCTTCAAATCAACTAGATATCTTTGTGCTGTAAATCTCCCAACAGCCAAATGTAAAAGCAGCAAACATCTCGCTCTATGTCCCACATCCAAAATGCCAAGAGAGAGCTTGCTCTCCCTGTCTTTGAGTACTGTTTGCACTGTCCCGATTACCTCTTTGCTAACATTCTCTTCAGAGCTGCAGTGAAACCAGGAACCACGTGGAGAAGGCACCCACACTGAAAGTGCCTGGAGGGAACATTGGGGCTTCTTCTCAGTGTCTCTGACATAGGGTTTCACTGTCCCGGGAAACTCTCTGCTAACACCCTGCAGAGCGCTGTGCCCAATATACAGAAACGTCTTGCGGTATCCCCTACAGGGAAAGTGCCAGGAGGGAAAAGTGAGGATTATGCTTAGACTTTCTCGGAACTGCTTCAAATCAACTAGATATCTTTGTGCTGTAAATCTCCCAACAGCCAAACGTAAAAGCAGCAAACATCTCGCTCTATGTCCCACATCCAAAGTGCCAAGAGAGTAATGTAGAGCTTGCTCTCCCTGTCTTTGAGTACTGTTTGCACTGTCCCGATTACCTCTTTGCTAACATTCTCTTCAGAGCTGCAGTGAAACCAGGAACCACGTGGAGAAGGCACCCACACTGAAAGTGCCTGGAGGGAACATTGGGGCTTCTTCTCAGTGTCTTTGACATAGGGTTTCACTGTCCCGGGAAACTCTCTGCTAACACCCTGCAGAGCGCTGTGCCCAATATACAGAAACGTCTTGCGGTATCTCCTACAGGGAAAGTGCCAGGAGGGAAAAGTGAGGATTATGTTTAGACTTTCTCGGAACTGCTTCAAATCAACTAGATATCTTTGTGCTGTAAATCTCCCAACAGCCAAATGTAAAAGCAGCAAACATCTCGCTCTATGTCCCACATCCAAAGTGCCAAGAGAGAGCTTGCTCTCCCTGTCTTTGAGTACTGTTTGCACTGTCCCGATTACCTCTTTGCTAACATTCTCTTCAGAGCTGCAGTGAAACCAGGAACCACGTGGAGAAGGCACCCACACTGAAAGTGCCTGGAAGGAACGTTGGGGCTTCTTCTCAGTGTCTCTGATATAGGGTTTCACTGTCCCGGGAAACTCTCTGCTAACACCCTGCAGAGCGCAGTGCCCAATATACAGAAACGTCTTGCGGTATCTCCTACAGGGAAAGTGCCAGGAGGAATTGTGGAGCTTGGTCTCAGTGTCGCTGAGAATTGCTCTGATTATCCGTGTGACCTCTTTGCTAAGACACTCCAGAAAGCTGTCCTCAAAACCAACACACATCTTGACATATCTCCCACATTGATCGCAGTGTCTCCAGAAACGGCATTCAAGGAGCCAGGAACTTTTCTCCCTACACTGTCCATTGAGTTGTCCTCAAAACCAATATACATCCTGCTATATCTCCCACATGGAAAGTGCCAGGAGGGAAAAGTGAGGATTATGCTTAGACTTTCTCGGAACTGCTTCAAATCAACTAGATATCTTTGTGCTGTAAATCTCCCAACAGCCAAACGTAAAAGCAGCAAACATCTCGCTCTATGTCCCACATCCAAAGTGCCAAGAGAGTAATGTAGAGCTTGCTCTCCCTGTCTTTGAGTACTGTTTGCACTGTCCCGATTACCTCTTTGCTAACATTCTCTTCAGAGCTGCAGTGAAACCAGGAACCACGTGGAGAAGGCACCCACACTGAAAGTGCCTGGAGGGAACATCGGGGCTTCTTCTCAGTGTCTCCGATATAGGGTTTCACTGTCCCGGGACACTCTCTGCTAACACCCTGCAGAGCGCTGTGCCCAATGTACAGAAACGTCTTGCGGTATCTCCTACAGGGAAAGTGCCAGGAGGGAAAAGTAAGGATTATGCTTAGACTTTCTCGGAACTGCTTCAAATCAACTAGATATCTTTGTGCTGTAAATCTCCCAACAGCCAAACGTAAAAGCAGCAAACATCTCGCTCTATGTCCCACATCCAAAGTGCCAAGAGAGTAATGTAGAGCTTGCTCTCCCTGTCTTTGAGTACTGTTTGCACTGTCCCGATTACCTCTTTGCTAACATTCTCTTCAGAGCTGCAGTGAAACCAGGAACCACGTGGAGAAGGCACCCACACTGAAAGTGCCTGGAGTGAACATTGGGGCTTCTTCTCAGTGTCTCCGATATAGGGTTTCACTGTCCCGGGAAACTCTCTGCTAACACCCTGCAGAGCGCTGTGCCCAATGTACAGAAACGTCTTGCGGTATCTCCTACAGGGAAAGTGCCAGGAGGGAAAAGTGAGGATTATGCTTAGACTTTCTCGGAACTGCTTCAAATCAACTAGATATCTTTGTGCTGTAAATCTCCCAACAGCCAAATGTAAAAGCAGCAAACATCTCGCTGTATGTCCCACATCCAAAGTGCCAAGAGAGAGCTTGCTCTCCCTGTCTTTGAGTACTGTTTGCACTGTCCCGATTACCTCTTTGCTAACATTCTCTTCAGAGCTGCAGTGAAACCAGGAACCACGTGGAGAAGGCACCCACACTGAAAGTGCCTGGAAGGAACGTTGGGGCTTCTTCTCAGTGTCTCTGACATAGGGTTTCACTGTCCCGGGAAACTCTCTGCTAACACCCTGCAGAGCGCTGTGCCCAATATACAGAAACGTCTTGCGGTATCCCCTACAGGGAAAGTGCCAGGAGGGAAAAGTGAGGATTATGCTTAGACTTTCTCGGAACTGCTTCAAATCAACTAGATATCTTTGTGCTGTAAATCTCCCAACAGCCAAACGTAAAAGCAGCAAACATCTCGCTGTATGTCCCACATCCAAAGTGCCAAGAGAGTAATGTAGAGCTTGCTCTCCCTGTCTTTGAGTACTGTTTGCACTGTCCCGATTACCTCTTTGCTAACATTCTCTTCAGAGCTGCAGTGAAACCAGGAACCACGTGGAGAAGGCACCCACACTGAAAGTGCCTGGAGGGAACATTGGGGCTTCTTCTCAGTGTCTCCGATATAGGGTTTCACTGTCCCGGGAAACTCTCTGCTAACACCCTGCAGAGCGCTGTGCCCAATATACAGAAACGTCTTGCGGTATCTCCTACAGGGAAAGTGCCAGGAGGGAAAAGTGAGGATTATGCTTAGACTTTCTCGGAACTGCTTCAAATCAACTAGATATCTTTGTGCTGTAAATCTCCCAACAGCCAAATGTAAAAGCAGCAAACATCTCGCTGTATGTCCCACATCCAAAATGCCAAGAGAGAGCTTGCTCTCCCTGTCTTTGAGTACTGTTTGCACTGTCCCGATTACCTCTTTGCTAACATTCTCTTCAGAGCTGCAGTGAAACCAGGAACCACGTGCAGAAGGCACCCACACTGAAAGTGCCTGGAGGGAACATTGGGGCTTCTTCTCAGTGTCTCCGATATAGGGTTTCACTGTCCCGGGAAACTCTCTGCTAACACCCTGCAGAGCGCTGTGCCCAATATACAGAAACGTCTTGCGGTATCCCCTACAGGGAAAGTGCCAGGAGGGAGAAGTGAGGATTATGCTTAGACTTTCTCGGAACTGCTTCAAATCAACTAGATATCTTTGTGCTGTAAATCTCCCAACAGCCAAATGTAAAAGCAGCAAACATCTCGCTGTATGTCCCACATCCAAAGTGCCAAAGAGAGCTTGCTCTCCCTGTCTTTGAGTACTGTTTGCACTGTCCCGATTACCTCTTTGCTAACATTCTCTTCAGAGCTGCAGTGAAACCAGGAACCACGTGGAGAAGGCACCCACACTGAAAGTGCCTGGAGGGAACATTGGGGCTTCTTCTCACTGTCTCTGACATAGGGTTTCACTGTCCCGGGAAACTCTCTGCTAACACCCTGCAGAGCGCTGTGCCCAATATACAGAAACGTCTTGCGGTATCCCCTACAGGGAAAGTGCCAGGAGGGAAAAGTGAGGATTATGCTTAGACTTTCTCGGAACTGCTTCAAATCAACTAGATATCTTTGTGCTGTAAATCTCCCAACAGCCAAATGTAAAAGCAGCAAACATCTCGCTCTATGTCCCACATCCAAAGTGCCAAGAGAGAGCTTGCTCTCCCTGTCTTTGAGTACTGTTTGCACTGTCCCGATTACCTCTTTGCTAACATTCTCTTCAGAGCTGCAGTGAAACCAGGAACCACGTGGAGAAGGCACCCACACTGAAAGTGCCTGGAGGGAACATTGGGGCTCCTTCTCACTGTCTCTGACATAGGGTTTCACTGTCCCGGGAAACTCTCTGCTAACACCCTGCAGAGCGCTGTGCCCAATATACAGAAACGTCTTGCGGTATCTCGTACAGGGAAAGTGCCAGGAGGGAAAAGTGAGGATTATGCTTAGACTTTCTCGGAACTGCTTCAAATCAACTAGATATCTTTGTGCTGTAAATCTCCCAACAGCCAAATGTAAAAGCAGCAAACATCTCGCTGTATGTCCCACATCCAAAGTGCCGAGAGAGTAATGTAGAGCTTGCTCTCCCTGCCTTTGAGTACTGTTTGCACTGTCCCAATTACCTCTTTGCTAACATTCTCTTCAGAGCTGCAGTGAAACCAGGAACCACGTGGAGAAGGCACCCACACTGAAAGTGCCTGGAGGGAACATTGGGGCTTCTTCTCACTGTCTCTGACATAGGGTTTCACTGTCCCGGGAAACTCTCTGCTAACACCCTGCAGAGCGCTGTGCCCAATATACAGAAACGTCTTGCGGTATCCCCTACAGGGAAAGTGCCAGGAGGGAAAAGTGAGGATTATGCTTAGACTTTCTCGGAACTGCTTCAAATCAACTAGATATCTTTGTGCTGTAAATCTCCCAACAGCCAAATGTAAAAGCAGCAAACATCTCGCTCTATGTCCCACATCCAAAGTGCCAAGAGAGAGCTTGCTCTCCCTGTCTTTGAGTACTGTTTGCACTGTCCCGATTACCTCTTTGCTAACATTCTCTTCAGAGCTGCAGTGAAACCAGGAACCACGTGGAGAAGGCACCCACACTGAAAGTGCCTGGAAGGAACGTTGGGGCTTCTTCTCAGTGTCTCTGATATAGGGTTTCACTGTCCCGGGAAACTCTCTGCTAACACCTTGCAGAGCGCTGTGCCCAATATACAGAAACGTCTTGCGGTATCTCCTACAGGGAAAGTGCCAGGAGGAATTGTGGAGCTTGGTCTCAGTGTCTCTGAGAATTGCTCTGATTATCCGTGTGACCTCTTTGCTAAGACACTCCAGAAAGCTGTCCTCAAAACCAACACACATCTTGACATATCTCCCACATTGATCGCAGTGTCTCCAGAAACGGCATTCAAGGAGCCAGGAACTTTTCTCCCTACACTGTCCATTGAGTTGTCCTCAAAACCAATATACATCCTGCTATATCTCCCACATGGAAAGTGCCAGGAGGGAAAAGTGAGGATTATGCTTAGACTTTCTCGGAACTGCTTCAAATCAACTAGATATCTTTGTGCTGTAAATCTCCCAACAGCCAAACGTAAAAGCAGCAAACATCTCGCTCTATGTCCCACATCCAAAGTGCCAAGAGAGTAATGTAGAGCTTGCTCCCCCTGTCTTTGAGTACTGTTTGCACTGTCCCGATTACCTCTTTGCTAACATTCTCTTCAGAGCTGCAGTGAAACCAGGAACCACGTGGAGAAGGCACCCACACTGAAAGTGCCTGGAGGGAACATTGGGGCTTCTTCTCACTGTCTCTGACATAGGGTTTCACTGTCCCGGGAAACTCTCTGCTAACACCCTGCAGAGCGCTGTGCCCAATATACAGAAACGTCTTGCGGTATCCCCTACAGGGAAAGTGCCAGGAGGGAAAAGTGAGGATTATGCTTAGACTTTCTCGGAACTGCTTCAAATCAACTAGATATCTTTGTGCTGTAAATCTCCCAACAGCCAAATGTAAAAGCAGCAAAAATCTCGCTCTATGTCCCACATCCAAAGTGCCAAGAGAGAGCTTGCTCTCCCTGTCTTTGAGTACTGTTTGCACTGTCCCGATTACCTCTTTGCTAACATTCTCTTCAGAGCTGCAGTGAAACCAGGAACCACGTGGAGAAGGCACCCACACTGAAAGTGCCTGGAAGGAACGTTGGGGCTTCTTCTCAGTGTCTCTGATATAGGGTTTCACTGTCCCGGGAAACTCTCTGCTAACACCTTGCAGAGCGCTGTGCCCAATATACAGAAACGTCTTGCGGTATCTCCTACAGGGAAAGTGCCAGGAGGAATTGTGGAGCTTGGTCTCAGTGTCGCTGAGAATTGCTCTGATTATCCGTGTGACCTCTTTGCTAAGACACTCCAGAAAGCTGTCCTCAAAACCAACACACATCTTGACATATCTCCCACATTGATCGCAGTGTCTCCAGAAACGGCATTCAAGGAACCAGGAACTTTTCTCCTTACACTGTCCATTGAGTTGTCCTCAAAACCAATATACATCCTGCTATATCTCCCACATGGAAAGTGCCAGGAGGGAAAAGTGAGGATTATGCTTAGACTTTCTCGGAACTGCTTCAAATCAACTAGATATCTTTGTGCTGTAAATCTCCCAACAGCCAAATGTAAAAGCAGCAAACATCTCGCTGTATGTCCAACATCCAAAGTGCCAAGAGAGAGCTTGCTCTCCCTGTCTTTGAGTACTGTTTGCACTGTCCCGATTACCTCTTTGCTAACATTCTCTTCAGAGCTGCAGTGAAACCAGGAACCACGTGCAGAAGGCACCCACACTGAAAGTGCCTGGAAGGAACGTTGGGGCTTCTTCTCAGTGTCTCTGACATAGGGTTTCACTGTCCCGGGAAACTCTCTGCTAACACCCTGCAGAGCGCTGTGCCCAATATACAGAAACGTCTTGCGGTATCTCCTACAGGGAAAGTGCCAGGAGGGAAAAGTGAGGATTATGCTTAGACTTTCTCGGAACTGCTTCAAATCAACTAGATATCTTTGTGCTGTAAATCTCCCAACAGCCAAATGTAAAAGCAGCAAACATCTCGCTCTATGTCCCACATCCAAAGTGCCAAGAGAGTAATGTAGAGCTTGCTCTCCCTGTCTTTGAGTACTGTTTGCACTGTCCCGATTACCTCTTTGCTAACATTCTCTTCAGAGCTGCAGTGAAACCAGGAACCACGTGGAGAAGGCACCCACACTGAAAGTGCCTGGAGGGAACATTGGGGCTTCTTCTCAGTGTCTCTGACATAGGGTTTCACTGTCCCGGGAAACTCTCTGCTAACACCCTGCAGAGCGCTGTGCCCAATATACAGAAACGTCTTGCGGTATCCCCTACAGGGAAAGTGCCAGGAGGGAAAAGTGAGGATTATGTTTAGACTTTCTCGGAACTGCTTCAAATCAACTAGATATCTTTGTGCTGTAAATCTCCCAACAGCCAAATGTAAAAGCAGCAAACATCTCGCTGTATGTCCCACATCCAAAGTGCCAAGAGAGAGCTTGCTCTCCCTGTCTTTGAGTACTGTTTGCACTGTCCCGATTACCTCTTTGCTAACATTCTCTTCAGAGCTGCAGTGAAACCAGGAACCACGTGGAGAAGGCACCCACACTGAAAGTGCCTGGAAGGAACGTTGGGGCTTCTTCTCAGTGTCTCTGATATAGGGTTTCACTGTCCCGGGAAAGTCTCTGCTAACACCCTGCAGAGCGCTGTGCCCAATATACAGAAACGTCTTGCGGTATCTCCTACAGGGAAAGTGCCAGGAGGAATTGTGGAGCTTGGTCTCAGTGTCTCTGAGAATTGCTCTGATTATCCCTGTGACCTTTTTGCTAAGACTCTCCAGAAAGCCGTCCTCAAAACCAACCGCAGGGAAAAAAAAAACGGCTTGCGTAGCCCCACAGACCTGGGGGCTGCAGGCTTTCCTGCTGCCTTCAGCCTCAAAACCACCCTTTCCCACTTGGCGCCGCGCCAGGCCCAAAAATGGCCATATGTCTGGAGACTGGTCCCACGCCCAAAGAGCCAGCAGGGAAAACTATGCCTTGTTCTAAAGCTCTTTGGGAACCGCTTGCGTGGCCCCACAGACCTGGGGACTGCAGGCTTTCCTGCTGCCTTCAGCCTCAAAACCACCCTTTCCCACTTGGCGCCGTGCCAGGCACAAAAATGGCCATATGTCTGGAGACTGGTCCCACGCCCAAAGAGCCACCAGGGAAAACTATGCCTTGTTCTAAAGCTCTTTGGGAACCGCTTGCGTAGCCCCACACACCTGGGGGCTGCAGACTTTCCTGCTGCCTTCAGCCTCAAAACCATGCTATGGAACTTGGCGTGCCGCGAGGCACAAAAATGGCCATATGTCTGGAGATTGGTCCCACGCCCAAAGAGCCAGCAGGGAAAACTATGCCTTGTTCTAAAGCTCTTTGGGAACCGCTTGCGTAGCCCCACACACCTGGGGGCTGCAGGCTTTCCTGCTGCCTTCAGCCTCAAAACCACCCTTTCCCTCATGGCGTCAAGCCAGGCACAAAAATGGCCATATGTCTGGAGATTGGTCCCACGCCCAAAGAGCCAGTAGGGAAAACTATGCCTTGTTCTAAAGCTCTTTGGGAACCGCTTGCGTAGCCCCACACACCTGGGGGCTGCAGGCTTTTCTGGCACCTTCAGCCTCAAAAGCACCCTTTCCCACATGGCGTCACGCCAGGCACAAAAATAGCCATATGTCTGGAGACTGGTCCCACGCCCAAAGAGCCAGCAGGGAAAACGATGCCTTGTTCTAAAGCTCTTTGGGGACCGCTTGCGTAGCCCCACACACCTGGGGGCTGCAGGCTTTCCTGCTGCCTTCAGCCTCAAAACCAACCTTTCCCACTTGGCGCCGCCCAGGCCCAAAAATGGCCATATGTCTGGAGACTGGTCCCACGCCCAAAGAGCCAGCAGGGAAAACTATGCCTTGTTCTAAAGCTCCTTGGGAACCGCTTGCGTAGCCCCACAGACCTGGGGGCTGCAAGCTTTCCTGCTGCCTTCAGCCTGAAAACCACCCTTTCCCACTTGGCCCCGCGCCAGGCACAAAAATGGCCATATGTCTGGCGACTGGTCTCACGCCCAAAGAGCCAGCAGGGAAAACTATGCCTTGTTCTAAAGCTCTTTGGGAACCACTTGCGTAGCCCCACACACCTGGAGGCTGCAGGCTTTCCTGCTGCCTTCAACCTCAAAACCACCCTTTCCCACTTGGCGCCGCGTCAGGCACAAAATTGGCCATATGTCTGGAGACTGGTCCCACGCCCAAAGAGCCAGCAGGGAAAACTATGCCTTGTTCTAAAGCTCTTTGGGAACCGCTTGCGTAGCCCCACACACCTGTGGGCTGCAGGCTTTCCTGCTGCCTTCAGCCTCAAAACCACCCTTTCCCACATGGCGTCACGCCAGGCACAAAAATGGCCATATGTCTGGAGGTTGGTCCCACGCCCAAAGAGCCAGCAGGGAAAACTATGCCTTGTTCTAAAGCTCTTTGGGAACCACTTGCGTAGCCCCACACACCTGGAGGCTGCAGGCTTTCCTGCTGCCTTCAGCCTCAAAACCACCCTTTCCCACTTGGCATCGCGCCAGGCACAAAAATGGCCATATGTCTGGAGACTGGTCCCACGCCCAAAGAGCCAGCAGGGAAAACTATGCCTTATTCTAAAGCTCTTTGGGAACCGCTTGCGTAGCCCCACACACCTTGGGGCTGCAGGCTTTTCTGCTGCCTTCAGCCTCAAAACAATCCTTTCCCACATGGCGCCGCGCCAGGCCCAAAAATGGCCATATATCTGGAGATTTGTTCCACGCCCAAAGACCCAGCAGGGAAAACTATGCCTTGTTCTAAAGCTCTTTTGGAACCGCTTGCGTGGCCCCAGAGACCTGGGGGCTTGCAGGCCTTCCTGCTGCCTTCAGCCTCAAAACCACCCTTTCCCACTTGGCGCTGCGCCAGGCCCAAAAATGGCCATATGGCTGGAGACTGGTCCCACGCCCAAAGAGCCATCAGGGAAAACTATGCCTTGTTCTAAAGCTCTTTGGGAACCGCTTGCGTAGCCCCACAGACCTGGGGGCTGCAGGCTTTCCTGCTGCCTTCAGCCTCAAAACCACCCTTTCCCACTTGGCGTCGCGCCAGGCACAAAAATGGCTATATTTCTGGAGACTGGTCCCACGCCCAAAGAGCCAGCAGGGAAAACTATGCCTTGTTCTAAAGCTCTTTGGGAACCGCTTGCGTAGCCCCACACACCTGGGGGCTGCAGACTTTCCTGCTGCCTTCAGCCTTAAAACCATCATCTGTAACTTGGCGTGCCGCCAGGCACAAAAATGGCCATATGTCTGGAGATTGGTCCTACACCGAAAGAGCCAGCAGGGAAAACTATGCCTTGTTCTAAAGCTCTTTGGGAACCGCTTGCGTAGCCCCACACACCTGGGGGCTGCAGGCTTTCCTGCTGCCTTCAGCCTCAAAACCACCCTTTCCCACTTGGCGTCACGCCAGGCCCAAAAATGGCCATATGTCTGGAGACTGGTCCCATGCCCAAAGAGCCAGCAGGGAAAACTATGCCTTGTTCTAAAGCTCTTTGGGAACCGCTTGCGTAGCCCCACAGACCTGGGGGCTGCAAGCTTTCCTGCTGCCTTCAGCCTCAAAACCACCCTTTCCCACTTGGCCCCACGCCAGGCACAAAAATGGCCATATGTCTGGCGACTGGTCTCACGCCCAAAGAGCCAGCAGGGAAAACTATGCCTTGTTCTATAGCTCTTTGGGAACCGCTTGCGTAGCCCCACACACCTGGGGGCTGCAGGCTTTCCTGCTGCCTTCAGCCTCAAAACCACCCTTTCCCACATGGCGTCACGCCAGGCACAAAAATGGCCATATGTCTGGAGACTGGTCCCACGCCCAAAGAGCCAGCAGGGAAAACTATGCCTTGTTCTAAAGCTCTTTGGGAACCGCTTGCGTAGCCCCACACACCTGGGGGCTGCAGGCTTTCCTGCTGCCTTCAGCCTCAAAACCACCCTTTCCCACATGGCGTCGCTCAAGGTAAAAAAATGGCCATATGTCTGGAGACTGGTCCCACGCCCAAAGAGCCAGCAGGGAAAAATATGCCTTGTTCTAAAGCTCTTTGGGAACCGCTTGCGTAGCCCCACACACCTGGGGGCTGCAGGCTTTCCTGCTGCCTTCAGCCTCAAAACCACCCTTTCCCACATGGCGTCACGCCAGGCCCAGAAATGGCCATATGTCTGGAGGTTGATCCCATGCCCAAAGAGCCAGCAGGGAAAACTATGCCTTGTTCTAAAGCTCTTTGGGAACCGCTTGCGTAGCCCCACAGACCTGGGGGCTGCAGGCTTTTCTGGCAACTTCAGCCTCAAAACCACCCTTTCCCAAATGGCGTCACGCCAGGCCCAAAAATGGCCATATGTCTGGAGACTGGTCCCACGCCCAAAGAGCCAGCAGGGAAAACTATGCCTTGTTCTAAAGCTCTTTGGGAACCGCTTGCGTAGCCCCACAGACCTGGGGGCTGCAGGCTTTCCTGCTGCCTTCAGCCTCAAAAACACCCTTTCCCACTTGGCGCCGCGCCAGGCCCAAAAATGGCCATATGTCTGGAGACTGGTCCCACGCCCAAAGAGCCAGCAGGGAAAACTATGCCTTGTTCTAAAGCTCTTTGGGAACCGCTTGCGTAGCCCCACACACCTGGGGGCTGCAGGCTTTCCTGCTGCCTTCAGCCTCAAAACCACCCTTTCCCACTTGGCGCCGCGCCAGGCCCAAAAATGGCCATATGTCTGGAGACTGGTCCCACGCCCAAAGAGCCAGCAGGGAAAACTATGCCTTGTTCTAAAGCTCTTTGGGAACCGCTTGCGTAGCCCCACACACCTGGGGGCTGCAGGCTTTTCTGGCACCTTCAGCCTCAAAAGCACCCTTTCCCACATGGCGTCACGCCAGGCACAAAAATAGCCATATGTCTGGAGGTTGGTCCCACGCCCAAAGAGCCAGCAGGGAAAACTATGCCTTGTTCTAAAGCTCTTTGGGAACCGCTTGCGTAGCCCCACACACCTGGGGGCTGCAGAGTTTCCTGCTGCCTTCAGCCTCAAAACCACCCTTTCCCACTTGGCGCCACGCAAGGCACAAAAATGGCCATATGTCTGGAGACTGGTCCCACGCCCAAAGAGCCAGCAGGGAAAACTATGCCTTGTTCTAAAGCTCTTTGGGAACCGCTTGCGTAGCCCCACACACCTGTGGGCTGCAGGCTTTCCTGCTGCCTTCAGCCTCAAAACCACCCTTTCCCACTTGGCGTCACGCCAGGCACAAAAATGGCCATATGTCTGGAGTTTGGTCCCACGCCCAAAGAGCCAGCAGGGAAAACTATGCCTTGTTCTAAAGCTCTTTGGGAACCACTTGCGTAGCCCCACAGACCTGGGGGCTGCAGGCTTTCCTGCTGCCTTCAGCCTCAAAACCACCCTTTCCCACTTGGCATCGCGCCAGGCACAAAAATGGCCATATGTCTGGAGACTGGTCCCACGCCCAAAGAGCCAGCAGGGAAAACTATGCCTTATTCTAAAGCTCTTTGGGAACCGCTTGCGTAGCCCCACACACCTTGGGGCTGCAGGCTTTCCTGCTGCCTTCAGCCTCAAAACAATCCTTTCCCACATGGCGACGCGCCAGGCCCAAAAATGGCCATATATCTGGAGATTTGTTCCACGCCCAAAGAGCCAGCAGGGAAAACGATGCCTTGTTCTAAAGCTCTTTGGGAACCGCTTGCGTGGCCCCAGAGACCTGGGGGCTTGCAGGCTTTCCTGCTGCCTTCAGCCTCAAAACCACCCTTTCCCACTTGGCGCTGCGCCAGGCCCAAAAATGGCCATATGGCTGGAGACTGGTCCCACGCCCAAAGAGCCATCAGGGAAAACTATGCCTTGTTCTAAAGCTCTTTGGGAACCGCTTGCGTAGCCCCACACACCTGGGGGCTGCAGGCTTTCCTGCTGCCTTCAGCCTCAAAAGCACCCTTTCCCACATGGCGTCGCTCAAGGTAAAAAAATGGCCATATGTCTGGAGACTGGTCCCACGCCCAAAGAGCCACCAGGGAAAACTATGCCTTGTTCTAAAGCTCTTTGGGAACGGCTTGCGTAGCCCCACACACCTGGGGGCTGCAGGCTTTCCTGCTGCCTTCAGCCTCAAAACCACCCTTTTCCACATGGCGTCAAGCCAGGCCCAGAAATGGCCATATGTCTGGAGGTTGATCCCACGCCCAAAGAGCCAGCAGGGAAAACTATGCCTTGTTCTAAAGCTCTTTGGGAACTGCTTGCATAGCCCCACAGACCTGGAGGCTGCAGGCTTTTCTGACAACTTCAGCCTCAAAACCACCCTTTCCCAAATGGCGTCACGCCAGGCCCAAAAATGGCCATATGTCTGGAGACTGGTCCCACGCCCAAAGAGCCAGCAGGGAAAACTATGCCTTGTTCTAAAGCTCTTTGGGAACCGCTTGCGTAGCCCCACACACCTGGGGGCTGCAGGCTTTCCTGCTGCCTTCAGCCTCAAAATCAGCCTTTCCCACTTGGCGCCGCGCCAGGCCCAAAAATGGCCATATGTCTGGAGACTGGTCCCACGCCCAAAGAGCCAGCAGGGAAAACTATGCCTTGTTCTAAAGCTCTTTGGGAACCGCTTGCGTAGCCCCACACACCTGCGGGTTGCAGGCTTTCCTGCTGCCTTCAGCCTCAAAACCAAACTTTCCCACTTGGCGCCACGCCAGGCCCAAAAATGGCCATATGTCTGGAGACTGGTCCCACGCCCAAAGAGCCAGCAGGGAAAACTATGCCTTGTTCTAAAGCTCTTTGGGAACCGCTTGCGTAGCCCCACACACCTGCGGGCTGCAGGCTTTCCTGCTGCCTTCAGCCTCAAAACCAACCTTTCCCACTTGGCGCCGCGCCAGGCCCAAAAATGGCCATATGTCTGGAGACTGGTCCCACGCCCAAAGAGCCAGCAGGGAAAACTATGCCTTGTTCTAAAGCTCTTTGGGAACCGCTTGCGTAGCCCCACACACCTGGGGGCTGCAGGCTTTCCTGCTGCCTTCAGCCTCAAAAGCACCCTTTCCCACATGGCGTCACGCCAGGCACAAAAATAGCCATATGTCTGGAGGTTGGTCCCACGCCCAAAGAGCCAGCAGGGAAAACTATGCCTTGTTCTAAAGCTCTTTGGGAACCGCTTGCGTAGCCCCACACACCTGCGAGCTGCAGGCTTTTCTGGCACCTTCAGCCTCAAAACCACCCTTTCCCACATCGCGTCACGCCAGGCACAAAAATGGCCATAGGTCTGGAGGTTGGTCCCACGCCCAAAGAGCCAGCAGGGAAAACTATGCCTTGTTCTAAAGCTCTTTGGGAACCACTTGCGTAGCCCCACAGACCTGGAGGCTGCAGGCTTTCCTGCTGCCTTCAGCCTCAAAACGACCCTTTCCCACTTGGTGTCGCGCCAGGCCCAAAAATGGCAATATGTCTGGAGATTGGTCCCACGCCCAAAGAGCCAGCAGGGAAAACTATGCCTTGTTCTAAAGCTCTTTGGGAACCGCTTGCGTAGCCTCACAGACCTGGGGGCTGCAGACTTTCCTGCTGCCTTCAGCCTTAAAACCATCATCTGCAACTTGGCGTGCCGCCAGGCACAAAAATGGCCATATGTCTGGAGATTGGTCCTACACCGAAAGAGCCAGCAGGGAAAAATATGCCTTGTTCTAAAGCTCTTTGGGAACCGCTTGCGTAGCCCCACACACCTGGGGGCTGCAGGCTTTCCTGCTGCCTTCAGCCTCAAAACCACCCTTTCCCACATGGCGTCGCTCAAGGTAAAAAAATGGCCATATGTCTGGAGACTGGTCCCACGCCCAAAGAGCCAGCAGGGAAAAATATGCCTTGTTCTAAAGCTCTTTGGGAACCGCTTGCGTAGCCCCACATACCTGGGGGCTGCAGGCTTTCCTGCTGCCTTCAGCCTCAAAACCACCCTTTCCCACATGGCGTCACGCCAGGCCCAGAAATGGCCATATGTCTGGAGGTTGGTCCCACGCCCAAAGAGCCAGCAGGGAAAACTATGCCTTGTTCTAAAGCTCTTTGGGAACCGCTTGCGTAGCCCCACACACCTGGGGGCTGCAGAGTTTCCTGCTGCCTTCAGCCTCAAAACCACCCTTTCCCACTTGGCGCCACGCAAGGCACAAAAATGGCCATATGTCTGGAGGTTGGTCCCACGCCCAAAGAGCCAGCAGGGAAAACTATGCCTTGTTCTAAAGCTCTTTGGGAACCGCTTGCGTAGCCCCACACACCTGTGGGCTGCAGGCTTTCCTGCTGCCTTCAGCCTCAAAACCACCCTTTCCCACTTGGCGTCACGCCAGGCACAAAAATGGCCATATGTCTCGAGATTGGTCCCACGCCCAAAGAGCCAGCAGGGAAAACTATGCCTTGTTCTAAAGCTCTTTGGGAACCGCTTGCGTGGCCCCAGAGACCTGGGGGCTTGCAGGCTTTCCTGCTGCCTTCAGCCTCAAAACCACCCTTTCCCACTTGGCGCTGCGCCAGGCCCAAAAATGGCCATATGGCTGGAGACTGGTCCCACGCCCAAAGAGCCATCAGGGAAAACTATGCCTTGTTCTAAAGCTCTTTGGGAACCGCTTGCGTAGCCCCACACACCTGGGGGCTGCAGGCTTTCCTGCTGCCTTCAGCCTCAAAAGCACCCTTTCCCACATGGCGTCGCTCAAGGTAAAAAAATGGCCATATGTCTGGAGACTGGTCCCACGCCCAAAGAGCCACCAGGGAAAAATATGCCTTGTTCTAAAGCTCTTTGGGAACCGCTTGCGTAGCCCCACACACCTGGGGGCTGCAGGCTTTCCTGCTGCCTTCAGCCTCAAAACCACCCTTTTCCACATGGCGTCACGCCAGGCCCAGAAATGGCCATATGTCTGGAGGTTGATCCCACGCCCAAAGAGCCAGCAGGGAAAACTATGCCTTGTTCTAAAGCTCTTTGGGAACTGCTTGCATAGCCCCACAGACCTGGAGGCTGCAGGCTTTTCTGGCAACTTCAGCCTCAAAACCACCCTTTCCCAAATGGCGTCACGCCAGGCCCAAAAATGGCCATATGTCTGGAGACTGGTCCCACGCCCAAAGAGCCAGCAGGGAAAACTATGCCTTGTTCTAAACCTCTTTGGGAACGGCTTGCGTAGCCCCACAGACCTGGAGGCTGCAGGCTTTCCTGCTGCCTTCAGCCTCAAAACCACCCTTTCCCACTTGGCGCCGCGCCAGGCCCAAAAATGGCCATATGTCTGGAGACTGGTCCCACGCCCAAAGAGCCAGCAGGGAAAACTATGCCTTGTTCTAAATCTCTTTGGGAACTGCTTGCGTAGCCCCACACACCTGGGGGCTGCAGGCTTTCCTGCTGCCTTCAGCCTCAAAACCAACCTTTCCCACTTGGCGCCGCGCCAGGCCCAAAAATGGCCATATGTCTGGAGACTGGTCCCACGCCCAAAGAGCCAGCAGGGAAAACTATGCCTTGTTCTAAAGCTCTTTGGGAACCGCTTGCGTAGCCCCACACACCTGCGGGCTGCAGGCTTTCCTGCTGCCTTCAGCCTCAAAACCAACCTTTCCCACTTGGCGCCGCGCCAGGCCCAAAAATGGCCATATGTCTGGAGACTGGTCCCACGCCCAAAGAGCCAGCATGGAAAACTATGCCTTGTTCTAAAGCTCTTTGGGAACCGCTTGCGTAGCCCCACACACCTGGGGGCTGCAGGCTTTCCTGCTGCCTTCAGCCTGAAAAGCACCCTTTCCCACATGGCGTCACGCCAGGCACAAAAATAGCCATATGTCTGGAGGTTGGTCCCACGCCCAAAGAGCCAGCAGGGAAAACTATGCCTTGTTCTAAAGCTCTTTGGGAACCGCTTGCGTAGCCCCACACACCTGCGAGCTGCAGGCTTTTCTGGCACCTTCAGCCTCAAAACCACCCTTTCCCACATGGCGTCACGCCAGGCACAAAAATGGCCATAGGTCTGGAGGTTGGTCCCACGCCCAAAGAGCCAGCAGGGAAAACTATGCCTTGTTCTAAAGCTCTTTGGGAACCACTTGCGTAGCCCCACAGACCTGGAGGCTGCAGGCTTTCCTGCTGCCTTCAGCCTCAAAACCACCCTTTCCCACTTGGTGTCGCGCCAGGCCCAAAAATGGCAATATGTCTGGAGATTGGTCCCACGCCCAAAGAGCCAGCAGGGAAAACTATGCCTTGTTCTAAAGCTCTTTGGGAACCGCTTGCGTAGCCTCACAGACCTGGGGGCTGCAGACTTTCCTGCTGCCTTCAGCCTTAAAACCATCATCTGGAACTTGGCGTGCCGCCAGGCACAAAAATGGCCATATGTCTGGAGATTGGTCCTACACCGAAAGAGCCAGCAGGGAAAACTATGCCTTGTTCTAAAGCTCTTTGGGAACCGCTTGCGTAGCCCCACACACCTGGGGGCTGCAGGCTTTCCTGCTGCCTTCAGCCTCAAAACCACCCTTTCCCACTTGGCGTCACGCCAGGCCCAAAAATGGCCATATGTCTGGAGACTGGTCCCACGCCCAAAGAGCCAGCAGGGAAAAATATGCCTTGTTCTAAAGCTCTTTGGGAACCGCTTGCGTAGCCCCACACACCTGGGGGCTGCAGGCTTTCCTGCTGCCTTCAGCCTCAAAACCACCCTTTCCCACATGGCGTCACGCCAGGCCCAGAAATGGCCATATGTCTGGAGACTGGTCCCATGCCCAAAGAGCCAGCAGGGAAAACTATGCCTTGTTCTAAAGCTCTTTGGGAACCGCTTGCGTAGCCCCACAGACCTGGGGGCTGCAGGCTTTTCTGGCAACTTCAGCCTCAAAACCACCCTTTCCCAAATGGCGTCACGCCAGGCCCAAAAATGGCCATATGTCTGGAGACTGGTCCCACGCCCAAAGAGCCAGCAGGCAAAACTATGCCTTGTTCTAAAGCTCTTTGGGAACCGCTTGCGTAGCCCCACAGACCTGGGGGCTGCAGGCTTTCCTGCTGCCTTCAGCCTCAAAACCACCCTTTCCCACTTGGCGCCGCGCCAGGCCCAAAAATGGCCATATGTCTGGAGACTGGTCCCACGCCCAAAGAGCCAGCAGGGAAAACTATGCCTTGTTCTAAAGCTCTTTGGGAACCGCTTGCGTAGCCCCACACACCTGCGGGCTGCAGGCTTTCCTGCTGCCTTCAGCCTCAAAACCACCCTTTCCCACTTGGCGCCGCGCCAGGCCCAAAAATGGCCATATGTCTGGAGACTGGTCCCACGCCCAAAGAGCCAGCAGGGAAAACTATGCCTTGTTCTAAAGCTCTTTGGGAACCGCTTGCGTAGCCCCACACACCTGGGGGCTGCAGGCTTTTCTGGCACCTTCAGCCTCAAAAGCACCCTTTCCCACATGGCGTCACGCCAGGCACAAAAATAGCCATATGTCTGGAGGTTGGTCCCACGCCCAAAGAGCCAGCAGGGAAAACTATGCCTTGTTCTAAAGCTCTTTGGGAACCGCTTGCGTAGCCCCACACACCTGGGGGCTGCAGAGTTTCCTGCTGCCTTCAGCCTCAAAACCACCCTTTCCCACTTGGCGCCACGCAAGGCACAAAAATGGCCATATGTCTGGAGGTTGGTCCCACGCCCAAAGAGCCAGCAGGGAAAACTATGCCTTGTTCTAAAGCTCTTTGGGAACCGCTTGCGTAGCCCCACACACCTGTGGGCTGCAGGCTTTCCTGCTGCCTTCAGCCTCAAAACCACCCTTTCCCACTTGGCGTCACGCCAGGCACAAAAATGGCCATATGTCTGGAGGTTGGTCCCACGCCCAAAGAGCCAGCAGGGAAAACTATGCCTTGTTCTAAAGCTCTTTGGGAACCACTTGCGTAGCCCCACAGACCTGGGGGCTGCAGGCTTTCCTGCTGCCTTCAGCCTCAAAACCACCCTTTCCCACTTGGCATCGCGCCAGGCCCAAAAATGGCCATATGTCTGGAGACTGGTCCCACGCCCAAAGAGCCAGCAGGGAAAACTATGCCTTATTCTAAAGCTCTTTGGGAACCGCTTGCGTAGCCCCACACACCTTGGGGCTGCAGGCTTTCCTGCTGCCTTCAGCCTCAAAACAATCCTTTCCCACATGGCGACGCGCCAGGCCCAAAAATGGCCATATATCTGGAGATTTGTTCCACGCCCAAAGAGCCAGCAGGGAAAACGATGCCTTGTTCTAAAGCTCTTTGGGAACCGCTTGCGTAGCCCCACAGACCTGGGGGCTTGCAGGCTTTCCTGCTGCCTTCAGCCTCAAAACCACCCTTTCCCACTTGGCGCTGCGCCAGGCCCAAAAATGGCCATATGGCTGGAGACTGGTCCCACGCCCAAAGAGCCATCAGGGAAAACTATGCCTTGTTCTAAAGCTCTTTGGGAACCGCTTGCGTAGCCCCACACACCTGGGGGCTGCAGGCTTTCCTGCTGCCTTCAGCCTCAAAAGCACCCTTTCCCACATGGCGTCGCTCAAGGTAAAAAAATGGCCATATGTCTGGAGACTGGTCCCACGCCCAAAGAGCCAGCAGGGAAAACTATGCCTTGTTCTAAAGCTCTTTGGGAACCGCTTGCGTAGCCCCACACACCTGGGGGCTGCAGGCTTTCCTGCTGCCTTCAGCCTCAAAACCACCCTTTCCCACTTGGCCCCACGCCAGGCCCAGAAATGGCCATATGTCTGGAGGTTGATCCCACGCCCAAAGAGCCAGCAGGGAAAACTATGCCTTGTTCTAAAGCTCTTTGGGAACTGCTTGCATAGCCCCACAGACCTGGAGGCTGCAGGCTTTTCTGGCAACTTCAGCCTCAAAACCACCCTTTCCCAAATGGCGTCACGCCAGGCCCAAAAATGGCCATATGTCTGGAGACTGGTCCCACGCCCAAAGAGCCAGCAGGGAAAACTATGCCTTGTTCTAAACCTCTTTGGGAACGGCTTGCGTAGCCCCACAGACCTGGGGGCTGCAGGCTTTCCTGCTGCCTTCAGCCTCAAAACCACCCTTTCCCACTTGGCGCCGCGCCAGGCCCAAAAATGGCCATATGTCTGGAGACTGGTCCCACGCCCAAAGAGCCAGCAGGGAAAACTATGCCTTGTTCTAAAGCTCTTTGGGAACCGCTTGCGTAGCCCCACACACCTGCGGGCTGCAGGCTTTCCTGCTGCCTTCAGCCTCAAAACCAACCTTTCCCACTTGGCGCCGCGCCAGGCCCAAAAATGGCCATATGTCTGGAGACTGGTCCCACGCCCAAAGAGCCAGCAGGGAAAACTATGCCTTGTTCTAAAGCTCTTTGGGAACCGCTTGCGTAGCCCCACACACCTGCGGGCTGCAGGCTTTCCTGCTGCCTTCAGCCTCAAAACCAACCTTTCCCACTTGGCGCCGCGCCAGGCCCAAAAATGGCCATATGTCTGGAGACTGGTCCCACGCCCAAAGAGCCAGCATGGAAAACTATGCCTTGTTCTAAAGCTCTTTGGGAACCGCTTGCGTAGCCCCACACACCTGGGGGCTGCAGGCTTTCCTGCTGCCTTCAGCCTCAAAAGCACCCTTTCCCACATGGCGTCACGCCAGGCACAAAAATAGCCATATGTCTGGAGGTTGGTCCCACGCCCAAAGAGCCAGCAGGGAAAACTATGCCTTGTTCTAAAGCTCTTTGGGAACCGCTTGCGTAGCCCCACACACCTGCGAGCTGCAGGCTTTTCTGGCACCTTCAGCCTCAAAACCACCCTTTCCCACATCGCGTCACGCCAGGCACAAAAATGGCCATAGGTCTGGAGGTTGGTCCCACGCCCAAAGAGCCAGCAGGGAAAACTATGCCTTGTTCTAAAGCTCTTTGGGAACCACTTGCGTAGCCCCACAGACCTGGAGGCTGCAGGCTTTCCTGCTGCCTTCAGCCTCAAAACCACCCTTTCCCACTTGGTGTCGCGCCAGGCCCAAAAATGGCAATATGTCTGGAGATTGGTCCCACGCCCAAAGAGCCAGCAGGGAAAACTATGCCTTGTTCTAAAGATCTTTGGGAACCGCTTGCGTAGCCCCACACACCTGGGGGCTGCAGGCTTTCCTGCTGCCTTCAGCCTCAAAACCACCCTTTCCCACATGGCGTCACGCCAGGCACAAAAATGGCCATATGTCTGGAGGTTGGTCCCACGCCCAAAGAGCCAGCAGGGAAAACTATGCCTTGTTCTAAAGCTCTTTGGGAACCACTTGCGTAGCCCCACACACCTGGGGGCTGCAGGCTTTCCTGCTGCCTTCAGCCTCAAAACCACCCTTTCCCACTTGGCGCCGCGCCAGGCACAAAAATGGCCATATGTCTGGAGACTGGTCCCACGCCCAAAGAGCCAGCAGGGAAAACTATGCCTTGTTCTAAAGCTCTTTGGGAACTGCTTGCGTGGCCCCACAGACCTGGGGGCTGCAGGCTTTCCTGCTGCCTTCAGCCTCAAAACCACCCTTTCCCACTTGGCGCCACGCAAGGCCCAAAAATGGCCATATGTCTGGAGGTTGGTCCCACGCCCAAAGAGCCAGAAGGGAATACTATGCCTTGTTCTAAAGCTCTTTGGGAACCGCTTTCGTAGCCCCACAGACCTGGGGGCTGCAGGCTTTCCTGCTGCCTTCAGCCTCAAAACCACCCTTTCCCACTTGGCGTCGCGCCAGGCACAAAAATGGCTATATTTCTGGAGACTGGTCCCACGCCCAAAGAGTCATCAGGGAAAACTATGCCTTGTTCTAAAGCTCTTTGGGAACCGCTTGCGTAGCCCCACACACCTGGGGGCTGCAGACTTTCCTGCTGCCTTCAGCCTTAAAACCATCATCTGCAACTTGGCGTGCCGCCAGGCACAAAAATGGCCATATGTCTGGAGATTGGTCCTACACCGAAAGAGCCAGCAGGGAAAACTATGCCTTGTTCTAAAGCTCTTTGGGAACCGCTTGCGTAGCCCCACACACCTGGGGGCTGCAGGCTTTCCTGCTGCCTTCAGCCTCAAAACCATCCTTTCCCACTTGGCGTCACGCCAGGCCCAAAAATGGCCATATGTCTGGAGACTGGTCCCACGCCCAAAAAGCCAGCAGGGAAAACTATGCCTTGTTCTAAAGCTCTTTGGGAACCGCTTGCGTAGCCCCACAGACCTGGGGGCTGCAAGCTTTCCTGCTGCCTTCAGCCTCAAAACCACCCTTTCCCACTTGGCCCCACGCCAGGCACAAAAATGGCCATATGTCTGGCGACTGGTCTCACGCCCAAAGAGCCAGCAGGGAAAACTATGCCTTGTTCTAAAGCTCTTTGGGAACCGCTTGCGTAGCCCCACACACCTGGGGGCTGCAGGCTTTTCTGGCACCTTCAGCCTCAAAACCACCCTTTCCCACATGGCGTCACGCCAGGCACAAAAATGGCCATATGTCTGGAGACTGGTCCCACGCCCAAAGAGCCAGCAGGGAAAACTATGCCTTGTTCTAAAGCTCTTTGGGAACCGCTTGCGTAGCCCCACAGACCTGGGGGGTGCAGGCTTTCCTGCTGCCTTCAGCCTCAAAACCACCCTTTCCCACATGGCGTCGCTCAAGGTAAAAAAATGGCCATATGGCTGGAGACTGGTCCCACGCCCAAAGAGCCATCAGGGAAAACTATGCCTTGTTCTAAAGCTCTTTGGGAACCGCTTGCGTAGCCCCACACACCTGGGGGCTGCAGGCTTTCCTGCTGCCTTCAGCCTCAAAAGCACCCTTTCCCACATGGCGTCGCTCAAGGTAAAAAAATGGCCATATGTCTGGAGACTGGTCCCACGCCCAAAGAGCCAGCAGGGAAAAATATGCCTTGTTCTAAAGCTCTTTGGGAACCGCTTGCGTAGCCCCACACACCTGGGGGCTGCAGGCTTTCCTGCTGCCTTCAGCCTCAAAACCACCCTTTCCCACATGGCGTCACGCCAGGCCCAGAAATGGCCATATGTCTGGAGGTTGATCCCACGCCCAAAGAGCCAGCAGGGAAAACTATGCCTTGTTCTAAAGCTCTTTGGGAACCGCTTGCGTAGCCCCACACACCTGGGGGCTGCAGGCTTTTCTGGCAACTTCAGCCTCAAAACCACCCTTTCCCAAATGGCGTCACGCCAGGCCCAAAAATGGCCATATGTCTGGAGACTGGTCCCACGCCCAAAGAGCCAGCAGGGAAAACTATGCCTTGTTCTAAAGCTCTTTGGGAACGGCTTGCGTAGCCCCACAGACCTGGGGGCTGCAGGCTTTCCTGCTGCCTTCAGCCTCAAAACCACCCTTTCCCACTTGGCGCCGCGCCAGGCCCAAAAATGGCCATATGTCTGGAGACTGGTCCCACGCCCAAAGAGCCAGCAGGGAAAACTATGCCTTGTTCTAAAGCTCTTTGGGAACGGCTTGCGTAGCCCCACAGACCTGGGGGCTGCAGGCTTTCCTGCTGCCTTCAGCCTCAAAACCACCCTTTCCCACTTGGCGCCGCGCCAGGCCCAAAAATGGCCATATGTCTGGAGACTGGTCCCACGCCCAAAGAGCCAGCAGGGAAAACTATGCCTTGTTCTAAAGCTCTTTGGGAACGGCTTGCGTAGCCCCACAGACCTGGGGGCTGCAGGCTTTCCTGCTGCCTTCAGCCTCAAAACCACCCTTTCCCACTTGGCGCCGCGCCAGGCCCAAAAATGGCCATATGTCTGGAGATTGGTCCTAATCCGAAAGAGCCAGCAGGGAAAACTATGCCTTGTTCTAAAGCTCTTTGGGAACCGCTTGCGTAGCCCCACACACCTGTGGGCTGCAGGCTTTCCTGCTGCCTTCAGCCTCAAAACCAACCTTTCCCACTTGGCGCCGCGCCAGGCACAAAAATGGCCATATGTCTGGAGACTGGTCCCACGCCCAAAGAGCCAGCAGGGAAAACTATGCCTTGTTCTAAAGCTCTTTGGGAACCGCTTGCGTAGCCCCACAGACCTGGGGGCTGCAAGCTTTCCTGCTGCCTTCAGCCTCAAAACCACCCTTTCCCACTTGGCCCCACGCCAGGCACAAAAATGGCCATATGTCTGGCGACTGGTCTCACGCCCAAAGAGCCAGCAGGGAAAACTATGCCTTATTCTAAAGCTCTTTGGGAACCGCTTGCGTAGCCCCACACACCTGGGGGCTGCAGGCTTTTCTGGCACCTTCAGCCTCAAAAGCACCCTTTCCCACATGGCGTCACGCCAGGCACAAAAATAGCCATATGTCTGGAGGTTGGTCCCACGCCCAAAGAGCCAGCAGGGAAAACTATGCCTTGTTCTAAAGCTCTTTGGGAACCGCTTGCGTAGCCCCACACACCTGCGAGCTGCAGGCTTTCCTGCTGCCTTCAGCCTCAAAACCACCCTTTCCCACATGGTGTCACGCCAGGCTCAAAAATGGCCATAGGTCTGGAGGTTGGTCCCACGCCCAAAGAGCCGGAAGGGAATACTATGCCTTGTTCTAAAGCTCTTTGGGAACCGCTTGCGTAGCCCCACACACCTGCGAGCTGCAGGCTTTCCTGCTGCCTTCAGCCTCAAAACCACCCTTTCCCACTTGGCGTCGCGCCAGGCACAAAAATGGCTATATTTCTGGAGACTGGTCCCACGCCCAAAGAGCCAGCAGGGAAAACTATGCCTTGTTCTAAAGCTCTTTGGGAACCGCTTGCGTAGCCCCACACACCTGGGGGCTGCAGACTTTCCTGCTGCCTTCAGCCTTAAAAACATCATCTGCAACTTGGCGTGCCGCCAGGCACAAAAATGGCCATATGTCTGGAGATTGGTCATACACCGAAAGAGCCAGCAGGGAAAACTATGCCTTGTTCTAAAGCTCTTTGGGAACCGCTTGCGTAGCCCCACACACCTGGGGGCTGCAGGCTTTCCTGCTGCCTTCAGCCTCAAAACCATCCTTTCCCACTTGGCGTCACGCCAGGCCCAAAAATGGCCATATGTCTGGAGACTGGTCCCACGCCCAAAAAGCCAGCAGGGAAAACTATGCCTTGTTCTAAAGCTCTTTGGGAACCGCTTGCGTAGCCCCACAGACCTGGGGGCTGCAGGCTTTCCTGCTGCCTTCAGCCTCAAAACCACCCTTTCCCACTTGGCCCCACGCCAGGCACAAAAATGGCCATATGTCTGGCGACTTGTCTCACGCCCAAAGAGCCAGCAGGGAAAACTATGCCTTGTTCTAAAGCTCTTTGGGAACCGCTTGCGTAGCCCCACACACCTGGGGGCTGCAGGCTTTTCTGGCACCTTCAGCCTCAAAACCACCCTTTCCCACTTGGCGTCACGCCAGGCACAAAATGGCCATATGTCTGGAGACTGGTCCCACGCCCAAAGAGCCAGCAGGGAAAACTATGCCTTGTTCTAAAGCTCTTTGGGAACCACTTGCGTAGCCCCACAGACCTGGGGGCTGCAGGCTTTCCTGCTGCCTTCAGCCTCAAAAGCACCCTTTCCCACATGGCGTCGCTCAAGGTAAAAAAATGGCCATATGTCTGGAGACTGGTCCCACGCCCAAAGAGCCAGCAGGGAAAACTATGCCTTGTTCTAAAGCTCTTTGGGAACCGCTTGCGTAGCCCCACACACCTGCGGGCTGCAGGCTTTCCTGCTGCCTTCAGCCTCAAAAGCACCCTTTCCCACTTGGCGCCGCGCCAGGCCAAAAAATGTCCATATGTCTGGAGGTTGGTCCCACGCCCAAAGAGCCATCAGGGAAAACTATGCCTTATTCTAAAGCTCTTTGGGAACCGCTTGCGTAGCCCCACACACCTGGGGGGTGCAGGCTTTCCTGCTGCCTTCAGCCTCAAAACCACCCTTTCCCACATGGCGTCACGCCAGGCCCAAAAATGGCCATATGTCTGGAGGTTGATCCCACGCCCAAAGAGCCAGCAGGGAAAACTATGCCTTGTTCTAAAGCTCTTTGGGAACTGCTTGCGTAGCCCCACAGACCTGGGGGCTGCAGGCTTTTCTGGCACCTTCAGCCTCAAAACCACCCTTTCCCAAATGGCGTCACGCCAGGCCCAAAAATGGCCATATATCTGGAGACTGGTCCCACGCCCAAAGAGCCAGCAGGGAAAACTATGCCTTGTTCTAAACCTCTTTGGGAACCGCTTGCGTAGCCCCACAGACCTGGGGGCTGCAGGCTTTCCTGCTGCCTTCAGCCTCAAAACCACCCTTTCCCACTTGGCGCCGCGCCAGGCACAAAAATGGCCATATATCTGGAGACTGGTCCCACGCCCAAAGAGCCAGCAGGGAAAACTATGCCTTGTTCTAAAGCTCTTTGGGAACCGCTTGCGTAGCCCCACACACCTGGGGGCTGCAGGCTTTCCTGCTCTCTTCAGCCTCAAAACCACGCTTTCCCACATGGCGTCACGCCAGGCACAAAAATGGCCATATGTCTGGAGGTTGGTCCCACGCCCAAAGAGCCAGAAGGGAATACTATGCCTTGTTCTAAAGCTCTTTGGGAACCGCTTGCGTAGCCCCACAGACCTGGGGGCTGCAAGCTTTCCTGCTGCCTTCAGCCTCAAAACCACCCTTTCCCACATGGCGCCGCGCCAGGCACAAAAATGGCCATATGGCTTGAGATTGGTCCCACGCCCAAAGAGCCAGCAGGGAAAACTATGCCTTGTTCTAAAGCTCTTTGGGAAACGCTTGCGTAGCCCCACACACCTGGGGGCTGCAGGCTTTCCTGCTGCCTTCAGTCTCAAAACCACCCTTTCCCACTTGGCGCCGCGCCAGGCCCAAATATGGCAATATGTCTGGAGATTGGTCCCACGCCCAAAGAGCCAGCAGGGAAAACTATGCCTTGTTCTAAAGCTCTTTGGGAACCGCTTGCGTAGCCCCACAGACCTGGGGGCTGCAGGCTTTCCTGCTCTCTTCAGCCTCAAAACCACGCTTTCCCACATGGCGTCACGCCAGGCACAAAAATGGCCATATGTCTGGAGGTTGGTCCCACGCCCAAAGAGCCAGCAGGGAATACTATGCCTTGTTCTAAAGCTCTTTGGGAACCGCTTGCGTAGCCCCACAGACCTGGGGGCTGCAAGCTTTCCTGCTGCCTTCAGCCTCAAAACCACCCTTTCCCACATGGCGCCGCGCCAGGCACAAAAATGGCCATATGGCTGGAGATTGGTCCCACGCCCAAAGAGCCAGCAGGGAAAACTATGCCTTGATCTAAAGCTCTTTGGGAAACGCTTGCGTAGCCCCACACACCTGGGGGCTGCAGGCTTTCCTGCTGCCTTCAGTCTCAAAACCACCCTTTCCCACATGGCGCCACGCCAGGCCCAAATATGGCAATATGTCTGGAGATTGGTCCCACGCCCAAAGAGCCAGCAGGGAAAACTATGCCTTGTTCTAAAGCTCTTTGGGAACCGCTTGCGTAGCCCCACACACCTGTGGGCTGCAGGCTTTCCTGCTGCCTTCAGCCTCAAAACCACCCTTTCCCACATGGCGTCACGCCAGGAACAAAAATCGCCATATGTCTGGAGACTGGTCCCACGCCCAAAGAGCCAGAAGGGAATACTATGCCTTGTTCTAAAGCTCTTTGGGAACCGCTTGCATAGCCCCACAGACCTGGGGGCTGCAGGCTTTCCTGCTGCCTTCAGCCTCAAAAGCACCCTTTCCCACTTGGTGCCGCGCCAGGCACAAAAATGGCCATATGTCTGGAGGTTGGTCCCACGCCCAAAGAGCCAGCAGGGAAAACTATGCCTTGTTCTAAAGCTCTTTGGGAACCGCTTGCGTGGCCCCAGAGACCTGGGGGCTGCAGGCTTTCCTGCTGCCTTCAGCCTCAAAACCACCCTTTCCCACTTGGCGTCGCGCCAGGCACAAAAATGGCCATATGTCTGGAGACTGGTCCCACGCCCAAAGAGCCAGCAGGGAAAACTATGCCTTGTTCTAAAGCTCTTTGGGAACCGCTTGCGTAGCCCCACAGACCTGGAGGCTGCAGGCTTTCCTGCTGCCTTCAGCCTCAAAACCATCGTGTTCAACTTGGCGTGCCGCCAGGCACAAAAATGGCCATATGTCTGGAGATTGGTCCTACACCGAAAGAGCCAGCAGGGAAAACTATGCCTTGTTCTAAAGCTCTTTGGGAACCGCTTGCGTAGCCCCACACACCTGGGGGCTGCAGGCTTTCCTGCTGCCTTCAGCCTCAAAACCACCCTTTCCCACATGGCGCCAAGCCAGGCACAAAAATGGCCATATGTCTGGAGACTGGTCCCACGCCCAAAGAGCCAGCAGGGAAAACTATGCCTTGTTCTAAAGCTCTTTGGGAACCGCTTGCGTAGCCCCACAGACCTGGGGGCTGCAGGTTTTTCTGGCACCTTCAGCCTCAAAAGCACCCTTTCCCACTTGGCCCCGCGCCAGGCCCAAAAATGGCCATATGTCTGGAGACTGGTCCCACGCCCAAAGAGCCAGCAGGGAAAACTATGCCTTGTTCTAAAGCTCTTTGGGAACCACTTGCGTAGCCCCACACACCTGTGAGCTGCAGGCTTTCCTGCTGCCTTCAGCCTCAAAACCACCCTTTCCCACTTGGCGTCGCGCCAGGCACAAAAATGGCTATATTTCTGGAGACTGGTCCCACGCCCAAAGAGCCAGCAGGGAAAACTATGCCTTGTTCTAAAGCTCTTTGGGAACCGCTTGCGTAGCCCCACACACCTGGGGGCTGCAGACTTTCCTGCTGCCTTCAGCCTTAAAAACATCATCTGCAACTTGGCGTGCCGCCAGGCACAAAAATGGCCATATGTCTGGAGATTGGTCATACACCGAAAGAGCCAGCAGGGAAAACTATGCCTTGTTCTAAAGCTCTTTGGGAACCGCTTGCGTAGCCCCACACACCTGGGGGCTGCAGGCTTTCCTGCTGCCTTCAGCCTCAAAACCATCCTTTCCCACTTGGCGTCACGCCAGGCCCAAAAATGGCCATATGTCTGGAGACTGGTCCCACGCCCAAAAAGCCAGCAGGGAAAACTATGCCTTGTTCTAAAGCTCTTTGGGAACCGCTTGCGTAGCCCCACAGACCTGGGGGCTGCAGGCTTTCCTGCTGCCTTCAGCCTCAAAACCACCCTTTCCCACTTGGCCCCACGCCAGGCACAAAAATGGCCATATGTCTGGCGACTTGTCTCACGCCCAAAGAGCCAGCAGGGAAAACTATGCCTTGTTCTAAAGCTCTTTGGGAACCGCTTGCGTAGCCCCACACACCTGGGGGCTGCAGGCTTTTCTGGCACCTTCAGCCTCAAAACCACCCTTTCCCATATGGCGTCACGCCAGGCACAAAAATGGCCATATGTCTGGAGACTGGTCCCACGCCCAAAGAGCCAGCAGGGAAAACTATGCCTTGTTCTAAAGCTCTTTGGGAACCACTTGCGTAGCCCCACAGACCTGGGGGCTGCAGGCTTTCCTGCTGCCTTCAGCCTCAAAAGCACCCTTTCCCACATGGCGTCGCTCAAGGTAAAAAAATGGCCATATGTCTGGAGACTGGTCCCACGCCCAAAGAGCCAGCAGGGAAAACTATGCCTTGTTCTAAACCTCTTTGGGAACCGCTTGCGTAGCCCCACAGACCTGGGGGCTGCAGGCTTTCCTGCTGCCTTCAGCCTCAAAACCACCCTTTCCCACTTGGCGCCGCGCCAGGCACAAAAATGGCCATATATCTGGAGACTGGTCCCACGCCCAAAGAGCCAGCAGGGAAAACTATGCCTTGTTCTAAAGCTCTTTGGGAACCGCTTGCGTAGCCCCACAGACCTGGGGGCTGCAGGCTTTCCTGCTGCCTTCAGCCTCAAAACCACCCTTTCCCACTTGGCGCCGCGCCAGGCACAAAAATGGCCATATATCTGGAGACTGGTCCCACGCCCAAAGAGCCAGCAGGGAAAACTATGCCTTGTTCTAAAGCTCTTTGGGAACCGCTTGCGTAGCCCCACACACCTGGGGGCTGCAGGCTTTCCTGCTCTCTTCAGCCTCAAAACCACGCTTTCCCACATGGCGTCACGCCAGGCACAAAAATGGCCATATGTCTGGAGGTTGGTCCCACGCCCAAAGAGCCAGAAGGGAATACTATGCCTTGTTCTAAAGCTCTTTGGGAACCGCTTGCGTAGCCCCACAGACCTGGGGGCTGCAAGCTTTCCTGCTGCCTTCAGCCTCAAAACCACCCTTTCCCACATGGCGCCGCGCCAGGCACAAAAATGGCCATATGGCTTGAGATTGGTCCCACGCCCAAAGAGCCAGCAGGGAAAACTATGCCTTGTTCTAAAGCTCTTTGGGAAACGCTTGCGTAGCCCCACACACCTGGGGGCTGCAGGCTTTCCTGCTGCCTTCAGTCTCAAAACCACCCTTTCCCACTTGGCGCCGCGCCAGGCCCAAATATGGCAATATGTCTGGAGATTGGTCCCACGCCCAAAGAGCCAGCAGGGAAAACTATGCCTTGTTCTAAAGCTCTTTGGGAACCGCTTGCGTAGCCCCACAGACCTGGGGGCTGCAGGCTTTCCTGCTCTCTTCAGCCTCAAAACCACGCTTTCCCACATGGCGTCACGCCAGGCACAAAAATGGCCATATGTCTGGAGGTTGGTCCCACGCCCAAAGAGCCAGAAGGGAATACTATGCCTTGTTCTAAAGCTCTTTGGGAACCGCTTGCGTAGCCCCACAGACCTGGGGGCTGCAAGCTTTCCTGCTGCCTTCAGCCTCAAAACCACCCTTTCCCACATGGCGCCGCGCCAGGCACAAAAATGGCCATATGGCTGGAGATTGGTCCCACGCCCAAAGAGCCAGCAGGGAAAACTATGCCTTGATCTAAAGCTCTTTGGGAAACGCTTGCGTAGCCCCACACACCTGGGGGCTGCAGGCTTTCCTGCTGCCTTCAGTCTCAAAACCACCCTTTCCCACATGGCGCCACGCCAGGCCCAAATATGGCAATATGTCTGGAGATTGGTCCCACGCCCAAAGAGCCAGCAGGGAAAACTATGCCTTGTTCTAAAGCTCTTTGGGAACCGCTTGCGTAGCCCCACACACCTGTGGGCTGCAGGCTTTCCTGCTGCCTTCAGCCTCAAAACCACCCTTTCCCACATGGCGTCACGCCAGGAACAAAAATCGCCATATGTCTGGAGACTGGTCCCACGCCCAAAGAGCCAGAAGGGAATACTATGCCTTGTTCTAAAGCTCTTTGGGAACCGCTTGCATAGCCCCACAGACCTGGGGGCTGCAGGCTTTCCTGCTGCCTTCAGCCTCAAAAGCACCCTTTCCCACTTGGTGCCGCGCCAGGCACAAAAATGGCCATATGTCTGGAGGTTGGTCCCACGCCCAAAGAGCCAGCAGGGAAAACTATGCCTTGTTCTAAAGCTCTTTGGGAACCGCTTGCGTGGCCCCAGAGACCTGGGGGCTGCAGGCTTTCCTGCTGCCTTCAGCCTCAAAACCACCCTTTCCCACTTGGCGTCGCGCCAGGCACAAAAATGGCCATATGTCTGGAGACTGGTCCCACGCCCAAAGAGCCAGCAGGGAAAACTATGCCTTGTTCTAAAGCTCTTTGGGAACCGCTTGCGTAGCCCCACAGACCTGGAGGCTGCAGGCTTTCCTGCTGCCTTCAGCCTCAAAACCATCGTGTTCAACTTGGCGTGCCGCCAGGCACAAAAATGGCCATATGTCTGGAGATTGGTCCTACACCGAAAGAGCCAGCAGGGAAAACTATGCCTTGTTCTAAAGCTCTTTGGGAACCGCTTGCGTAGCCCCACACACCTGGGGGCTGCAGGCTTTCCTGCTGCCTTCAGCCTCAAAACCACCCTTTCCCACATGGCGCCAAGCCAGGCACAAAAATGGCCATATGTCTGGAGACTGGTCCCACGCCCAAAGAGCCAGCAGGGAAAACTATGCCTTGTTCTAAAGCTCTTTGGGAACCGCTTGCGTAGCCCCACAGACCTGGGGGCTGCAGGTTTTTCTGGCACCTTCAGCCTCAAAAGCACCCTTTCCCACTTGGCCCCGCGCCAGGCCCAAAAATGGCCATATGTCTGGAGACTGGTCCCACGCCCAAAGAGCCAGCAGGGAAAACTATGCCTTGTTCTAAAGCTCTTTGGGAACCACTTGCGTAGCCCCACATACCTGGAGGCTGCAGGCTTTCCTGCTGCCTTCAGTCTCAAAACCACCCTTTCCAACATGGCGCCGCGTCAGGCCCAAAAATGGCAATATGTCTGGAGACTGGTCCCACGCCCAAAGAGCCAGCAGGGAAAACTATGCCTTGTTCTAAAGCTCTTTGGGAACCGCTTGCGTGGCCCCAGAGACCTGGGGGCTGCAAGCTTTCCTGCTGCCTTCAGCCTCAAAACCACCCTTTCCCACATGGCGCTGCGCCAGGCACAAAAATGGCCATATGTCTGGAGACTGGTCCCACGCCCAAAGAGCCAGCAGGGAAAACTATGCCTTGTTCTAAAGCTCTTTGGGAACTGCCTGCGTAGCCCCACAGACCTCGGGGCTGCAGGCTATCTTGCTGCCTTCAGCCTCAAAACCACCCTTTCCCACTTGGCCCCGCGCCAGGCCCAAAAATGGCCATATGGCTGGAGATTGGTCCCACGCCCAAAGAGCATGCAGGGAAAACTATGCCTTGTTCTAAAGCTCTTTGGGAACCGCTTGCGTAGCCCCACACACCTGGGGGGTGCAGGCTTTCCTGCTGCCTTCAGCCTCAAAACCACCCTTTCCCACATGGCGCTGCGCCAGGCACAAAAATGGCCATATGTCTGGAGACTGGTCCCACGCCCAAAGAGCCAGCAGGGAAAACTATGCCTTGTTCTAAAGCTCTTTGGGAACTGCCTGCGTAGCCCCACAGACCTGGGGGCTGCAGGCTATCTTGCTGCCTTCAGCCTCAAAACCACCCTTTCCCACTTGGCCCCGCGCCAGGCCCAAAAATGGCCATATGTCTGGAGGTTGGTCCCACGCCCAAAGAGCCAGCAGGGAAAACTATGCCTTGTTCTAAAGCTCTTTGGGAACCGCTTGCGTAGCCCCACAGACCTGGGGGCTGCAGACTTTTCTGGCACCTTCAGCCTCAAAACCACCCTTTCCCACATGGCGTCACGCCAGGCACAAAAATGGCCATATGTCTGGAGGTTGGTCCCACGCCCAAAGAGCCAGCAGGGAAAACTATGCCTTGTTCTAAAGCTCTTTGGGAACCGCTTGCGTAGCCCCACACACCTGGGGCCTGCAGGCTTTCCTGCTCTCTTCAGCCTCAAAAGCACCCTTTCCCACTTGGCCCCGCGCCAGGCCCAAAAATGGCCATATGTCTGGAGACTGGTCCCACGCCCAAAGAGCCAGCAGGGAAAACTATGCCTTGTTCTAAAGCTCTTTGGGAACCACTTGCGTAGCCCCACATACCTGGAGGCTGCAGGCTTTCCTGCTGCCTTCAGCCTCAAAACCACCCTTTCCCACATGGCGCCGCGTCAGGCCCAAAAATGGCCATATGTCTGGAATTTGGTCCCACGCCCAAAGAGCCAGCAGGGAAAACTATGCCTTGTTCTAAACCTCTTTGGGAACATCTTGCGTAGCCCCACACACCTGGGGGCTGCAGGCTTTCCTGCTGCCTTCAGCCTCAAAACCACCCTTTCCCACTTGGCGCCGCGCCAGGCCCAAAAATAGCCATATGTCTGGAGACTGGTCCCACGCCCAAAGAGCCAGCAGGGAAAACTCTGCCTTGTTCTAAAGCTCTTTGGGAACCGCTTGCGTAGCCCCACAGACCTGGGGGCTGCAGACTTTCCTGCTGCCTTCAGCCTCAAAACCATGCTACACAACTTGGCATGCCGCCAGGCACAAAAATGGCCATATGTCTGGAGATTGGTCCTACACCGAAAGAGCCAGCAGGGAAAACTATGCCTTGTTCTAAAGCTCTTTGGGAACCGCTTGCGTAGCCCCACACACCTGGGGGCTGCAGGCTTTCCTGCTGCCTTCAGCCTCAAAACCACCCTTTCCCACATGGCGCCAAGCCAGGCACAAAAATGGCTATATGTCTGGAGACTGGTCCCACGCCCAAAGAGCCAGCAGGGAAAACTATGCCTTGTTCTAAAGCTCTTTGGGAACCGCTTGCGTAGACCCACACACCTGCGGGCTGCAGGCTTTTCTGGCACCTTCAGCCTCAAAACCACCCTTTCCCACTTGGCCCCGCGCCAGGCCCAAAAATGGCCATATGTCTGGAGACTGGTCCCACGCCCAAAGAGCCAGCAGGGAAAACTATGCCTTGTTCTAAAGCTCTTTGGGAACCGCTTGCGTAGCCCCACAGACCTGGGGGCTGCAGGCTTTCCTGCTCTCTTCAGCCTCAAAACCACGCTTTCCCACATGGCGTCACGCCAGGCACAAAAATGGCCATATGTCTGGAGGTTGGTCCCACGCCCAAAGAGCCAGAAGGGAATACTATGCCTTGTTCTAAAGCTCTTTGGGAACCGCTTGCGTAGCCCCACAGACCTGGGGGCTGCAAGCTTTCCTGCTGCCTTCAGCCTCAAAACCACCCTTTCCCACATGGCGCCGCGCCAGGCACAAAAATGGCCATATGGCTGGAGATTGGTCCCACGCCCAAAGAGCCAGCAGGGAAAACTATGCCTTGATCTAAAGCTCTTTGGGAAACGCTTGCGTAGCCCCACACACCTGGGGGCTGCAGGCTTTCCTGCTGCCTTCAGTCTCAAAACCACCCTTTCCCACATGGCGCCACGCCAGGCCCAAATATGGCAATATGTCTGGAGATTGGTCCCACGCCCAAAGAGCCAGCAGGGAAAACTATGCCTTGTTCTAAAGCTCTTTGGGAACCGCTTGCGTAGCCCCACACACCTGTGGGCTGCAGGCTTTCCTGCTGCCTTCAGCCTCAAAACCACCCTTTCCCACATGGCGTCACGCCAGGAACAAAAATCGCCATATGTCTGGAGACTGGTCCCACGCCCAAAGAGCCAGAAGGGAATACTATGCCTTGTTCTAAAGCTCTTTGGGAACCGCTTGCATAGCCCCACAGACCTGGGGGCTGCAGGCTTTCCTGCTGCCTTCAGCCTCAAAACCACCCTTTCCAACTTGCCGTGCCGCCAGGCAGAAAAATGGCCATATGTCTGGAGATTGGTCCTACACCGAAAGAGCCAGCAGGGAAAACTATGCCTTGTTCTAAAGCTCTTTGGGAACCGCTTGCGTAGCCCCACACACCTGGGGGCTGCAGACTTTCCTGCTGCCTTCAGCCTCAAAACCACCCTTTCCCACATGGCGCCGCGCCAGGCCCAAAAATGGCCATATGTCTGGAGACTGGTCCCACGCCCAAAGAGCCAGCAGGGAAAACTATGCCTTGTTCTAAAGCTCTTTGGGAACCGCTTGCGTAGCCCCACACACCTGGGGGCTGCAGGCTTTCTTGCTGCCTTCAGCCTCAAAACCACCCTTTCCCACTTGGCCCCGCGCCAGGCACAAAAATGGCCATATGTCTGGAGGTTGGTCCCACGCCCAAAGAGCCAGCAGGGAAAACTATGCCTTGTTCTAAAGCTCTTTGGGAACCGCTTGCGTGGCCCCAGAGACCTGGGGGCTGCAGGCTTTCCTGCTGCCTTCAGCCTCAAAACCACCCTTTCCCACTTGGCGTCGCGCCAGGCACAAAAATGGCCATATGTCTGGAGACTGGTCCCACGCCCAAAGAGCCAGCAGGGAAAACTATGCCTTGTTCTAAAGCTCTTTGGGAACCGCTTGCGTAGCCCCACAGACCTGGAGGCTGCAGGCTTTCCTGCTGCCTTCAGCCTCAAAACCATCGTGTTCAACTTGGCGTGCCGCCAGGCACAAAAATGGCCATATGTCTGGAGATTGGTCCTACACCGAAAGAGCCAGCAGGGAAAACTATGCCTTGTTCTAAAGCTCTTTGGGAACCGCTTGCGTAGCCCCACACACCTGGGGGCTGCAGGCTTTCCTGCTGCCTTCAGCCTCAAAACCACCCTTTCCCACATGGCGCCAAGCCAGGCACAAAAATGGCCATATGTCTGGAGACTGGTCCCACGCCCAAAGAGCCAGCAGGGAAAACTATGCCTTGTTCTAAAGCTCTTTGGGAACCGCTTGCGTAGCCCCACAGACCTGGGGGCTGCAGGTTTTTCTGGCACCTTCAGCCTCAAAAGCACCCTTTCCCACTTGGCCCCGCGCCAGGCCCAAAAATGGCCATATGTCTGGAGACTGGTCCCACGCCCAAAGAGCCAGCAGGGAAAACTATGCCTTGTTCTAAAGCTCTTTGGGAACCGCTTGCGTGGCCCCAGAGACCTGGGGGCTGCAAGCTTTCCTGCTGCCTTCAGCCTCAAAACCACCCTTTCCCACATGGCGCTGCGCCAGGCACAAAAATGGCCATATGTCTGGAGACTGGTCCCACGCCCAAAGAGCCAGCAGGGAAAACTATGCCTTGTTCTAAAGCTCTTTGGGAACTGCCTGCGTAGCCCCACAGACCTCGGGGCTGCAGGCTATCTTGCTGCCTTCAGCCTCAAAACCACCCTTTCCCACTTGGCCCCGCGCCAGGCCCAAAAATGGCCATATGGCTGGAGATTGGTCCCACGCCCAAAGAGCATGCAGGGAAAACTATGCCTTGTTCTAAAGCTCTTTGGGAACCGCTTGCGTAGCCCCACACACCTGGGGGGTGCAGGCTTTCCTGCTGCCTTCAGCCTCAAAACCACCCTTTCCCACATGGCGCTGCGCCAGGCACAAAAATGGCCATATGTCTGGAGACTGGTCCCACGCCCAAAGAGCCAGCAGGGAAAACTATGCCTTGTTCTAAAGCTCTTTGGGAACTGCCTGCGTAGCCCCACAGACCTGGGGGCTGCAGGCTATCTTGCTGCCTTCAGCCTCAAAACCACCCTTTCCCACTTGGCATCGCGCCAGGCCCAAAAATGGCCATATGTCTGGAGGTTGGTCCCACGCCCAAAGAGCCAGCAGGGAAAACTATGCCTTGTTCTAAAGCTCTTTGGGAACCGCTTGCGTAGCCCCACACACCTGGGGCCTGCAGGCTTTCCTGCTCTCTTCAGCCTCAAAAGCACCCTTTCCCACTTGGCCCCGCGCCAGGCCCAAAAATGGCCATATGTCTGGAGACTGGTCCCACGCCCAAAGAGCCAGCAGGGAAAACTATGCCTTGTTCTAAAGCTCTTTGGGAACCACTTGCGTAGCCCCACATACCTGGAGGCTGCAGGCTTTCCTGCTGCCTTCAGCCTCAAAACCACCCTTTCCCACATGGCGCCGCGTCAGGCCCAAAAATGGCCATATGTCTGGAGATTGGTCCCACGCCCAAAGAGCCAGCAGGGAAAACTATGCCTTGTTCTAAACCTCTTTGGGAACATCTTGCGTAGCCCCACACACCTGGGGGCTGCAGGCTTTCCTGCTGCCTTCAGCCTCAAAACCACCCTTTCCCACTTGGCGCCGCGCCAGGCCCAAAAATAGCCATATGTCTGGAGACTGGTCCCACGCCCAAAGAGCCAGCAGGGAAAACTCTGCCTTGTTCTAAAGCTCTTTGGGAACCGCTTGCGTAGCCCCACAGACCTGGGGGCTGCAGACTTTCCTGCTGCCTTCAGCCTCAAAACCATGCTACACAACTTGGCATGCCGCCAGGCACAAAAATGGCCATATGTCTGGAGATTGGTCCTACACCGAAAGAGCCAGCAGGGAAAACTATGCCTTGTTCTAAAGCTCTTTGGGAACCGCTTGCGTAGCCCCACACACCTGGGGGCTGCAGGCTTTCCTGCTGCCTTCAGCCTCAAAACCACCCTTTCCCACATGGCGCCAAGCCAGGCACAAAAATGGCTATATGTCTGGAGACTGGTCCCACGCCCAAAGAGCCAGCAGGGAAAACTATGCCTTGTTCTAAAGCTCTTTGGGAACCGCTTGCGTAGACCCACACACCTGCGGGCTGCAGGCTTTTCTGGCACCTTCAGCCTCAAAACCACCCTTTCCCACTTGGCCCCGCGCCAGGCCCAAAAATGGCCATATGTCTGGAGACTGGTCCCACGCCCAAAGAGCCAGCAGGGAAAACTATGCCTTGTTCTAAAGCTCTTTGGGAACCGCTTGCGTAGCCCCACAGACCTGGGGGCTGCAGGCTTTCCTGCTCTCTTCAGCCTCAAAACCACGCTTTCCCACATGGCGTCACGCCAGGCACAAAAATGGCCATATGTCTGGAGGTTGGTCCCACGCCCAAAGAGCCAGAAGGGAATACTATGCCTTGTTCTAAAGCTCTTTGGGAACCGCTTGCGTAGCCCCACAGACCTGGGGGCTGCAAGCTTTCCTGCTGCCTTCAGCCTCAAAACCACCCTTTCCCACATGGCGCCGCGCCAGGCACAAAAATGGCCATATGGCTGGAGATTGGTCCCACGCCCAAAGAGCCAGCAGGGAAAACTATGCCTTGATCTAAAGCTCTTTGGGAAACGCTTGCGTAGCCCCACACACCTGGGGGCTGCAGGCTTTCCTGCTGCCTTCAGTCTCAAAACCACCCTTTCCCACTTGGCGCCGCGCCAGGCCCAAATATGGCAATATGTCTGGAGATTGGTCCCACGCCCAAAGAGCCAGCAGGGAAAACTATGCCTTGTTCTAAAGCTCTTTGGGAACCGCTTGCGTAGCCCCACACACCTGTGGGCTGCAGGCTTTCCTGCTGCCTTCAGCCTCAAAACCACCCTTTCCCACATGGCGTCACGCCAGGAACAAAAATCGCCATATATCTGGAGACTTGTCCCACGCCCAAAGAGCCAGAAGGGAATACTATGCCTTGTTCTAAAGCTCTTTGGGAACCGCTTGCATAGCCCCACAGACCTGGGGGCTGCAGGCTTTCCTGCTGCCTTCAGCCTCAAAAGCACCCTTTCCCACTTGGTGCCGCGCCAGGCACAAAAATGGCCATATGTCTGGAGGTTGGTCCCACGCCCAAAGAGCCAGCAGGGAAAACTATGCCTTGTTCTAAAGCTCTTTGGGAACCGCTTGCGTGGCCCCAGAGACCTGGGGGCTGCAGGCTTTCCTGCTGCCTTCAGCCTCAAAACCACCCTTTCCCACTTGGCGTCGCGCCAGGCACAAAAATGGCCATATGTCTGGAGACTGGTCCCACGCCCAAAGAGCCAGCAGGGAAAACTATGCCTTGTTCTAAAGCTCTTTGGGAACCGCTTGCGTAGCCCCACAGACCTGGAGGCTGCAGGCTTTCCTGCTGCCTTCAGCCTCAAAACCATCGTGTTCAACTTGGCGTGCCGCCAGGCACAAAAATGGCCATATGTCTGGAGATTGGTCCTACACCGAAAGAGCCAGCAGGGAAAACTATGCCTTGTTCTAAAGCTCTTTGGGAACCGCTTGCGTAGCCCCACACACCTGGGGGCTGCAGGCTTTCCTGCTGCCTTCAGCCTCAAAACCACCCTTTCCCACATGGCGCCAAGCCAGGCACAAAAATGGCCATATGTCTGGAGACTGGTCCCACGCCCAAAGAGCCAGCAGGGAAAACTATGCCTTGTTCTAAAGCTCTTTGGGAACCGCTTGCGTAGCCCCACAGACCTGGGGGCTGCAGGTTTTTCTGGCACCTTCAGCCTCAAAAGCACCCTTTCCCACTTGGCCCCGCGCCAGGCCCAAAAATGGCCATATGTCTGGAGACTGGTCCCACGCCCAAAGAGCCAGCAGGGAAAACTATGCCTTGTTCTAAAGCTCTTTGGGAACCACTTGCGTAGCCCCACATACCTGGAGGCTGCAGGCTTTCCTGCTGCCTTCAGTCTCAAAACCACCCTTTCCAACATGGCGCCGCGTCAGGCCCAAAAATGGCAATATGTCTGGAGACTGGTCCCACGCCCAAAGAGCCAGCAGGGAAAACTATGCCTTGTTCTAAAGCTCTTTGGGAACCGCTTGCGTGGCCCCAGAGACCTGGGGGCTGCAAGCTTTCCTGCTGCCTTCAGCCTCAAAACCACCCTTTCCCACATGGCGCTGCGCCAGGCACAAAAATGGCCATATGTCTGGAGACTGGTCCCACGCCCAAAGAGCCAGCAGGGAAAACTATGCCTTGTTCTAAAGCTCTTTGGGAACTGCCTGCGTAGCCCCACAGACCTCGGGGCTGCAGGCTATCTTGCTGCCTTCAGCCTCAAAACCACCCTTTCCCACTTGGCCCCGCGCCAGGCCCAAAAATGGCCATATGGCTGGAGATTGGTCCCACGCCCAAAGAGCATGCAGGGAAAACTATGCCTTGTTCTAAAGCTCTTTGGGAACCGCTTGCGTAGCCCCACACACCTGGGGGGTGCAGGCTTTCCTGCTGCCTTCAGCCTCAAAACCACCCTTTCCCACATGGCGCTGCGCCAGGCACAAAAATGGCCATATGTCTGGAGACTGGTCCCACGCCCAAAGAGCCAGCAGGGAAAACTATGCCTTGTTCTAAAGCTCTTTGGGAACTGCCTGCGTAGCCCCACAGACCTGGGGGCTGCAGGCTATCTTGCTGCCTTCAGCCTCAAAACCACCCTTTCCCACTTGGCCCCGCGCCAGGCCCAAAAATGGCCATATGTCTGGAGGTTGGTCCCACGCCCAAAGAGCCAGCAGGGAAAACTATGCCTTGTTCTAAAGCTCTTTGGGAACCGCTTGCGTAGCCCCACAGACCTGGGGGCTGCAGACTTTTCTGGCACCTTCAGCCTCAAAACCACCCTTTCCCACATGGCGTCACGCCAGGCACAAAAATGGCCATATGTCTGGAGGTTGGTCCCACGCCCAAAGAGCCAGCAGGGAAAACTATGCCTTGTTCTAAAGCTCTTTGGGAACCGCTTGCGTAGCCCCACACACCTGGGGCCTGCAGGCTTTCCTGCTCTCTTCAGCCTCAAAAGCACCCTTTCCCACTTGGCCCCGCGCCAGGCCCAAAAATGGCCATATGTCTGGAGACTGGTCCCACGCCCAAAGAGCCAGCAGGGAAAACTATGCCTTGTTCTAAAGCTCTTTGGGAACCACTTGCGTAGCCCCACATACCTGGAGGCTGCAGGCTTTCCTGCTGCCTTCAGCCTCAAAACCACCCTTTCCCACATGGCGCCGCGTCAGGCCCAAAAATGGCCATATGTCTGGAGATTGGTCCCACGCCCAAAGAGCCAGCAGGGAAAACTATGCCTTGTTCTAAACCTCTTTGGGAACATCTTGCGTAGCCCCACACACCTGGGGGCTGCAGGCTTTCCTGCTGCCTTCAGCCTCAAAACCACCCTTTCCCACTTGGCGCCGCGCCAGGCCCAAAAATAGCCATATGTCTGGAGACTGGTCCCACGCCCAAAGAGCCAGCAGGGAAAACTCTGCCTTGTTCTAAAGCTCTTTGGGAACCGCTTGCGTAGCCCCACAGACCTGGGGGCTGCAGACTTTCCTGCTGCCTTCAGCCTCAAAACCATGCTACACAACTTGGCATGCCGCCAGGCACAAAAATGGCCATATGTCTGGAGATTGGTCCTACACCGAAAGAGCCAGCAGGGAAAACTATGCCTTGTTCTAAAGCTCTTTGGGAACCGCTTGCGTTGCCCCACACACCTGGGGGCTGCAGGCTTTCCTGCTGCCTTCAGCCTCAAAACCACCCTTTCCCACATGGCGCCAAGCCAGGCACAAAAATGGCTATATGTCTGGAGACTGGTCCCACGCCCAAAGAGCCAGCAGGGAAAACTATGCCTTGTTCTAAAGCTCTTTGGGAACCGCTTGCGTAGACCCACACACCTGCGGGCTGCAGGCTTTTCTGGCACCTTCAGCCTCAAAACCACCCTTTCCCACTTGGCCCCGCGCCAGGCCCAAAAATGGCCATATGTCTGGAGACTGGTCCCACGCCCAAAGAGCCAGCAGGGAAAACTATGCCTTGTTCTAAAGCTCTTTGGGAACCGCTTGCGTAGCCCCACAGACCTGGGGGCTGCAAGCTTTCCTGCTGCCTTCAGCCTCAAAACCACCCTTTCCCACATGGCGCTGCGCCAGGCACAAAAATGGCCATATGTCTGGAGACTGGTCCCACGCCCAAAGAGCCAGCAGGGAAAACTATGCCTTGTTCTAAAGCTCTTTGGGAACTGCCTGCGTAGCCCCACAGACCTCGGGGCTGCAGGCTATCTTGCTGCCTTCAGCCTCAAAACCACCCTTTCCCACTTGGCCCCGCGCCAGGCCCAAAAATGGCCATATGGCTGGAGATTGGTCCCACGCCCAAAGAGCATGCAGGGAAAACTATGCCTTGTTCTAAAGCTCTTTGGGAACCGCTTGCGTAGCCCCACACACCTGGGGGGTGCAGGCTTTCCTGCTGCCTTCAGCCTCAAAACCACCCTTTCCCACATGGCGCTGCGCCAGGCACAAAAATGGCCATATGTCTGGAGACTGGTCCCACGCCCAAAGAGCCAGCAGGGAAAACTATGCCTTGTTCTAAAGCTCTTTGGGAACTGCCTGCGTAGCCCCACAGACCTGGGGGCTGCAGGCTATCTTGCTGCCTTCAGCCTCAAAACCACCCTTTCCCACTTGGCCCCGCGCCAGGCCCAAAAATGGCCATATGTCTGGAGGTTGGTCCCACGCCCAAAGAGCCAGCAGGGAAAACTATGCCTTGTTCTAAAGCTCTTTGGGAACCGCTTGCGTAGCCCCACAGACCTGGGGGCTGCAGACTTTTCTGGCACCTTCAGCCTCAAAACCACCCTTTCCCACATGGCGTCACGCCAGGCAAAAAAATGGCCATATGTCTGGAGGTTGGTCCCACGCCCAAAGAGCCAGCAGGGAAAACTATGCCTTGTTCTAAAGCTCTTTGGGAACCGCTTGCGTAGCCCCACACACCTGGGGCCTGCAGGCTTTCCTGCTCTCTTCAGCCTCAAAAGCACCCTTTCCCACTTGGCCCCGCGCCAGGCCCAAAAATGGCCATATGTCTGGAGACTGGTCCCACGCCCAAAGAGCCAGCAGGGAAAACTATGCCTTGTTCTAAAGCTCTTTGGGAACCACTTGCGTAGCCCCACATACCTGGAGGCTGCAGGCTTTCCTGCTGCCTTCAGCCTCAAAACCACCCTTTCCCACATGGCGCCACGCCAGGCCCAAAAATGGCCATATGTCTGGAGATTGGTCCCACGCCCAAAGAGCCAGCAGGGAAAACTATGCCTTGTTCTAAACCTCTTTGGGAATATCTTGCGTAGCCCCACACACCTGGGGGCTGCAGGCTTTCCTGCTGCCTTCAGCCTCAAAACCACCCTTTCCCACTTGGCGCCGCGCAAGGCCCAAAAATAGCCATATGTCTGGAGACTGGTCCCACGCCCAAAGAGCCAGCAGGGAAAACTATGCCTTGTTCTAAAGCTCTTTGGGAACCGCTTGCGTAGCCCCACAGACCTGGGGGCTGCAGACTTTCCTGCTGCCTTAAGCCTCAAAACCATGCTACACAACTTGGCATGCCGCCAGGCACAAAAATGGCCATATGTCTGGAGATTGGTCCTACACCGAAAGAGCCAGCAGGGAAAACTATGCCTTGTTCTAAAGCTCTTTGGGAACCGCTTGCGTAGCCCCACACACCTGGGGGCTGCAGGCTTTCCTGCTGCCTTCAGCCTCAAAACCACCCTTTCCCACATGGCGCCAAGCCAGGCACAAAAATGGCTATATGTCTGGAGACTGGTCCCACGCCCAAAGAGCCAGCAGGGAAAACTATGCCTTGTTCTAAAGCTCTTTGGGAACCGCTTGCGTAGACCCACACACCTGCGGGCTGCAGGCTTTTCTGGCACCTTCAGCCTCAAAACCACCCTTTCCCACTTGGCCCCGCGCCAGGCCCAAAAATGGCCATATGTCTGGAGACTGGTCCCACGCCCAAAGAGCCAGCAGGGAAAACTGTGCCTTGTTCTAAAGCTCTTTGGCAACCGCTTGCCTAGCCCCAGAGACCTGGGGGCTCAGTATTTTCTGGCACCTTCAGCCTCAAAACCACCCTTTCCCACATGGCGTCACGCCAGGCACAAAAATCGCCATATGTCTGGAGGTTGGTCCCACGCCCAAAGAGCCAGATGGAATACTATGCCTTGTTCTAAAGCTCTTTGGGGACCGCTTGCGCAGCCCCACAGACCTGGGGGCTGCAAGCTTTCCTGCTGCCTTCAGCCTCAAAACCACCCTTTCCCACTTGGCCCCACGCCAGGCACAAAAATGGCCATATGTCTGGCGACTGGTCTCACGCTCAAAGAGCCAGCAGGGAAAACTATGCCTTGTTCTAAAGCTCTTTGGGAACCGCTTGCGTAGCCCCACACACCTGGGGGCTGCAGACTTTCCTGCTGCCTTCAGCCTCAAAACCACGCTTTTTAACTTGGCGTGCCGACAGGCAGAAAAATGGCCATATGTCTGGAGACTGGTCCTACACCGAAAGAGCCAGCAGGGAAAACTATGCCTTGTTCTAAAGCTCTTTGGGAACCGCTTGCGTAGCCCCACACACCTGGGGGCTGCAGGCTTTCCTGCTGCCTTCAGCCTCAAAACCACCCTTTCCCACTTGGCGCCACGCCAGGCACAAAAATTGCCATATGTCTGGAGGTTGGTCCCACGCCCAAAGAGCCAGATGGAATACTATGCCTTGTTCTAAAGCTCTTTGGGGACCGCTTGCGTAGCCCCACAGACCTGGGGGCTGCAGGCTTTCCTGCTGCCTTCAGCCTCAAAACCACCCTTTCCCACTTGGCGCCACGCCAGGCACAAAAATTGCCATATGTCTGGAGTTTGGTCCCACGCCCAAAGAGCCAGCAGGGAAAACTATGCCTTGTTCTAAAGCTCTTTGGGAACTGCCTGCGTAGCCCCACAGACCTGGGGGCTGCAGGCTTTCCTGCTACCTTCAGCCTCAAAACCATCCTTTCCCACTTGGCATCGCGCCAGGCACAAAAATGGCTATATTTCTGGAGACTGGTCCCACGCCCAAAGAGCCAGCAGGGAAAACTATGCCTTGTTCTAAAGCTCTTTGGGAACGGCTTGCGTAGCCCCACAGACCTGGGGGCTGCAGGCTTTCCTGCTGCCTTCAGCCTCAAAACCACCCTTTCCAACTTGCCGTGCCGCCAGGCAGAAAAATGGCCATATGTCTGGAGATTGGTCCTACACCGAAAGAGCCAGCAGGGAAAACTATGCCTTGTTCTAAAGCTCTTTGGGAACCGCTTGCGTAGCCCCACACACCTGGGGGCTGCAGACTTTCCTGCTGCCTTCAGCCTCAAAACCACCCTTTCCCACATGGCGCCGCGCCAGGCCCAAAAATGGCCATATGTCTGGAGACTGGTCCCACGCCCAAAGAGCCAGCAGGGAAAACTATGCCTTGTTCTAAAGCTCTTTGGGAACCGCTAGCGTAGCCCTACACACCTGGGGGCTGCAGGCTTTCTTGCTGCCTTCAGCCTCAAAACCACCCTTTCCCACTTGGCCCCGCGCCAGGCACAAAAATGGCCATATGTCTGGAGGTTGGTCCCACGCCCAAAGAGCCAGCAGGGAAAACTATGCCTTGTTCTAAAGCTCTTTGGGAACCGCTTGCGTAGCCCCACACACCTGGGGGCTGCAGACTTTTCTGGCACCTTCAGCCTCAAAACTACCCTTTCCCACATGGCGTCACGCCAGGCACAAAAATGGCTATATTTCTGGAGACTTTTCCCTTTCCCAAAGAGCCAGCAGGGAAAACTGTGCCTTATTCTAAAGCTCTTTGGGAACCGCTTGCGTAGCCCCACACACCTGGGGGCTACAGGCTTTTGGCACCTTCAGCCTCAAAACCACCCTTTCCCACATGGCGTCACGCCAGGCACAAAAATGGCCATATGTCTGGAGACTGGTCCCACGCCCAAAGAGCCAGCAGGGAAAACTATGCCTTGTACTAAAGCTCTTTGGGAACCGCTTGCATAGCCCCACACACCTGGGGGCTGCAGGCTTTCCTGCTGCCTTCAGCCTCAAAACCACCCTTTTCCACTTGGCGCCGCGCCAGGCCCAAAAATGGCCATATGTCTGGAGACTGGTCCCACGCCCAAAGAGCCAGCAGGGGAAACTATGCCTTGTTCTAAAGCTCTTTGGGAACGGCTTGCGTAGCCCCACACACCTGGGGGCTGCAGGCTTTCCTGCTGCCTTCAGCCTCAAAACCACCCTTTCCCACTTGGCCCCGCGCCAGGAACAAAAATGGCCATATGTCTGGAGACTGGTCCCACGCCCAAAGATCCACCAGGGAAAACTATGCCTTGTTCTAAAGCTCTTTGGGAACCGCTTGCGTAGCCCCACACACCTGGGGGCTGCAGGCTTTCCTGCTGCCTTCAGCCTTAAAAGCACCCTTTCCCACTTGGCGCCGCGCCAGGCCCAAAAATGGCCATATGTCTGGAGACTGGTCCCACGCCCAAAGAGCCAGCAGGGAAAACTATGCCTTGTTCTAAAGCTCTTTGGGAACCGCTTGCGTAGCCCCACACACCTGCGGGCTGCAGGCTTTTCTGGCACCTTCAGCCTCAAAACCACCCTTTCCCACATGGCGTCACGCCAGGCCCAAAAATGGCCATATGTCTGGAGACTGGTCCCACGCCCAAAGAGCCAGCAGGGAAAACTATGCCTTGTTCTAAAGCTCTTTGCAAACCGCTTGCGTAGCCCCACACACCTGCGGGCTGCAGGCTTTCCTGCTGCCTTCAGCCTCAAAACCACCCTTTCCCACATGGCGTCACGCCAGGCACAAAAATGGCCATAGGTCTGGAGACTGGTCCCACGCCCAAAGAGCCAGCAGGGAAAACTATGCCTTGTTCTAAACCTCTTTGGGAACCGCTTGCGTGGCCCCAGAGACCTGGGGGCTGCAAGCTTTCCTGCTGCCTTCAGCCTCAAAACCACCTTTTCCCACATGGCGCCGCGCCAGGCCCAAAATTGGCCATATATCTGGAGATTTGTTCCACGCCCAAAGAGCCTGCAGGGAAAACTATGCCTTGTTCTAAAGCTCTTTGGGAACTGCTTGCGTAGCCCCACAGACCTGGGGGCTGCAGGCTTTTTTGGCACCTTCAGCCTCAAAACCACCCTTTCCCACATGGCGTCACGCCAGGCCCAAAAATGGCCATATGTCTGGAGACTGGTCCCACGCCCAAAGAGCCAGCAGGGAAAACTATGCCTTGTTCTAAAGCTCTTTGCAAACCGCTTGCGTAGCCCCACAGACCTGGGGGCTGCAGGCTTTCCTGCTGCCTTCAGCCTCAAAACCACCCTTTCCCACTTGGCGTCACGCCAGGCCCAAAAATGGCCATATGTCTGGAGACTGGTCCCACGCCCAAAGAGCCAGCAGGGAAAACTATGCCTTGTTCTAAAGCTCTTTGGGAACGGCTTGCGTAGCCCCACACACCTGGGGGCTGCAGGCTTTCCTGCTGCCTTCAGCCTCAAAACCACCCTTTCCCACTTGGCCCCGCGCCAGGAACAAAAATGGCCATATGTCTGGAGACTGGTCCCACGCCCAAAGAGCCACCAGGGAAAAATATGCCTTGTTCTAAAGCTCTTTGGGAACCGCTTGCGTAGCCCCACACACCTGGGGGCTGCAGGCTTTCCTGCTGCCTTCAGCCTCAAAACCACCCTTTCCCACATGGCATCACGCCAGGCACAAAAATGGCCCTATGTCTGGAGACTGGTCCCACGCCCAAAGAGCCAGCAGGGAAAACTATGCCTTGTTCTAAAGCTCTTTGGGAACCGCTTGCGTGGCCCCAGAGACCTGGGGACTGCAAGCTTTCCTGCTGCCTTCAGCCTCAAAACCACCCTTTCCCACATGGCGCCGCGCCAGGGCCAAAATTGGCCATATATCTGGAGATTTGTTCCACGCCCAAAGAGCCAGCAGGGAAAACTATGCCTTGTTCTAAAGCTCTTTGGGAACGGCTTGCGTAGCCCCACACACCTGCGGGCTGCAGGCTTTCCTGCTGCCTTCAGCCTCAAAACCACCCTTCCCCACATGGCGTCACGCCAGGCACAAAAATGGCCATAGGTCTGGAGGTTGGTCCCACGCCCAAAGAGCCAGCAGGGAAAACTATGCCTTGTTCTAAAGCTCTTTGGGAACCGCTTGCGTGGCCCCAGAGACCTGGGGGCTGCAAGCTTTCCTGCTGCCTTCAGCCTCAAAACCACCCTTTCCCACATGGCGCCAAGCCAGGCCCAAAAATGGCCATATGTCTGGAGACTGGTCCCACGCCCAAAGAGCCAGCAGGGAAAACTATGCCTTGTTCTAAAGCTCTTTGCAAACCGCTTGCGTAGCCCCACAGACCTGGGGGCTGCAGGCTTTCCTGCTGCCTTCAGCCTCAAAACCACCCTTTCCCACTTGGCGTCACGCCAGGCCCAAAAATGGCCATATGTCTGGAGACTGGTCCCACGCCCAAAGAGCCAGCAGGGAAAACTATGCCTTGTTCTAAAGCTCTTTGGGAACCGCTTGCGTAGCCCCACAGACCTGGGGGCTGCAAGCTTTCCTGCTGCCTTCAGCCTCAAAACCACCCTTTCCCACTTGGCCCCACGCCAGGCACAAAAATGGCCATATGTCTGGAGACTGGTCCCACGCCCAAAGAGCCAGCAGGGAAAACTATGCCTTGTTCTAAAGCTCTTTGGGAACCGCTTGCGTAGCCCCACACACCTGGGGGCTGCAGGCTTTTCTGGCACCTTCAGCCTCAAAACCACCCTTTCCCACATGGCGTCACGCCAGGCCCAAAAATGGCCATATGTCTGGAGACTGGTCCCACGCCCAAAGAGCCAGCAGGGAAAACTATGCCTTGTTCTAAAGCTCTTTGGGAACCGCTTGCGTAGCCCCACACACCTGGGGGCTGCAGGCTTTCCTGCTGCCTTCAGCCTCAAAACCACCCTTTCCCACATGGCGTCGCTCAAGGTAAAAAAATGGCCATATGTCTGGAGACTGGTCCCACGCCCAAAGAGCCAGCAGGGAAAACTATGCCTTGTTCTAAAGCTCTTTGGGAACCGCTTGCGTAGCCCCACACACCTGGGGGCTGCAGGCTTTCTTGCTGCCTTCAGCCTCAAAACCACCCTTTCCCACTTGGCCCCACGCCAGGCACAAAAATGGCCATATGTCTGGAGGTTGGTCCCACGCCCAAAGAGCCAGCAGGGAAAACTATGCCTTGTTCTAAAGCTCTTTGGGAACCGCTTGCGTAGCCCCACAGACCTGGGGGCTGCAGACTTTTCTGGCACCTTCAGCCTCAAAACCACCCTTTCCCACATGGCGTCACGCCAGGCCCAAAAATGGCTATATTTCTGGAGACTTTTCCCTTTCCCAAAGAGCCAGATGGAATACTATGCCTTGTTCTAAAGCTCTTTGGGGACCGCTTGCGTAGCCCCACAGACCTGGGGGCTGCAGGCTTTCCTGCTGCCTTCAGCCTCAAAACCACCCTTTCCCACATGGCATCACGCCAGGCACAAAAATGACCATATGTCTGGAGACTGGTCCCACGCCCAAAGAGCCAGCAGGGAAAACTATGCCTTGTTCTAAAGCTCTTTGGGAACCACTTGCGTGGCCCCAGAGACCTGGGGACTGCAAGCTTTCCTGCTGCCTTCAGCCTCAAAACCACCCTTTCCCACATGGTGCCGCGCCAGGGCCAAAATTGGCCATATATCTGGAGATTTGTTCCACGCCCAAAGAGCCAGCAGGGAAAACTATGCCTTGTTCTAAAGCTCTTTGGGAACTGCTTGCGTACCCCCACACACCTGGGGGCTGCAGGCTTTTCTGGCACCTTCAGCCTCAAAACCACCCTTTCCCACTTGGCGTCACGCCAGGCCCAAAAATGGCCATATGTCTGGAGACTGGTCCCACGCCCAAAGAGCCAGCAGGGAAAACTATGCCTTGTTCTAAAGCTCTTTGGGAACCGCTTGCGTAGCCCCACACACCTGGGGGCTGCAGGCTTTCCTGCTGCCTTCAGCCTCAAAACCACCCTTTCCCACATGGCGTCGCTGAAGTTAACAAAATGGCCATATGTCTGGAGACTGGTCCCACGCCCAAAGAGCCAGCAGGGAAAACAATGCCTTGTTCTAAAGCTCTTTGGGAACCGCTTGCATAGCCCCACAGACCTGGGGGCTGCAGGCTTTCCTGCTGCCTTCAGCCTCAAAACCACCCTTTCCCACATGGCGTCGCTCAAGGTAAAAAAATGGCCATATGTCTGGAGACTGGTCCCACGCCCAAAGAGCCAGCAGGGAAAACTATGCCTTGTTCTAAAGCTCTTTGGGAACCGCTTGCGTAGCCCCACACACCTGGGGGCTGCAGGCTTTCTTGCTGCCTTCAGCCTCAAAACCACCCTTTCCCACATGGCGTCACGCCAGGCACAAAAATGGCTATATTTCTGGAGACTTTTCCCTTTCCCAAAGAGCCAGATGGAATACTATGCCTTGTTCTAAAGCTCTTTGGGGACCGCTTGTGTAGCCCCACAGACCTGGGGGCTGCAGGCTTTCCTGCTGCCTTCAGCCTCAAAACCACCCTTTCCCACATGGCATCACGCCAGGCACAAAAATGACCATATGTCTGGAGACTGGTCCCACGCCCAAAGAGCCAGCAGGGAAAACTATGCCTTGTTCTAAAGCTCTTTGGGAACCGCTTGCGTGGCCCCAGAGACCTGGGGACTGCAAGCTTTCCTGCTGCCTTCAGCCTCAAAACCACCCTTTCCCACATGGCGCCGCGCCAGGCCCAAAATTGGCCATATATCTGGAGATTCGTTCCACGCCCAAAGAGCCAGCAGGGAAAACTATGCCTTGTTCTAAAGCTCTTTGGGAACTGCTTGCGTACCCCCACACACCTGGGGGCTGCAGGCTTTTCTGGCACCTTCAGCCTCAAAACCACCCTTTCCCACATGGCGTCACGCCAGGCCCAAAAATGGCCATATGTCTGGAGACTGGTCCCACGCCCAAAGAGCCAGCAGGGAAAACTATGCCTTGTTCTAAAGCTCTTTGGGAACCGCTTGCATAGCCCCACAGACCTGGGGGCTGCAGGCTTTCCTGCTGCCTTCAGCCTCAAAACCACCCTTTCCCACATGGCGTCACGCCAGGCACAAAAATGGCCATATGTCTGGAGGTTGGTCCCACGCCCAAAGAGCCAGCAGGGAAAACTATGCCTTGTTCTAAAGCTCTTTGGGAACCGCTTGCGTAGCCCCACACACCTGGGGGCTGCAGGCTTTCCTGCTGCCTTCAGCCTCAAAACCACCCTTTCCCACATGGCGTCGCTGAAGTTAACAAAATGGCCATATGTCTGGAGACTGGTCCCACGCCCAAAGAGCCAGCAGGGAAAACTATGCCTTGTTCTAAAGCTCTTTGGGAACCGCTTGCGTAGCCCCACACACCTGCGTGCTGCAAGCTTTCCTCCTGCCTTCAGCCTCAAAACCACCCTTTCCCACTTGGCCCCACGCCAGGCACAAAAATGGCCATATGTCTGGCGACTGGTCTCACGCCCAAAGAGCCAGCAGGGAAAACTATGCCTTGTTCTAAAGCTCTTTGGGAACCGCTTGCGTAGCCCCACACACCTGGGGGCTGCAGGCTTTTCTGGCACCTTCAGCCTCAAAACCACCCTTTTCCACATGGCGTCACGCCAGGCCCAAAAATGGCCATATGTCTGGAGGTTGATCCCACGCCCAAAGAGCCAGCAGGGAAAACTATGCCTTGTTCTAAAGCTCTTTGGGAACCGCTTGCATAGCCCCACAGACCTGGGGGCTGCAGGCTTTCCTGCTGCCTTCAGCCTCAAAACCACCCTTTCCCACATGGCGTCACGCCAGGCACAAAAATGGCCATATGTCTGGAGGTTGGTCCCACGCCCAAAGAGCCAGCAGGGAAAACTATGCCTTGTTCTAAAGCTCTTTGGGAACCGCTTGCGTAGCCCCACACACCTGGGGGCTGCAGGCTTTCCTGCTGCCTTCAGCCTCAAAACCACCCTTTCCCACTTGGCGCCGCGCCAGGCACAAAAATGGCCATATGTCTGGAGGTTGGTCCCACGCCCAAAGAGCCAGCAGGGAAAACTATGCCTTATTCTAAAGCTCTTTGGGAACGGCTTGCGTAGCCCCACACACCTGGGGGCTGCAGGCTTTCCTGCTGCCTTCAGCCTCAAAATCACCCTTTCCCACATGGCGTCACGCCAGGCCCAAAAATGGCCATATGTCTGGAGGTTGATCCCACGCCCAAAGAGCCAGCAGGGAAAACTATGCCTTGTTCTAAAGCTCTTTGGGAACTGCTTGCGTAGCCCCACAGACCTGGGGGCTGCAGGCTTTTCTGGCACCTTCAGCCTCAAAAGCACCCTTTCCCACATGGCGTCACGCCAGGCACAAAAATAGCCATATGTCTGGAGGTTGATCCCACGCCCAAAGAGCCTGCAGGGAAAACTATGCCTTGTTCTAAAGCTCTTTGGGAACTGCTTGCTTAGCCCCAAAGACCTGGGGGCTGCAGGCTTTTCTGGCACCTTCAGCCTCAAAAGCACCCTTTCCCACATGGCGTCACGCCAGGCACAAAAATAGCCATATGTCTGGAGGTTGGTCCCACGCCCAAAGAACCAGCAGGGAAAACTATGCCTTGTTCTAAAGCTCTTTGGGAACCGCTTGCGTAGCCCCACACACCTGGAGGCTGCAGGCTTTCCTGCTGCCTTCAGCCTCAAAACCACCCTTTCCCACTTGGCGCCGCGCCAGGCACAAAAATGGCCATAGGTCTGGAGGTTGGTCCCACGCCCAAAGAGCCAGCAGGGAAAACTATGCCTTGTTCTAAAGCTCTTTGGGAACCACTTGCGTAGCCTCACAGACCTGGAGGCTGCAGGCTTTCCTGCTGCCTTCAGCCTCAAAACCACCCTTTCCCACTTGGTGTCGCGCCAGGCCCAAAAATGGCCATATGGCTGGAGATTGGTCCCACGCCCAAAGAGCCAGCAGGGAAAACTATGCCTTGTTCTAAAGCTCTTTGGGAACCGCTTGCGTAGCCCCACACACCTGGGGGCTGCAGGCTTTCCTGCTGCCTTCAGCCTCAAAACCACCCTTTCCCACTTGGCGCCACGCAAGGCATAAAAATGGCCATATGTCTGGAGGTTGGTCCCACGCCCAAAGAGCCAGCAGGGAAAACTATGCCTTGTTCTAAAGCTCTTTGGGAACCGCTTGCGTAGCCCCACACACCTGCGGGCTGCAGGCTTTCCTGCTGCCTTCAGCCTCAAAACCACCCTTTCCCACATGGCGTCACGCCAGGCACAAAAATGGCCATATGTCTGGAGGTTGGTCCCACGCCCAAAGAGCCAGCAGGGAAAACTATGCCTTGTTCTAAAGCTCTTTGGGAACCGCTTGCGTAGCCCCACACACCTGGGGGCTGCAGGCTTTCCTGCTGCCTTCAGCCTCAAAACCACCCTTTCCCACTTGGCCCCACGCCACGCACAAAAATGGCCATATGTCTGGCGACTGGTCTCACGCCCAAAGAGCCAGCAGGGAAAACTATGCCTTGTTCTAAAGCTCTTTGGGAACCGCTTGCGTAGCCCCACACACCTGGGGGCTGCACGCTTTTCTGGCACCTTCAGCCTCAAAACCACCCTTTCCCACATGGCGTCACGCCAGGCACAAAAATGGCCATATGTCTGGAGACTGGTCAAACGCCCAAAGAGCCAGCAGGGAAAACTATGCCTTGTTCTAAAGCTCTTTGGGAACCGCTTGCGTAGCCCCACAGACCTGGGGGCTGCAGGCTTTCCTGCTGCCTTCAGCCTCAAAACCACCCTTTCCCACATGGCGTCGCTTAAGGTAAAAAAATGGCCATATGTCTGGAGACTGGTCCCACGCCCAAAGAGCCAGCAGGGAAAAATATGCCTTGTTCTAAAGCTCTTTGGGAACCGCTTGCGTAGCCCCACACACCTGGGGGCTGCAGGCTTTCCTGCTGCCTTCAGCCTCAAAACCACCCTTTCCCACTTGGCGTCACGCCAGGCCCAAAAATGGCCATATGTCTGGAGGTTGGTCCCACGCCCAAAGAGCCAGCAGGGAAAACTATGCCTTATTCTAAAGCTCTTTGGGAACGGCTTGCGTAGCCCCACACACCTGGGGGCTGCAGGCTTTCCTGCTGCCTTCAGCCTCAAAAGCACCCTTTCCCACATGGCGTCGCTTAAGTTAAAAAAATGGCCATATGTCTGGAGACTGGTCCCACGCCCAAAGAGCCAGCAGGGAAAAATATGCCTTGTTCTAAAGCTCTTTGGGAACCGCTTGCGTAGCCCCACACACCTGGGGGCTGCAGGCTTTCCTGCTGCCTTCAGCCTCAAAACCACCCTTTCCCACTTGGCGCCACGCCAGGCCCAAAAATGGCCATATGTCTGGAGACTGGTCCCACGCCCAAAGAGCCAGCAGGGAAAACTATGCCTTATTCTAAAGCTCTTTGGGAACGGCTTGCGTAGCCCCACACACCTGGGGGCTGCAGGCTTTCCTGCTGCCTTCAGCCTCAAAACCACCCTTTCCCACATGGCGTCACGCCAGGCCCAAAAATGGCCATATGTCTGGAGGTTGATCCCACGCCCAAAGAGCCAGCAGGGAAAACTATGCCTTGTTCTAAAGCTCTTTGGGAACTGCTTGCGTAGCCCCACAGACCTGGGGGCTGCAGGCTTTTCTGGCACCTTCAGCCTCAAAAGCACCCTTTCCCACATGGCGTCACGCCAGGCACAAAAATAGCCATATGTCTGGAGGTTGATCCCACGCCCAAAGAGCCAGCAGGGAAAACTATGCCTTGTTCTAAAGCTCTTTGGGAACTGCTTGCGTAGCCCCACAGACCTGGGGGCTGCAGGCTTTTCTGGCACCTTCAGCCTCAAAAGCACCCTTTCCCACATGGCGTCACGCCAGGCACAAAAATAGCCATATGTCTGGAGGTTGGTCCCACGCCCAAAGAGCCAGCAGGGAAAACTATGCCTTGTTCTAAAGCTCTTTGGGAACCGCTTGCGTAGCCCCACAGACCTGGAGGCTGCAGGCTTTCCTGCTGCCTTCGGCCTCAAAACCACCCTTTCCCACATGGCGTCACGCCAGGCACAAAAATGGCCATAGGTCTGGAGGTTGGTCCCACGCCCAAAGAGCCAGCAGGGAAAACTATGCCTTGTTCTAAAGCTCTTTGGGAACCACTTGCGTAGCCTCACAGACCTGGAGGCTGCAGGCTTTCCTGCTGCCTTCAGCCTCAAAACCACCCTTTCCCACTTGGTGTCGCGCCAGGCCCAAAAATGGCCATATGGCTGGAGATTGGTCCCACGCCCAAAGAGCCAGCAGGGAAAACTATGCCTTGTTCTAAAGCTCTTTGGGAACCGCTTGCGTAGCCCCACACACCTGCGGGCTGCAGGCTTTCCTGCTGCCTTCAGCCTCAAAACCACCCTTTCCCACATGGCGTCACGCCAGGCACAAAAATGGCCATATGTCTGGAGGTTGGTCCCACGCCCAAAGAGCCAGCAGGGAAAACTATGCCTTGTTCTAAAGCTCTTTGGGAACCGCTTGCGTAGCCCCACACACCTGGGGGCTGCAGGCTTTCCTGCTGCCTTCAGCCTCAAAACCACCCTTTCCCACTTGGCCCCACGCCACGCACAAAAATGGCCATATGTCTGGCGACTGGTCTCACGCCCAAAGAGCCAGCAGGGAAAACTATGCCTTGTTCTAAAGCTCTTTGGGAACCGCTTGCGTAGCCCCACACACCTGGGGGCTGCACGCTTTTCTGGCACCTTCAGCCTCAAAACCACCCTTTCCCACATGGCGTCACGCCAGGCACAAAAATGGCCATATGTCTGGAGACTGGTCCCATGCCCAAAGAGCCAGCAGGGAAAACTATGCCTTGTTCTAAAGCTCTTTGGGAACCGCTTGCGTAGCCCCACACACCTGCGGGCTGCAGGCTTTCCTGCTGCCTTCAGCCTCAAAACCACCCTTTCCCACATGGCGTCGCTTAAGGTAAAAAAATGGCCATATGTCTGGAGACTGGTCCCACGCCCAAAGAGCCAGCAGGGAAAACTATGCCTTGTTCTAAAGCTCTTTGGGAACCGCTTGCGTAGCCCCACACACCTGGGGGCTGCAGGCTTTCCTGCTGCCTTCAGCCTCAAAACCACCCTTTCCCACTTGGCGTCACGCCAGGCCCAAAAATGGCCATATGTCTGGAGGTTGGTCCCACGCCCAAAGAGCCAGCAGGGAAAACTATGCCTTATTCTAAAGCTCTTTGGGAACGGCTTGCGTAGCCCCACACACCTGGGGGCTGCAGGCTTTCCTGCTGCCTTCAGCCTCAAAACCACCCTTTCCCACATGGCGTCACGCCAGGCCCAAAAATGGCCATATGTCTGGAGACTGGTCCCACGCCCAAAGAGCCAGCAGGGAAAACTATGCCTTGTTCTAAAGCTCTTTGGGAACTGCTTGCGTAGCCCCACAGACCTGGGGGCTGCAGGCTTTTCTGGCACCTTCAGCCTCAAAACCACCCTTTCCCACATGGCGTCACGCCAGGCCCAAAAATGGCCATATGTCTGGAGACTGGTCCCACGCCCAAAGAGCCAGCAGGGAAAACTATGCCTTGTTCTAAAGCTCTTTGGGAACCGCTTGCGTAGCCCCACAGACCTGGGGGCTGCAGGCTTTCCTGCTGCCTTCAGCCTCAAAACCACCCTTTCCCACTTGGCGCCGCGCCAGGCCCAAAAATGGCCATATGTCTGGAGACTGGTCCCACGCCCAAAGAGCCAGCAGGGAAAACTATGCCTTGTTCTAAAGCTCTTTGGGAACCGCTTGCGTAGCCCCACAGACCTGGGGGCTGCAGGCTTTCCTGCTGCCTTCAGCCTCAAAACCACCCTTTCCCACTTGGCGCCGCGCCAGGTCCAAAAATGGCCATATGTCTGGAGACTGGTCCCACGCCCAAAGAGCCAGCAGGGAAAACTATGCCTTGTTCTAAAGCTCTTTGGGAACCGCTTGCGTAGCCCCACAGACCTGGGGGCTGCAAGCTTTCCTGCTGCCTTCAGCCTCAAAACCACCCTTTCCCACATGGCGTCACGCCAGGCCCAAAAATGGCCATATGTCTGGCGACTGGTCTCATGCCCAAAGAGCCATCAGGGAAAACTATGCCTTGTTCTAAAGCTCTTTGGGAACCGCTTGCGTAGCCCCACACACCTGGGGGCTGCAGGCTTTTCTGGCACCTTCAGCCTCAAAACCACCCTTTCCCACATGGCCCCACGCCAGGCACAAAAATAGCCATATGTCTGGAGGTTGGTCCCACGCCCAAAGAGCCAGCAGGGAAAACTATGCCTTGTTCTAAAGCTCTTTGGGAACCGCTTGCGTGGCCCCAGAGACCTGGGGGCTTGCAGGCTTTCCTGCTGCCTTCAGCCTCAAAACCACCCTTTCCCACTTGTCCCCGCGCCAGGCCCAAAAATGGCCATATGGCTGGAGACTGGTCCCACGCCCAAAGAGCCATCAGGGAAAACTATGCCTTGTTCTAAAGCTCTTTGGGAACCGTTTGCATAGCCCCACAGACCTGGGGGCTGCAGGCTTTCCTGCTGCCTTCAGCCTCAAAACCACCCTTTCCCACTTGGCGTCGCGCCAGGCACAAAAATGGCTATATTTCTGGAGAGTTGTCCCTTTCCCAAAGAGCCAGCAGGGAAAACTATGCCTTGTTCTAAAGCTCTTTGGGAACCGCTTGCGTAGCCCCACACACCTGGAGGCTGCAGGCTTTCCTGCTGCCTTCAGCCTCAAAACCACCCTTTCCCACTTGGCGCCGCGCCAGGCACAAAAATGGCCATAGGTCTGGAGGTTGGTCCCACGCCCAAAGAGCCAGCAGGGAAAACTATGCCTTGTTCTAAAGCTCTTTGGGAACCACTTGCGTAGCCTCACAGACCTGGAGGCTGCAGGCTTTCCTGCTGCCTTCAGCCTCAAAACCACCCTTTCCCACTTGGTGTCGCGCCAGGCCCAAAAATGGCCATATGGCTGGAGATTGGTCCCACGCCCAAAGAGCCAGCAGGGAAAACTATGCCTTGTTCTAAAGCTCTTTGGGAACCGCTTGCGTAGCCCCACACACCTGGGGGCTGCAGGCTTTCCTGCTGCCTTCAGCCTCAAAACCACCCTTTCCCACTTGGCGCCACGCAAGGCACAAAAATGGCCATATGTCTGGAGGTTGGTCCCACGCCCAAAGAGCCAGCAGGGAAAACTATGCCTTGTTCTAAAGCTCTTTGGGAACCGCTTGCGTAGCCCCACACACCTGCGGGCTGCAGGCTTTCCTGCTGCCTTCAGCCTCAAAACCACCCTTTCCCACATGGCGTCACGCCAGGCACAAAAATGGCCATATGTCTGGAGGTTGGTCCCACGCCCAAAGAGCCAGCAGGGAAAACTATGCCTTGTTCTAAAGCTCTTTGGGAACCGCTTGCGTAGCCCCACACACCTGGGGGCTGCAGGCTTTCCTGCTGCCTTCAGCCTCAAAACCACCCTTTCCCACTTGGCCCCACGCCACGCACAAAAATGGCCATATGTCTGGTGACTGGTCTCACGCCCAAAGAGCCAGCAGGGAAAACTATGCCTTGTTCTAAAGCTCTTTGGGAACTGCTTGCGTAGCCCCACACACCTGGGGGCTGCACGCTTTTCTGGCACCTTCAGCCTCAAAACCACCCTTTCCCACATGGCGTCACGCCAGGCACAAAAATGGCCATATGTCTGGAGACTGGTCCCACGCCCAAAGAGCCAGCAGGGAAAACTATGCCTTGTTCTAAAGCTCTTTGGGAACCGCTTGCGTAGCCCCACACACCTGCGGGCTGCAGGCTTTCCTGCTGCCTTCAGCCTCAAAACCACCCTTTCCCACATGGCGTCGCTTAAGGTAAAAAAATGGCCATATGTCTGGAGACTGGTCCCACGCCCAAAGAGCCAGCAGGGAAAAATATGCCTTGTTCTAAAGCTCTTTGGGAACCGCTTGCGTAGCCCCACACACCTGGGGGCTGCAGGCTTTCCTGCTGCCTTCAGCCTCAAAACCACCCTTTCCCACTTGGCGTCACGCCAGGCCCAAAAATGGCCATATGGCTCGAGGTTGGTCCCACGCCCAAAGAGCCAGCAGGGAAAACTATGCCTTATTCTAAAGCTCTTTGGGAACGGCTTGCGTAGCCCCACAAACCTGGGGGCTGCAGGCTTTCCTGCTGCCTTCAGCCTCAAAACCACCCTTTCCCACATGGCGTCGCTTAAGTTAAAAAAATGGCCATATGTCTGGAGACTGGTCCCACGCCCAAAGAGCCAGCAGGGAAAAATATGCCTTGTTCTAAAGCTCTTTGGGAACCGCTTGCGTAGCCCCACAGACCTGGGGGCTGCAGGCTTTCCTGCTGCCTTCAGCCTCAAAACCACCCTTTCCCACTTGGCGTCACGCCAGGCCCAAAAATGGCCATATGTCTGGAGGTTGATCCCACGCCCAAAGAGCCAGCAGGGAAAACTATGCCTTGTTCTAAAGCTCTTTGGGAACTGCTTGCGTAGCCCCACAGACCTGGGGGCTGCAGGCTTTTCTGGCACCTTCAGCCTCAAAAGCACCCTTTCCCACATGGCGTCACGCCAGGCACAAAAATAGCCATATGTCTGGAGGTTGATCCCACGCCCAAAGAGCCAGCAGGGAAAACTATGCCTTGTTCTAAAGCTCTTTGGGAACTGCTTGCGTAGCCCCACAGACCTGGGGGCTGCAGGCTTTTCTGGCACCTTCAGCCTCAAAAGCACCCTTTCCCACATGGCGTCACGCCAGGCACAAAAATAGCCATATGTCTGGAGGTTGGTCCCACGCCCAAAGAGCCAGCAGGGAAAACTATGCCTTGTTCTAAAGCTCTTTGGGAACCGCTTGCGTAGCCCCACACACCTGGAGGCTGCAGGCTTTCCTGCTGCCTTCAGCCTCAAAACCACCCTTTCCCACATGGCGTCACGCCAGGCACAAAAATGGCCATAGGTCTGGAGGTTGGTCCCACGCCCAAAGAGCCAGCAGGGAAAACTATGCCTTGTTCTAAAGCTCTTTGGGAACCACTTGCGTAGCCTCACAGACCTGGAGGCTGCAGGCTTTCCTGCTGCCTTGTCGCGTGAAACGGGGCCAAGCGGTTTTGGCAGAAGATAAACCCCCTTGCGTTCTAACACTCCTCACCGAAGTGGGAGGCTAGGTGCGGCTAGGTTTAAATTCTGAGTGATGCCCAATTCAGCACTATCAGTCCAATCGCGTTTAATGTGTATTAAACTATTACGATTTGGATACTCTAATAGTGGACTGCACCTTCAGTCTAGTCGTACTCCTGAACTAGCACGGCCTCTCTCAAGTTTTGGTCGCGTTCAGTGAGAAAGCGAAACGGCTAGCTACTTAAACAGTGCAGTTTATTTAAACAACAGATATACAGGTTCTTTTGGATTGCCGGTGATAAATACACTGTCTGCAAAGCACGTGCAAATAAAGATATTGCTAAGTATACAAACGCGCGACAAAATTATAAACGATACAGCCTGGCTATAAATGTAGGGTAGAGATTCTCTAGAGAAATTTCTAAGTCCCCGAGAAAGCGCTCGGTGTAATCGAAGTCTTACCCAAAGGCGTCCCTATGGGGGGGAAGAGAGGCTCAGCCCGTCGACTGATCCCGAAAATCAGCGGTGGAATTCTTCGCGATGGTGTCTTCCCTGACATCCCCTCTCTCTTGGGCTATTTTTATATTATTTTTTTTATCTTCAAAGTGGAGTTTGAGTGACTTTAGTCATACGTACTTTTATTATGATTAATGTATTCAAGGAGGAGTGTTCACGCCTCGGGGGCGGATAGCCTCCGGGATGGAGGTGTGTTTTGGTACATTGTGGTGAGCAAAGTTCGCACAAAAGGACAGCATTTCATCAACATTTGATGAAATGTTGGCTCGGGTAGCGTGTAGGCCGCTTATCAGTTCCGTAGTACCATCTCGTCCCCATATCTGCTATTCGTCACAAGGGAAGGCCACGGAACAAGCGTGTTCCGTTCCATCCCTCGTGTAGTTTCGCAAACAACCTTGTACAGGGAATCACAGATGCTGCATTCTTCGTGTGCTAGCTGCGGCTGTATTCTACCTCAGAAGCCTCTTGATTTTATGACTTTCCTTAATGTGTGAACAATGCTGTATTTTTGTATTCTTGGCCAATTTAGTAATTATTCCACATAATCCACCCCGTGACTACAGTCACTCAAGCTCCACGATAATCAATACTGATGGGGAATATCACATGTCCTCTTATGGCGAGGGATATCAAGTGCAAATACTTCTTGTGGGGTGATTAAGCGAGTTAAGCGTTTCATCATAATCCAAAGTCTAACATACAAAACAATTGTCAAAGCAAAGCACAATACAGTGAGTACTAGTAGAACAACAACAGGATGGAGCATCTTGTTATAAAGTCCTGTAGCTGTTGGTGACCATCCAAAGAGGGTGTCCCACCATTCATGTCCTCCGTCTCTCTTGACCCTTTCCAGTACATGGTGTATTTCTTCAACATCATGATGGACAGTAATCAGAGTTCTTTGTCCATTTTCTTGGGCCTCTTTCAACAATCGCTTCAATTCATCGTGTTGTAGCAACTTCTTCACTAGTGAGAGATTCATTCCGATAGGGGTAGGCAGCAAATCTCGAATCAATGTGTAATTAGATTGTAGCAATTGAAAAGACGTAACAGGAGCTGAATAACTAAAGTCACATCCAATGATGTTAGTAAAGTTACAAACACAAAGATTTGAGTTATTACTTATATCTACTGCTATGTCATCTACGAATACAAAAGTACAGGGAGACCTCATGCAAACACACCCTTTCCCAATATACACAAGCACAGTTTCTGGGGTTTCATCAGGTTGTATCTCAAAATGACAAACATTCTGGTTGGTGTCAAGACAAATGTCTTGTGCCTTGAGAGTATTACTCTCACAAATGAATCCTTGTTGATCTTGTGAAATGCATGCTTCAACATCAACAGTTTGCCATTTATTCTCGTTTTGTTGTGCCCACACTCTATGCTCTACCGGATGGAGTATAGCTCCATGGTGATTCAACCCCAGTGCGATGATTGGGTATATGGTGTATACTGAGGCATTGCGTATCGTTAAGACAAAAGCTGTGGCTTTGCTCTCAGTGGGATCATAGGTGAAATTAACCAGATACCACCAGGATTGAAATTTTCTCTCAAACTCAATTGCATTATCCCATATTACTTTTCGAATTTCGGTGGGCAAGGTGCCTTCTTCACCTTCCCTTATAATTGCGGCTGTCATAGATTGCATCCACAGTTGGGCTTGGATACAACTAAGGGCCAAGGAAACATTGTTTTGGGTTGTACCAAGTGCATTTGTGATCAGCTGATGGTCTTTTTCACCTGTTTCCTCCCACTGAGGCAATATATTCGATAAAAGCCATTGGTGATTTCCCAATGCTGATAGAGAGGACTGTAGAGGATGTTTTAATTTGTCTAGATCACTAGTAGTTGTGACTAGTTTGTTTGCAAGTATCTCAGCATCTATACTATTTAAGACTCCCAGTCCTGTTCCTAAGATTCCAGTCACCTCTCTCTTCAGTCGTTGTGAGGTGGCAACAGTTCGTCTGTCCGCGTACAGTTCATTTAAGGTTCCTGTAAGACACAAAAGAAAAGGGGAATCTGCTCGGTCTTACTTGACCGACGGGGTTAAAAAGAGGGCGAGATCCACCGGGTGCTGATCCGGTGTATCTTCCCTGAACAGTCTTTGGCTTCCCATGCATGGGGGTTTTTGGGAGTAGCTAGCACCATTGGTACTGTGCCAATTTGAGGCATTTTCACTAACACAGGTTGCCCAGGGTGAAATTGTCCTAGTTATTTTCGTGGTTCATTGGGAACTTTTGGAGTGATGATATTAGCAGATACACAGAAAGCTTTCATTTTAGGACAGCCATCTCCACTCCATCTGTTATTTAATTGATAGATGGCATCATCCAATCGCAAATGCCAACCAGGTTCATGAGTTTTTGCAAAACGCTTAACCAATCCATTGGTGCGTTCAACAATGCCATTAGCCTGAGGATAATAGGGAGTATGAAATACCCATCGAATCCCTTCTTCTTTGGCCCAATCTTGTACCACTGTAGCGGTAAAGTGTGAACCGTTATCACTTTGGATTTCCTCAGGAAGGGGAAGTGTGCTGAACCACCCTTTTAGGCCTTTCACTGTGTTGTCCCCAGTAGCTGATTTGAAGCTGGTGGCCATAGTGAGGCCAGAGATAATCTCCACTCCGACTAGGACGTATCTTTTCTCACCTGATGTTCTCAAGGGCCCAATATAATCAATTTGCCATGAATGCCACAATGTTTTCTTGTCCCGAATGTGTAAAGGAGGCGCCTTACTCGGATGATCTTTATTGAGTCGTAGGCGACATTGTGAACAGGCGGTTACTACTTGTTCACACAGCTTAACCGACACAGGCCACCCCCGGGCTAGACCTTCCTGATAGAGATCAGCACGGCCTGTATGGCCACGCTTAATATGTAACCATTCGAGTAAGCGTTCCCATTCCCGACCATCATCTACAATGTCAATTTGCTGCAGCCGCGTGAGGCTATCTACCTGTTGGTTGAATTGAGCAGTGATCGAGTTCGAACGATCATGGCCTTTTACCCAACCAATGTGCAATGTTCTCTGTCCTCCCATTTCCAACAGTTGCTTCCAACTATCTGTCTCCCAGATTGGGACTCTATTCACCTGCCAATCATTGGCTGCCCAGTGTCCTATCCATTCAGTGGCTCCTTTAAAAACAGCATATGAGTCAGTGTAAATGTAAGTAGCCCCATGTTGTGCAGCTAGTAGGACGGCTCTGAGTTCCCCTACTTGTGCGCTACCTTCTCCTGTTTCAATTGCTCTCTCCCCCGTTGCTACTTCCAGTGCTACGGCCTTGTATTTCCACTTATTGTTCTCACGGTGAGATGACGCATCAGTAAACCACACTCCTGTAAGATCACTGCCTTCTTTCAGAGGAGGTGCTTCTTGGATTGGAGATGGTCTGTTTGGTGGGGATTGGAACAATAGGGCACCATCTATATCCTTCTGGAGCTTGGATACTTTGATACTACCTTCAGAGATTGGCATGATATCATTAATGCCTTCTAAATAAGCATACCACTTTCGAACTGTGGGTTTCTGGGCAATGCCGGCTGGTGGTGCTGTCCCTTTACGGACCACATCTAGGAGACGAAAAGGGCCCCGAACAATCACGCTCTGTTCTCTCCTTATCTGCTCTGCTCGTTGCAATGCTCGCACCAGGGACAGTAAACCCTTCTCAAGGTCTGAATATCTGCTCTCAGTATCATTAAAGGAGTGAGAGCTAAATTCTAATGGTCTCTCCGGTCCTGCTGGTCCCTTTTGCCATAAGTTACAATGAGAACCATGTTCGCTGAACCCCCATTCTACATGGACAGGGTCAGTTGGATGTATGGGGCCAAGTTGTTGGAATAACCTCAGCTCTTTTATTAGCAATTCTAGTGCATTAGTATGTTGTTCAGTCCACTCCCAGGATTTACCTTTTTTGAGCAAACAATAAAGGGGGCGAGCAATGATGGAAAAGCCAGGGATGTGTTTACGCCAATAACTTAAAGTTCCCAGAACTTGCTGTAACTCCTTTGTGCTGGAAGGATTCTGTCCATGTTCTATTTTTTTCAGGGTATCCTGAGGGACAGAAGCAGCTCCCTTAATCCACCAGACCCCCAGGAATTTAACTTCCTGTGCGGGTCCCTGACATTTTGAGTCTGGAATTTCCAATCCCAAATCTGATAATGTTTTTCGGATGTTTTGCATCATGTCTTGTACACTTTCTTGGCTCTCTCCCCCTATTAAGATGTCGTCAATATATTGGTATACTGTACATCCCTGTGAAACAGGAATCTCTGATAGCACTTTAGCTAAAGCATTATGAGCAATGGTGGGGGAATGTTTGTATCCTTGTGGAAGTCGGTTAAAGGTATATTGGACTCCTTTCCACGTGAATGCAAACTGCGCTTTGTCTTGCTCAAGGAGGGGAATCATAAAAAACATGTCTTTTACATCTAAGGCAGCCATCCAAGGATGGGCAGCTCCTTTTATCATTGTCACAATTTCCGCGATACTCGGAACCGCAGCGGTCAGGGGTGCAGTGTTGGCGTTTAACTTTCGGTAATCTACTGTGAAACGCCATTGCCCGGTTGGTTTCTTTACTGGCCACACCGGTGAATTATAAGGCGAGTGAGTCCTCTTAATGATGTTTCTTTTTTCTAAATCTGATACCACCCCGTCTGCTCCTGCAAGTGCAGCTGCAGGCAGTGGGTACTGTCAGACGTTGGTAATTTTAGAGGGAGGCAAAGGTATAGATGTTTCTAATAGGCCCAGTTTAACTGTGTCTAATCCTTTTTTGCGTCCTGCAAAACTCCACACAGTTCCATCCGGGAATTTCCACATTCGCCCACGCAGCACGTCAAATCCTAGGAGGTTAGAATGTGAGGCACCCACTAACATTTCTGCCCTAGTCATTCGCTGCTCTCCCGGCAACCAGAGGTTAATTTTTGCAGTGGGGCATGTTTTTACCACACCATCAATTCCTGTGAAGTTGACTCTGCGTCGGGTGGGATTTATACCTAGAAGTTGTGCTGTTTCGTTAGTGATTGCAGACATTTGGGCTCCGGTATCGATAATAAAATTTACCAATATCTTCCGGGGTCCAACAGGAATGACAATAACGGGTTCGGAGTCTTTATGAGAGAGCCATTGAATTGCTAGTACCTGCCGGACAGGGTGGCTCACTGCCCTCCCCGGGGATAGGAGTTTTTTGGCTGGGACTCTGTCAAATCAATCAAGTTACGTTCCGGTGCAGAAGGCACAATTTTCTCACGACTTGGGGATTCTCTGGTTAGACTTTCCTCCCCAGCCGCATTATTCTTTCTAATTAGAGATTGGACTAGTGTACGGAGATCTCCTGTAGGGACACCGTGCAAGAATTGTCGGGGCACCCCTAATTGTAGGGCTTTACGCCACAACTCATTCCTGTCCTTATCAGGCTTAAACCTTTCCTCCGATTTAGGGTTTTTAGTGTGGGTTCGGACTTGGCGAACCTTTCGGGGGTGTTCGGAGGATTTCTCACTAGTTAGGCTGGCCCAGCCCATTCGACGCCCATATTGATCTATTTCCTGTACATATTCATTCCAGGTGGGCATGTAGTGACGACGGCCCCGCCTATGAGCACCCCGAGCCTCTCGTATACGATCTTGAGTACGAACAAGGAACGGTTTCAGGCAATCGGGAAGACCACGGATGAGAGGGGCTAATCGATCGGCGTCGATAGGGGCTGACATTGGGGATTTCCGAAATTCCTCTCTGTCATACATGGCTTGCAGACAAGCTGCTTTCCGTACAGCCGCAAACAGATCAGAGTAGCCTGTAGCTCTAATCTCTAACGGCTCCCCCCTCTCTCGCGGATCCATACCCCCTGCCCAATAGGCTGCTCGAGCAGTTAGGGAATAATTATGATCCCCAGGCATAGTGGTTAAAAACACTCCTGGTCCCCAAGAGTCTCCTGCTTCTTCCTCACTCAGCATAATTCTGTCCCCCCCTTCAGAAGAAACTCGCCACACGTACTCAACAGCTGACTCTTCTGGTCGCCTCGAATATTTCTCCCTTATTTTTGTTAACTCGGTTGGTGTCCATGGAACGGTACGCACAGTGGTGTGAATTTCATCATCATCATCAACCGCAGTTTCAGTTTTAACCAGAGGACGTAAAGGAAAAACTTGGGATTTCAAAGTAAAAGTCCTTTCCTCCTCATCTTCTTCGTCATCCTCACTATTAGACAAAAAATCTCCGGTCTGGGTTACGGAATTTGGATAACACATTAACTTACGAATCTGTTGGACCTGGGTCGAGGGCTGCATTTTATCTAAGAGCCCAGTCACCCTTTCTAATAATATTTTAAGTTGAGCATTCTGGTTTCCTAAATATTCATTCTCACTTACAAGCTTATCAACTTGAGTTCTTAATTTTTCTCCTGTCTCCTTTTGCAAGGCTAATGATGACTTCAGCACCTCATTCTCCGATTTCAGGGTTGCATATTCTACAGCTGAAATCAGATTAGGAGCAGGGGTTTCTCTAGCTTCTTGTTGTGCACAAGATAAACAGGCGCCTAACACAGCACAAATCACACCCTTGCCTTTCCCCGCTCTGAGCTTCTGTGAAACCCGACACTCTTCAATACGTTCCACCACTTTCTCTTCATCCTTCCAAAATTTTTGGGCCCACTCCTTCCCAGCCTGGGAAGGGGCACAATCGTATTTTTGCAGCAGTTTATCCATGGCAATCCCGCCGGACTACGCCAAATTCTGTCGCGTGAAACGGGGCCAAGCGGTTTTGGCAGAAGATAAACCCCCTTGCGTTCTAACACTCCTCACCGAAGTGGGAGGCTAGGTGCGGCTAGGTTTAAATTCTGAGTGATGCCCAATTCAGCACTATCAGTCCAATCGCGTTTAATGTGTATTAAACTATTACGATTTGGATACACTAATAGTGGACTGCACCTTCAGTCTAGTCGTACTCCTGAACTAGCACGGCCTCTCTCAAGTTTTGGTCGCGTTCAGTGAGAAAGCGAAACGGCTAGCTACTTAAACAGTGCAGTTTATTTAAACAACAGATATACAGGTTCTTTTGGATTGCCGGTGATAAATACACTGTCTGCAAAGCACGTGCAAATAAAGATATTGCTAAGTATACAAACGCGCGACAAAATTATAAACGATACAGCCTGGCTATAAATGTAGGGTAGAGATTCTCTAGAGAAATTTCTAAGTCCCCGAGAAAGCGCTCGGTGTAATCGAAGTCTTACCCAAAGGCGTCCCTATGGGGGGGAAGAGAGGCTCAGCCCGTCGACTGATCCCGAAAATCAGCGGTGGAATTCTTCGCGATGGTGTCTTCCCTGACATCCCCTCTCTCTTGGGCTATTTTTATATTATTTTTTTTATCTTCAAAGTGGAGTTTGAGTGACTTTAGTCATACGTACTTTTATTATGATTAATGTATTCAAGGAGGAGTGTTCACGCCTCGGGGGCGGATAGCCTCCGGGATGGAGGTGTGTTTTGGTACATTGTGGTGAGCAAAGTTCGCACAAAAGGACAGCATTTCATCAACATTTGATGAAATGTTGGCTCGGGTAGCGTGTAGGCCGCTTATCAGTTCCGTAGTACCATCTCGTCCCCATATCTGCTATTCGTCACAAGGGAAGGCCACGGAACAAGCGTGTTCCGTTCCATCCCTCGTGTAGTTTCGCAAACAACCTTGTACAGGGAATCACAGATGCTGCATTCTTCGTGTGCTAGCTGCGGCTGTATTCTACCTCAGAAGCCTCTTGATTTTATGACTTTCCTTAATGTGTGAACAATGCTGTATTTTTGTATTCTTGGCCAATTTAGTAATTATTCCACATGCCTTCAGCCTCAAAACCACCCTTTCCCACTTGGTGTCGCGCCAGGCCCAAAAATGGCCATATGTCTGGCGACTGGTCTCATGCCCAAAGAGCCATCAGGGAAAACTATGCCTTGTTCTAAAGCTCTTTGGGAACCGCTTGCGTAGCCCCACACACCTGGGGGCTGCAGGCTTTTCTGGCACCTTCAGCCTCAAAAGCACCCTTTCCCACATGGCGTCACGCCAGGCACAAAAATAGCCATATGTCTGGAGGTTGGTCCCACGCCCAAAGAGCCAGCAGGGAAAACTATGCCTTGTTCTAAAGCTCTTTGGGAACCGCTTGCGTAGCCCCACACACCTGGAGGCTGCAGGCTTTCCTGCTGCCTTCAGCCTCAAAACCACCCTTTCCCACATGGCGTCACGCCAAGCCCAAAAATGGCCATATATCTGGAGATTTGTTCCACGCCCAAAGAGCCAGCAGGGAAAACTATGCCTTGTTCTAAAGCTCTTTGGGAACCGCTTGCGTGGCCCCAGAGACCTGGGGGCTTGCAGGCTTTCCTGCTGCCTTCAGCCTCAAAACCACCCTTTCCCACTTGTCCCCGCGCCAGGCCCAAAAATGGCCATATGGCTGGAGACTGGTCCCACGCCCAAAGAGCCATCAGGGAAAACTATGCCTTGTTCTAAAGCTCTTTGGGAACCGCTTGCATAGCCCCACAGACCTGGGGGCTGCAGGCTTTCCTGCTGCCTTCAGCCTCAAAACCACCCTTTCCCACTTGGCGTCGCGCCAGGCACAAAAATGGCTATATTTCTGGAGAGTTGTCCCTTTCCCAAAGAGCCAGCAGGGAAAACTATGCCTTGTTCTAAAGCTCTTTGGGAACCGCTTGCGTAGCCCCACACACCTTGGGGCTGCAAGATTTCCTGCTGCCTTCAGCCTCAAAACCACCCTTTCCCACTGGGCCCCACGCCAGGCACAAAAATGGCCATATGTCTGGCGACTGGTCTCACGCCCAAAGAGCCAGCAGGGAAAACTATGCCTTGTTCTAAAGCTCTTTGGGAACCGCTTGCGTAGCCCCACACACCTGGGGGCTGCAGGCTTTTCTGGCACCTTCAGCCTCAAAACCACCCTTTCCCACATGGCGTCACGCCAGGCACAAAAATGGCCATATGTCTGGAGACTGGTCCCACGCCCAAAGAGCCAGCAGGGAAAACTATGCCTTGTTCTAAAGCTCTTTGGGAACCGCTTGCGTAGCCCCACAGACCTGGGGGCTGCAGGCTTTCCTGCTGCCTTCAACCTCAAAACCACCCTTTCCCACTTGGCGCCGCGCCAGGCCCAAAAATGGCCATATGTCTGGCGACTGGTCCCACGCCCAAAGAGCCAGCAGGGAAAACTATGCCTTGTTCTAAAGCTCTTTGGGAACCGCTTGCGTAGCCCCACAGACCTGGGGGCTGCAGGCTTTCCTGCTGCCTTCAGCCTCAAAAGCACCCTTTCCCACTTGGCCCCACGCCAGGCACAAAAATGGCCATATGTCTGGAGATTGGTACCACGCTCAAAGAGCCAGCAGGGAAAACTATGCCTTGTTCTAAAGCTCTTTGGGAACCGCTTGCGTAGCCCCACAGACCTGGGGGCTGCAGGCTTTTCTGGCACCTTCAGCCTCAAAACCACCCTTTCCAACTTGGCGCCAAGCCAGGCACAAAAATGGCCATATGTCTGGAGACTGGTCCCACGCCCAAAGAGCCAGCAGGGAAAACTATGCCTTGTTCTAAAGCTCTTTGGGAACCGCTTGCGTAGCCCCACACACCTGGGGGCTGCAGACTTTCCTGCTGCCTTCAGCCTCAAAACCATCCTCTGGAACTTGGCGTGCCGCCAGGCCCAAAAATGGCAATATGTCTGGAGATCGGTCCTACACCGAAAGAGCCAGCAGGGAAAACTATGCCTTGTTCTAAAGCTCTTTGGGAACCGCTTGCGTAGCCCCACACACCTGGGGGCTGCAGGCTTTCCTGCTGCCTTCAGCCTCAAAACCACCCTTTCCCACATGGCGACGCGCCAGGCCCAAAAATGGCCATATGTCTGGAGGTTGGTCCCACGCCCAAAGAGCCAGCAGGGAAAAATATGCCTTGTTCAAAGCTCTTTGGGAACCGCTTGTGTAGCCCCACAGACCTGGGGGCTGCAAGCTTTCCTGCTGCCTTCAGCCTCAAAACCACCCTTTCCCACTTGGCCCCACGCCAGGCACAAAAATGGCCATATGTCTAGAGGTTGGTCCCACGCCCAAAGAGCCAGCAGGGAAAACTATGCCTTGTTCTAAAGCTCTTTGGGAACCGCTTGCGTAGCCCCACACACCTGGAGGCTGCAGGCTTTCCTGCTGCCTTCAGCCTCAAAACCACCCTTTCCCACTTGGCGCCGCGCCAGGCCCAAAAATGGCAATATGTCTGGAGGTTGGTCCCACGCCCAAAGAGCCAGCAGGGAAAACTATGCCTTGTTCTAAAGCTCTTTGGGAACCGCTTGCGTAGCCCCACACACCTGTGGGCTGCAGGCTTTCCTGCTGCCTTCAGCCTCAAAACCACCCTTTCCCACATGGCGTCACGCCAGGCCCAAAAATGGCCATATGTCTGGAGGTTGTTCCCACGCCGAAAGAGCCAGCAGGGAAAACTATGCCTTGTTCTAAAGCTCTTTGGGAACCGCTTGCGTAGCCCCACACACCTGGGGGCTGCAGGCTTTCCTGCTGCCTTCAGCCTCAAAACCACCCTTTCCCACTTGGCGCCGCGCCAGGCCCAAAAATGGCAATATGTCTGGAGATTGGTCCCACGCCCAAAGAGCCAGCAGGGAAAACTATGCCTTGATCTAAAGCTCTTTGGGAACTGCTTGCGTAGCCCCACACACCTGGGGGCTGCAGGCTTTCCTGCTGCCTTCAGCCTCAAAACCACCCTTTCCCACTTGGCGCCGCGCCAGGCCCAAAAATGGCCATATGTCTGGAGACTGGTCCCACGCCCAAAGAGCCAACAGGGAAAACTATGCCTTATTCTAAAGCTCTTTGGGAACGGCTTGCGTAGCCCCACAGACCTGGGGGCTGCAGGCTTTCCTGCTGCCTTCAGCCTCAAAACCACCCTTTCCCAAATGGCGTCACGCCAGGCCTAAAAATGGTCATATGTTTGGAGACTGGTCCCACGCCCAAAGAGCCAGCAGGGAAAACTATGCCTTGTTCTAAAGCTCTTTGGGAACCGCTTGCGTAGCCCCACACACCTGGGGGCTGCAGGTTTTTCTGGCACCTTCAGCCTCAAAAGCACCCTTTCCCACTTGGCCCCGCGCCAGGCACAAAAATGGCCATATGTCTGGAGACTGGTCCCACGCCCAAAGAGCCAGCAGGGAAAACTATGCCTTGTTCTAAAGCTCTTTGGGAACCGCTTGCGTAGCCCCACAGACCTGGGGGCTGCAAGCTTTCCTGCTGCCTTCAGCCTCAAAACCAGCCTTTCCCACTTGGCCCCACGCCAGGCACAAAAATGGCCATATGTCTAGAGGTTGGTCCCACGCCCAAAGAGCCAGCAGGGAAAACTATGCCTTGTTCTAAAGCTCTTTGGGAACCGCTTGCGTAGCCCCACACACCTGGGGGCTGCAGGCTTTCCTGCTGCCTTCAGCCTCAAAACCACCCTTTCCCACTTGGCGTCACGCCAGGCCCAAAAATGGCCATATGTCTGGAGGTTGATCCCACGCCCAAAGAGCCAGCAGGGAAACCTATGCCTTGTTCTAAAGCTCTTTTGGAACCGCTTGCGTAGCCCCACACACCTGGGGGCTGCAGGCTTTCCTGCTGCCTTCAGCCTCAAAACCACCCTTTCCCACATGGCGCCAAGCCAAGCACAAAAATGGCCATATGTCTGGAGATTGGTCCCACGCCCAAAGAGCCAGCAGGGAAAACTATGCCTTGTTCTAAAGCTCTTTGGGAACCGCTTGCGTAGCCCCACAGACCTGGGGGCTGCAGGCTTTCCTGCTGCCTTCAGCCTCAAAACCACCCTTTCAACCATGGCGCCAAGCCAGGCACAAAAATGGCCATATGTCTGGAGACTGGTCCCACGCCCAAAGAGCCAGCAGGGAAAACTATGCCTTGTTCTAAAGCTCTTTGGGAACCGCTTGCGTAGCCCCACACACCTGGGGGCTGCAGGTTTTTCTGGCACCTTCAGCCTCAAAAGCACCCTTTCCCACTTGGCCCCGCGCCAGGCCCAAAAATGGCCATATGTCTGGAGACTGGTCCCACGCCCAAAGAGCCAGCAGGGAAAACTATGCCTTGTTCTAAAGCTCTTTGGGAACCGCTTGCGTAGCCCCACACACCTGGGGGCTGCAGGCTTTCCTGCTGCCTTCAGCCTCAAAAGCACCCTTTCCCACATGGCGCCAAGCCAGGCCCAAAAATGGCCATATGTCTGGAGACTGGTCCCACGCCCAAAGAGCCAGCAGGGAAAACTATGCCTTGTTCTAAAGCTCTTTGGGAACCGCTTGCGTAGCCCCACACACCTGTGGGCTGCAGGCTTTCCTGCTGCCTTCAGCCTCAAAACCACCCTTTCCCACATGGCGTCACGACAGGCCCAAAAATGGCCATATGTCTGGAGACTGGTCCCACGCCCAAAGAGCCAGCAGGGAAAACTATGCCTTGTTCTAAAGCTCTTTGGGAACCGCTTGCGTAGCCCCACACACCTGGGGGCTGCAGGCTTTCCTGCTGCCTTCAGCCTCAAAACCACCCTTTCCCACTTGGCGCCGCGCCAGGCCCAAAAATGGCAATATGTCTGGAGATTGGTCCCACGCCCAAAGAGCCAGCAGGGAAAACTATGCCTTGTTCTAAAGCTCTTTGGGAACTGCTTGCGTAGCCCCACACACCTGGGGGCTGCAGGCTTTCCTGCTGCCTTCAGCCTCAAAACCACCCTTTCCCACTTGGCGCCGCGCCAGGCACAAAAATGGCCATATGTCTGGAGGTTGGTCCCACGCCCAAAGAGCCAACAGGGAAAACTATGCCTTATTCTAAAGCTCTTTGGGAACGGCTTGCGTAGCCCCACAGACCTGGGGGCTGCAGGCTTTCCTGCTGCCTTCAGCCTCAAAACCACCCTTTCCCAAATGGCGTCACGCCAGGCCCAAAAATGGTCATATGTCTGGAGACTGGTCCCACGCCCAAAGAGCCAGCAGGGAAAACTATGCCTTGTTCTAAAGCTCTTTGGGAACCGCTTGCGTAGCCCCACACACCTGGGGACTGCAGGCTTTCCTGCTGCCTTCAGCCTCAAAATCAGCCTTTCCCACTTGGCGCCGCGCCAGGCACAAAAATGGCCATATGTCTGGAGACTGGTCCCACGCCCAAAGAGCCAGCAGGGAAAACTATGCCTTGTTCTAAAGCTCTTTGGGAACCGCTTGCGTAGCCCCACACACCTGGGGTCTGCAAGCTTTCCTGCTGCCTTCAGCCTCAAAACCACCCTTTCCCACTTGGCCCCACGCCAGGCACAAAAATGGCCATATGTCTGGCGACTGGTCCCACGCCCAAAGAGCCAGCAGGGAAAACTATGCCTTGTTCTAAAGCTCTTTGGGAACCGCTTGCGTAGCCCCACAGACCTGGGGGCTGCAGGCTTTCCTGCTGCCTTCAGCCTCAAAACCACCCTTTCCCACTTGGCGTCACGCCAGGCCCAAAAATGGCCATATGTCTGGAGGTTGATCCCACGCCCAAAGAGCCAGCAGGGAAAACTATGCCTTGTTCTAAAGCTCTTTGGGAACCGCTTGCGTAGCCCCACACACCTGGGGGCTGCAGGCTTTCCTGCTGCCTTCAGCCTCAAAACCACCCTTTCCCACATGGCGCCAAGCCAGGCACAAAAATGGCCATATGTCTGGAGATTGGTCCCACGCCCAAAGAGCCAGCAGGGAAAACTATGCCTTGTTCTAAAGCTCTTTGGGAACCGCTTGCGTAGCCCCACACACCTGGGGGCTGCAGGCTTTCCTGCTGCCTTCAGCCTCAAAACCACCCTTTCCCACATGGCGCCAAGCCAGGCACAAAAATGGCCATATGTCTGGAGATTGGTCCCACGCCCAAAGAGCCAGCAGGGAAAACTATGCCTTGTTCTAAAGCTCTTTGGGAACCGCTTGCGTAGCCCCACAGACCTGGGGGCTGCAGGTTTTTCTGGCACCTTCAGCCTCAAAAGCACCCTTTCCCACTTGGCCCCGCGCCAGGCCCAAAAATGGCCATATGTCTGGAGACTGGTCCCACGCCCAAAGAGCCACCAGGGAAAACTATGCCTTGTTCTAAAGCTCTTTGGGAACCGCTTGCGTAGCCCCACACACCTGGGGGCTGCAGGTTTTTCTGGCACCTTCAGCCTCAAAAGCACCCTTTCCCACTTGGCCCCGCGCCAGGCCCAAAAATGGCCATATGTCTGGAGACTGGTCCCACGCCCAAAGAGCCAGCAGGGAAAACTATGCCTTGTTCTAAAGCTCTTTGGGAACCGCTTGCGTAGCCCCACACACCTGGGGGCTGCAGGCTTTCCTGCTGCCTTCAGCCTCAAAACCACCCTTTCCCACATGGCGTCACGCCAGGCACAAAAATGGCCATATGTCTAGAGGTTGGTCCCACGCCCAAAGAGCCAGCAGGGAAAACTATGCCTTGTTCTAAAGCTCTTTGGGAACCGCTTGCGTAGCCCCACACACCTGGGGACTGCAGGCTTTCCTGCTGCCTTCAGCCTCAAAATCAGCCTTTCCCACTTGGCGCCGCGCCAGGCACAAAAATGGCCATATGTCTGGAGACTGGTCCCACGCCCAAAGAGCCAGCAGGGAAAACTATGCCTTGTTCTAAAGCTCTTTGGGAACCGCTTGCGTAGCCCCACACACCTGGGGTCTGCAAGCTTTCCTGCTGCCTTCAGCCTCAAAACCACCCTTTCCCACTTGGCCCCACGCCAGGCACAAAAATGGCCATATGTCTGGCGACTGGTCCCACGCCCAAAGAGCCAGCAGGGAAAACTATGCCTTGTTCTAAAGCTCTTTGGGAACCGCTTGCGTAGCCCCACAGACCTGGGGGCTGCAGGCTTTCCTGCTGCCTTCAGCCTCAAAACCACCCTTTCCCACTTGGCGTCACGCCAGGCCCAAAAATGGCCATATGTCTGGAGGTTGATCCCACGCCCAAAGAGCCAGCAGGGAAAACTATGCCTTGTTCTAAAGCTCTTTGGGAACCGCTTGCGTAGCCCCACACACCTGGGGGCTGCAGGCTTTCCTGCTGCCTTCAGCCTCAAAACCACCCTTTCCCACATGGCGCCAAGCCAGGCACAAAAATGGCCATATGTCTGGAGATTGGTCCCACGCCCAAAGAGCCAGCAGGGAAAACTATGCCTTGTTCTAAAGCTCTTTGGGAACCGCTTGCGTAGCCCCACACACCTGGGGGCTGCAGGCTTTCCTGCTGCCTTCAGCCTCAAAACCACCCTTTCCCACATGGCGCCAAGCCAGGCACAAAAATGGCCATATGTCTGGAGATTGGTCCCACGCCCAAAGAGCCAGCAGGGAAAACTATGCCTTGTTCTAAAGCTCTTTGGGAACCGCTTGCGTAGCCCCACACACCTGGGGGCTGCAGGTTTTTCTGGCACCTTCAGCCTCAAAAGCACCCTTTCCCACTTGGCCCCGCGCCAGGCCCAAAAATGGCCATATGTCTGGAGACTGGTCCCACGCCCAAAGAGCCACCAGGGAAAACTATGCCTTGTTCTAAAGCTCTTTGGGAACCGCTTGCGTAGCCCCACACACCTGGGGGCTGCAGGTTTTTCTGGCACCTTCAGCCTCAAAAGCACCCTTTCCCACTTGGCCCCGCGCCAGGCCCAAAAATGGCCATATGTCTGGAGACTGGTCCCACGCCCAAAGAGCCAGCAGGGAAAACTATGCCTTGTTCTAAAGCTCTTTGGGAACCGCTTGCGTAGCCCCACAGACCTGGGGGCTGCAGGCTTTCCTGCTGCCTTCAGCCTCAAAACCACCCTTTCCCACATGGCGTCACGCCAGGCACAAAAATGGCCATATGTCTAGAGGTTGGTCCCACGCCCAAAGAGCCAGCAGGGAAAACTATGCCTTGTTCTAAAGCTCTTTGGGAACCGCTTGCGTAGCCCCACACACCTGGGGGCTGCAGGCTTTCCTGCTGCCTTCAGCCTCAAAACCACCCTTTCCCACATGGCGTCGCTTAAGGTAAAAAAATGGCCATATGTCTGGAGACTGGTCCCACGCCCAAAGAGCCAGCAGGGAAAACTATGCCTTGTTCTAAAGCTCTTTGGGAACCGCTTGCGTAGCCCCACACACCTGGGGGCTGCAGGCTTTCCTGCTGCCTTCAGCCTCAAAACCACCCTTTCCCACTTGGCGTCACGCCAGGCCCAAAAATGGCCATATGTCTGGAGGTTGATCCCACGCCCAAAGAGCCAGCAGGGAAAACTATGCCTTGTTCTAAAGCTCTTTGGGAACCGCTTGCGTAGCCCCACAGACCTGGGGGCTGCAGGCTTTCCTGCTGCCTTCAGCCTCAAAACCACCCTTTCCCACATGGCGCCAAGCCAGGTACAAAAATGGCCATATGTCTGGAGATTGGTCCCACGCCCAAAGAGCCAGCAGGGAAAACTATGCCTTGTTCTAAAGCTCTTTGGGAACCGCTTGCGTAGCCCCACACACCTGGGGGCTGCAGGTTTTTCTGGCACCTTCAGCCTCAAAAGCACCCTTTCCCACTTGGCCCCGCGCCAGGCCCAAAAATGGCCATATGTCTGGAGACTGGTCCCACGCCCAAAGAGCCAGCAGGGAAAACTATGCCTTGTTCTAAAGCTCTTTGGGAACCGCTTGCGTAGCCCCACACACCTGGGGGCTGCAGGCTTTCCTGCTGCCTTCAGCCTCAAAACCACCCTTTCCCACATGGCGCCAAGCCAGGCACAAAAATGGCCATATGTCTGGAGATTGGTCCCACGCCCAAAGAGCCAGCAGGGAAAACTATGCCTTGTTCTAAAGCTCTTTGGGAACCGCTTGCGTAGCCCCACAGACCTGGGGGCTGCAGGTTTTTCTGGCACCTTCAGCCTCAAAACCACCCTTTCCCACTTGGCCCCGCGCCAGGCCCAAAAATGGCCATATGTCTGGAGACTGGTCCCACGCCCAAAGAGCCACCAGGGAAAACTATGCCTTGTTCTAAAGCTCTTTGGGAACCGCTTGCGTAGCCCCACACACCTGGGGGCTGCAGGTTTTTCTGGCACCTTCAGCCTCAAAAGCACCCTTTCCCACTTGGCCCCGCGCCAGGCCCAAAAATGGCCATATGTCTGGAGACTGGTCCCACGCCCAAAGAGCCAGCAGGGAAAACTATGCCTTGTTCTAAAGCTCTTTGGGAACCGCTTGCGTAGCCCCACACACCTGGGGGCTGCAGGCTTTCCTGCTGCCTTCAGCCTCAAAACCACCCTTTCCCACATGGCGTCACGCCAGGCACAAAAATGGCCATATGTCTAGAGGTTGGTCCCACGCCCAAAGAGCCAGCAGGGAAAACTATGCCTTGTTCTAAAGCTCTTTGGGAACCGCTTGCGTAGCCCCACACACCTGGGGGCTGCAGGCTTTCCTGCTGCCTTCAGCCTCAAAACCACCCTTTCCCACATGGCGTCGCTTAAGGTAAAAAAATGGCCATATGTCTGGAGACTGGTCCCACGCCCAAAGAGCCAGCAGGGAAAACTATGCCTTGTTCTAAAGCTCTTTGGGAACCGCTTGCGTAGCCCCACACACCTGGGGGCTGCAGGCTTTCCTGCTGCCTTCAGCCTCAAAACCACCCTTTCCCACTTGGCGTCACGCCAGGCCCAAAAATGGCCATATGTCTGGAGGTTGATCCCACGCCCAAAGAGCCAGCAGGGAAAACTATGCCTTGTTCTAAAGCTCTTTGGGAACCGCTTGCGTAGCCCCACAGACCTGGGGGCTGCAGGCTTTCCTGCTGCCTTCAGCCTCAAAACCACCCTTTCCCACATGGCGCCAAGCCAGGTACAAAAATGGCCATATGTCTGGAGATTGGTCCCACGCCCAAAGAGCCAGCAGGGAAAACTATGCCTTGTTCTAAAGCTCTTTGGGAACCGCTTGCGTAGCCCCACACACCTGGGGGCTGCAGGTTTTTCTGGCACCTTCAGCCTCAAAAGCACCCTTTCCCACTTGGCCCCGCGCCAGGCCCAAAAATGGCCATATGTCTGGAGACTGGTCCCACGCCCAAAGAGCCAGCAGGGAAAACTATGCCTTGTTCTAAAGCTCTTTGGGAACCACTTGCGTAGCCCCACACACCTGGAGGCTGCAGGCTTTCCTGCTGCCTTCAGCCTCAAAACCACCCTTTCCCACTTGGCGCCGCGCCAGGCCCAAAAATGGCCATATGTCTGGAGACTGGTCCCACGCCCAAAGAGCCAGCAGGGAAAACTATGCCTTGTTCTAAAGCTCTTTGGGAACCGCTTGCGTAGCCCCACACACCTGGGGGCTGCAGGCTTTCCTGCTGCCTTCAGCCTCAAAACCACCCTTTCCCACATGGCGTCACGCCAGGCACAAAAATGGCCATATGTCTGGAGGTTGGTCCCACGCCCAAAGAGCCAGCAGGGAAAACTATGCCTTGTTCTAAAGCTCTTTGGGAACCGCTTGCGTAGCCCCACACACCTGGGGGCTGCAGGCTTTCCTGCTGCCTTCAGCCTCAAAACCACCCTTTCCCACATGGCGTCGCTTAAGGTAAAAAAATGGCCATATGTCTGGAGACTGGTCCCACGCCCAAAGAGCCAGCAGGGAAAACTATGCCTTGTTCTAAAGCTCTTTGGGAACCGCTTGCGTAGCCCCACACACCTGGGGGCTGCAGGCTTTCCTGCTGCCTTCAGCCTCAAAACCACCCTTTCCCACTTGGCGTCACGCCAGGCCCAAAAATGGCCATATGTCTGGAGGTTGATCCCACGCCCAAAGAGCCAGCAGGGAAAACTATGCCTTGTTCTAAAGCTCTTTGGGAACCGCTTGCGTAGCCCCACACACCTGGGGGCTGCAGGCTTTCCTGCTGCCTTCAGCCTCAAAACCACCCTTTCCCACATGGCGCCAAGCCAGGCACAAAAATGGCCATATGTCTGGAGATTGGTCCCACGCCCAAAGAGCCAGCAGGGAAAACTATGCCTTGTTCTAAAGCTCTTTGGGAACCGCTTGCGTAGCCCCACACACCTGGGGGCTGCAGGTTTTTCTGGCACCTTCAGCCTCAAAAGCACCCTTTCCCACTTGGCCCCGCGCCAGGCCCAAAAATGGCCATATGTCTGGAGACTGGTCCCACGCCCAAAGAGCCAGCAGGGAAAACTATGCCTTGTTCTAAAGCTCTTTGGGAACCACTTGCGTAGCCCCACACACCTGCGGGCTGCAGGCTTTCCTGCTGCCTTCAGCCTCAAAACCACCCTTTCCCACTTGGCGCCGCGTCAGGCCCAAAAATGGCAATATGTCTGGAGATTGGTCCCACGCCCAAAGAGCCAGCAGGGAAAACTATGCCTTGTTCTAAAGCTCTTTGGGAACCGCTTGCGTAGCCCCACACACCTGTGGGCTGCAGGCTTTCCTGCTGCCTTCAGCCTCAAAACCACCCTTTCCCACATGGCGTCACGCCAGGCACAAAAATGGCCATATGTCTAGAGGTTGGTCCCACGCCCAAAGAGCCAGCAGGGAAAACTATGCCTTGTTCTAAAGCTCTTTGGGAACCGCTTGCGTAGCCCCACACACCTGGGGGCTGCAGGCTTTCCTGCTGCCTTCAGCCTCAAAACCACCCTTTCCCACATGGCGTCGCTTAAGGTAAAAAAATGGCCATATGTCTGGAGACTGGTCCCACGCCCAAAGAGCCAGCAGGGAAAACTATGCCTTGTTCTAAAGCTCTTTGGGAACCGCTTGCGTAGCCCCACACACCTGGGGGCTGCAGGCTTTCCTGCTGCCTTCAGCCTCAAAACCACCCTTTCCCACTTGGCGTCACGCCAGGCCCAAAAATGGCCATATGTCTGGAGGTTGATCCCACGCCCAAAGAGCCAGAAGGGAAAACTATGCCTTGTTCTAAAGCTCTTTGGGAACCGCTTGTGTAGCCCCACACACCTGGGGGCTGCAGGCTTTCCTGCTGCCTTCAGCCTCAAAACCACCCTTTCCCACATGGCGCCAAGCCAGGCACAAAAATGGCCATATGTCTGGAGATTGGTCCCACGCCCAAAGAGCCAGCAGGGAAAACTATGCCTTGTTCTAAAGCTCTTTGGGAACCGCTTGCGTAGCCCCACACACCTGGGGGCTGCAGGCTTTCCTGCTGCCTTCAGCCTCAAAACCACCCTTTCCCACATGGCGCCAAGCCAGGCACAAAAATGGCCATATGTCTGGAGATTGGTCCCACGCCCAAAGAGCCAGCAGGGAAAACTATGCCTTGTTCTAAAGCTCTTTGGGAACCGCTTGCGTAGCCCCACACACCTGGGGGCTGCAGGTTTTTCTGGCACCTTCAGCCTCAAAACCACCCTTTCCCACTTGGCCCCGCGCCAGGCCCAAAAATGGCCATATGTCTGGAGACTGGTCCCACGCCCAAAGAGCCAGCAGGGAAAACTATGCCTTGTTCTAAAGCTCTTTGGGAACCGCTTGCGTAGCCCCACACACCTGGAGGCTGCAGGCTTTCCTGCTGCCTTCAGCCTCAAAACCACCCTTTCCCACATGGCGTCACGCCAGGCACAAAAATGGCCATATGTCTAGAGGTTGGTCCCACGCCCAAAGAGCCAGCAGGGAAAACTATGCCTTGTTCTAAAGCTCTTTGGGAACCGCTTGCGTAGCCCCACACACCTGGGGGCTGCAGGCTTTCCTGCTGCCTTCAGCCTCAAAACCACCCTTTCCCACTTGGCGTCGCTTAAGGTAAAAAAATGGCCATATGTCTGGAGACTGGTCCCACGCCCAAAGAGCCAGCAGGGAAAACTATGCCTTGTTCTAAAGCTCTTTGGGAACCGCTTGCGTAGCCCCACACACCTGGGGGCTGCAGGCTTTCCTGCTGCCTTCAGCCTCAAAACCACCCTTTCCCACATGGCGTCACGCCAGGCACAAAAATGGCCATATGTCTGGAGGTTGATCCCACGCCCAAAGAGCCAGCAGGGAAAACTATGCCTTGTTCTAAAGCTCTTTGGGAACCGCTTGCGTAGCCCCACAGACCTGGGGGCTGCAGGCTTTCCTGCTGCCTTCAGCCTCAAAACCACCCTTTCCCACATGGCGCCAAGCCAGGCACAAAAATGGCCATATGTCTGGAGATTGGTCCCACGCCCAAAGAGCCAGCAGGGAAAACTATGCCTTGTTCTAAAGCTCTTTGGGAACCGCTTGCGTAGCCCCACAGACCTGGGGGCTGCAGGCTTTCCTGCTGCCTTCAGCCTCAAAACCACCCTTTCCCACATGGCGTCAAGCCAGGCACAAAAATGGCCATATGTCTGGAGATTGGTCCCACGCCCAAAGAGCCAGCAGGGAAAACTATGCCTTGTTCTAAAGCTCTTTGGGAACCGCTTGCGTAGCCCCACACACCTGGGGGCTGCAGGTTTTTCTGGCACCTTCAGCCTCAAAAGCACCCTTTCCCACTTGGCCCCGCGCCAGGCCCAAAAATGGCCATATGTCTGGAGACTGGTCCCACGCCCAAAGAGCCAGCAGGGAAAACTATGCCTTGTTCTAAAGCTCTTTGGGAACCACTTGCGTAGCCCCACACACCTGGAGGCTGCAGGCTTTCCTGCTGCCTTCAGCCTCAAAACCACCCTTTCCCACTTGGCGCCGCGCCAGGCCCAAAAATGGCCATATGTCTGGAGACTGGTCCCACGCCCAAAGAGCCAGCAGGGAAAACTATGCCTTGTTCTAAAGCTCTTTGGGAACCGCTTGCGTAGCCCCACACACCTGGGGGCTGCAGGCTTTCCTGCTGCCTTCAGCCTCAAAACCACCCTTTCCCACATGGCGTCACGCCAGGCACAAAAATGGCCATATGTCTAGAGGTTGGTCCCACGCCCAAAGAGCCAGCAGGGAAAACTATGCCTTGTTCTAAAGCTCTTTGGGAACCGCTTGCGTAGCCCCACACACCTGGGGGCTGCAGGCTTTCCTGCTGCCTTCAGCCTCAAAACCACCCTTTCCCACATGGCGTCGCTTAAGGTAAAAAAATGGCCATATGTCTGGAGACTGGTCCCACGCCCAAAGAGCCAGCAGGGAAAACTATGCCTTGTTCTAAAGCTCTTTGGGAACCGCTTGCGTAGCCCCACACACCTGGGGGCTGCAGGCTTTCCTGCTGCCTTCAGCCTCAAAACCACCCTTTCCCACTTGGCGTCACGCCAGGCCCAAAAATGGCCATATGTCTGGAGGTTGATCCCACGCCCAAAGAGCCAGCAGGGAAAACTATGCCTTGTTCTAAAGCTCTTTGGGAACCGCTTGCGTAGCCCCACACACCTGGGGGCTGCAGGCTTTCCTGCTGCCTTCAGCCTCAAAAGCACCCTTTCCCACTTGGCCCCGCGCCAGGCCCAAAAATGGCCATATGTCTGGAGACTGGTCCCACGCCCAAAGAGCCAGCAGGGAAAACTATGCCTTGTTCTAAAGCTCTTTGGGAACCACTTGCGTAGCCCCACACACCTGGAGGCTGCAGGCTTTCCTGCTGCCTTCAGCCTCAAAACCACCCTTTCCCACTTGGCGCCGCGCCAGGCCCAAAAATGGCCATATGTCTGGAGACTGGTCCCACGCCCAAAGAGCCAGCAGGGAAAACTATGCCTTGTTCTAAAGCTCTTTGGGAACCGCTTGCGTAGCCCCACACACCTGGGGGCTGCAGGCTTTCCTGCTGCCTTCAGCCTCAAAACCACCCTTTCCCACATGGCGTCACGCCAGGCCCAAAAATGGCCATATGTCTGGAGGTTGGTCCCACGCCCAAAGAGCCAGCAGGGAAAACTATGCCTTGTTCTAAAGCTCTTTGGGAACCGCTTGCGTAGCCCCACACACCTGGGGGCTGCAGGCTTTCCTGCTGCCTTCAGCCTCAAAACCACCCTTTCCCACATGGCGTCGCTTAAGGTAAAAAAATGGCCATATGTCTGGAGACTGGTCCCACGCCCAAAGAGCCAGCAGGGAAAACTATGCCTTGTTCTAAAGCTCTTTGGGAACCGCTTGCGTAGCCCCACACACCTGGGGGCTGCAGGCTTTCCTGCTGCCTTCAGCCTCAAAACCACCCTTTCCCACTTGGCGTCACGCCAGGCCCAAAAATGGCCATATGTCTGGAGGTTGATCCCACGCCCAAAGAGCCAGCAGGGAAAACTATGCCTTGTTCTAAAGCTCTTTGGGAACCGCTTGCGTAGCCCCACACACCTGGGGGCTGCAGGCTTTCCTGCTGCCTTCAGCCTCAAAACCACCCTTTCCCACATGGCGCCAAGCCAGGCACAAAAATGGCCATATGTCTGGAGATTGGTCCCACGCCCAAAGAGCCAGCAGGGAAAACTATGCCTTGTTCTAAAGCTCTTTGGGAACCGCTTGCGTAGCCCCACACACCTGGGGGCTGCAGGTTTTTCTGGCACCTTCAGCCTCAAAAGCACCCTTTCCCACTTGGCGCCGCGCCAGGCCCAAAAATGGCCATATGTCTGGAGACTGGTCCCACGCCCAAAGAGCCAGCAGGGAAAACTATGCCTTGTTCTAAAGCTCTTTGGGAACCACTTGCGTAGCCCCACACACCTGCGGGCTGCAGGCTTTCCTGCTGCCTTCAGCCTCAAAACCACCCTTTCCCACTTGGCGCCGCGTCAGGCCCAAAAATGGCAATATGTCTGGAGATTGGTCCCACGCCCAAAGAGCCAGCAGCGAAAACTATGCCTTGTTCTAAAGCTCTTTGGGAACCGCTTGCGTAGCCCCACACACCTGGGGGCTGCAGGCTTTCCTGCTGCCTTCAGCCTCAAAACCACCCTTTCCCACATGGCGTCACGCCAGGCACAAAAATGGCCATATGTCTAGAGGTTGGTCCCACACCCAAAGAGCCAGCAGGGAAAACTATGCCTTGTTCTAAAGCTCTTTGGGAACCGCTTGTGTAGCCCCACACACCTGGGGGCTGCAGGCTTTCCTGCTGCCTTCAGCCTCAAAACCACCCTTTCCCACATGGCGTCGCTTAAGGTAAAAAAATGGCCATATGTCTGGAGACTGGTCCCACGCCCAAAGAGCCAGCAGGGAAAACTATGCCTTGTTCTAAAGCTCTTTGGGAACCGCTTGCGTAGCCCCACACACCTGGGGGCTGCAGGCTTTCCTGCTGCCTTCAGGCTCAAAACCACCCTTTCCCACTTGGCGTCACGCCAGGCCCAAAAATGGCCATATGTCTGGAGGTTGATCCCACGCCCAAAGAGCCAGCAGGGAAAACTATGCCTTGTTCTAAAGCTCTTTGGGAACCGCTTGCGTAGCCCCACACACCTGGGGGCTGCAGGCTTTCCTGCTGCCTTCAGCCTCAAAACCACCCTTTCCCACTTGGCGCCAAGCCAGGCACAAAAATGGCCATATGTCTGGAGATTGGTCCCACGCCCAAAGAGCCAGCAGGGAAAACTATGCCTTGTTCTAAAGCTCTTTGGGAACCGCTTGCGTAGCCCCACACACCTGGGGGCTGCAGGCTTTCCTGCTGCCTTCAGCCTCAAAACCACCCTTTCCCACATGGCGCCAAGCCAGGCACAAAAATGGCCATATGTCTGGAGATTGGTCCCACGCCCAAAGAGCCAGCAGGGAAAACTATGCCTTGTTCTAAAGCTCTTTGGGAACCGCTTGCGTAGCCCCACACACCTGGGGGCTGCAGGTTTTTCTGGCACCTTCAGCCTCAAAAGCACCCTTTCCCACTTGGCCCCGCGCCAGGCCCAAAAATGGCCATATGTCTGGAGACTGGTCCCACGCCCAAAGAGCCAGCAGGGAAAACTATGCCTTGTTCTAAAGCTCTTTGGGAACCACTTGCGTAGCCCCACACACCTGGAGGCTGCAGGCTTTCCTGCTGCCTTCAGCCTCAAAACCACCCTTTCCCACTTGGCGCCGCGCCAGGCCCAAAAATGGCCATATGTCTGGAGGTTGGTCCCACGCCCAAAGAGCCAGCAGGGAAAACTATGCCTTGTTCTAAAGCTCTTTGGGAACCGCTTGCGTAGCCCCACACACCTGGGGGCTGCAGGCTTTCCTGCTGCCTTCAGCCTCAAAACCACCCTTTCCCACATGGCGTCACGCCAGGCACAAAAATGGCCATATGTCTAGAGGTTGGTCCCACGCCCAAAGAGCCAGCAGGGAAAACTATGCCTTGTTCTAAAGCTCTTTGGGAACCGCTTGCGTAGCCCCACACACCTGGGGGCTGCAGGCTTTCCTGCTGCCTTCAGCCTCAAAACCACCCTTTCCCACATGGCGTCGCTTAAGGTAAAAAAATGGCCATATGTCTGGAGACTGGTCCCACGCCCAAAGAGCCAGCAGGGAAAACTATGCCTTGTTCTAAAGCTCTTTGGGAACCGCTTGCGTAGCCCCACACACCTGGGGGCTGCAGGCTTTCCTGCTGCCTTCAGCCTCAAAACCACCCTTTCCCACATGGCGTCACGCCAGGCACAAAAATGGCCATATGTCTGGAGGTTGGTCCCACGCCCAAAGAGCCAGCAGGGAAAACTATGCCTTGTTCTAAAGCTCTTTGGGAACCGCTTGTGTAGCCCCACACACCTGCGAGCTGCAGGCTTTCCTGCTGCCTTCAGCCTCAAAACCACCCTTTCCCACATGGCGTCACGCCAGGCACAAAAATGGCCATAGGTCTGGAGGTTGGTCCCACGCCCAAAGAGCCAGCAGGGAAAACTATGCCTTGTTCTAAAGCTCTTTGGGAACCGCTTGCGTAGCCCCACACACCTGGGGGCTGCAGGTTTTTCTGGCACCTTCAGCCTCAAAAGCACCCTTTCCCACTTGGCCCCGCGCCAGGCCCAAAAATGGCCATATGTCTGGAGACTGGTCCCACGCCCAAAGAGCCAGCAGGGAAAACTATGCCTTGTTCTAAAGCTCTTTGGGAACCGCTTGCGTAGCCCCACACACCTGGGGGCTGCAGGCTTTCCTGCTGCCTTCAGCCTCAAAACCACCCTTTCCCACATGGCGTCACGCCAGGCACAAAAATGGCCATATGTCTAGAGGTTGGTCCCACGCCCAAAGAGCCAGCAGGGAAAACTATGCCTTGTTCTAAAGCTCTTTGGGAACCGCTTGCGTAGCCCCACACACCTGGGGGCTGCAGGCTTTCCTGCTGCCTTCAGCCTCAAAACCACCCTTTCCCACATGGCGTCGCTTAAGGTAAAAAAATGGCCATATGTCTGGAGACTGGTCCCACGCCCAAAGAGCCAGCAGGGAAAACTATGCCTTGTTCTAAAGCTCTTTGGGAACCGCTTGCGTAGCCCCACACACCTGGGGGCTGCAGGCTTTCCTGCTGCCTTCAGCCTCAAAACCACCCTTTCCCACTTGGCGTCACGCCAGGCCCAAAAATGGCCATATGTCTGGAGGTTGATCCCACGCCCAAAGAGCCAGCAGGGAAAACTATGCCTTGTTCTAAAGCTCTTTGGGAACCGCTTGCGTAGCCCCACACACCTGGGGGCTGCAGGCTTTCCTGCTGCCTTCAGCCTCAAAACCACCCTTTCCCACATGGCGCCAAGCCAGGTACAAAAATGGCCATATGTCTGGAGATTGGTCCCACGCCCAAAGAGCCAGCAGGGAAAACTATGCCTTGTTCTAAAGCTCTTTGGGAACCGCTTGCGTAGCCCCACACACCTGGGGGCTGCAGGTTTTTCTGGCACCTTCAGCCTCAAAAGCACCCTTTCCCACTTGGCCCCGCGCCAGGCCCAAAAATGGCCATATGTCTGGAGACTGGTCCCACGCCCAAAGAGCCAGCAGGGAAAACTATGCCTTGTTCTAAAGCTCTTTGGGAACCGCTTGCGTAGCCCCACACACCTGGGGGCTGCAGGCTTTCCTGCTGCCTTCAGCCTCAAAACCACCCTTTCCCACATGGCGCCAAGCCAGGCACAAAAATGGCCATATGTCTGGAGATTGGTCCCACGCCCAAAGAGCCAGCAGGGAAAACTATGCCTTGTTCTAAAGCTCTTTGGGAACCGCTTGCGTAGCCCCACAGACCTGGGGGCTGCAGGTTTTTCTGGCACCTTCAGCCTCAAAAGCACCCTTTCCCACTTGGCCCCGCGCCAGGCCCAAAAATGGCCATATGTCTGGAGACTGGTCCCACGCCCAAAGAGCCACCAGGGAAAACTATGCCTTGTTCTAAAGCTCTTTGGGAACCGCTTGCGTAGCCCCACACACCTGGGGGCTGCAGGTTTTTCTGGCACCTTCAGCCTCAAAAGCACCCTTTCCCACTTGGCCCCGCGCCAGGCCCAAAAATGGCCATATGTCTGGAGACTGGTCCCACGCCCAAAGAGCCAGCAGGGAAAACTATGCCTTGTTCTAAAGCTCTTTGGGAACCGCTTGCGCAGCCCCACACACCTGGGGGCTGCAGGCTTTCCTGCTGCCTTCAGCCTCAAAACCACCCTTTCCCACATGGCGTCACGCCAGGCACAAAAATGGCCATATGTCTAGAGGTTGGTCCCACGCCCAAAGAGCCAGCAGGGAAAACTATGCCTTGTTCTAAAGCTCTTTGGGAACCGCTTGCGTAGCCCCACACACCTGGGGGCTGCAGGCTTTCCTGCTGCCTTCAGCCTCAAAACCACCCTTTCCCACATGGCGTCGCTTAAGGTAAAAAAATGGCCATATGTCTGGAGACTGGTCCCACGCCCAAAGAGCCAGCAGGGAAAACTATGCCTTGTTCTAAAGCTCTTTGGGAACCGCTTGCGTAGCCCCACACACCTGGGGGCTGCAGGCTTTCCTGCTGCCTTCAGCCTCAAAACCACCCTTTCCCACTTGGCGTCACGCCAGGCCCAAAAATGGCCATATGTCTGGAGGTTGATCCCACGCCCAAAGAGCCAGCAGGGAAAACTATGCCTTGTTCTAAAGCTCTTTGGGAACCGCTTGCGTAGCCCCACAGACCTGGGGGCTGCAGGCTTTCCTGCTGCCTTCAGCCTCAAAACCACCCTTTCCCACATGGCGCCAAGCCAGGTACAAAAATGGCCATATGTCTGGAGATTGGTCCCACGCCCAAAGAGCCAGCAGGGAAAACTATGCCTTGTTCTAAAGCTCTTTGGGAACCGCTTGCGTAGCCCCACACACCTGGGGGCTGCAGGTTTTTCTGGCACCTTCAGCCTCAAAAGCACCCTTTCCCACTTGGCCCCGCGCCAGGCCCAAAAATGGCCATATGTCTGGAGACTGGTCCCACGCCCAAAGAGCCAGCAGGGAAAACTATGCCTTGTTCTAAAGCTCTTTGGGAACCACTTGCGTAGCCCCACACACCTGGAGGCTGCAGGCTTTCCTGCTGCCTTCAGCCTCAAAACCACCCTTTCCCACTTGGCGCCGCGCCAGGCCCAAAAATGGCCATATGTCTGGAGACTGGTCCCACGCCCAAAGAGCCAGCAGGGAAAACTATGCCTTGTTCTAAAGCTCTTTGGGAACCGCTTGCGTAGCCCCACACACCTGGGGGCTGCAGGCTTTCCTGCTGCCTTCAGCCTCAAAACCACCCTTTCCCACATGGCGTCACGCCAGGCACAAAAATGGCCATATGTCTAGAGGTTGGTCCCACGCCCAAAGAGCCAGCAGGGAAAACTATGCCTTGTTCTAAAGCTCTTTGGGAACCGCTTGCGTAGCCCCACACACCTGGGGGCTGCAGGCTTTCCTGCTGCCTTCAGCCTCAAAACCACCCTTTCCCACATGGCGTCGCTTAAGGTAAAAAAATGGCCATATGTCTGGAGACTGGTCCCACGCCCAAAGAGCCAGCAGGGAAAACTATGCCTTGTTCTAAAGCTCTTTGGGAACCGCTTGCGTAGCCCCACACACCTGGGGGCTGCAGGCTTTCCTGCTGCCTTCAGCCTCAAAACCACCCTTTCCCACTTGGCGTCACGCCAGGCCCAAAAATGGCCATATGTCTGGAGGTTGATCCCACGCCCAAAGAGCCAGCAGGGAAAACTATGCCTTGTTCTAAAGCTCTTTGGGAACCGCTTGCGTAGCCCCACACACCTGGGGGCTGCAGGCTTTCCTGCTGCCTTCAGCCTCAAAACCACCCTTTCCCACATGGCGCCAAGCCAGGCACAAAAATGGCCATATGTCTGGAGATTGGTCCCACGCCCAAAGAGCCAGCAGGGAAAACTATGCCTTGTTCTAAAGCTCTTTGGGAACCGCTTGCGTAGCCCCACACACCTGGGGGCTGCAGGTTTTTCTGGCACCTTCAGCCTCAAAAGCACCCTTTCCCACTTGGCCCCGCGCCAGGCCCAAAAATGGCCATATGTCTGGAGACTGGTCCCACGCCCAAAGAGCCAGCAGGGAAAACTATGCCTTGTTCTAAAGCTCTTTGGGAACCACTTGCGTAGCCCCACACACCTGCGGGCTGCAGGCTTTCCTGCTGCCTTCAGCCTCAAAACCACCCTTTCCCACTTGGCGCCGCGTCAGGCCCAAAAATGGCAATATGTCTGGAGATTGGTCCCACGCCCAAAGAGCCAGCAGGGAAAACTATGCCTTGTTCTAAACCTCTTTGGGAACCGCTTGCGTAGCCCCACACACCTGGGGGCTGCAGGCTTTCCTGCTGCCTTCAGCCTCAAAACCACCCTTTCCCACATGGCGTCACGCCAGGCACAAAAATGGCCATATGTCTAGAGGTTGGTCCCACGCCCAAAGAGCCAGCAGGGAAAACTATGCCTTGTTCTAAAGCTCTTTGGGAACCGCTTGCGTAGCCCCACACACCTGGGGGCTGCAGGCTTTCCTGCTGCCTTCAGCCTCAAAACCACCCTTTCCCACATGGCGTCGCTTAAGGTAAAAAAATGGCCATATGTCTGGAGACTGGTCCCACGCCCAAAGAGCCAGCAGGGAAAACTATGCCTTGTTCTAAAGCTCTTTGGGAACCGCTTGCGTAGCCCCACACACCTGGGGGCTGCAGGCTTTCCTGCTGCCTTCAGCCTCAAAACCACCCTTTCCCACTTGGCGTCACGCCAGGCCCAAAAATGGCCATATGTCTGGAGGTTGATCCCACGCCCAAAGAGCCAGAAGGGAAAACTATGCCTTGTTCTAAAGCTCTTTGGGAACCGCTTGTGTAGCCCCACACACCTGGGGGCTGCAGGCTTTCCTGCTGCCTTCAGCCTCAAAACCACCCTTTCCCACATGGCGCCAAGCCAGGCACAAAAATGGCCATATGTCTGGAGATTGGTCCCACGCCCAAAGAGCCAGCAGGGAAAACTATGCCTTGTTCTAAAGCTCTTTGGGAACCGCTTGCGTAGCCCCACACACCTGGGGGCTGCAGGCTTTCCTGCTGCCTTCAGCCTCAAAACCACCCTTTCCCACATGGCGCCAAGCCAGGCACAAAAATGGCCATATGTCTGGAGATTGGTCCCACGCCCAAAGAGCCAGCAGGGAAAACTATGCCTTGTTCTAAAGCTCTTTGGGAACCGCTTGCGTAGCCCCACACACCTGGGGGCTGCAGGTTTTTCTGGCACCTTCAGCCTCAAAACCACCCTTTCCCACTTGGCCCCGCGCCAGGCCCAAAAATGGCCATATGTCTGGAGACTGGTCCCACGCCCAAAGAGCCAGCAGGGAAAACTATGCCTTGTTCTAAAGCTCTTTGGGAACCGCTTGCGTAGCCCCACACACCTGGAGGCTGCAGGCTTTCCTGCTGCCTTCAGCCTCAAAACCACCCTTTCCCACATGGCGTCACGCCAGGCACAAAAATGGCCATATGTCTAGAGGTTGGTCCCACGCCCAAAGAGCCAGCAGGGAAAACTATGCCTTGTTCTAAAGCTCTTTGGGAACCGCTTGCGTAGCCCCACACACCTGGGGGCTGCAGGCTTTCCTGCTGCCTTCAGCCTCAAAACCACCCTTTCCCACTTGGCGTCGCTTAAGGTAAAAAAATGGCCATATGTCTGGAGACTGGTCCCACGCCCAAAGAGCCAGCAGGGAAAACTATGCCTTGTTCTAAAGCTCTTTGGGAACCGCTTGCGTAGCCCCACACACCTGGGGGCTGCAGGCTTTCCTGCTGCCTTCAGCCTCAAAACCACCCTTTCCCACATGGCGTCACGCCAGGCACAAAAATGGCCATATGTCTGGAGGTTGATCCCACGCCCAAAGAGCCAGCAGGGAAAACTATGCCTTGTTCTAAAGCTCTTTGGGAACCGCTTGCGTAGCCCCACAGACCTGGGGGCTGCAGGCTTTCCTGCTGCCTTCAGCCTCAAAACCACCCTTTCCCACATGGCGCCAAGCCAGGCACAAAAATGGCCATATGTCTGGAGATTGGTCCCACGCCCAAAGAGCCAGCAGGGAAAACTATGCCTTGTTCTAAAGCTCTTTGGGAACCGCTTGCGTAGCCCCACAGACCTGGGGGCTGCAGGCTTTCCTGCTGCCTTCAGCCTCAAAACCACCCTTTCCCACATGGCGTCAAGCCAGGCACAAAAATGGCCATATGTCTGGAGATTGGTCCCACGCCCAAAGAGCCAGCAGGGAAAACTATGCCTTGTTCTAAAGCTCTTTGGGAACCGCTTGCGTAGCCCCACACACCTGGGGGCTGCAGGTTTTTCTGGCACCTTCAGCCTCAAAAGCACCCTTTCCCACTTGGCCCCGCGCCAGGCCCAAAAATGGCCATATGTCTGGAGACTGGTCCCACGCCCAAAGAGCCAGCAGGGAAAACTATGCCTTGTTCTAAAGCTCTTTGGGAACCACTTGCGTAGCCCCACACACCTGGAGGCTGCAGGCTTTCCTGCTGCCTTCAGCCTCAAAACCACCCTTTCCCACTTGGCGCCGCGCCAGGCCCAAAAATGGCCATATGTCTGGAGACTGGTCCCACGCCCAAAGAGCCAGCAGGGAAAACTATGCCTTGTTCTAAAGCTCTTTGGGAACCGCTTGCGTAGCCCCACACACCTGGGGGCTGCAGGCTTTCCTGCTGCCTTCAGCCTCAAAACCACCCTTTCCCACATGGCGTCACGCCAGGCACAAAAATGGCCATATGTCTAGAGGTTGGTCCCACGCCCAAAGAGCCAGCAGGGAAAACTATGCCTTGTTCTAAAGCTCTTTGGGAACCGCTTGCGTAGCCCCACACACCTGGGGGCTGCAGGCTTTCCTGCTGCCTTCAGCCTCAAAACCACCCTTTCCCACATGGCGTCGCTTAAGGTAAAAAAATGGCCATATGTCTGGAGACTGGTCCCACGCCCAAAGAGCCAGCAGGGAAAACTATGCCTTGTTCTAAAGCTCTTTGGGAACCGCTTGCGTAGCCCCACACACCTGGGGGCTGCAGGCTTTCCTGCTGCCTTCAGCCTCAAAACCACCCTTTCCCACTTGGCGTCACGCCAGGCCCAAAAATGGCCATATGTCTGGAGGTTGATCCCACGCCCAAAGAGCCAGCAGGGAAAACTATGCCTTGTTCTAAAGCTCTTTGGGAACCGCTTGCGTAGCCCCACACACCTGGGGGCTGCAGGCTTTCCTGCTGCCTTCAGCCTCAAAAGCACCCTTTCCCACTTGGCCCCGCGCCAGGCCCAAAAATGGCCATATGTCTGGAGACTGGTCCCACGCCCAAAGAGCCAGCAGGGAAAACTATGCCTTGTTCTAAAGCTCTTTGGGAACCACTTGCGTAGCCCCACACACCTGGAGGCTGCAGGCTTTCCTGCTGCCTTCAGCCTCAAAACCACCCTTTCCCACTTGGCGCCGCGCCAGGCCCAAAAATGGCCATATGTCTGGAGACTGGTCCCACGCCCAAAGAGCCAGCAGGGAAAACTATGCCTTGTTCTAAAGCTCTTTGGGAACCGCTTGCGTAGCCCCACACACCTGGGGGCTGCAGGCTTTCCTGCTGCCTTCAGCCTCAAAACCACCCTTTCCCACATGGCGTCACGCCAGGCCCAAAAATGGCCATATGTCTGGAGGTTGGTCCCACGCCCAAAGAGCCAGCAGGGAAAACTATGCCTTGTTCTAAAGCTCTTTGGGAACCGCTTGCGTAGCCCCACACACCTGGGGGCTGCAGGCTTTCCTGCTGCCTTCAGCCTCAAAACCACCCTTTCCCACATGGCGTCGCTTAAGGTAAAAAAATGGCCATATGTCTGGAGACTGGTCCCACGCCCAAAGAGCCAGCAGGGAAAACTATGCCTTGTTCTAAAGCTCTTTGGGAACCGCTTGCGTAGCCCCACACACCTGGGGGCTGCAGGCTTTCCTGCTGCCTTCAGCCTCAAAACCACCCTTTCCCACTTGGCGTCACGCCAGGCCCAAAAATGGCCATATGTCTGGAGGTTGATCCCACGCCCAAAGAGCCAGCAGGGAAAACTATGCCTTGTTCTAAAGCTCTTTGGGAACCGCTTGCGTAGCCCCACACACCTGGGGGCTGCAGGCTTTCCTGCTGCCTTCAGCCTCAAAACCACCCTTTCCCACATGGCGCCAAGCCAGGCACAAAAATGGCCATATGTCTGGAGATTGGTCCCACGCCCAAAGAGCCAGCAGGGAAAACTATGCCTTGTTCTAAAGCTCTTTGGGAACCGCTTGCGTAGCCCCACACACCTGGGGGCTGCAGGTTTTTCTGGCACCTTCAGCCTCAAAAGCACCCTTTCCCACTTGGCCCCGCGCCAGGCCCAAAAATGGCCATATGTCTGGAGACTGGTCCCACGCCCAAAGAGCCAGCAGGGAAAACTATGCCTTGTTCTAAAGCTCTTTGGGAACCACTTGCGTAGCCCCACACACCTGCGGGCTGCAGGCTTTCCTGCTGCCTTCAGCCTCAAAACCACCCTTTCCCACTTGGCGCCGCGTCAGGCCCAAAAATGGCAATATGTCTGGAGATTGGTCCCACGCCCAAAGAGCCAGCAGCGAAAACTATGCCTTGTTCTAAAGCTCTTTGGGAACCGCTTGCGTAGCCCCACACACCTGGGGGCTGCAGGCTTTCCTGCTGCCTTCAGCCTCAAAACCACCCTTTCCCACATGGCGTCACGCCAGGCACAAAAATGGCCATATGTCTAGAGGTTGGTCCCACACCCAAAGAGCCAGCAGGGAAAACTATGCCTTGTTCTAAAGCTCTTTGGGAACCGCTTGCGTAGCCCCACACACCTGGGGGCTGCAGGCTTTCCTGCTGCCTTCAGCCTCAAAACCACCCTTTCCCACATGGCGTCGCTTAAGGTAAAAAAATGGCCATATGTCTGGAGACTGGTCCCACGCCCAAAGAGCCAGCAGGGAAAACTATGCCTTGTTCTAAAGCTCTTTGGGAACCGCTTGCGTAGCCCCACACACCTGGGGGCTGCAGGCTTTCCTGCTGCCTTCAGGCTCAAAACCACCCTTTCCCACTTGGCGTCACGCCAGGCCCAAAAATGGCCATATGTCTGGAGGTTGATCCCACGCCCAAAGAGCCAGCAGGGAAAACTATGCCTTGTTCTAAAGCTCTTTGGGAACCGCTTGCGTAGCCCCACACACCTGGGGGCTGCAGGCTTTCCTGCTGCCTTCAGCCTCAAAACCACCCTTTCCCACTTGGCGCCAAGCCAGGCACAAAAATGGCCATATGTCTGGAGATTGGTCCCACGCCCAAAGAGCCAGCAGGGAAAACTATGCCTTGTTCTAAAGCTCTTTGGGAACCGCTTGCGTAGCCCCACACACCTGGGGGCTGCAGGCTTTCCTGCTGCCTTCAGCCTCAAAACCACCCTTTCCCACATGGCGCCAAGCCAGGCACAAAAATGGCCATATGTCTGGAGATTGGTCCCACGCCCAAAGAGCCAGCAGGGAAAACTATGCCTTGTTCTAAAGCTCTTTGGGAACCGCTTGCGTAGCCCCACACACCTGGGGGCTGCAGGTTTTTCTGGCACCTTCAGCCTCAAAAGCACCCTTTCCCACTTGGCCCCGCGCCAGGCCCAAAAATGGCCATATGTCTGGAGACTGGTCCCACGCCCAAAGAGCCAGCAGGGAAAACTATGCCTTGTTCTAAAGCTCTTTGGGAACCACTTGCGTAGCCCCACACACCTGGAGGCTGCAGGCTTTCCTGCTGCCTTCAGCCTCAAAACCACCCTTTCCCACTTGGCGCCGCGCCAGGCCCAAAAATGGCCATATGTCTGGAGGTTGGTCCCACGCCCAAAGAGCCAGCAGGGAAAACTATGCCTTGTTCTAAAGCTCTTTGGGAACCGCTTGCGTAGCCCCACACACCTGGGGGCTGCAGGCTTTCCTGCTGCCTTCAGCCTCAAAACCACCCTTTCCCACATGGCGTCACGCCAGGCACAAAAATGGCCATATGTCTAGAGGTTGGTCCCACGCCCAAAGAGCCAGCAGGGAAAACTATGCCTTGTTCTAAAGCTCTTTGGGAACCGCTTGCGTAGCCCCACACACCTGGGGGCTGCAGGCTTTCCTGCTGCCTTCAGCCTCAAAACCACCCTTTCCCACATGGCGTCGCTTAAGGTAAAAAAATGGCCATATGTCTGGAGACTGGTCCCACGCCCAAAGAGCCAGCAGGGAAAACTATGCCTTGTTCTAAAGCTCTTTGGGAACCGCTTGCGTAGCCCCACACACCTGGGGGCTGCAGGCTTTCCTGCTGCCTTCAGCCTCAAAACCACCCTTTCCCACATGGCGTCACGCCAGGCACAAAAATGGCCATATGTCTGGAGGTTGGTCCCACGCCCAAAGAGCCAGCAGGGAAAACTATGCCTTGTTCTAAAGCTCTTTGGGAACCGCTTGTGTAGCCCCACACACCTGCGAGCTGCAGGCTTTCCTGCTGCCTTCAGCCTCAAAACCACCCTTTCCCACATGGCGTCACGCCAGGCACAAAAATGGCCATAGGTCTGGAGGTTGGTCCCACGCCCAAAGAGCCAGCAGGGAAAACTATGCCTTGTTCTAAAGCTCTTTGGGAAACGCTTGCGTAGCCCCACACACCTGGGGGCTGCAGGCTTTCCTGCTGCCTTCAGCCTCAAAACCACCCTTTCCCACTTGGCGCCACGCAAGGCACAAAAATGGCCATATGTCTGGAGGTTGGTCCCACGCCCAAAGAGCCAGAAGGGAATACTATGCCTTGTTCTAAAGCTCTTTGGGAACCGCTTGCGTAGCTCCACACACCTGGGGGCTGCAGGCTTTCCTGCTGCCTTCAGCCTCAAAACAATCCTTTCCCACATGGCGCCGCGCCAAGCCCAAAAATGGCCATATATCTGGAGATTTGTTCCACGCCCAAAGAGCCAGCAGGGAAAACGATGCCTTGTTCTAAAGCTCTTTGGGAACCGCTTGCGTGGCCCCAGAGACCTGGGGGCTTGCAGGCTTTCCTGCTGCCTTCAGCCTCAAAACCACCCTTTCCCACATGGCGCCAAGCCAGGCACAAAAATGGCCATATGTCTGGAGATTGGTCCCACGCCCAAAGAGCCAGCAGGGAAAACTATGCCTTTTTCTAAAGCTCTTTGGGAACCGCTTGCGTAGCCCCACACACCTGGGGGCTGCAGGTTTTTTTGGCACCTTCAGCCTCAAAAGCACCCTTTCCCACTTGGCCCCGCGCCAGGCCCAAAAATGGCCATATGTCTGGAGACTGGTCCCACGCCCAAAGAGCCAGCAGGGAAAACTATGCCTTGTTCTAAAGCTCTTTGGGAACCACTTGCGTAGCGCCACACACCTGCGGGCTGCAGGCTTTCCTGCTGCCTTCAGCCTCAAAACCACCCTTTCCCACTTGGCGCCGCGTCAGGCCCAAAAATGGCAATATGTCTGGAGATTGGTCCCACGCCCAAAGAGCCAGCAGGGAAAACTATGCCTTGTTCTAAAGCTCTTTGGGAACCGCTTGCGTAGCCCCACACACCTGGGGGCTGCAGGCTTTCCTGCTGCC